>NC_141992.1:69457458-70120895 GCF_049901715.1 Pseudonaja textilis
CAGCTTCGGTGAGGATCTTGTCTGAGATGTTGTGCACTGTTTGTTTCATGTGTGGCTGTGGGCGGGGAGGAGTTGGTTTCTGGCGTTGTTGTAGTTTCCTGAGTTTGTTGGTGTGTGTGTCTGTCTTGAGGGTGGTCTGTGTTTCGGCTCTCCAGACAGCGAGTTGTTTGGATTTGTCCCAAAGTAGGGGGTGAATCTTGTTGCTGAGTCTGAGGTGGAGTGTGAGGAGATCTTTGTTGATTTGGTCTAGGAGAAACCTTTTTGTGTGAAGTTCATTTCTAATTAGGGCCAATTCTGTTCTTTTTAGGATGCGTTTGGTGGCTGCTGTGTTGGTGTGGAATTTCAATTGGAAGCTTGTGGGAATTAAATTTTGATCTCGGCAGTTGCATAGGAATGCAAGGTCACATAAAATGGAAGCTCTTTGGACTTCAAGTTTTTCATAAGTCCTGGTCAGATGGTGGGTTTCCTCCCCGTAGAGGTGCAATATTTGTTTTCTGAGGTTCTCGCGGGTATTTTTATGTGGATCTTTGGTTGTTCGGGTTTTCTCCCACGTAAGATTCGAAGTATCTAGGCAAGTATGAAGCAAACCGACACCCACTATGAAGATGCAGCACGACCACGAACTCAAAGCCAAACAGCAAGATCACAGCTCACCAACTCAAATCCCCCAGCAACTAAGACTAACCTGAGCACAACCAAGCCCCCACCTGAACAGAACACGCCTCCAACCAATCAGAACATGGCCAACCCCCCAACCAATCAGAACACAGCCAAACCCCCTACCAATGAGAACACACCCCCACCCAATCAGAACACAGCCAAGCCCCCACCCAATCAAGTCCCACCCCCACTAGCAGTTAAAAGGAAGAAGCAGCTGCAATCTCACATCACTCTGAGAAGCAAGAGCCGAAGACAGAAGCCTGAAGATGATGAATGAGACTTCATCGAAACGTTGCCTAGATACTTCGAATCTTACGCGGGAGAAAACCCGAACAACCAAAGATCCATATATATGTGTGTGTGTGTGTGTGTGTGTGTGTGTGTGTGTGTGTTTTCTTAAGTTTTCACGGGTACTTACATGCATGGCATTCAGCTTTGTTCGGGTATTTCCCCAGCTTTGTTCGGGTATTTTCTCATTGTGGTTGTGCTTTTAAAGTTGTAGCGACGTTTCAGCAGAATCTCATCTGCCATCATCAGGCATCTGCCATCATCAGGCTTCCACAAAAGCAAAATCACCGGCTTGATCCACAAAAACACACTGAGACATAATAGAGACCCAGAAGATGAACAGACCTATGGAACAGCTGTCCTGCCCTACATAAGAGGTATTACAGACAAAATTAGTAAGATACTGCACAGACATCACATCAAGACTGCCTTCAAAACAGACAGAAAAATAGCAGCCATCCTTAGAAACCCCAAAGATAAAATTGTCCTAGAAAACCAAGGCATATACGAAGTCCCCTGTGCATCATGCCCGGCCACATACATTGGACAGACCAATAGAAGAATAAGTACCAGCCTGGATGAACACAAAAATGCAGTCAAAAAGCTGGAACACACTTCCTCACTAGTCCAACACATGGAAGCCACAGGTCATAGCATCAACTTCAATGGCACCAAAACCCTAGCCACTATAGAAAACCCCAGCCACAGAATCATCAGAGAAGCCATAGAGATTGAAAAAAGACCAGAAAGCATGAATAGAAGAGATGATTCCACCAGACTGTCAATCATTTGGAAGCCTGCACTCACAAACAAAAAAATCTCCACACCACAAGCCAGGCAAACACCTCCAGCCCAAACCTCCAGCCCAAACACACCCCAACCAGGCACCCAGATGAAACCTAGCTTCCTAACTAATGATAGCCGTCCATTTACCCGGAACCAAGCCGCACTAAAGGCCTCCAATAAAGTAACACAATGTTGCCAGCCAATCAAGATACAAAAAGAGCCAAAAAACAGACAGAAGATATTAGAAACACCAATCAAGCAGAACACAGCAAACTCCAAGACCAATAAACACAGACCAAGACTCCCAACCAATCAGGGTTTTGTATGCTCTAGTTAGTAGTGTGATATTACCAGAGAAAAAGCTACGTAGGATTAGGTTAACAACTCTTAATGCATTTTTGGCTATGTAGTTACAGTGGGCTCTAGAACTCTTAGATCATTAGAGATGAGTACTCCAAGATCCTTGACAGAGTTTGGATCATCAACAAGTTCTTGACTATTCAGCTTGTATTTTATTTTCTGATTTATTTATTTTTTGCCAATATGTAAGACACAGCATTTATTTGTTGAGATTTGAAGTTGCCATTTGTTTGACCATTCTGATACATAGTCAAGATCTTTTTGAAGGGTAGCAGTATTGTCTGTGGTATTGAACAGCTTTACATCATCAGCGAAAAGAACGCAGTTGCTCTTAATATGATCACAGAGGTCATTTATGTAGAGTATGAAGAGAGTTGGTCCTAGAACACTGCCTTGGGGGACACCACTATTGACAGGTACAGAATTTGATAGGACGCTCCCAATTTTGACCATTTGTTGTCTGTTTGACAGGAATGCTTCTATCCAGTTATGCAGTTGTCCAGAGATACCATAGGATTTTATTTTTAGGAGTAGTTTGTCGTGTACCACTGAATCAAAGGCTTTACAGAAGTCTATGTAGATTGCATCTATTGTTTTACCCTGATCAAGTTGTGTAGTCCATATGTTTTTGCAGTGTAAGAGTTGCAGATTACAGGATAGTTTTTTTCTGAAACCAAATTGTTTATTGGAGAGTAGGTTGTCTCTAAGTGGAGGATGATGGATTGATTAATAATTGATTCCATGATTTTACAGGTGACGCAGCATAAGGAGATTGGTCTGTAATTTTCAACTAGGCTGGGGTCTCCCTTTTTGAAGATGGGGATGACTGTGGCTTGTGACCATAGGTTAGGCAAGGAACTGGTCCTGAAAGATTTTTCAAAGATTATGCTTAGAGGTTTGGCTATGGCAGTTGGTAGCTTTTTTAAGAAGTAGGCACATATTCTGTCCGGTCCAATAGATAGAGATGGTTTTAGATTGCGAAGTGCTTTTTCAACATTGTCTTCTGTAAAATTGATATGTATTAGATCATTGTAGTTATCTGTGGTTCGGCTAGGAAATACTGGGCACGATCCATTGCTGTTTACAAATACTGAGCCGAAAAATGTGTTAAAGATGTTGGCTTTAATGGTGTCGCCGTTGCAGACTTTACCATTAGGTCCTATCAGGGGTGGGATGGACCTTGAGTCTTTTAGTTTGTTGTTTACAAAATTGTAAAAAGCATGGGTGGAATTGGTGCTTAGAAGGTTTTCCTCTTGTTTAATGTGATAATTGGTGCATTCGGTATTTATCTGGTGGCATAAATTTTTGTATTGGCTTTTGAAATTGGCAACATGACCAGATTTGTTTTTCCGCCAGAGTGATCTCTTTTTGGATTGAAGTTTCCTTATTGTTATGGGTAATCTGTTTTTTTGTTTTGTTTTGGGAGTTGTTGTTGGTACATATAGTTTGATGACTCTTTTGACTTCAAGTAAAAATATGTTGTAATGGTCTTCAACAGTATTGCATCCAGTGAATAGAGATTGCCAATCAAGGGATGAGAGGTTGTTCTCTATAAGATCATAGTTGCCTTTTTTGAAGTTATAATTGGGGATTATATCATTGTGGTGGTTTTTGTGTGGACGTATGTTGAGACAAAAGTCAATCATATTGTGGTCACTGCTGGAAAAGGGTTCTTTAGTTTGTATTCCATAAATTAAATTCAAACTATTGCAGAAGATGAGATCGAGGCAGTTGTTTAGTCTAGTGTTGTTGGTTACTAGTTGTTCCAGTCCCAGATTTGTAACAGCATTGTAGAAGGTTGCGTGTATTGTTTCAGTTGTACATTCATTTAGGGTCCAGTCGATATGAGGTAGATTGAAATCACCAAGAAAGATAAAAGGGTATGGGCAGGATGCTGCCCATGTTAGCAGTGTATTTAGCTTGTTTACATGTTTGATGTCATAATTAGGTGCTCTGTAACATAGTAAGAATCGAATTGTGATATTTAAGGATAGTTCACAGATAATGGTCTCAGGAAGAGCAAGCTCCTGGGTAACTTGGATATTTTTTAAATGTAAGGACTTTTTATAGAAGATAGCAACACCACCTCCTCTACGAATTTCATGATCTGATCGGTAAACATGATAGTCTCTTACTGTGGTAATGGAGTCAGGGAGAGATGCGTTGAGCCATGTTTCACAGAGAAATATAATGTCGAATTTAGCCATATTTAGTAGGAGGAAAAATTCAGGTATTTTATTTACAAGGCTTCTTGCATTGAGTAGCTTGCATTTAAGGCCAGCAGTAGTTGGAATTGAGGTAGTTAGGGGCGTGCGTGCCTAGTCTTGGGTGATGGTGGATTGTGCTTTTAAAGTTGTAGCAACGTTTCGGCAGAATCTCATCTGCCATCATCAGGCTTCTGTATAGTGTTCATCTGTTAGTCAGACTTTTACAGTGGTTTCAGATTTAAATTTGGGGCAGCCTATTGCTGTGCCAGAATGGTTTTTTTCTTCACCCTGATTGGTTGGGAGTCTTGGTCTGTGTTTATTGGTCTTGGAGTTTGCTGTGTTCTGCTTGATTGGTGTTTCTAATGTCTTCTGTCTGTTTTTTGGCTCTTTTTGTATCTTGATTGGCTGGCAACATTGTGTTACTTTATTGGAGGCCTTTAGTGCAGCTTGGCTCCGGGTAAATGGATGGCTATCATTAGTTAGGAAGCTAGGTTTCATCTGGGTGCCTGGTTGGGGTGTGTTTGAGCTGGAGGTATCAGGGGGGATCTGTCTGTGCCCAGGTGTTTGCCTGGCTTGTGGTGTGGAGATTTTTTTGTTTGTGAGTGTAGGCTTCCAAATGCCGATGGCAGATAGATAGATCACTGGATGATTCTGTGAGCAACTCAATCTGCCTGCCTTCTTTGCCTGATTTTGGGTAAAATTTGCTCTTTTTTATAAAAAAAATCAATATTTACATACATGGTATGTTGTCAGTTAATTTTGTGAGTTTGCTTGCAAGCAAATTTTATGTGACAGATTGAGCTAGCCAATGGCAGCTAGATAGATCTCTGAATGAATCTGTGATTCTGTGAGCAACTCAATCTGCCTGCCTGCTTTGCCTGATTTTGGGTGAAAGTTGCTCTTTTTAAATAAAATAATTCAATATTTATATAAATATTTATAACATTTACATACAAGCCATGCCCAGCCAGTCACATGACCACCAAGCCACACCCACAAATTAGGCCATGCCCACAGAAGCTGGTTAGTGGTCCCTGGGATTTAAAATAATGAATTTGGTGGTCCCTGAGGTCCAAAAGGTTGGCGACCCCTGGGCTAAAACATATTAAAAATTGTTGCTGGAACTGGGTATGTCTAGTTTGATGAAAAAAAGTATCGGGGTGACATGATAGCAGTATTCCAATATCTCAGGAGCTGCCACAAAGTAGGAGTCAAGCTATTCTACAAAGCACCTGAGTGCAGGACAAGAAGCAATGAGTGGAAACTAATCAAGGAGAGAAGCAACTTAGAACCAAGGAGAAATTTCCTGACTGTTAGAACAATTAATCAGTGGAACAACTTGCCTCCAGAAATTGTAAATGCTCCAGCAATGGAAATTTTTAAGAAGAGATAGGATAACCATTTGTTTGAAATTGTATAAGGTTCCTGCCTAAGCAGTGGTTGGAAGACCTCCAAGGTCCCTTCCAACTCTGTTATTCTATTCTAAATACGTGTATCTTACAGATTATTGCTAAAATATATAATTTTTTGTTGAACTATAAGACAAGACGAGAAGAAGAGATTGTGGTAAAATGGGCTAATATGTTTGGCTACCATATACAAATGGCTCTATGGAAAATATATGGTTGAAAGGATTGAAATTAATATTATGTTAAGAGAAGTGATAATATTTGTCATCAGAGAAATTGTCTAGAATATTAAGATACTTCAAATCTTTTCTGGAAATGTGAACAACATGAAGAAACATTTTATCAGGTATGGTGGATATGTAAAAAATCCAAAACATTTTGGATACAAATAAATACATTAATTCAGAAGGTTTTAAAGACTAATGTACATGACCAGAGACTTTTATTTTGGGATTTATGTTTTTGTTTATGATAATTGCAGCAAGACCACTATATGCTCAAAAGTACATTACCCACTATAAAGGAATGGTTATGGAACTTGGAGAGATGGCTGAATTAACTTCTTTGATTAAAGAAATGATAATATCTATACTTAGGGCTGAGTGGAAACCCCTTATAGACTTTGTGCATAAAATTGCACTCCTGGCTTTGAGGATTAGAAAAAGAAATGGATAATAGAAAAAGTGAGGGTTTTTTTAATCATAGAAGAAGAGGTAATTTTGTAATCATACTTAAATTTGCTGCAATGGGTATCACAATTTTCTTTTTACTTCTTTTTATCTTTCTGTACTTTTGTTTACTTTTCTTTCTTTCTTTTCTTTATTCTGTATTAATGTGTTAGATTTTATGTTCCCTTTTAAACTGTTAATAAAATTTATATAGAAAAAGAAATATACACTTATGAGTACACATGTACTATTCTTTAATTATTAAATTGATAATATATATTAAAGATACAAATATGATATCCTCTGATTGAAAATCATCAAATCGACAATTGACAATTGTACCAGTATAATTATAATAAATATATAAATGCAAGCTGCTGTATTGTCATCCATATATACATCTAAAATTGATACAAATATTCTCTCTCTTTCCTGCTCCTAATGAACTCTCCTACACATATTACATTCCAATCCACACACAGAGAGACTTTTACAGCAGTAACTGAATGACTATAATGCTCTTTGTGTAGAGTTGTCTCTGAAAAGAACTGTAGAAACTTCTGGTAGTTCAGAAATTCAATAGCTGTATAACAAGTTAGTTCAATATTGTTCAGTCTCTGGAATACCAATTTTTTTCTCTGACCACTATGGATTTAATATTTAAAGCCCTTATTAATGCAGGACAAGGTTATCTGTCTGATTTTGCTTGAAAAGTCAACCCTCTTGCCCTCTGTATTAATGCTTCTTGCAAAGTCACTTTGGCCTCAGGCTTGTCCTTTCAAAAATTGGGCTAAGGTGACTGTGATAATAATAACACTCAGACTCGTATGCTGCTTCATAGTACTTTACAGGCCTCTCTAAGCAGTTTACACAGTCAGCATATTGCCCCCAACAATCTGGGCCCTCATTTTACCGACCTCAGAAGGATGGAAGGATGGGTCAATCTTAAGCTAGTGAGAATTGAATCCCTGGCAGTCAGCAGAATTAGCCTGCAATACTCTATTCTTACCACGACACCATCACAGCTCCTAGGATTGTGATCCCATTGGAATGGTTCTTGGGATTTCTTTTATTTATTTTACTGTATATTTCTCCAATATAGGGATCCTTGCTTAACAATAACTCCTTCAGAGATGATTGAACTTTATGACGGTGCGGAACAAGTGGTAGTTTCAACCAATCCTCATACTTATGTCAGTTCCAGGATGCCCACGGTCATGGGGTCATGATCTGGGCACCTGGTGGCTGGCTTGAAATCACATTGGAGTGTCCCATGGTTACCAGATCACTATTTGTGACCTGCTCTGCTAGCATCCTACAAGCAATGTCAATAGGGAAGCTAACAATGAAGGTTGGAAACAATGACCATATGACATCCTTACTTGCTAAACTGCAGCAATTTGCTTAATGGCAACAACTGGAAATGCCAGAATTTCTGTCCCTAAATGGCATGGTAATGTACGATTGCATTTTACAACAGTGTCACCTAGCGCTGGAAATTCTGGCTCTAGTTACAGTTCTTAAGTGAGGACTACCTGTACACTAGTATTCTTGTGGTTGGTCCTTTGCTTTTTATGATGTTGTAAATCCATTGTGTACGCCCTGAATAATGTTTAAATAAGTGGCTTTATAACAATGCAGATAGTCCTCGATTTATGAACATTATTGAGCTCAAATTTTCTGTTGTTATGTGAGAAGTGAGTTTTGCCTCATTTTACAACCTTTCTCGCCACACTTGTTAAATGAATTACGGCAGTTGTTTCATTAATAACACGGTTGTTATGGGCTGGCTTTCCCATTGATTTTGCTTGTCAGAAATTCACAAAAGGGGATCATATGACTCAACCATCATAAACATGAGGTAATTGCCAAGCATCTGAATTTTGATCCCATGGCCATGGCAATGCTGCAACAGTCATAAGTATGAAAAACGGTCATAAGTTACATTTTTCAGTGGTGTTGTAACTTTGAATGGTCACTAAATGAACAGTTGTAAGTCAAGAACTACCTGTAAAGTGATCAGTTTTGTTTAGATGTGCTCTCTGGTTTTCTGCCTCAGAATGAAACCGCTATATGGTTTTCTTTCTTTTTTTTTAACCAAACAAATTCTTAATTTAGTCTAGTTTACTTTATTTTACTTTATTGTCATTGCATCTCATACAACGAAATCAAACACCATCTTCAGTGCACATCATGACCATGAAAATAAACACAAACACACATCTTCACCCTCCACACATTGAACCGAAAACCCCCAACACTGCACCAACACTGCATTATACAGTAGAATTCAAAAGAGCTACTGCCCTGGGATAGAAGATGTTTTTCAGCCTATTTGTACTTGTTTTTATTATTCTGTACCGTCTGCCAGATGGTAATAGTTCAAAAAAAGGGTGCCCAGGATGAGATGGATCTTTGAGAATGTTTTGAACCTTCTTAAGGCAGCGGGAGCTATAAAGCTTTTGCAAAGAGGGGAGACGGCAACCAATGATCTTCTGGGCAATGACATTAACCCTCTGGAGTGCTTTCCTATCAGCAACTCTGCAATTGGCAAACCATACAGAGGTGCAATAAGTTAAAATACTCTCTCTATGGTGCAGCGGTAGAAGCAGTTTTTCATTCAGTTGTTTTCTGAGAAGTCTCAAGTAGTATAATCTCTGCTGGGCCCTTTTGACCAGTGCTGTAATGTGAGCACCCCAGGTCAGGTCCTCTTTTATGGTAACTGTTCCAGACTAGCAGGCTCAAAAGCCTGCAACTCTGATTGGCCCGCGAATAGCCAATCGTGATTGGTCGCTGTTATGTCCCTGGAACTCTAGGAGTTCCCACTCAGGTCCGTTTACATTGCGGGGGCGGTTTTCCCCCTCGCTCATTGGTTGGTTCTCCCCAGCAGCCAGCTATAAAAGCAGGCTGCGGGGTCCAACCAGTTGATGATCGCTGCGAGCCAGTTCCAGGCTTGGCAAGCACGGTCAGTCCTTTATTGTTATAATAAAGTATTTGTTGCACTCATGCTCTGGTTCAGCCTCTCATTACCCAAACTTAACACTGGCGACGAGGGTGGGATGGCTACCAGAAGCACAATGCAACCGCTGAATCACTAGCCGCCGATCCGCAGCCAGAGAGAACGATCGGACGGCGATAAGAGCAACGCTGATCCGCAGCCAGAGAGAGCGGTCAGCAAGCAACGAGAGCGAACGCTGATCCGCCGCCAGAGAAAGCGGTCAGCAAGCAACAGAAGCAACGCTGATCCGCAGCCAGAGAAAGCGGTCAGCCAGCAACGAAAGTGAGAAGCGTCTGTAGCCGCTTGTTAGCCTAGCTACAGGAAAAGTGAAGCGCTGCGAGCCGCAGCCGCTCGTTTCTTTAGGCGTGAAATTCAAACGGCTGTCATTTGAATTTCAAACCTAAAAAGTACAGCGCGGTGCTGTAAGTCAAGTCACTGACGCCCACGCAGGCGCGAATTTCAAAACGCTGCCAACGGCCGGCAGCCTAACCTCGTGTTTAGCCCAGAGAGAGAGAGAGGATTGTGAAAAAGCCTCTCCAGAGCTGAAATCACTTGCCTGCCACAGGCACTAGAAACCTTCTGCTGCTGCCCCAGAGAGATTTTTTTCCACAGATTGTACAACCGATTTCCTCACTATGAATTCCAATCCAGTCTTCCCAGCGTTCAAACCGGATGAGGAGAAGTGGGAGTCATACAAGAACCGCTTTAACCATTACATCGATGCAATTGGGCTGGCTGATGCAGGGGAGCACCGGAAAAAATCATATTTCCTGATCTACTGTGGAGCCATCGTCTTTGACACTGCCACAGCACTCGTGGCTCCACGTGAGTTAAAAAACGTTCCATGGTCTGAACTGTTAGAAATCCTTACTAACCACTATTCTCCCAGACCTTCACAGATTGCCAGGCGATTCACCTTCCGTATGAGGAAGCAATCAGACAAAGAGACCATCAACCAATACATGGCCGCCCTCAGGACCGCAGCACTCCATTGTGGGTTTGGAACCTACCTGGAGGACATGCTCCTCGATCAACTAGTCTGCGGGGTCAAGGATCTCCACCTCCAAAGGCGCCTACTCACTAAGAAGGACCTCAACCTCGCACAAGCCGTCGAGGAGGCCCTGGCAGCAGAACTGGCAGCACACTCAGCCACCGAAATCCATGGTCCAACTTCCAAGCTAACAACAGTTCCAGTCCACTCCGAGGAGGTGGTAGTAGAGGAAGCCCCTAGTGATGAAACCGACATCCACCGCCTCACCAACGCCAGGCATCCGCAGGTAGGAGCCAAGCAAGAAAGCATCAGTCCACCCAAGCACATCACCCTGTGCCTATCCTGTGGTGGATCTCATCCGAGGGCCGCCTGTAAATTCAAAGGAGCCACCTGCAACATCTGCCACAAAAGGGGGCACATCGCGAGAGTCTGTCAAGCCTCTCAAAACTCGGCACAAAGGCACCCTTCCTTCTCACATTCTGGACCTCAGAGGCAAGTATTGAACTGTCGCACTCACCACCATGCCAAGCACACTTGCCATACCATTAGTAAAATCTCTCTCTCTGTTTTGTTAGAAGGTAAACTGTGTCGCATGGAGGTTGACACAGGGTCAGCGCTCTCAATTATCTCGTGGAGCACCCTCAAGAGACTCCACCCCAGCCTATCTACTACCCGGCTCCAGAAGTGCCAGTTTAGCCTGAAGGACTACCAGGGGAAGGTCATTCCTGTAATCGGCAGAGGCAAGTTCCTTGTCAATTTTAAAGCTTTCAAAGGTCACCTACCTCTAGTGGTAGTTAACGGCAATCTCCCCACACTCTTGGGGCTCGATTGGTTTCCCCATCTCGGCCTAGGGCTAACAGGAGTCCATGCTGTCTCAACCTCTGACACTGACTCCTTATTCGCTGATTACTCAGATGTATTCAGCGATGAGCTGGGGTGTTATAACGGTACCCCTATCTCATTCTCAGTCGACCCCCCAGGCAGTCCCAATCAGGCTAAAACCGCGTAGAGTCCCATTCGCTATTCGGCCAAAACTAGATGCAGAATTGGATAAATTATTAAAACAAGGGGTCATTGAGCCAACAGATTTCGCCAAATGGGAGACGCCCATTGTCACACCCCTCAAAAAAGACGGTAGCCTGAGAATTTGCTCGGACTACAAGACCACAATTAATAAGTTTTTACAAGTTAGCGCTTACCCAGTGCCCGTCATTCAGCATTTATTACACACTTTTGAACCTGGCAGCATTTTTGCCAAATTGGACATGTCTCAAGCGTATCAACAGTTCCCTGTTGACAGCCAAACAGCGGAACTCCAGACCATTGTCACCCACAGGGGTGCTTTCCGGTGCAAGCGTCTCCAATTTGGCGTAAGTGTTGCCCCAGGCATTTTTCAATCCCTCATGGAGCGGATTTTGCAGGGCCTCCCTGGTGTAGTACCCTACTTCGACAACATCTTAGTCTCAGCCAGGGACAGACCCCAACTCTTCCAGAGAGTTCGAGCAGTGTTAGAGAGGTTCAGACAGCATGGCCTCAAATTAAAAAAAGAAAAATGTGCCATTGCCACTAGACAGGTGGACTTTCTGGGTTATAAAATTGACGCCTCAGGCATTCACCCCTGGAGTCCAAGGTTAAGGCAATTCACGAGGCACCCACTCCAACCTCCAAAACTGAACTGCAGGCCTTCTTGGGGCTATTGAACTTTTACGCGTCTTTCCTGCCCCATAAAGCATCAGTGGCAGAACCCCTGCACAGACTGTTGGATAAAAAATCGCCTTGGCACTGGGGTCACAAAGAAGACTCCGCTTTTCGCGCCGTCAAATCACTACTCACGTCAGAGGCGGTCCTTATTCAGTTCGACCCCAACCTTCCATTAGTGCTAGCAGCAGACGCATCCCCTTTTGGAATTGGGGCAGTATTAAGCCACAGGCTCCCCAATGGCTCCGAGGCTCCCATCGCTTTTTTCTCCAGGACGCTCTCTGCAACAGAGCGCAATTATAGCCAGATCGATAAGGAAGCTCTAGCAGCTGTTGCAGCAGTGAAGAAATTTCACGAATTTCTCTTTGGCCACTTTTCCGAGCTGGTCACAGATCATAAGCCTCTCCTGGGTCTACTAGCTGGGGACAAACAGACCCCTCAAGTCCTCTCTCCTAGAATGACGAGATGGACCCTTTTCCTAGCGGCATACTCGTATAGACTCATACACCTCCCAGGTAAAACATTGTCCCACGCAGACGCTCTCAGCCGCTGCCCCTTGCTGGCTCCAGCTGAAGACCCTGCTCCGGTCCACGCTATCTTTGAGGTCACCCAATTGGACCTCCCCATCACTGCCCTTGACATTGCTGCCAAAACCAAGGCAGACAAAACAATCGCCCAGGTACTGGACTGGGTGAGGAGGGGGTGGCCGGGCGGTGATGTTGAAAACAAATTTACACCTTTCAAGACCCGCCTGCAGGAATTATCCAGTTTGCAGGGCTGTCTGCTGTGGGGCACTCGAGTGGTCATCCCGACCTCACTGCGACTCCGAGTTCTGGAGCGTTGCACGAGGGGCACCCTGGCATCGTCAGAATGAAGGCATTAGCACGCAGCTACGTATGGTGGCCGGGCCTCGACGAGGACATCATCAGATGGGTAAGCTCCTGCAATCCCTGCCAGGAATCCCGTCCAGCTTCTCCTATTGCCACCCCTACTAAGTGGGAAAGCGCCAGCGCTCCGTGGTCCAGAATTCACATCGACCTAGCTGGCCCATTGCACGGGAAAATGTTCCTAGTGGTCGTGGACTCCTACTCTAAATGGATTGACGTGGCACAACTATCCACGACCACCACACTAGCGATTACCAAGGTATTAACTCGCCTGTTTGTAACACACGGGCTGCCTGACTCCATTGTTTCCGACAATGGCCCACAGTTCGCATCAGCCGAGTTCAGCCGTTTCGCTGCCAACCTGGGCATCCGCCACATCTTCACGGCCCCATTTCATCCTGCCAGTAACGGATTGGCTGAAAGAGCCGTTAGGACCACTAAAGAAGCCCTAGCTAGGTTCAGCAAGGATGACTGGCACCACAAACTCTCGCGTTTCCTGATGAGCCAGCACTCAACTCCGTGCTCAGTCACCAATAAGTCCCCAGCTGAGCTCCTGATGGGCAGGCGCCTGAGGACTGTATTGGACAGACTTCACCCACATTACTGCCCTGACTCTCCCTCGCTTCCACATCGGGGTTAGACATTTTATCTTACAGGAACCCGTATTCGCGAGGAACTTCGCTGGAGACCCTCTGTGGATTCCGGGCGAGATCGTGGCCATCACCGGACCCCGGTCATATCGAGTCAGACTGGAGGACGGCCGAATATGGAGAAGGCACCTGGACCAGCTGCGAAGGCGTCACAGCACCCTCGTCAGCAGTGACTCAGAATTACAAACCGGGGCGAGGCCTCAGCATCAACCCCACATCAGCACCAATCCCAGTGACCTGCTTACACCAGCAGCCGCTCCAGGGAATCTGAACACGGACAGCGACGTCCAGATGGCTGACCAGTCCGAACCAGTCAACGGGAGCACGTCCCCAGTGACCAGCCCTACGAGTCCCGAGCCAACCCGAACCGAGGGGTGCGTTAGTGACTCCCTACCGATTCTGCCTTCCCCTACAGACTCTGAACTGACAGACAACCCACCAGAGCTGCGCCGTTCTGGGCGCCAGCATAAACCTCCTGCCTACCTCAAAGACTATGCGTGTTCGCATCTGGGGGGAAGGGGTGTTATGTCCCTGGAACTCTAGGAGTTCCCACTCAGGTCCGTTCACATTGCGGGGGCGGTTTTCCCCTCGCTCATTGGTTGGTTCTCCCCAGCAGCCAGCTATAAAAGCAGGCTGCGGGGTCCAACCAGTTGCTGATCGCTGCGAGCCAGTTCCAGGCTTGGCAAGCACGGTCAGTCCTTTATTGTTATAATAAAGTATTTGTTGCACTCATGCTCTGGTTCAGCCTCTCATTACCCAAAGTTAACAGTCGCCATAGACTGATGCGATTGGCCAGTAAACGGGTTGCCGCGATTGGCCCTGCCAATCATTGGCTGCCTAGCCGCAGCCAGCCCTATATAAGGGGCTGCTGTGGCTGGGATAGTTTGCTCAGATCTGAAGTACTAATAAAAGCTGTTGTTGTTATCTGAGTCTTGCCTCTGTTCTTGAACCATCCTCCCAGATCTAACAGTAACACCCAGAAACTTAAAACTGGCCACTTGCTGCACTCGGTCTCCATTGATAAGCAAGGGCTGGATGTCTGATCTGTTCCTTCTATAGTCCACTATAAGCTCCTTGGTCTTTATTGGTGTTAAGGACCAAGTTATTGTCTTCATACCATGAAAGCAACCGGTCCACCTCATTTATAATATTCATAACATTATAGAATGATTTGAATTAATTCCAGTTTAGGCTTTCCAAGACTCTGTAAATAAATGTTTGGTATTCAAGAAGGTGAAAACATTTAACCAATTTAAAAATGCATAAATTATTAATATATAGACAGTGAACAAATACAATTTTCTTTCCAGGAAGTGTAGCTGACATAGCAAAAATCACTTAATGTTACAGTTGTTAATACTAGGGTGCTTCGTACAGTAAAAATAAATTTGTTTGAGTTAAGAAGTTATTTGATAAAACTTTGAGACCTTAAACAGCACAGAAAGATTTTTTTAAATAATAATTTGATTAGTTGGCCGGATAAAGGAGTGAAATACTGAATTTTGTAGATAGAAAAGTATCCCCCAAAATCAATTAAATCTTAGAAAGATGCGTGGGAAGAAAATGGATTGGTTTACACACTTCAAATATTGATCAGTTTTAGTTGTAATGTAAATCTTAAATGCATTTGGATGAGTTTGGAAAACATTTGCTGGTTAAATAAAAAAAATGAGTAAAGAAGATAATCTTCTTTACTCTTCTATAGAACTGAAATAAATCCAAATACTATCTGCCTGCCAAAAAATTAAATACACCATCCTCACTTGAATCACTTTTAATTAATCTAAATTACATTATGTAAACAGAAAACTTGGAAGTGTTGAACAGTCATGAGTATTTTTCTCTTATATATCAATTTTCTCTTTCTAAACAAGAATGCAGTGGGCAACTATCACTTCCCTAAATCTTTTTATCTTTTAATTTACAAAAATCAAGGCTTTTTCAAAATCCTGTTACACTAATAGGAGAACATGATATTAAATATAGTGTTTCAGATTTTAAGAGTAGAATAGAATAGAACAGAATAGAATAGAACAGAACAGAACAGAACAGAACAGAATTCTTTATTGGCCATGTGGTTGGACACACAAGGAATTTGTCTTGGTGCAAATGCTCTCAGTACACATAAAAGAAAAGATACATTCATTAAGAATCATAGGGTACAACACTTAACGATAGTCATAGGGTACAATAATCAAATCATTCTAGGAAACATAGAGTGCTTCGTTTAGCATAATTAATAAAATTAACTTGTTAAACTGATGCCTTAATAAACCTTAAGGAAAGCAATCGTACATTCTAGGAAACATGAAATGTTCTTCCTCTCCCATGCTTTCAATAGTTTGTTTCCTCAACAATTAATATGATTTGTTAGAGGTTTGAAGATGGATCATTATTTCATAGTGCAGTTCTGGGTCACATCACAAGATGTGTTGACGTTTTCATGTCACATCCCCTAAAATGTTGACATTTCTCCTACAGAACCTCACTCATTGTAAGATTCTCATCCATTTCAGTAATTGATGCAGAGATTGTGGGGAGGCTAGAAAAGCTGGATGCAACTTGGTTGTCAAACAGAAATCTTGGCCAAAATCGTGGCTGGAAAATTCCTCAAACTAGATATTTTACTGAAATCCAGGTTATTTTTGCTTTTTTTCATCTTCCTAGAAACAGAAACCTTGACAAATCGGGAGGGCAACAAATATTTGAAGAGTTCAGTAGGGTTTTTTTTAATGACCCCTGCAATCTTTATTCCAACTATGAATGTAATTTCCAGTGATGTAATTCTTGACTCTAAGATACCTTGACTCTATGCTTCTTAGAAAGTAGAAAGCATATAACAATTATTCCAAAGGTGGTTTTTCCAAAAGGTAACTGGACTTTGTTTTTCCTTGAAGACATTTCAGTTCTCATCCAAAAAGCTTCTTCAATTCTGACTTCAGTGAGAAGTAAAACATCTTCAAGGCAAAAGTCCAGTTGCCTTTTAGAAAAAGCGTCTTTGGGACAATCATGACCTGGATGACTGAGAATCTCCATTGACATATAACAGTTAATTATTGGATCAGAATAGTCCTGGTTGAAAGAACACCACAAGAAGGAAGCTCTTTGCTTGAACAAATATTTGATGAATGATTGACCAAAAATTTGACAATTTCCATAAGCCTTAATTGATATTTGTATTTATTCCTAGATGATAATTAGAGTACTTATTTTCTTAGGTCCACGTTCACTTCTGACGAAAAGCGTTGTTGAAACATGTCATTATTACTCCTTAACATGTTATTTCTTTTTTTTTTGCCTGACCTCTCATCTTAAATGTCCCTGTCTTCTCCTCCTCCTTCTCCTTCTCCTTCATTATTATTATTATTATTATTATTATTATTATTATTATTATTATTATTATTATTGTTGTTGTTGTTGTTGTTGTTGTTGTTGTTGCTGCTGTTGTTATTATTGTTATTATTTAAGAGTAGCATTGGGCTTCTGCCTTGTTGTTATGCCAAGCCTGACCAGTTCATTGACTTTTGCAGAAATGATTTTTGACTGTGGTAGGCAACTTCTTTCAAGTCTCTAATCTTCCTTTTCACTTTCAAGTCTCTAATCTTCTGGCTGATTATAGAGACAAGCGGTTCAACACTACAAAGGCTTCCATGCAAAGTTCATGTATTGGATTTTATTAGGCATCCTCAAATATAACGCACAGTTATGTCAAGATTCATCTAACGTCCAATCTTTGCCTCAATAGTCGCCTCAATAGTCACCTCAATAGTGTGAAAAGATGGTTATCTTCATCCCATAGCATTATACCAAGGCAAGACACCAGCACGATGCTGGGCTCCAGGTAAGAATGCCCCAAAACTCCCTCAGCCCAATTCAGTGACCAATCAGGATTACAGATGTGACCATGTGACATGAACTACATCTCCTAAGTAGCATTAACTATATTTCCCATGAAGCATTCCCTTAAGGGGGCAGCTCTCATTCCCAAACTAACTACCGTGTTTCTCCAAAAATACGCCCCCCCAATAGGAAGACCCAGCATGTTTTCTAGGCATAAAATGAAATTAAGCCTCTCCCCCAAAATTTAGGTCTAGTTTAAAACATGTGAAATTGGGGGGGGGGGAAGGCAGGGGGAACTTGCCATTAGGAGTGACCCGTGGGCAGCTACGCCTCACCATCAGCCACTCCTAACAGCCAATCATGGTGGAGCACAGAGGGCTCCCTTACCTCTCCCTTACCAGGGTCAGCAGGTGGGCGGCGTCAGCGTGGATGTCCGGCAGAGTTTCAGCCACTTCTCAGGCCTCCATAGCTTCCAAGGTTCCCACCGGTGCTGGCGCCTCTCTTGCCAGTGCCGTCTCCAACAACAGCATCTGAGTCGCTCCTGCTTTTTCCCCGTCCCCTTAAAAACAGGGGAAAAAAACATTTTGAGGTACCTGGGAGCGCCGCAAGCTGCGTTTTGGTTTAATCCCGAGCAGCTGGGTGGGTGTGACAAGCTGAGCGAATGTCTCTGCTTGCTGCTACCCTTGGTGTTCCAGCCTCGGGCTCTGCAAGTTTGCAAAAGTCCTGGTGCGCAGCCCATTCCAAGCGCCCAAGCATTCCAAGTGCCCAGGCTGAGCTGCAGCTGTCCCTCTCTCACCAGCGCCATCTCCAACAACAGCGGCAGCAGCAACAGGAACCGTGGAAGTGTTTCAGCCGCTTCTCAGGTGGGGGGAGCCTCCTCTGTAACTTCCATGGTTCCCGCCGCTGCTGCCGCTGTTATTGGAGATGGCGCTGGCGAGAGAGGAATAGTCGCAGCTTGGCCTGGGCGCTTGGAATGCAGGAATGGGCTGCGCACTGGGACTTTTGCAAACTTGCAGAGCCCGAGGCTGGAGTCCCAAGGGTAGCAGTAGCAGAGACGCTCACTTGGCTCTTCTCACACCCACCCAGCCGCTCGGGATTAAACCAAAATGCAGCACGTGGCACTCCCAGGTACCTCAAAATCTTTTTTTCCTCGTTTTGGGGACGGGAAAAGCAGGAGTGACTCAGACACTGTTGTTGGAGACAGCACTGGTGCGCGGGGGGGAAGAAATTAATTCACCCTCCAAAAGATGTCCTAGCCATTTTTTCGGGGCTCAAAAAAAATAAAATAAGGCCCAGCCTTATTTTGTGAGAAACACGGTATATACTGTCTAACCAGCACAACTTCCTTGAAATCAGAATAAGCAGGGGCATTATTTTTTTATTTTGCGTTGTTTTGTTATTGGACCATCATTTTAATGATATATGTATGTCCTCCACTTCCTTCTTAACAACACTCACATCTTAGGGTTATGACAGCAATCCCAACTGCTGGGATCGCCACTAAGCACTGCTGTTATTTGTGCTTTCTGACTGCATCATTTAGCAACAGAAATCCCAGTGCCAATTGCTATCATGATGTGAAAAATATCTGTAGTAGAAATCATTTTGTTTGAATTCTTATAAGTATTTTAAAGGAGGAATGAGAAGAGACTTCTAAAAGTTAAACATAGGAAGGGCTTAGATTCATGGATTTTATTTCCATTTCTTGTTTCCATTGCTTTTGAAATACAGACTTGATTTTCAGCTCTGATGAATAACGTGTTTTTACATTCTGTTATAATTTACCTTGAAATAAATGTGTAAAACCATACAATATGATTTAAACTATGGACAAAGCATTTTCTTCAGCTCGCCTTTTGATAATCCTTTCAATAAAATGAGCAGTATTATCAATAAGAGATACATTCTATATTCTTTGCTCTAAGTTTTACAAGCAATTTTAAACCCCATGATAGTGCAATTATGTGAGCTACTTTTAATTACATTTATATATAATATAATGCACTTATAAGAAGTGGTTTGCTAAAAGCCATACTGTTTAGCTATTGTATTGCGGATCTGGTTTTTTTTTAAACTAAATTGAATATGTTCAGTTTCTTAACAAAGAATTAAAACATCTCTTTCAAATATAGTTCATCTTAAGCTTTTGGGGACAGTATAATTTTAGAGCACTTAAACCAACCATCTGTACTTGCTTAGTTTATTGAAAAACATGTATTTCTGTTTCCATGCCATCAATTAAAAACATTGGGTTTATTTCAACTTTAAGTTATCTCTTTGTATATTATATGACTGTTAAGCTATTGAAATATTACTTTCTTTTACTGCCATATGTTTAGTTTCCAAATGGCTGTGTGGCAATTTTCATTAAGTTTGGCACTTTTCATTCTCAAAACTTTTTTATACTTTCAAATTAGCATGATATTTAGAACAGCAGCCGGTCTGGTCTATTTCTTTTCATTTATATGTCCCCATTTATCTGTATTTATTTCCTTTGTTCATGTTTATGTTCATATCTATACTTGTTTCCTTGTACATGTTTGACAAACAAACAAATAAATAAATAAAATAAATTTCAAGCAATTAAAGGAGAAATTAAGGAAATCAGAGAGGTAAAGTGTGGAGAAGAAGGAAGGAAGGAAGGAAGGAAGGAAGGAAGGAAGGAAGGAAGGAAGGAAGGAAGGAAGGAAGGAAGGAAGGAAGGAAGGAAGGAGAAGTACATCAGAAAACACATTTTTTACATGGCTCATTACAGTACATATCTTAAGATTATTATAATACTATCCAAGAAAACTCATAAATAAAAATTGCTATTTTGTACTAGAAAAACATTGTTCCAGAGCGATGTTTCAGGAGAAATGAAAAGGGAAATCCTACCTTACTTCAGGCAGTTTCTTATGAAGTGATATTATGGGGAATTTTGGAAAATTTCTATGGAGGCTTTCATATAAGCATTGCATTTTAACATTTGGCATACCAGGGTCTTAGAATTCACTTCAGAAGAATAAAGAGTTTGGGGTACATAAATTTAACCACACCAATTTATGAGATTGATTACAATAATGCATCAGCATTTTTACAAGGGGTATTCCAAGTTCAAGCCAAACATAAAATAAGAGCTTCACACCAGATTTTTTTTTGTCATGGCTACACCTAGTTTTTCATCCTGGCCCTTTCTCCTTTTTAGAATGGAATCTTTAACATGCCATTCAAAGATCAAGTATGGCTCTCATTTAAACGTTGCAAACCACTGATCCAGAGTGACTAACAAATAAGGTTCTAAATTGAGGCTATGACTTTCCATGAATTTAACTACTGCAATAGAAGATCAGGCTTAGCTTATGTGCTCTTGTGATTCAGAACATTCCTGTCCTTTTTGCCCTCTCGCTCAAAAAAAGTGAGAACATTGTGGCAGTGTTGCTGAAAATAAGAATAGCAAACCAACAGTGTTCAATAATATGGATCTAAAAGGGTGGACAATGTATCTTTCTAGACTCCTTCAAATATACCATTATGGTTGGTATTCTTAAATATCCATTTGCCTGAAATGTCACAAAAATCCACTGCTTTGTAATGAAGCTGACTGCCTTTGAAGGATGTGGGGGAAGAAACTTTACACGGTTTTGTAAAGTTCAGATGGTGAACACATAATATACAGGTGAAACTCGGAAAATTAAAATATCATGCAAAAGTTCATTTATTTCAGTAATGCAACTTATAAGGTGAAACTAATATATGAGATAGACTCATTACATGCAAAGCAAGATAGGTCAAGCTGTGATTTGTCATAATTGTAATGATGATGGCTTACAGCTCATGAAAACCCCAAATCCATAATCTCAGAAAATTAGAATATTACATGCAATCAAGAAAACAAGGATTGTACGTAGAACAATATCGGACCTCTGAAAAGTATAAGCATGCACATGTACTCAGTACTTGGTTTGGGCCCCTTTTGCAGTAATTACTGCCCCAATGCAGCGTGGCATGGAAGCTATCAGCCTATGGCACTGCTGAGGTGTTATGGAAGACCAGGATGCTTCAATAGCAGCCTTCAGTTCTTTTGCATTGTTCGGTCTCATGTCTCTCATCTTTCTCTTGGCAATGCCCCATAGATTTTCTATGGGGTTCAGGTCAGGTGAGTTTGCTGACCGATCAAGCACAGTAATTCCACGGTTATTGAACCAGGTTTTCGTGTTTTTGGCAGTGTGGGCAGGTGCCAAGTCCTGCTGGAAAATGAAGTCAGCATCCCCATAAAGCTCATCTGTGGAAGGAAGCGTGAAGTGCTCCAAAATCTTCTGGTAGATAGCTGCGTTGACCCTGGACTTAATGAAGCACAGTGGACCAACACCAGCAGATGACATGGCTCCCCAAATCAGCACAGACTGGAAACTTCACACTGGACTTCAAGCATCTTGCAGTGTGTGCCTCTCCATTCTTCCTCCAGACTCTGGGTCCTTGGTTTCCAAATGAGATGCAAAAGTTGCTCCCATCAGAAAAGAGGACTTTGGACCATTGAGCAACAGACCCGTTCTGTTTTTCTTTAGCCCAGGTAAGATGCTTCTGACATTGTTTGTTGTTCAGGAGTGGCTTGACAAGAGGAATACGACATTTGAAGCCCATGTCCAGGATTCGTCTGTCTGTGGTGGCTCTTGATGCACTGACTCCAGCCCAGTCCACTCCTTGTGAAAGTCCCCAACACTTTTGAATGGCCTTTTCCTGACAATCCTCCCTGCTGCTTGTGCACCTTTTTCTTCCACACTTTTCCCTTCCACATAACTTTCTATTAATGTGCTTTGATACAGCACTTTGGGAACATTTCCCTCCTTATGGACGGTGTCAATGATGGTTTTCTGCACAACTGTCAGGTCAGCAGTCTTTCCCATGATTGTGATTCCTACTGAACCAGACTGAGAGACCATTTAAAAGCTCAGGAACCCTTTGCAGGTGTTATGGCTTAATTAGCTGATTAGAGTGGGACACTTTGAGCCTAGAATATTGAACCTTTTCACAATATTCTAATTTTCTGATATTGTCGATTTGGGGTTTTTCATGAGCTGTAAGCTATAATCATCTCAATTATGACAAATCACGGCTTGAACTATCTTCCTTTGCATGTAATGAGTCTATCTCATATATTAGGTTCACCTTTTAAGTTGCATTACTGAAATAAATGAACTTTTGCACGATATTCTAATTTTTTCAAGTTTCACCTGTAGACTACAAATGTAAGTACAGTAGTCATTGACTTACAATCCCAAAGGAGCCCAAAATTTCTGTTGTTAAATGAGACATTTGTTATGTGAGTTTTGCCCCATCGTACAAGCTTCCTTGCCACAGTTGTTAAGTGGATCACTGCAGTTGATAAGTTAGTAACTCAGCTGTTCGGTGAATCTGGTTTCCCCATTAACTTTGCTTGTCAGAAGGTCATAAAAGATGAACCTTGGGACACAGCAAAGGTCATAAATATGAACCAATTGCCAAGCATCTGAATTTTGATCACATGATTATGGGGATGTTGCAATGGTCATAACTGTGAAAAAATGGTCATTTTTTTCAGTGCCTTTGTAACTTTGAATGGTCATTAAATGAACTGTTGTAAATGGAGGACTACCTGTATACATGTGATGACCCGGGGCGTGGCACAAAGGCAACACAGTCACATAAGTAAGAAAAGTCCTTTTATAATCTCCAACTTTGCCCCCAATGTCCAGTTACTTTTGGCTGGAGAAAAAACTCTCCCAAGAACAGTCTTTAAATGAAGGAAATTCAGTCTGAAAACAAAGTACATATAAACTGTAAATAAAAATCCACACAAACCACGCTGCAGCAATTAACTGGACAGGGCAGGATAAGGAATTGCGGATTTCAAAGGCCAACAAAACACACACAGTTGGGAAGATGCCAGGAACCCAGATAAACCTCGACCATAAAAGATAACACAATTTGCTTCCCACAAGTTGCTGTGCGCAAAGTCCTTTTTTAAACACTATGTTCCCAGCTGCAGCTAATGAAGGGAATCAGGGCCCTTTCCTCCCCATAAGCCACACAACTCACATTGCTCCCTTCCCCATTCCTCCCTAGGATGAAGAGGGGGTGGGCCTGATCTTCCTCTGAATTCCCTCTGCCTTGCTTTACCTCTCCCCTGCTCTGCCCAGCCAGACATTGCCTTTCCCCAGTTTCTTCCACAGCCACTGGAGCCACACTCCCACTCCCTGTCAGCTGCTCGGCTTCCTCCTTGGAATCAGATACCAACAGGGGCATGACAGTACCATTCCACTAGTTAGGAAGTCCACTATTTGACATTAGGTCCCTTACGAAAAGGCACTTTTTGTCCTCCCTTCTGTTTTTCTAAGACAAGTTTGCTACAAGTCAAGAGAACTTCTCAAATCGCTAATGGCTTAGTCTTGAAAAATCTCTAGAAGTCTACTAATTATTAATAACCATTGAGAAAATAATAACTGTTACATTGCTCCATTTACATGATATCTTATAGACCATTATTAACCTAGCAGCCATAACAGTATTTTGCTAGTTTATATTGAATATTACTGTACAGTTTCTTGCTTAATCATCAACCGAAAAGGGACAGTTACAATGAACAGGCTTGGTCTTTAGAAAACAAAATGCCATGGTGTCATTTCTATCTTGTATTATAAAAATATACTGCTAGCATCTGCTTATTATTTTGCCAGCCTGCTGAACTGACACTTTATCCATCACATTAGCAAGATTATAATGATCACAATGTGCAATCATGACATTAAAAGGATGCTTTTCTGTGTCCCCAAACAGAAGTTTTTCCATCCATGAATGAGGAAAAAATGGTGTCACGGTATCCTTAAATCACATTTTTATATTGCTTACGATCCATTATAACTCATAATTACTAGAAAATAAAAGGTTATGTATGTTTATAACTAAACATTATTCTAACTTAATGAACACTTTAATAGTAGGTAAATATAAATTAATGGAACTGAAAACCTGTTTTTGCCAGGGTTTCTCATTTCAGCGTCCTTTTTGCCACAATCAAAGTGTTTTGAAAGTCAGACTTAGGGGTGGGGAAAAGACACTTTTGCCAGAATCCAAAGCATAATGTGGATTTAGCAAAGTAGATAAAAAATATTCTGCAATAGCAGATCACTACAACAATATGTATATTAAAAGAATGTTCATAGGTTCCTAGTAGAAAAATTCTTTTAACACGTGGAAGGTTGTCAGGTACACAGCATAAGCCCAGGAAGGAAAGGCACAAAAATACAAAGGAGCAGGAAAACCAGATATGTTTGATGACTCTGGGGAAAAAAATACACAAGTAATATAAACCAGGCAGTTGTGAAAGGAAGTTGTCAGTTTATCTAGGTAGATGAGAGAAGAAATCAAAGTCACATAGACTAATATTGCTATTATTATAAAGCAACCATTACATCATCTTGTTAGTCTGTAAGTCTGATTGTGTTTTTCCCCACCCTCTCTTTATCTTCGTTGAATACTAGGAAGGGTTTTGTCTGAGATACTTTCTCTGACTGCAACTCTGGCCTTTATCTGACTGTTGCTGTGGTAGCAGCTGTTCCTCCTGTTCTTCAAGTCATTCCTTCTTCCTATTACGTTGGCAATATATAAGTATAATAAATGGCTTATTTTGTGCACAGTGTTAGTATCCATCCTTCAGGCACGTTAGAATCCCATAAAAATGTAGAGGTGCTGGAATAGTCATAATAAGGTCATTCCATAGTATTATCAACAACTATATGTTGGAAAGGTCACCGTTTGATTTACAGTGTTTTCTTTGTCATTCCAGTGTAGCATTTCTTGAAGTATGTAACCTATAACCTTGCCTAAATTGGGTCTCTTTGCATTCCTTTGGCAGGGGACGCAGTGATCACTGTAGCTAAACATGCCAATAAAAGATGCTTTGTTGCATATAGTTCCAAATGCTTTGGTTCCTTATTTAAGTAGGCATTTCTCCCATAAGAGTCAAGCATAGCCAGAAGGATTGAAAGGTCAATAGCTGGACCAGTCTGCTGCATTCAGACCATCCTTGAATTTTCTTACATTTGCAGTTTCTTCCCTAGCCTTCTTCCTCTCTGATCCAGAACCCATTTAGAGATAACATGGTTGGGGTAGGGATGCAGGGAAGTGATTGGAGATTCTGCATGTGTGGGTGGATTACAACTCCAAAAGATGTGTCACCGGTTCCCGTTGCCTGACTCTGTTGGAGCAAGTAGCCAGCATTGGCTTCATCTTTGATTATCTGAAGTTCAAACCTTCAAAAATATGTTCATCACTTCATTAAATGGGACTCACTCTGTCACTCACACATTTTTCAGCTGTCAATATATTGACGTAGCCACACCAGTATGACTTTCAAATTCTGGATGATATTCTATAGTGTAGGATATACCCATACTTGTTCCAAATTAATTTATTTCCAGAATGGCATGTATTTTATTAAAATATATGCATGCTATGAAATTGTTCTCTTATAGTTTTATACTAAGCCAAAGGTTGATCTTGACAGGTTAAATAAACTACTCCATAATAAATAGGGCACACCCACACATCACTTTGATTTATGTTAAATTCAGCCGAAGAAAAATAGTAGCCACTTTCTATTTTCCTATTCACTTGAAGGCTTTCTTTAAAAAACAACAACCCTGTTTGGGACAGTTTTCTGCCAACATTTGAAAGCCTGGAAAATATGTGTTAAACTATATAAACTTCTTGTCATTTAAATGTTTTAAACTTTTAATCCTAATTATAGTTGTTTGCAGTTTCATTAGGAAAAAAAGTGAAATGTAAGCTTTCTTTTTCAAGTAAAACATGCACAGAGTTTATACTATATGTTGCTCAGTTTTTGTGACTCACCTGAAAAGCTTAGCATTCTTATAATACCAACTAGTCAGGTAGTGGCACATAAATATCTTATTTTGAGGATTTGCTGAAGCATGCTATTATCTATAGCTCTGGCACAAGATGGAGATCTAATTTAAAAAAAATAATATTAGACATTTTGAACTTCATTTGGATTCAATACTTGCAGATAGATAGATAGATAGATGGATAGATAGATGATAGATAGATAGATAGATAGATAGATAGATAGATAGATAGATAGATAGATAGATAGCACCTATGCTGAATTTTTATTATGCAAACAGAAAACAATAGCATTTGTTGAAGGACATCAAACAATTATGTTTTAAAGCAATTCACCCTGTACCTAGTTTGAAATTGTCAGCAGTTTCCATTTATTAGTTTTTAATTGCCTTGAGAAGCTGATTTGCCTTGAAGCAGCAGGAGCAATTAACTTCCAGCATATGCTAATATCATGACACTTAAGAAAAAGGCTTCAGGAAAACTTTAAAAGTTTCCAAATAATCTTAGAAAATAGAGTAAAAAAAACAACCTATAAACATAAACACACCTATCATCTCTAATTCCATTTCATTTCACTAAATCCTTAGTAAGACGCTCATATAACTATTACTGATGTTTCCACAAACTAGATCTCTGCATTGCAGACCAACTGTGTGAAAATTCTCATTTTCCAAAATCTTTCCACAGTTTGACATGTTTAGAACTCCTTTCCATAGTCACTGAAACACATGTTGGCTTTGTGGCAGTATTCTTGGGCTTTTGTCAGACACAAGCAACCTGAATCTTTTGAGAATGGTCTCAAGCAGAAGCTTTATTGTTAGCTACCAAAATGTTACAATAATGTTTCCAGATTGACTGCATTTCCTTGGAAATAGTTAGATGCCGCTTCAGAGATTCTATGGGGGATCAGAACCATGCCACTTTCTGCAGTGCAAGGACTCTAAAGTTGGCCTCCTCTTAACACCTCCCTCAAGTCTGGGTGGAGATGCCGCCACAGCCTTCTCAATTCTCCAATATGCATTTGCAGTATCTTCTCTTGTTCTTCAGCCTTATGAACACTTGGCATCTCCTTTCAACATAGCATCTTAATCTGCATTGGATTCTCCTCAGCATTACTGTGCTAGCATATAAAATTAAAGAATCTGGTTCACCTTTCTTCAGTATTGGTATGTAGACTAACGTCTTCCAATGTGTTGGCCATTGTGTTATTTTCCAGATTTCAGATCAAATCAAATAACTTTATTAAAGCCTAAAGATAGAAAACAGTGACATAAAACCTATATTAAACACTGTGTGTATATATATACATACTGTACAGGTAAGATATATAACAAGGAGGGGTCGCTCTCATGGTAAGATGCGTACCACTGAGGTCAACAGCTCAGCGGCTCGATTCCCAAGAGCAAATAAACTGCAGAAGGGACAAGAAAGGAGCCTCCCCCGACTGCTTACATCAGGCGTCTCATGGGTAAAGATAACACCGCCCCAAAATTTTTCTTTCAGAGGCAGCCAGCCACCTCAGTGATCCCTGGCTAATACATGCTATACGTTAAATAAATAAATATAACAAGGAACAAGAATGAAATACAGAATATAAAAGTTGAGGGGAATCACATCTTTGCTCTTTAGTTAAGTTTTTAAACCTGTTTGTTGCAGTAATATAGTCAATTTGATTCCTATCTGCACTCCCTGGTGATGTTCATGTATATAGGAGTCATTTCTATTGTTTGATAATGGAGAAAATCTATGTAGTTGCTAAGAGCTGATACTGACTTAAAGGCACATAACCAATCAATCTATTTGTTGTTTGAGAAATGTGTTGTCAATGATCAATTTTTAGACTAGCAGAAATTGATTAATCATTCTCTTATCTCTTTTGTTTCTTAGGCCATGCAATAAAATACATTTTCCTCCTTACTATTTCCCTCTTTCCAGTCTCAAACCACAAGCAGCATATCTTGCTTGCACATTCTATTTCGAATTAAACGTGACCATACAACTAATCAGCTCTGAATCAATGGTTGGAGCATAAATTTGAATAATCATTAAGGGCTGACCACAAAGTCTAACTGACCTTATTTAGTCATTCACTAGTTTATAATATATACAAGTGCTGCATTTGCTATAGTTCTCCTGATTATGAAATCAATAATCTTCTCCTCTTCTTCTCCTTTTCTTTCTCTTCTTCTTTTACTGCTTTGGGTATTGAAGGAGATACAAAATTCTCCTGCTGCTATTCTGGCGGCCTTAATCATTGTTATTTGTTCAAGCATATTGAGTGCCATCTTTTGCCATAGTCAAGGTCAGGAACAAGAACTGCTAGGAGTTTTAGAAAGTACTTTAATGCAGTTAGAGCATTATAGCAGAATCTTGAAAAACTATCAAAGCTCTCTCTAGTTCAACTTATATCTAACCCATTGAGTTATTTTGAGTTTCTTTCCCAGGTTTTCTACTTTTCCAGGACCTAGCTATCTCCCGACCCACGTTCATATCAGTCAAACTTAGCAGCTGTCATCCAGCACTACATTGTCAATCATTCTATCATGCCTGTTCAATTGTTTTTCTTGTAAAGTGCCACTGCCTTCTTGTGCATCCTTGCTATCGTCATTAGAGTCATAATCTGCTTTCAGCATTTCCATAGATTCCTACTGCCTGAAATACAGGTGTCTGATAGCTTTAGCTAGATCAGACCAGGGGTGACCTGTTAGGAGCCATACACTCTTAGAATACATTGCAGCGGTGGGATTCAAATTTCTTAGCAACCATTTCTGCAGGTGTGGCCTAATTTGTGGATGTGGCTTGGCGGTCATGTGACTGGGTGGGCATGGCTTACTGACTGGGCATGGCTAGCTGGTCATGTGACCGGCTGGTGTAACTAGATAGTCATGTGATGAGTGGGCGTGGGTAGGTGACAATGTGACTGGCAAACCAAATATAAGTGGTCCTCACTTATTGGCCACTTGCTTAGCAAGTTGTTGAGGTAATTCCCCATTAGAGCACGTACAGGGAGACGTATATGAGAGAAGTCTTTGAATAATATACACACACTACACAGATACATTGTACAGTAAATGTAGGTTTTTACTTCCAGAAAGGTTTAAGCAAAGTCCAAAATAAGCAATCCAAAGTCATTCACAAGTAAATCAGTCAGTTTTCAATCCAGGGATAATCCAAATATCAAAGTCCAGTGTCAAAAAACAGTTCAGTATCAGACTTACATTAAATCCAGAAATATCAGTCAATTAGAAGAAATGGAGCAACGGCAATACTTTACAACAGAAGGAAACAGAGATACACTCACACTCTCTTCTGAGACTCAGACTAATACAATCCAGGTTTCTGGCTCCATCTTATGGCCATTTGAAAAACCACACCCAATTGCAGTTTTTGCAATCTCTTAAGGACATAGTACTAAAATGTTTATCCTGGTTTATATATCTAACCCCAATACCTGTTAGGTGACTTATATTCCTAACACAAGTGTTCTAATTTATGACTGACCTCCCCAGAGTGACTTGACCTGTTTCTGATGTTTTGACAGCCGTGCACACACACACACACACACACTCACACACACACACACTCATGCACTCATGCACATACACACTCACACACTTATGACCAGTTACAACATCCCACACAGTCTTCTGATTGAAGTTTTCTATGTTTTTTGCCAGTTTCCAACAATTCCTTCTGGTTTCCAGTTAAAAATGCCCATTGGGGAAAATGGACTTGTTTAACAATCAGTGTTTGCTTAATGACCACAAGGTTCACTTAATGACCATGGTGTTTGCCTAACCCAGGGGTCTGCAACCTTAAACATTGAAAGAGCCATTTTTCTATTTTCTTTTAAACAGGTATATCTCTCTCTGTGTCTCTTTCTTTCTCCCTCTGTCCTTCTCATCTCTCTCTCATACACACACATCTCTTTCTCTCTCTCTCTTTCTTTCTCTCTATTTCTCATCTCTCTTTCTCTCTCTCATCTATAACTGTAAGATTGGAAGCTGTTTTTTTATAATAAAAATGGTGGCAAAAGGCAAGTGGTGGGGGGGAGGCAACCGGCAGCAGTGGCAAAAGGCAAATGGTATGGGGAGGGAGAGGTGACCGGTGATGGTAGACCCTCATTCACCCAGGGAGATCAGTTTAGGGGGGGCCGCAGTGGAAGGCGGGCAGCAATGGCTAGCCTGGTGGGTGCACAAAAGCAGGCTGCAGGCAGCAAGGTCATGCATGCGCGTGATGTTCTCCAAACTACAGAGAATCATAACAACCGCTTCTACCGAATCGGTTCAAACCAGTAGAATCCCACCCCTGCTTTCTTGGCATTCTTTAGTCAGATCTGAAGTCAGACAAGAAACAATAGAGGGGACTGAATCAAGGAGAGAAGTAAGGAATTTCCTGACAGTTAGAACTGTTGGAAGTTAAAAGCCACCCCTCTCCTAGGGAAATGAAATATTTTAGGATATATTAAAAAGGCAGAATATTTCCCCTAAAAGAGAAGTGGAAACTCAGAGGGGCCGAAACTCAGCCTCTCTATCTTTGCTAATAGGCCATTAAGGCCTGGGCCAGTCTATTCTACATAACAAAGATCTACCTCCTTCAGGCAGACCCATAATAGGAACCCCAAAGCCCTTTCATTACATCATCATCCAGCAAGGCTCAACCAAGCCTGGGACTCAGGACAGCCTACAGAGTTGCCCCTGCATGGCCCCATGGGAGTTTAACAACCAAACAGAACATAAGCTCAAATTCAAAGCCCAACAGAGGGCATAAAACCCAGGGACTCTCAGCATCCCTTCCTTTTTTTCTCGCAGGAGATCCAAGGCGTGTGAGCCTGTTCACCATTAAACCATCTTTCCAAACAGCCTCCATGTTTCCAGTGTCTTTTTCCCCTATTGGAACTGAACCCAGAAGGATATTTTCTTCCAACTGAACAATTCCAACTGCATTCCCACTCACGCTAGTAATACTATTGCTAAATTTGCAGATGATACAAAAGTGGTGGGACTCATCTCTGGGGTGGGTGGGATGAGTCTGCCTCCTGAGATGAGGTGGACCAGTTGTTTTCATGATATGGAGACAATAACTTGGTCCTCAACACCAGTAAGACCAAGGAGCTTATTGTGGATTATAGAAGGAACAGATCAGACATCCAGCCCTTGCTTATCAGTGGAGACGGAAAGGAGCAAGTGGCCAGTTTTAAGTTTCTGGGTGTTACCATAAAAGAGGACCTGACCCGAGGTGCTCACATTGCAGCACTGGTCAAAAGGGCCCAGCAGAGATTATACTACTTGAGACTTCTCAGAAAACAACTGAATGAAAAACTGCTTCTACCACTGCACCATAGAGAGAGTATTTTAACTTATTGCATCTGTATGGTTTGCCAATTGCACAGTGGAAGATAGGAAAGCACTCCAGAAGGTTAACGTCATTGCCCAGAAGATCATTGGTTGCCCTCTCCCCTCTTTGGAAGAGCTTTATAGCTCCCACTGCCTTAAGAAAGTTCAAAATGTTCTCAAAGATCCATCTCATCCTGGGCACCCTTTTTTTGAATTATTACCATCTGGCAGACGGTACAGAATAATAAAAACAAGGACAAACGGGCTGACAAATAGCTTCTACCCCAAGGCAGTAGCTCTGTTGAATTCTACTGTATAGTGCAGTGTTGGTGCGGTGTTGTGGTTTTCGGTTCAATGTGTAGAGGTTGAAGGATGTGTGTTTGTCTTTATTTTCATGGTCATGATGTGCACTGAAGATGGTGTTTGATTTCGTTGTATGAGGTGCAATGACAATAAAATAAAGTAAACTAAACTAAACAACTAAATTAACCAGTGGAATGCCTTTTCTCCAGAAATTATGGGTGCTCCAACACTTGAAGTGTTTAGAGATTGATCAACCATTTGTTTCTGCCCAAGCAGGGGGTTGAACCTCCAAGGTCCCTTCCAACTCTGTTATTCTGTTATATTCCCTTGCCCCCATTCCAATTAGATTGTGGAGGGCCATAATATGAGGGCATCAATAACACTATTCCAATGAAAGAAAACTTCACATTAAGTTTTGTTCAAAAATGTTTGCTAGAATATCATCTCAGAAAGGACATTTAAGAAATAATAGAATGAGAGGAAGAAGCATTCACCCAACCTGGCAGAAATGTTGCATTTCCAGAGGCAACTTGCATCTGTACAAAACCTTCCCAGATAAGGTCAAAGCTTATCTGTCTTTTCATTCAAAAAGACTGAATGAAAGAGGCAAATTCCAAAGGAATTGGACTGCCAAAGGCTGATAAATTAGAGACATCAATCAAAGCAACTTTCTTTAAAGATAAATAAACAAGCGTCTGTAATTCAATAGCTGATAAAGGGCAGCATTGGTAGCTCTGGTACATATAAACAGTTACTGCGGCAGACTTTTCATCAGCCATAGAAATATTTGCCAGAAGGTGTACACATCAAGGAAAGGCTGCATTGCTGTCACGTGAGTAGGAAGCTTAAGTATCTAAAGGCAACTGCAGAACTAATGTCAATATTACATGCAAAAGTACTCTCAGGCTAGTAAGATATATGAATGCAAACTTGGATGAAAACATAGAAAACAGAAAATTAATCAATGGGACCTTTTTTTTTCTATGAGAAAGTGGTCAATTGGCCTAACCAAAAAAAAAGTAAATAATTGCACTCTAATTTTTAAAATCAGAATACATACAATACAAGCTTATCAAGATCTAGCCAGTTTGTATATTAGGGAAATTTTGGGCTTTGGCATAGATGTAATTTGAAGTTTCGAAGTATCATGATATTTCCTAAATAAAAGTTATCCTCGTTTTGTTTCGCACAACTATGAGAAGAATACTCTTTGAAATAAAAATTACACACTTAATTTAGAACTTCTTGCTTCATGCATTCTTTCTACGGTGCAAAACTATCTATTATGCAATAATCTGAGCTTTTATTTATACTCACTCATTAAGATTTAAGTAAGGAAAAAGGAAACTTGTCAGATTTTAAATTTTGTGCATAGAACTTACTTAGGGACTATCAAGGATATAGCTTGAATGTTTATGGTTTGGCCATTCCAGATCGAGTGCAATGTGTGAAATAGTAAGAAATAGTCTGAAGATGCTTGGGGCCAAAACTGGTAGTTATATTTTTATGATACAATGGAATCAAATTTGATTGATATATTCTATAGTATACTGAAATTCATGTAAATCTGTGCAGGTAAAGTAGGATATGTGGTAGCAACTTGCTAAGGTTACCAACACTGTGAAGTTCAACAGGAGGTTTGTAAGGTCATCCAAAGCTAGAATCATAAAGTATAAAATTTGGAGTTTTTGCTTGCTGATGTTGCTCAAACCGTTGAGATAGTAAAACCTGCTTCTTCTAACCACCAGATTATTGTATTGTGCTCCTCACAGTCTATAATGCTAGCCTACGTTATCTTATTTATTGTTATAAGCCACCTAGAATAGTGTAATCCCCACATAAATAGAGCACCACTTGAATACCACTGGCACTGACAAATTCACCATCAGTCCATTGCAAAAGGCAGCTTTACTTGGAACAGCTTACATCCTGCGATGATACCTCTATGTCGTCAAACATAAACATCTCCCTATCCTAGGTCCTTTGGAAGGAATTCAGAGGGGGATAAAAATGCCAAATTCAATCTGAACATCTGCCTGACTGTGCAACAAACCATAATAAATTGATCTAGTTTTATTGGAAATCTGTAATAGCAATAGCATTTAGACTTATATACCACTTCACAGTGCTTTTACATCCCTCTCTAAGTGGTTTACAGAGTCAGCATATTGCCCCAACAGTCTGGGTCCTCAGATTGTTATGTAATGGTGTTAGTGTTTGGGGATAAACCCCTGAGCTGAGTGCACAGCAGCAGTCAAGCCAGGCAGCCAAATGAGAGTGAGGCTGGGCCCTAGAGTATACACACACTTGAGACAAATACACTGTTTGTGGTTTAAATAGGTATTTAATTCATACAGATATTAAGAATAGTCATTCAGTCCATATGTCAGTATCCAGTTTATCAATCCAGTTATCAAGTCCATTTACAGTAAATACAATGTCCTTATCTGCTTGTAATCATTCTTCTTAAGATACCTTTCTCTCAAGTACTAACACTGAATCCACAGCTCACCAGTAAAACAGTCCTTGTGTTCAGGTGAAATGGTATCTGGCACAGTAGCCTCTAAAGTAAGCAGATAGACGTTCCAATACACAGTAGGCAGCAGACTAGGAACAGTAACCAGGTGCATCCAGAAGCCGGACTCAGACAGTTGCATCCAGAAGCCGGGGCTATTAGTTTCCCCTCCTACCTTTATGGCTGCCTGCAACCGCACCCACAATGACATTGCAGTTTCTTGTGCTTAAAGCTACATAGCACTTAATCCTAGGTTTACATATTTATTCAACCCAAACCAGTTGGTGTATCCATATACCCAACATTCTCCCCTTTTGGGTGACATAAATATGTAATGCCTTTACATTCTAAACCCATATTTTTTACAATTCTCTAGATGCTTAATAGCACCTTGGGCTTTAGTAAAATGATCAGCTACATTGTCCTCCGACATGCAGTACTCCAGCTGTATCAATTTACTCTGTACAGACTGTCTTACATTAAGATATCTCAAATCTGTATGTTTACTTCTCGTTTTAACTGCAATATTAGTGGCCATTTTAATTGCTGCCTGATTATCTTCATGTACAACTATAGGGTAATTTACAGTTATACCCATATCCTTCAACATTTGTTTGTACATAATCAACTCAGTACACAATAAAGATAAACAGGAGAATTCTGCCTCCATAGTAGACAAACTTATGTGCTGTTGCCTTATAGACTTCCAGCCTATTAATGTCTTACCCAGCATTATGGCTGTTCCTGAAGTCGACTTTCTAGTATCTCTTTCTGCTGCAAAACTAGCATCCGCATAAGCACTCAATATGAGATCACCTTCTGGTTCTAAATACAGTGCATGGTGTAATGTACCTTTAAGATATCTTAGGATTCTTTTCAATGCTATCCAGTGGCACTGAAGCGGGTCATTATTGTGTCGAGCCAGCTGATTAATACTAAAAGCAATATCTGGCCTTGACCAATTGCTAATATATGATAAGCTACCAATCAAAGATTGATACAGTTCCTTATCACATTTGGGACTTTGTGTATCCATTTTGCAAATATCCTGACTCATTGGAGTCTTTGCAGGCTTACAAAGTTCCATTTTATAATCTACTAGCAATTTCGATATCTTATCTTCCTGAGATATCTTAAACCCTTTCTGTGTTCTCAGTATATTCAATCCTAGATATCTCTTTATCTCCCCTAATTGCTTGATTTTTACCTTCTTGGCTAATGATGCAATTATTTCATTTGCTTCATCATTAGTTTTAGTAACCAGAGCAATATCATCAGTAAACAATAATAATAATGATATCTTCCCATTCTTTTCTCTCTTAAATAGACATGGGTCAGCTAAACCAGCTTTAAATCCTATATTGGTCAGTTCCTTTACAATATACTGGTTCCATTCATAGCCTGATTGTTTAAGACCATAGAGGCTCTTCTTTAATAACCAACAATCATTATCATTATTATTGTCTCCTTTATATCCATTAGGCCTTTTCATATACACAGTATGTCTTAGTGGAGCATGCAAGTAAGCAGTTTCCACATCTAAATGGTTAACTATATATTGCTTGCTTGCTGCCCACACTAATGCTGCCCTTAAAGTTGCTGCTTTCAGACTAGGTGCAAATACTTCATCATAGTCTTTTGCACTTTGTCTAAAGCCTTGGGCTACTAGTCTTGCCTTATGGATTGTGTTTCCATCCTTATCTGTTTTTATTTTAAAAATCCACTTGCAGCCAATGGGTTTTTCATTACTAGGTAATCTCACGTTTTCATACACTTGCATATCCTTCAGAGACTTCAATTCTTTATTAATTGCTGCATACCATTTTTCTTTCTCTTTAGAAGGATACCTTTTAATCTCATCCACAGTACTTGGGATTCTATTTTCCTGGCACACTGTATTAGCCTGGTATCTATCAGGCGGTCTAGATATACGTGTAGTCCTTCTGGGAATTACAGGGCTTGGTTGAGTTACTACCTGTTTCTCATCTTCAGCTTTTTCTTCCTTTTCTTCTTCTATGGGCACAATCTCTTCCTGTACTTCTGACTTTACTTTATTCTTAAAGTTACAGGGATACTTAATGGGATTTCTGTAGGATTCAATAACCACCTCTTTATTGCTATCCTGCTCTAACTTATCCCATCCTACGTGCTCTAGAAATTGGGGATTGGCACTACATAACACCCTAGATGTGCCTTTCTCCCAAAATCTATATGCCCTATGGTTAGCTTGGTAACCAACGAAGAAAAATTGTTTAGCTCTGTGTTGCCCTTTACGCCTGAGTTGTGTAGGGATATGCACCCATGCTGGTGCACCAAATGTGTGCAGGTAACTCAGATCAGGCTTCCTGCCATGCCACATGGTGAATGGTATTTCACCAGTGGTTGAGTTAACCACATTATTTAATAAATGATTAGCACACATTGTGGCCTCCCCCCACAAAGAATCAGGTAACCCAGAATCAGTTAACATAGCACGGGTCATCGCCTGCAATGTTTGGCCTCGCCTTTCAACATATGCATTGTGCTGTGGTCTGTATGGTGCAGATGTCTTATGAGCTATTCCAGCTGCCTTTAATCTATTCTGGAATTTGCTGTTAACAAATTCCGTGCCATTATCTGTCACCAAGGTTATCAGTTGCCGTTTGCTTTTTCTTTCAGCAAACTTTAACCAGTTGAAGAAATGTTGATATGTTTCAGTTTTGCTTTTCATTAGGTAGCAAAACCCATATCTAGAGTAATGGTCCATAATGCTCAGTATATATCGAGCACCCCCCATACTGGGTTTCTTTGGACCTATAATGTCTGCAAATACTACTTCTAAAGGTTCTTTAGTTTTGAAACCATTTAGCCTATTTGCAGGCATTATTTTACTCTTATCTTCACAACAGACATTACAACGCAAATATTTCTCACAAGGTTTTAACCTTATTCCTTCAGATAACTCTACTGTACGTTTTAGCATTTTAAAATTCACATGCCCCAAACGTCTATGCAATAAATGGATGCATTCATCATGAGGCTTGATATTATTAAATACAGTTTGTGCCTCCCCTTTCTTACCATCATGTAAGACATACAATGCTCCATTTAAAGCTGCAGTTACCTTTTTGTTATCCCTTTCCAGTGTGCACTTATTATTCTTAATATCACAATTGCTAAACATGGCCAGTTCAGAGGATTTCTTTGGCTTCTTTAAATTCTGGCTTTTTCCTTTTTTGCAGAATCTTGCCAAATGTCCTCTGCCTCCACAATTAAAACACTTTTTAATTGTGTATACCGTTGAAGATAACTTCTCTTCTTCCGGGTGCTTTCCTTTACACAGCTGGTTTCTTTCAGGCTTTGAAGATAATTTCTCTTCCTTATGTTTATCTTCCCTCAGCTGTTCACGTTCACTCCTTCTCCTGGCTTCCTCTAATAGCCGGCCGGTTATCTCAGTTACTGATAAACTGTCTTTAGGCAATACTTCCAATGCAGTCACAAAATCATCATAGCTTCGATCCAGAGAAGACAGTATGATGTATACTTGTTGCAACTCATTAAATATAAGCTCTTTTTCTTGCAGTTGTTGAAAAATGCTTTTCATACAGTTTAAATGAGTCAACATGTCTCCATTTATCTCAAGATGTGTTCTAAACAGCTTCCGTGTAAGATTGATATGAGCTCCTACACTGTCTCGAACATAAATCCTTTTAAGACTATCCCAGCAGTCTGCAGCATTTTCCACTCCACGGATATGAATGAGTTGCTGGTCAGACAGGGTGAGACCTATGATGCACAAAGCCTGTTCATTCTTTCTTTCATAGTCCTGTATCAGTTTATAATCCTCTTCATCATTAGGATTTAAGTTTGATACATCTGGTGGGTTTGTTATTATGTCCCACAAACCTTCTCTTCGTAGCAGTAAACCACACTTCATTGACCATGAAACATAGTTTGTTCCATCTAGTCTGGATATCATGGACAAACTTGGCAAATTTATTTGTGCCATTGCTCTGCAGAAAAATAACTATTTAACAAACAGTTTGTCTTTACAGCAATGTGTAACTCTTGACCAAACTCTCACTGGTATATCCTGGTTAGCTAGACTGTGCACACTGCTGGGTCCATAACCAATGTTAGTGTTTGGGGATAAACCCCTGAGCTGAGTGCACAGCAGCAGTCAAGCCAGGCAGCCAAATGAGAGTGAGGCTGGGCCCTAGAGTATACACACACTTGAGACAAATACACTGTTTGTGGTTTAAATAGGTATTTAATTCATACAGATATTAAGAATAGTCATTCAGTCCATATGTCAGTATCCAGTTTATCAATCCAGTTATCAAGTCCATTTACAGTAAATACAATGTCCTTATCTGCTTGTAATCATTCTTCTTAAGATACCTTTCTCTCAAGTACTAACGCTGAATCCACAGCTCACCAGTAAAACAGTCCTTGTGTTCAGGTGAAATGGTATCTGGCACAGTAGCCTCTAAAGTAAGCAGATAGACGTTCCAATACACAGTAGGCAGCAGACTAGGAACAGTAACCAGGTGCATCCAGAAGCCGGACTCAGGCAGTTGCATCCAGAAGCCGGGGCTATTAGTTTCCCCTCCTACCTTTATGGCTGCCTGCAACCGCACCCACAATGACATTGCAGTTTCTTGTGCTTAAAGCTACATAGCACTTAATCCTAGGTTTACATATTTATTCAACCCAAACCAGTTGGTGTATCCATATACCCAACAAATGGTATGTGGGAATGGTATGTGGGAATGACCTTGGGAGACAGGAGGAGATCTGGAGCCAAGGCAACAACAGGAAAAGAAGTAGATTAGCCTCAGAATGTGGGTGTAGTAAACATCTCAGTAGGGACCCTCCCTAGTTTTGTGGATCATAAAGATGATAGGGGAGAAATGTACCTTTGATACTTTCAAGATTCTGTTAACATAATGTTATAATAAAGTAGATCTAGTACTTCTTGTTGTGTTTCTTGTCTGGACTACCTCACAACACAGTCAAAATCCTTGCCAAGCATTGAATCAATTGATTATAACAACTATTATAAGGATTTTAAAATATTATTTCTCTGAATAATTTTGTTTTTCAATATAGGTAATTACAATATGTACTAATAAAATATGGCCCAGATGCTTTATCAATTTTGGATGTCCTGAAATATACGGAAGTTTAAGAAATGCTGTATTTGAAATAAAACAAATCTAATTTTACATAATACTTAGAAATGGTTTGAAAATTAATATTGATAATAGACCAGGTATACTGAAAGTCAGATCCCATAGATCACAGTCACAATATGTTTTATTAATTTGTTTTAGAAAAAATGTTACCATACTCAGGGATATTTAAAGGTCATGTGTCAAATGAGAAAGGGTTTAGAAGAAAATGGCAACCCTTTCAAACCTTTAAAGTAATTTATATAATAGATTGTCTATGGGACCAGACTTTGTTCATGGGCTCTGACTCATAAATGGCATGTCAAATAAAAACTGGGTGATCCAATTGAAAACTACACTTTCAGAAATTTAAAATATTTTTCTTATAGTCTAGACATGAAGCAAATTCATTAGAAAAGCTTGTTCCATGTTTATTGGACTCACCAAGGAATCTTTTAAAAGGGTTGGATATTGATTTCTTGTACTATCATTGCAAAAAAATTGAGAGCTCTCTAATTCTTCTGATTTGGTTAAATCTATGGTAATTTTATGGCTTCAAAATATTACTTATGTTAATATAAGTTTGGGGACAAACAATAGAAGATTTAAATGTAATGTTGAATTTCAGAAATATGGAATCTGACATTCTATATTTTGTTTTGTTTTGTCTGGCCTGGGTTTGGAAAAAAAGAAGTATTCCATGTGGGTGGAAATAAACATATACCTCTTATGTATGAGAGCCAGTTTGGTCTAGTGATTAAGGCACAAGACTAGAAACTAGGAGATGGTGAGTTCTTGTATCACTTTATCCATGAAAACCAGCTGGGTGACCTTGAGCCAGTCACACTCACTCTCTCAGCCCAACTTACCTGACAAGGTTGTTATTATGGGGAAAATAGGAAGAAGAAGAAGTATTAGATATGTTTGCCATCTTCAGTTGTGTATAAAAACAATAAAAGTGGGATATAAATAATACATTTTTTAAAGAATGTTCATTTAACATTCTTTAAAATATCACGAGATGTGTCTTCTATCATGAGATATGCCTTCTATCAAGTTCTAAAATGTCTTTATATTGTAAAACAAGAAGTCTTAGCCATAGGCATCTATAAGGTCTGGATTTAATAATTAGTTAAAGGATTGAGCTAATTCTAAATAAACATGGGTGTCTCACTGCAAGTTTTTCAGCTAAACATTTCAGATAGAAGAATTTAGTGATTGTTGGTTTATTTATCAAACTATCCAGAAGTTTAACTTAAGAACCTGTCAATGAAAATGAATAAAAACTACACATAGCATACCATGAGGTATAATGATGAATAATGGATCACAGTTGCTGGGGTTAAGAGAAAAGAATGTATCACTTGTATGTTTGAATCAGGGTGGTATTCAGCAGGTTCTGACCAGTTCTGGAGAACCAGTAGCAGAAATTTTAAGTAGTTTGGAGAACAGGCAAATACCACCTCTGACTGGCCCTGCCCCCATCTATTATCTGCTTCCCAAATCCCAGCTGATTGGCTGGGTCTTCTTTGGTTGCCCTGCACAGGAGAACGGAGCTGAAAAGCAGGTTAGTGGGGTGGGGAGGGAATGGTATTTTGCAGTAACCTTCCCCTGCCATGCACACCAAGCCACACCCACCAAGCCACACCCATCAAGCCACACCACACCCACTAAGCCACACACCCACAGAACTGGTAGTAAAAAAAATTGAATCCCACCACTAGTTTGAATATGTGACATCAGGCCCCAATGGCTTGCACTAAAATCAACTGGCAGAAACAGATGTTAGAACTGTCAATATACTCTTGAGAAAGGCCAAAAATGCTAAACAAAACTCTTGTTTTCTTTTTATAAAGCATAGTGCCTTTCTTTTTCAATGTAAGAAGAAAATTATTGCATACATTTCCATCACAGATTCATGGGAAGCCTCCAAAGAACTTGTGGTTCTAAGCAAAACTTCAAAGAAATGTAAGTCTCACCACAAAGGCACAAAGTACCCCTTTATCTCCTACTCCAAGATGAAAGTGTCCTACTGAATGGATCAAAACAGAATCAGAACAAAATCTGTAATATAATAGTAGTCCCCTTCTTCCATTTCCATCCACGTATAAAGACACCAAGCAGCCCAAAGAATCAGCAGTTTAAAGTTCAAAACATCAAACACCATCTGAGGCTGACAAAAGACATTTCGATATCTCTGTATAAGTTACGCATAGTGAACGTGTAATCTTGACATCAAACTACTTGAACTCGGTTTACACCAAGACAAATTCCTCGTGTGTCCAATCATACTTGGCCAATAAAGAATTCTATTCTATTCTGTGTAATTAGAGCAATATGTGTCAAAATATTCATAAATTGTCACAAATTGTATCTATTTACAACTTGGCCTCCAAGTTACAATTTTCCTTGCTCTTAGGTGGGAGTGTGTCTCCATGAGTTTGGATGTGGGTATATAGATGTAGAATAGAATACTTTATTTATGTACACATACACATATACAGTGACTCAAAATATTTCAATACATTCGCAATATAACATGCACAGAACACAAAGGAGATTGTAAACAGCACAAGCTTTATGTTAAATAGTTGGTGTTTGTTTGGAAATGCCTGAGGAAGGGGATGCCTATAAACACATCTATCTGAAACTTTACTTCCTTTCTACAAAACTAGAAACCAAAGGTTCAGCATTGCTGATTAAACCTTCTGGTTTAATCAGCAATGCTGAACCTTTGGTTTCTTGAAGAAGAATGCTGTAGTATTAGTCTTAGTTTTAGGCTGTTGTCTCCTGTGTTCAGGTTTGTGGCAAGATATTAGTCTTTTTTTATCACCAGTTTTCTCTTTTGGTAAAATATGTGTTCTATAAATGCCCCAACTTATTTTTGCAACCTTCTGTGAATGGGCAGTTTCTCCCATGGCAGCCATTGTCTGATGATAACCATTATATTATCTCAAAGGCTGGAGACCTCTGGTCTATTATTCTCCAGTGTCTACAAATGCAATAAAAAAAAACTTGTATAGCACGAACTACAGAAAATTTCCAGGAAAAAAGTAGAGAAATTGGCACTTATGTGCAGCATGTGGTGTTATGGAAAAAAAATGACAAAAAGAATTTAGCTGGCACATATTATTTCTTTGAGAAATATAACGCACCTACTTTTCTTTGAAAAAGGAAATGTGTGCAATTTAATAGTTTAGCTATGTGCAGAATGTGTTTTCTCCATTGCATCATATTCAACTGTGAATCTATGTATGTGGGAATCTAAACTGTATAAATTACTGATCTAAACTTGATGAAGAAGAATATGTACTTTCTTGAGGCAGCAGTAAAAAAGAAAAACAAGTATTTTGAAGCAGCTTTACATCTTGCTCCTTGATATAAACTCACACTGTTCATAATTCTTCAGCAGATTTCTCATCCCAAAGGTCAACGTATAAATAATAACAGCATGAGATATTTTTAGTGCCTGTTTTGAAAGTACCTTTTATGAAATGAGTGTGATAACGTTAGTATAACAAAATATTGCTATTTTTCCCATTCATTGGGTATTAGTTGCACAATTCTGGACCTGCTTTAAAAGATGGGACGTTAACTAATCCAAGTTTACATGCTTTTGGATAATGTAAAAGTTATTTTGCTACCTTGTAGTAATGAGATGGTAACACTTAAGATTTTGATTAAAGTTTAGCCCTGCATTCTAATCTTGCTCAACACCTTCAGTAATTATAAGCTATCACAAAAATTAAAAACTTGATTTATTCGCACAGATTTAGCTTTATAAATATCATTTTTATAAAATCAGTTTGCAGTGATGTAGCACAGTTGTACGTGTATCTCGTCACTTTAGTGGCCCAACTGTGAACTTCCCAGATCCTTCATTTGTAATTCAGTAGCATCTTTAATGGAACGGGCTAAATAATGTGAAGGTAAGCGCAGAACAGCGACAAAAACAAGTTCCCTTCCAGCATACCTGCTGGCAGGTTGATACAACAACAAATTCTTTGTTAGATTTGAAATCCAAATTCAAATTACTCAAGAGGACAACTCTGTTCCTGACATCTTCTCCTTGGAGGATGCAGAAAAGCAACATTTGTCCATTCCTCCTCCCGCCTAGGTTCCACAGAGCTGATCTGAAGCTAACAGGAACAGTTGAGAACTGGTATGAAGAGCCAAAGAATCTTCTAGGTTATTTACTGGTAACTTACGGCTTACACCTGGGACCAGGATTTCTGTTGTTAAGCAAGGTGGTTGTTAAGTGAGTCATGCCTGATTTTACAACTTTTTTAAAAAAACCACAGTTAAGTGAAGAATCACTGCCGTTGTTAAGGGAAGCACATGCTAATCAAGCTTCCCCTGTTGACTTCAGAAGCTGGTTGGGAAAATTGCAAATGGTGATTCTGGGACTCTGCAACCATTGTAAATACATGGCAGTTGCCAAGCACCCAAATTCTGATCACATGACTGTGGGGATGCTGCAATGGTTGTAAGTATGGGGATTGGTCATAAATTCACCTTTTTTCAGTGCCATTGTAACTTTGAATGGTCACTTAACAAATGGTTGTTGGTCAGGGACTATTGTACTTCTATACCCTAACACAGGGCTGTCAAACGTCCAACCCATGAGCTGGATGTGTTGCACACTGGCTACACCCATGCCTGGTTTAGCGAAGGGGGAAAAGTCCCAATATGTCATGTGATGACACTGTGACAATGTGAGCTTGACACTCTGCTCTAACAGATTGAATCCCTTCCTTGAACAGATAGTCTGTTTGTGAAGATTAGGTTAAAACTCAGCCTAATGTGTTTCTGAATACTGTATATAAAAAATGTGAAGGAAAACCAATGCCAGATTGTTCTACAGGTACCGAGATATGAAGACAGACATACGTTTTTGTTCTTATTTGACAGCAGAATGGATGTAAGCATTACTTTCTTCATGACAGGAAATAATAAAATGATTGTTCATGTTCTTGGATTAATCTACAGTTTTAAGACAGCAGATAAGCGTAGATAGCTAGATTAGTTTGATTTATGGTGTATTGAATTAAACATTTGCATGTTCTATCCTGAATTATGATGATTTAGTCAACGGAAAGACAAATAAAAATGTATTTTCAGATTTATCTACATTTACAAGAGTAATATATATATATATATATATTTAGTATTCAGTATTCAGCTTTGTTCGGGTATTTTCCCATGTCATTATAGTTGTGCTTTTAAAACTGTAGCAACGTTTCGGTAGAATCTCATCTGCCATCATCAGGCTTCTGTATAGTGTTCGTCTGTGAGTCAGACTTTCACCGGCATATGGTTTTAAATTTGGTGCTAGCCATCTGTTGTGCCAGAGTGGTTTTTTCTTCATCCCAACCAATCAGGATGAAGAAAAAACCATTCTCTCTCTCTATATATATATAGAAGCAAAATACTAGCACTCCTCATTCAGCTTTCTAAAAATTGATTTCAGGCAGCATTTCCCTTTCTTCTTACAAGGAAATAATGAATAGCGGAAAAGCTTAAGCATGGTAAGCTTGAAAAATAGAAGAAACTTGAATTCTTTATATGGGCTTTATATGAGTTTATGTGAAACAGGTAAATACCCAGCTGTAGAAAGTTCAGTTTTTACAACTGTGATAGTTTATCCTTGTCATAAATCAAATTGATTGTTCAAATAAAGAGATAGTTATCCAGAAGGGTTAGATCTAAGACTTATTGCAGATAGCAAGCCATAAATTACTAGCTTATCTCAAGTTGCCAGAGCCAACACATTTTGTTGCCAAGGATCAACCAAAAAGGGAAAAGTGGAAATATATTCTAAAAGACGGAAGTTTCCCTATTTCCTACCTACAATATGTACAACTATTCCTAGGAAAACCAAATAGAAAGGTTTCAAATCAATACATTCTCATTTTATTGTTAAATAAATAATATACACTGGGAAAAAACAACAAATGTAAAATTAGATATTTTGCAAGGAATTAGCGTCAACTACTGGGCTCCAGTCAATTCAGTCTGATTTGACCGGTATGTACATATCTTTACTAATTGTAAATGGACCATTGAAACGAATTAGATGCATAAGAAAAGAGCAAAACAAAAGGCTTTGAGGCCTCCCACTGCCTACAGCAGTTTGGATTGATGCAAGAATCCTCGGCTTATTCTCATTCAAAACCACTTCTTGCCATCAATATCATCGCTGTGGTTACTGCAAATACCGACGGAAGATGATGCAGTAACTATTAATGAGATCACAATGTCCTTTTACAAAAGTGGAAGCTGACTGGCACTTTTTGGTTTGTTTTACTGGTGTCTGTCCCCTACTTCTCCTGTAACAGGTAGTGTTCCAACCCACGCCCTTTTCCAACAAATCAAGCACAATCCAAAAGGAACAGAAACCTTGTAATGCTTTTACAAAATAATTAGCTGTGATAAACACAAGTCTTGCCAAACTGTGCAAGACTTGCCCAAAGATAACAGACAAGAAATAATTTGCAAAATAAGAATCTTCAAATACAAACTCAGGATACTGGAATGTCCACGAAGCAGGAGTTTCAGAACGTCTTTGCCTTCTGCAAAGATCATTTGTTTTACAGCTGGCTTTTATCTTCTTGAAGGAGGAGCCATTACCTTGCAGCCTTACTCCTGAGTCGCCCATGCTGTTGTAACTGTTCTTTCCTCCGAGCAATCCTGCGTGCATGCGCACTTAGCACAGGCTCCTTGGGAACCTCCTCATTAGTGCTGCCAGCCCCCACAATTTCTGAAGGCAGCAGTCCACTCCCTAATGGTTCTGCCCCCTCATCTGAGTCCTCAATCTCCTTAGTCATCCGCACCTGCTGCTGGCCAACCACAACAGGTAGACCTCGACTTACAAGCCTTCATTTGGTGATCATTTGAAGTGATGATAGCACTGAGAAAAGTGACCAGTGGTGGCATGCTACTGATTCGGTCCAGTTCAGCCCAACAGGTAGTAAAAAAAACCCTCCCATGATCAGAAAAAAACCCTCTGATCAGCTGAGAGGAGAAAGAAAAGTGCAGGATCATCCCCCCACCTGCCCCGGTGCTTTTCTCTTTATCCTCTCAGTTGATTGGCGCTACAGGCCTCAGCTGGTGTGTGGAAAGCTGTGCATGCGTGTTAGGTGCATGCACTTGCGCACATGCATGATCATAAAAATGGTAGTGGAACAAGTAGGTTCCCACTGCTGCTCTATGACCATTCTTCACACAACTGTTGCAGCCTCTCCATGGTCACACAACTGAAATGCTGATGCTTCCTACCAAGCAATGGGGAAGCCAGATTTACTTAGCAGCTCGGTTACTAACGGTGATTCACTTAACAAAAGTGAGAAGAAAGATCATAAAAATGGAGCAAAACTCACTTAAGAACTGTCTTGCTTAGCAACGGAAATGTGGGGCTCAACTGTGGTTGTAAGTTGAGCACTAGTATAAAGTATTTCATTAGTCTACTTTGTAACCCTGTTGTTGTGATTCTCCGGCAGCCTGTGCAGACAGCAGCAGAATCGGACAGTGGGGAAGAAAGGGGATCAGTCCAGGAGTCTGGAGAGGACTCGGACGAGGGTCCTGCATCTGATGCAGAGATGGGGCCAGGACCATCTGGGAGTAGGGTGCTGCCTCCAGAGCCTCCGGAGTCTGGCAGCAGCAAGGCAGAGGACTTGGGGGAGCCTGTTCCCAGGCTCCCTGCGCATGTGCTCAGAGCTGCTAGAAGGTGAGAGCAATTGAAACAAAAAGGGTGACTTGGGAATAAGGCTGGGAGGTGATTGCCCCTCCCATAAGGTATAAAGGACAGGCAAAGATGACAAAACCTTTGCAGGAAGCAAAGTAGTTCGTTCAGTTTGGATTCATTCTTGAAGCTCTTTGTACTTTGGTTGGTTTTCTTTTCCAGTTCATTTGATACTTCCATTATTGGCAGCACTTCACAGAAAAGAAAGGTGGGTGCTTATCTCAAGGGACTGTTTAAGATTAATTCCATCTGGGAATGAAAACAATTCCCAGCGTTGCAATAAAATAAGACTTGTTTTTAAAATAAGCGTGTGTGTAATTACAGTCTAGGGAGCCTTGGTCAGAACACCTATACACATTTGCATGAGAATGAGGGGTTCCAAAGAGAGAGCTCTAACCTAGGAAGAATACTTGGAACTGGGGAGAACAGAAAGAAGTTTTCTTGGTGATGAGCTATTCCTCCTAATCTGGCATAAATTCTTCATGTAGATTATTGAATGATTTACTTTCCATCCCCCAAGCAGCCAGTGTAGAATCTCTTAGGAATATAAATGTGTTTGAAGTTAACGGATGCACAATTTATCTTCCGTTCATTTCCCAAATTGAGATATCTTTCTGTGTCGAATTGACTGAGCCTTGACTGGAAGTAAAATGTGTTATTTCTGTCTTCAGGAAAACGGCTGACTGTACTTTAAGTAATGAGAGGCCCCGTTTTAATTTGTATATGGGATCTGGAACTGTAGTAATTCAAAATTGCACTGGGTTCCGTACTCACGATAGAAAATAAAATATATCACTCCCTTGGTACCTTGTATCTTCCACAGAAGTCTAATAATAAATATTAAAAATTTGCAGTGACATGAATGGCTACATTTTTATAACGATAAAAAATAAACACACTGGCTTACTGTTCAAAATTAATTATTGTAGGGAAATAAGCATTCCATAAGGGGGTTGCATTTCCACATCAGAGTGAGTTCATCTTGCATCTTTAGTTTGCCCTTGTTAAACTTTACTCTTTTTTTTTTTTTGCATTGCACTTATAATCACTTAATGAAAACATTTCCCTCCAATGAAGGTTTTTCTCTTTAGATATATAGGCAGTCCTTGACTTATAACAGATCATTAAGTGACCATTCCAAGTTACAACACCACTGAAAAAAGTGACTTGTGATCAGTTTCCACACTTACAACCATTGCAGCGTCCCATAGTCACATGATCAAAAAAGGTCATAAAATGGGATGCACTTAACAACGGTTTTTGCTCGGCAATGAAAATGTTGTGGTCGTATTTGAGGACTCCCTGTATATTTCAGCATCCCTTGTCTTGTAATATGAAGAATGCTAACAATTAAAAGATGGTAGCAATTATTAATTTATGGGTGTCTGCTATATGTAATCCAAGAGTTATGACGGCAATTGAGATGAGGATCGCCGTTGCTAAGCGATGCATCACAAAGCATGACATGGCAGCATTGCTTAGCAACAACAATCCCAGTATTTCCCATGTAACCCCAGGACTGAGCAGGTTTAAGTGAGGGCCTCATGTGATTGTAACATGGGAAAAGGAAGGAGTCTAGACAAGAGATTGGGTAGTGTGTGTGTGTGTGTGTGTGTGTGTGTGTGTGTGTGTTAGGAAGAATGTGAAGGTACCATTAGTGGTTGGGTGGGCCTAGGGAGTGCAAGTGGTGGGTGAGTGCCACGGATGGCTGTTAGGGAGTGTTGTTGAATGCTACGGGTTGTCATGCCCCCATTGGAGCCCAGATCTATGGAAGAAGATGAGCCAGAACTGGAGCCAATGGAGATCAAGGGGGAAGCTTCATTGGCTTCGGAGGAATATGAGGAGGAGTAGACAAGTCAGGCCGGGGCCTTTCAGGATTGTAGGCAGAGAGGAATGGGGATAGGATGACCAATAGAGTCTAAGCAGTGAACAAGAAAGATGGAGTTCAGGTGATGAGCAAGGACCACCCTCTCCTGATCCTCGAGCATGGAGAGTGGAGAGAAGGCGGGAACAGTGCAGGCTGACCTGACTACTCAGGAGGAGAGTGCCACGCCTCTCTCCACAAGGCACACCTGGGGACTAAGACTTGTTGAGACACTGTGGGGAGGGGCATTTGTCAGGAACAAATGCTGAATTCATGGAGTGCTGTGTGCCTTGGAAGATTCCTGGACTTCTTTGTTTTATTTCTTGCTTCCTGGATTAATTGCCTTGTTCTTTTGCTTCCTGGACTAATTGACTTATTCCCTTGCCCTGCTAGATTTCTTGTTTCGAAGCTGATGTGCTCGTAGTGTTGCGCTGGACTATTTGCAGCCTGAGGCTGCTGGAGGTGTATGTATGTGTGTGTGCGTGATCACTTTGCTCTGGGACTTGCCAGAAATGTGGGAGCATTTGGGGAACATTTGAAGCAATAAAGAGGCGGTTTGAACTGCCAGCTGACTGTGTTGCCTCTGTGATGTGCTGTCATCACACAGGTGGACATTAAGGAATGTTGGGAGGAAGGCAGATGGTGCTGCCCTGCCAGGAGCAGCTAGGAGTTGTCCTCACCGTGCACTATTACAACTGCCACCAGGCATCAAGGCAGGGAGGTTTCTGTGATGCCTTCCCCATGTGCAGCTGGGATGTGTGGCAGTGATTCCTGGCAGCTACTCAACCAAGCTACTCTCACGTGGGTCATAAAATGGGGCAAGATTCACATAACAACTTTCTTGCCCAGCAATGGAAATGTTGGTCTCAATTGTGGTTGTAAGCTTACAGTAAGGCTGTAGCCATTTCCCCTGATTCTAACCTTTTCCGCTCTTATCCCTAGACCAGTGGTGGCTAACCTTTTTGAGCTCCTGTGCCAAAAATTGTGCGCATGTGCGTGCCAACCACCCAGAAGGCAATGCGTGCAGGGGGGACCACGCCCCCTGCACATGCGCACAAGACCCCCTTGTGCACCCTGTGCATCTCTTCACATGCATGTGCATCTCCCGCACATCTCTGCACATGCATGTGTGTCTCCCACGCAATCCTCTCCCCACGCATTTGTGCCAGATACACGACAATCAGCTGGTGGTTGGGCGGCACGTGCACATGCTCAGTGGGGCTCTTCTGGGCGACCTCTCCTGTGCCAGGAGAAGTGGGTCTGCATGCCAGTTCTGGCACGCATGCCATAGGTTTGCCATCATGGCCCTAGATAGATGCCTTAAATTGACATTATCATCTGGATGTGACATTGCATGATCTGGTGAAAGAAATATTTTAACTTTGTCTTTATCTTTAATGGGTGGGACTGTGGCAGCTGGACATACTTTCAGCAAGATGTTTTATTTGCACTGGTTATGAGACTTTTGCATCTGGACAACCAGACCTAGACTGTCGGCATGCATCTTTACTCAGAAAACTATCCCCGGTGCAATATGTTGACTGCAAATTTTAAATTTTTCATCATAGTAAAATGAGTGACTGCTGTTCAATTTGGAGAAATGCCTTCTCAGCGTCAGAAGATGCCATTATCACAGGGCTGGCATCATTTTTCATCTTAAAGAAGACATTAAATAAGCACAGCAAATTCATACAGGCAAACCTTCTGCACTAAACATAAAATAAAAGCTCAAGTTGTTCAGGATGAATTATTTTAATACTTGTGCTTTGACTCAATTGGCAATAACTTTTCCAATTTATTAAAACCTACATTCTGAAGCAAAATGGGTGTACATGACCCACATTCTTAGATACTTTCAATATTGCTATAACCAACACACAATGCATTTTGGGCATCATCTCTAGGTCAAGAAATCATCTGCAGATTCCAGGTTTATGTAGGCAAGATACAGCAAATCCTAGCTTTTGAGAGAAAATCTCTTTTTGGAAAGCTAATGTGCCTTTAGTATTAACCAATAGACTGAACAGTGTGATTCTATTCTAGAGGAAGAGAGATGGCAATTTATTCACAGATTTTTGATGCTATCACAGCATATTATTATCATTACTGCTACTAAGATGTGACTAAATTTAGGAATGCAATAAAACTGCCGTACTGTACATACACAGCCACATTTTATAAAAACTTTTTTCAATTTGCAAAGTTGAATACATCTCAGTTCTGTGTAGTGTATCATTCAGATTACTCTACTTGAATTGTTTAATGTATCCCCATCATAATAATGCCCTCTTAACACAAACTGGCTAATCAATGTAGTAGAAATTTCTTGAACTATCATTCCTTATAATTTCTGACAAGTTGTGTGTGTAATAAAATTATTTTGTGCAACATTTCAAAACTCCTGTTCGTATGTGTGCATTATGAGATGAATGTACCCAAGAGGATGTAATGTAAATAATATATAGATCTTTTCCTCCTAAATTTGCAGTGAAGATAAAATGATTACTTATTAATAAATGCAAACAAAACTATAATAAGGAACATTAGAGCACGTACTTGCCAATCTATATAGCATTTGTTGTGGACCTGACCCCAGTAGCTCAAAGATTTTTCAGATAAAAAAAATAGTTTTTCCTTGAGATTTTAGGCATTTGAGCATGTAGAAAAACTGTCCAGATCTATTAATCTTTCATTAAGCTCATAATTAATCCTCTTCACACTCATCAACATATCCAAATAACGTAGCTGCAAATGATTCCATAATTAGGTTTTATAGTGTTTGGTAGGTTGAAACCACACTCAGAATCTGTGCTGGATGCTAGAGATTATACTTCCAAATCCATCCACTTTGTCAGATCTGGAAAGTGTTTATTCTGATGTGCAAATATTGCAGGTTCCATTCAGACCAATTTGCTTTTGATTTTTTTTTCCTCTTGTAAGCTTAAACTCACTGTACTAGTTAACTGTGACACTGTTTTTTAATAAGAATATTTTTTTCTCTTTTGAAAATGAGAAACCAATCTGTTCAATTCCAAAACTGAAATTGCACTGTACTACAGTGTAGTAAAAACAGACAATTCCTGGGCTTCATGCTGTAGAAATTTGTCTGTCTCTTGGACGCACAGCATGCTTGTAAAGTAATTACAGAATTAGCATCCACTTAATGGTTTTCTTGAGAGCTCATATGTGGAAAAAAAGCATTAATTTTTATGAAATTGAATTGATGAAATTGATTATGAAATTGAATCTCCAAGATATTGTCTTCTGATCCAAGAAGTGGAAAGCCATTTTTCCAAAGCAGATTAGATAATAAAGTCAGAACTGACAAATATTAATCAAAAGTTGTAACATTATTCTCTATTCCATTATTGCAGACTCTTTCTTTCTTTCTTTCTTTCTTTCTTTCTTTCTTTCTTTCTTTCTTTCTTTCTTTCTTTCTTTCTTTCTTTCTTTCTTTCTTTCTTTCTTTCTTTCTTTCTGGCAGTATTTAAAAATTGGATTATCTTTATCTAGCTCAAAGTATTCCAAAAGATTGTTGTAGTTGTGAATAATTTCTTGAAGGGAAGCATGTCTAGACAGTCAGCACACCTTCCCGAAAGGTCTGAAAGCTAGTGATTCACATTCAGAAACATTCCCTAATGATTGACATTTGCATTTTGATTCTTCTGTGTTTTTCTGGAAGACCAAAAGAACTATTGCTTAAATTCTACTAAGGGTCCAGTATCCCTGATCAGCAGCCTCTTCTTATGCATCAGAGAATTGCAAACCTTCACAATGTATAAAGTAATGTTGCTGGACTTAGTGAATAGAATAACAGAATAACAAAATTGGAAGGGACCTTGGAGGTCTACTAGTCCAACCCCCTCTTTAGGCAGGAAACCCTATGGGGATTCTATTTCAGACAAATGGTTGTCCAATCTCTTCTTTAAAACTTCCAGTGTTGGAGCATTCATAACTTATGGAGGTAAGTCGTTTCTCTGATTAATTGTTCTAACTGTCAGTAAATTTCTTAGTTCTAGGTTGCTTCTCTCCTTGATTAGTTTGCTTCTCAAATTTCTGCTGTGTTTTCACAACATGAGTTTTCCTAGTATCAGATAGGTGTTAGACATGATAATCACTTTTTTTCTTTAGGTAAGCCCTTTCTTTAAAATAAAATTCTTTGTTGCAATAAAATCACATGCTTACAATTGTAATATTCCATCAAATGGGGTCTTATTTTATTTGATGAGATAGAATGCATACATCTGACTTATAGGAGTGTTACCAGGTATTTGTTGATGTGAATGGCTGTGCTTTCATCAACAGCTGTTGACAATGCTGTTTCATCCAACCTATCATTCCGTATAATGTTGCTGATAATTTTGAAAAATTAAAAAGCATAATTTTACTCCTCCAGCTTTCTGGTACATGCTCAAACTTTTCCATATGCTCATTAATATCCTGAATGGAAAGCATCAAGCTGTTCATTTTAATAGCCAAAAAAACTTTTGTCACTGAAAAATAATTATTTCTTTTGGGTTTGAATGCTTGCACTTAAGATTAATTTTGTCTTTTTTTCTCCTTTTTGGGATAGTCTTCCAAGTTACATGCCATGTAATCCTTCTCATATTTTTTTTTCTAAATCTTTGCTTGTTGTGTGCATGAGATTTTCTTGACATTTTAAGAAATTGAGAACTATACATTTTCCCCTAGGAATTCGGTCTTCTTGAAATACAGGTGAAACTCAAAAAATTAGAATATCGTGCAAAAGTTCATTTATTTCAATAATGCAACTTAAAAGGTGAAACTAATATATGAGATAGACTCATTACATGCAAAGCAAGATAGTTCAAGCTGTGATTTGTCATAATTGTGATAATGATGGCTTACAGCTCATGAAAATCCCAAATCCACAATCTCAGAAAATTAGAATATTGTGAAAAGGTTCAATATTCTAGGCTCAAAGTGTCCCACTCTAATCAGCTAATTAAGCCATAACACCTGCAAAGGGTTCCTGAGCCTTTAAATGGTCTCTCAGTCTGGTTCAGTAGGAATCACAATCATGGGAAAGACTGCTGACCTGACAGTTGTGCAGAAAACCATCATTGACACCCTCCATAAGGAGGGAAAGCCTCAAAAGGTAATTGCAAAAGAAGTTGGATGTTCCCAAAGTGCTATATCAAAGCACATTAATAGAAAGTTATGTGGAAGGGAAAAGTGTGGAAGAAAAAGGTGCACAGGGAGGATTGTCAGGAAAAGGCCATTCAAAAGTGTTGGGGACTTTCACAAGGAGTGGACTGGGCTGGAGTCAGTGCATCAAGAGCCACCACACACAGACGAATCCTGGACATGGGCTTCAAAAGTTGTATTCCTCTTGTCAAGCCACTCCTGAATAACAAACAACGTCAGAAGCGTCTTACCTGGGCTAAAGAAAAACGGAACTGGTCTGTTGCTCAGTGGTCCAAAGTCCTATTTTCTGGTGAGAGAAACTTTTGCATCTCATTTGGAAACCAAGGACCCAGAGTCTGGAGGAAGAATGGAGAGGCACACACTGCAAGATGCTTGAAGTCCAGTGTGAAGTTTCCAGTCTGTGTTGATTTGGGGAGCCATGTCATCTGCTGGTGTTGGTCCACAGTACTTCATTAAGTCCAGGGTCAATGCAGCCATCTACCAGGAGATTTTGGAGCACTTCATGCTTCGTTCCACAGACGAGCTTTATGGGGATGTTGACTTCATTTTCAAGCAGGACTTGACACCTGCCCAAACTGCCAAAAGCACCAAAACCTGGTTCACTGACCGTGGGATTACTGTGCTTGATTGGCCGGCAAACTCGCCTGACCTGTACCCCATAGAGAATCTATGGGGCATTACCAAGAGAAAGATGAGGGACATGAGACCGAACAATGCAGAAGAACTGAAGGCTGCTATTGAAGCCTCCTGATCTTCCATAACACCTCAGCAGTGTCACAGGCTGATAGCCTCCATGCCACGCCACATTGAGAAGTAATTGCTGCAAAAGGGGCCCAAACCAAGTACTGAGTACATATGCATGCTAATACTTTTCAGAGGTCCGATATTGTTCTATGTACAATTTTTGTTTTATTGATTGCATGTAATATTCTAATTTTATGAGAATGTGGATTTGGGGTTTTCATGAGCTGTAAGCCATAATCATCGCAATTATGACATATCACAGCTTGAACTATCTTGCTTTGTATGTAATGAGTCTATCTCATATATTAGGTTCATCTTTTAAGTTGCATCACTGAAATAAATGAACTTTTGCATGATATTCTAATTTTTTGAGTTTCACCTGTACATACAAACAGTTCCCAAGTAAACACTATATTGGTATGTTGAATTAAACTCAACATGTTGTACAACAGGAGTGTCAAACTGGTGGTGGATGTGTCATGGTAGGCCACGTCCACCTCAGCTCTGCAAAAGGAAAAAACATCACAAAATGTCACGTGACAGCAACACGATGCCACAAGTTTGACACCAATGTTATAGAATTTTGGTGAAGTCATTTAGATTTAAATAAAGTGACTGTTTGGTTGTTCTTCAAACTTTAGCAACATTTTGGAGATGGGTTTTCTATATTTCTTCTTCTTTTAAATACTCCTGTAGGGGTGTGATGATATAGCTTGCTCTCAAACGCAAGATAATTCTCTAGTTTTCCATAACTTCATGAATGAGTTCTTTGCCTTGCCATACTAGAAGTAGCAGAAGTTGATCAGCTTCCAAATGATGTTCCCAATTACATCAATCAATCTTGTTCAGGGATGGTATTAGAATAAACAAAATGCTTAATAGGAAGGATCCAGCTGCTGGAAAGTCAGGCCCTAGGGTAGGAACTGTAGAAGCAGGTCACTGAAAGAGGATGATTGAACCAAGAGGACATTCCCATGCTGTGCAGGTAGGGCTTTTGCCTATTAGAATGTGATTGATGTGGATTGCTCAGTTTCCGGGTGTTCCTGTATGCATGTGCACATGAGCACAAATTAGAAAATGCACTGCTCTCAAGTACTACAGGGAAAGCAGATCTCCAAGCCAATGAAATCTCAGGTTTAGATTTTCATCATCATGCACTTTTTTGGGTAGTTGTTTATAAGAGATCTACTTCTTTGAGATTCCACCCAGCACACTACTTGTAAATTCACAGCTGGTAAGTGATCACGGCTATCAGTTTTCCAAATGTAAGTTTCTAACATTTTAATCCTGGTGGCATCATGGTTAGAATGCAGTATTTCAGGCAAACTCTGCCCACATTTGGAAAATGGATCCAGATAGGGTTCAAGGTTGACTCAGTCTTCTATCCTTCCAAGGTCCCATATTGTTGAGGGCAATACACTGACATTAGAAGCCACCGAGAAAATACTGCAAAATACTATGGGTCTATGTTTAAGTCTACTATTGCTATTAACATTATTTAGTCAATTAACATTCACATTATTTCTCTTGTCTCTAGTATTCAGACTAAAACTTCAGTGATTTTTTTTCTGCCACGGATCCATTCTCTTAACTAACTGATACAGTCGTAGGATTCAAATCATTTTACCACTGGCTTGGTGGGCGTGGCTTGATGGACGTGCTTTGCATGTGCACACGCACCTTGCGCACATGTGTGGCACATGCGCGCTTCGCTCGCACACAGAGGCTTTCCTACTGACCTACTCTTGCACTCCTGTACTCCTGCTGTGTCTTCAACAGCTGATGCGTGGCAATCTGCTGTGTCGCACGATGCAGCTGAGCTTCAAAAGCAGGAATAAAGATCAGTATGGAGCCGGAGTGGGCGGGTGGGCCTAGCAGCTGATTGTTGGAGCAAACCTGTTCACTCCCAGATGATCTTTGGAACTACCAGTTCAGCCAAACTAGGCTGAACCTGGTACAATACTGTTAGGAATGAAAGTCACCTAACAGTTGGGTTGGCAAAATATAAACCAGGATAGTCATTTAATACTGTTGTATCTTTAAGAGAATGTTGTAATGGTGATTGGCTGAGGTTCCTCCAATGGCTATAAAATGGAGCCAGAAACCTGGTTTGTTCTCTTCTTGCATTTCCCTTTTGCCTTTTGTTTGATCGTCATTCTGCTGGGATTGCTATGAGTCTTGCAACTGTTAGCAAACTCCGTTTACTGAACTTTGTTTATGATACTGGATTTTGTTTTTGGATAATCCCTGGACCGATTGTTTTGAATACTAACTGCTTTAACCATGTATGATTTGGACTGTTTGTTGGACTTTTGTTTACCCGTTTACTGGAAGTAAAACCTACATTTTATTATTCAGTGTATCTGTATGCTGGTTGTGTGTTATTCATCACCACTTTCACTAATTTCCCTGGTTGCACTCATTCTCCTAACGGGGAATACCTTAACAAATACCACACCTGAACTGATAGTTGTTGAATGCCACTGAGCTTGTATCAGTGATCATGGTGCATGCAGGGACAATATCTCAACAGCTGGCTGTTGGAACCCTGAAGAAAGAGTCTCATTCAGCAAGCAGATTCTGGTCTGTAAACAACAAGACTCGAACAAATCATCTTGTGGATCAGTGGATCATTTTGATAAATACTTTTTTTAGTATATACTATACTATGCTATGCTATGCTATACTACAAATACTTTTTTAGTAAAGAGGAAGTATTTAAATAGATAGTTCTCAATTTATGAGCAGTCATTTTATGATTGTTCAAGTTAAAATGGCCCTGGATAATAGATCTTACAGACTGTCCAAAAGGATATTGTTTATTTTTAAATGTTTCTTTTTCGTTCTCTTTCTTTTTTCTCCCCGTTTTCTTTCCTTTTACACCTCTCTCTTTCTTTCTCTTCTTGGCCTTTGTCAAGGCCTTGTTTTTTTGTGTATGTGTTGTAGATCTGTTTTTAATTGTAAAATCAATAAAAAAAATTTTTTTTAAAAAAAAAAATGGTCCTGGATAAATAGCAATAGCACTTAGACTTATATACCACTTCACAGTGCTTTACAGCCCTCTCTAAGCGGTTTACAGAGTCAGCCTATTGCCCCTAACAATCTGGTCCTCATTTTACCAACCTCAGAAGGATGGAAGGCTGAGTCAACCTTGAGACGGTGAGACCCGAACTGCCGAACTGCTGGCAGCCGGTGATCAGCAGAAGTAGCTTGCAGTATTGCATTCTAACTATTGCACCACCTCGGCTTTTTCTTTACAGGCTGCACTCCAGTCATCATAAAATGTTATGCACTTTTTTTTTTGCCAGTTTCCAGCAAAAAAAAATACTCATTCCGATGATGTTTACTTAATGGCCTTCATGAAAATTTTCAACGCCCCCTGCCCCCCCAGGATTGGTCACATTGGTGCTTCAATTTATGACTATAATGACTTGGGTTTCTAGACCCAATTCTGCTCATAAGTTGAGAACTTACCTGTAATGTGGAAAACATTGTAGAACCCTTTCTTGAAATCTCTAACTACCTTCACAACACATACCCCACTGTTTGTACCTCAGCTATACAGAGAAACCCTGTTTTAACAACAAACTAGGCAGAAGGAGAAGTCCCTATTTTAAATGAGAACATCCATCTTTGTGGTGATTTACGGTACATTACTTGCATGATTACATCATTATTTACATCATTATGCAAAATCATTGTGGATGCTAATTCTGTTATATTAACAGTCCATCACACTAGGCTTCCTTAAAGTAGCTAATGGAAGGTCTTGCAAAAGGTAAATAGGTTCAAGCCCATCCGACCTCTTTGCAGTCTGACACTGTGTTGAAACACTCAGCAGCTACTCTGAGGAAGAAACTTCTGAACTAGCATTTTGGAATGAACAGTGTCAACATGCTAAGGATTTCCATTTAAGCAGAAAATGTAACATTAACACGATTTAATTTTTTGCGAACAGTTTTGGTGGTAGCTTTTTTTCCTTCTTGATTTTGCAACGCTATCTGTTGATATGTTTTGATTAAAATTAGGAGCAATCTGGGAAGCTAAGTTTAGATGCCGATATGAATTTCTTAAGGTCAGAAGAAGCTGCAGTTCTCAAGAAAATGATTCCCATACATGGAATTAAGATTTTCATGTAGGGATGTAAGCAAAGGGTAGGAACAAAAAGATGGGCAAGGGAAGCAGGAATAGACTTGGCCAGGTAAGGCCAAAGGAAGGAAACCAAATCCTTTCTTGGGAAGTTTTCTATGTACAGAACATCAAAAAGGTGCAGGAGAAAATACTGGGGTGGGGGAGGTTTCTCCATCTTCTCCAAGCCTCAAAAAGTAGAGATAGCTAATGCGTTTTTTAAAAATATATATTTGCCAATTATAGGCTTTGAAGCCTTTGAAGAGAATTTATCTCTTGACACCAGACATTAACAGCAGAGACCAATAATACTCTTAACAAGATCCAAGCAAAAGTTTCTACTCTGCAGGATCAGTTACCAGCCCATGAAATGGTGGTGCTCCTTAGTCACAGTGCCTTGAATAATTGCATTAGCTTTCTCAAATCTCAATTAAGTGGGAAGAATCTGTATACGATTGGTACAGAAGATGCTGCTATTCAAACTCTTTGGGCAGGGTTTATGGAAATGTTTTTAGACATTTACCTACACTTCCTGCTGACTTTTTAATTGAAACTGGACATGTTAATAAAATATCCGTACTGAAAAGTTGAGAGGTTGGGACTAATTTAACTATAGTTGGGTTTCTGCATCTATTACACAAAGACTGCACAGATTTAGACCAGAAGCGGTGAACTCTTAGTGAGAATGGGGTCTAAAAAGAACAAATTATTCCACTTCCCTAATTTTGCAAAATAAGTGCTTCAAAACTAGAAATGTTTGAATTTTTTTAAAAAAAACAGGCTTTAGCTAAATCTTGTAAGTGCAGTACTCCAGGTCTTCCCTGCTTATTACTTTCCAGGGGAGGGAATTAAAAATTTTCAGGTCCTGTCCTTGGCTGAAGCTTTCCTAATGGAACTTCAAATCAATGCCTCTCTTTTTCAGCTGCTTAATATTCCAGCAACCAAGTAACATTATCATAATCATTTCAAAGATTGGAACTTTAAAGTAACCCATGGTTACTCTAAAGTTTTTGGTTACACATTTTATCTTTGGTCTGGACAAGTAGTGTTTTGTCTCAACTCCTTTTCTTCCTTTTCCTCTCTCTTGTTCAGTTCTCATAAGCTTGTTTAATTTTGTTTTGTTTAAAGCGGCTCTTACATGATTCTGTATTAATACAACGCAAGGTATCACAACGTCATGTCAATTGAAAGAAGTACTTTCTTTTCCCTTTTTCTTTTATTGTGTACTGTATTTTTTATTATTTTTTAAAATTAGTATGCAGACTTTTTAAGGTTATTATGAAATATTAGTGCGCAATTAGTGCACACTTTTATATTACATTTTTATTCTAAGAGTGGAATGTGTACCTTTAACCTACCTTAAATTGTTAAAAGTCAATGTTTTGCTTTGGTTTTCCAGGACACTCATTTAATAAATACGTTTTGGTTAAAGACTAGATTGGACAGATTTATTGATTAATACTTTGAGCAGACATAAAGGATTTTTATTTATAAACATCTTTCTTTTTTGGTTTAACAGGTTATTTTGTTATGATTAATGTTTATGGACCTAATTTGGATTCCTCTGCTGTATTTCATGAATGCCTTCATTATTTATATGATATATTTTGTTATTATCTTTTTGTGAGAAAGGGGATTTCCATGAAATTTTAGATCCTGAATGAAACAGGACACATAGTGATAAAATACAATTATTAGTGATAACTTTAACTTTAATATACATGAATAAATTAAATTTCATCCTTGGTATTTGTTATAACACAAACAATGGATTTGTATTTATGCTTCAAGTCTGCACTACTATTACTATTAACCTTCTCATCACTCCTTATCACCCATCCCCTCCCACTTGTTACTGTATGACTGTAACTTTGTCACTTGTATCCTTATGATTTATATTGACAGTTTGCTAGTATGATTTTATTGCTTATTGTACCCTATGACTATTATTAAGTGTTGTACCTTATGATTCTTGACTCTTGATGAATGTATCTTTTATTTTATATACACTGAGAGCATTTGCACCAAGACAAATTCCTTGTGTGTCCAGTCACACTTGGCCAATAAAGAATTCTACTATATTATTGTGGGAATTGCCTTGGAAAGATATTACATCTTGCCAATGTAGATGTTAAAATTTAGTATCAATGATTAAATCTTACTATCAACATTAAATGAAAAGATCAGATAACTGGGTAACAGCCTTGCTGGTCTTCCAAATAATATCATAATATGAAACTGGTTAATACCTTATTTTCATAAAATGCTTGAAATCTCTCCAAGAGTAGGAGTGGTGCAATGGCCTAGAGCTGGAGCTCTTGCCTCACAATTAGGAGGCTGTGAGTTCAATTCTAAGTAGCGGCAGTTATTTCTCTCCTTGTGCTCAGTGAATAATTGCTTGCGAACTCTGCATGGGTGTCAGGAAGGGTATCTGGCCAGTAAATGCTCAGTCCCCCTGACTCCACATTAATGCAAGGGATTACAGGGTCATTAAAAGAAAAAAAATCTCAAGGAATGTAGAATCTCCTCCACAAAAATTGTAATTTTTGTACCATTTTATGATTATTTCATCCCACCAAGCAGCTTTTCTAAATTTTCCCAGATTAATAGTATTACCAATTTCAATAAAATGAAGGGTACACACAGTTCCCAAATGTACATCTGAAATTATTAAAACATTTATTAAACCCGAAAAGTATCTATCTGCTCACCTATAACTGTAGAATAAAATTTCTGAAAAAGTTCAGAAAAATGATTAATTTCATTATCATTGCCAATTTTCCTGAGGAATATTTTATTAGGGGTAGTATTTACTTTGCCACATATATTTCAGTTGAGAGGTCAATCATTTCCCAGGTTTCCAATACATTTGTTTAAATGAAGTTCATTTCTTCATTTGTTTAACAAATATTCTTTGCACGAGGCATTCGGTTGGTCGAATTCCATTTTAATAGAGCTAATGTTTTATGGTGTATTCTTTCAATATTTGTTTTACTTTTGATTCAAATATCCTACATTGTGATCTATCATTTTCTGACATGAAAACAAGCTATTATCATACAATGGATAAATGTTTCAAATGTACTCCAAGCCATCCCCACTTGAACGTCTTTTTATCTGAAAAAGCATACTAATGTATTTCTTTTGCTATTTCTTTCATCTTCTCTCAGCAGTCTTTTTTTTTTCAAATTTAATGATATTATTACAGGGACATAATCAGAAATTGTTGTTTAGTTGCTAAATTGTGTCCAACTCTTAATGACCCCATGGACCATAGCATGCCCCATCCTCCACTGTTTTCCAGAGTTTGCCCAAATTCATGTTCATTGTGTCAATGACATTATCTAACATCCTCTGCCATTCCCTTCTTCTTTTGCCTTCCATTTTTCTCAGTATCATGTTCTTTTCCATTGAGTCATCGTTTCTCATTTGGTGGCCAAAGTATTTGAGCCTCAGCTTTAGTATTGTCTTTCCGAAGAACAGTCAGGGTTGATTTCCTTTAGTACAGGGGTCGCCAACCTTTTGGACCTCAGGGACCACCAAACTCTTAATTTTAAATCCCATGGACCACTAATATGAATTTTGACTGACAGTGGCTTGCTGATGTTGGTGGGTGGGTGGGAGAGGGAGAAATCCAATCTAACCTCGGAAAGCTGGCAGTGATGCTCTCTCTCTCTCTCTCTCTCTCTTACACACCCACACACACCCACACACACACACATCCCTCACACTCCCACACCCACTCCACATTCCTAACCTGCTTTTCAGCTCCATTCTCAGGGAGGGGAGAGAGATAGATGGTATTCTGTGATCCCAAATAAAGAATGATCAGTAGGAAAACAGGGTGGGGGATTTTCCTGCAGACTTTTTTGAGATTTTCCCAAGGTCTTCATCTGAAGAGTCTGCAGGAAAATTCCCCACCCTGTATTCCTACTGATCGATTATTCTTTACTATCTCAAGCCCCATTCTCACCGGGGGGAGGGGGGGGAACGACGACAGACTTTTGGCTTCATGCAAGGAAAACAGCAGAAGCAGCAGAAGTCTTTGTGAGACTTGCCATGCCAGTGCAGCCTCTTGGAGCAGAATGCCTTGCAGAGTTCCAAAGACTCATTTCTGGTGGAGTTTGGGGGAGAGAAAAAAAGACTTTTGCTGCTTTCCTTGTGTGCAGCCAAAAGCAGAAGAAAGAAGCAGAAAGTGGCCAGGCCAGGCGAGTGGGGCCCTTCCCCCTCTCCCCTCACTGCCTCGTGTTGTTTGCAATGCAAGCGACGGAAGCCTTGTGTTCCCACGGGCCATGTAGATAGCACAGCCTTGTGTTCCTGTGCAGCCTGGATTAATTGTTTTGGGGGTGCCATTTCTCTGAGGACCACCAAAATTTTCTTGCGGACCACAAGTGGTTCTTGGCCCACTGGTTGGTGACCACTGCTTTAGTGTATCAATCTCTTTGCAATCCAAGGGACTCTCAAGTCAAGAGTATTCTCCAACATCACATTTTGAAAACAAACCTGAAATTCAAGCTGGACTAATGTTACATTTCTCCACTAAATTGTCCAAGAATATTATCTCAGAAAATAATTCTCTCTTGAATAAATATCAAGTAATGATAGATTAAAAAGAATATTCTTGTCTGTTGGGATCAGTCTCTATGCCTACAATAAATTAAATATGTATAAAGAGTAAGGTAACTTCGGTGAGTTACTTTCCTTTTGGAAATCTTATTGCTATTCAATAATAGATCAAAACTAAATTGAAGTCTTCAGAGTCCAGAAACTATTATCTGAACTACTTGCAATTCAAAAATAATAGCAAAACGATTATGTAAAGTATTTGTTTTGTTTTTTTGCTAAATCACAAACTGTATCTATGCCATCCAAAGATTTCCACATTTAAGTAATAAACAATAAATTAAATGCTTTCACTAAAATTGCCATTCCTTTAGCAGAGTTTGAATTTCTATTTAAAGAACTCTGATCATTCCATTTTCTTGCCAAAATCCTTTCCTCATTTAGAGGAATGTCTGCTTCTTGAAAAAAAAAGATATTGGATTTTATTGATTTCAATTTTAATAGAACTTTCCTTCATTTGGCTGCCCTTTAACATTCTATCACAAATGAATGAATGAATGAATGAATGAACAAACGAACGAACAACAAACAGGTTTAGTCAATGGGCTTTAAAATATTTAGGGTATAAGGAAACAAAAGAAGACAAGAATTTGAAGGAAGATACTATGAGAAAAAGCCTTTAAATTTTTATTAGGGAAATTGAATTTCTTGAAAGTAATAATTATGCCAATGAGTTCACCAACATCAAATGCTTTTTATTTCCAAGACTATACTAAAAATAATCTTATTATATATGCCAACATAATATATACAGATCTTGTTTAATGTCCATTTATTCAGCAACCTTTGTTACAATGGTGCTGAATGAAGGAATGAATCACAATCCTCAAAATTTTGGTCATCGCACTGCTTCCATGGTCACATGACCACAACTTGGGCGTACCTCATTAACACTGCCTTATCGTTGCCCGCCAACCTGCTACCGGCTACCATTACCTAGCTTGTTGCTGGGCACCACTACTATACTTTTTTGGTTTTGTTTCTTCTTTTACACTGGTACCGTGGGGGCTTTCTCTGTCATGGTGGCTGGGGCTTTATTGTTTGCACTTGACAAGGACCTCCATTTGCATGCCAGCCAGGACCTCCATTTGAGCCCTACTTAGGGCTTCTGTTCATGCGCAACCCAGGGACTTGTTTGGCATGCCAATGAGGATCTCTTCTGCCAGGGCCTGCATTTCCACCCCACCCAGGGCCTCCATTTGCATGCTAGTCAGGGCCTCCACGTGTACTTCCCTAGAGCTTCTGTTCGTGCACCAGCATCAATTTTGTGCCTTTTGCTTTTCTTTCTTGTTTTTATTTAGTTGATTTCAAAAAATAAAAAATGAAAGTTACATGATTGGAAAAAAACATATGATTTCAAAAATTCCAAGCATGTTTTTTTTTTTTTTTGGAGGAACAACTACTGGATCCCGCATATAAATCTGAAATATGCCATAAATTGAAGAAAATGAATCTTAAATATAACCAGTTATTGCTAAAGAAAATCTTAGTAATAAGTAACCTCTAAAAAGTAAAACATCCAAAACTAGAAAAAACAAATTTCAAATGCATGTAACTAAAATATTTTTAAACCTGTTATCAAAACCAAAAAAAGTGGTGACAGCAATATAGAGAAATTCTCTGTATATGACACAACTGTGACTCAAAATCCTTCTAAGTGAACTAATGTGGAATATTTACATCTGGAGAAGTGGCACTGATCTTTTTAAAGATAATTAATAGGCCTTTTCTGAATTATTTTTTCATACCGGTTTGCAAGAATAAGAAAACTATTGTTGAATATAGAAATTATTTGTTCCTTGTTGTCCAGCCACGGGTGAAATACTTTACACTTCTGCCCACTCTAAAGGGCAGATCAGAAATCACCTAAGTTTCTTCTCTCCGTATCGATTCTGATTGCTTGTAATATTTTGCTTTAATCAGCAATCCACAGATTTTCAGTCACACTTGACTGTAAAGACTTACCTAAATGACATGTGATCATTGCCCTCTATAGATTCAAAACAATATAGCTGAAACAGATCCAAGAAACATCTTAATAACTTCTATTAAACCCTCTTTATGAAGTTGACAAGTGAGTCCAAGTTAAAGAATTTTTAAAATACATTCTTGACCTTGGATATTTTCTAAAACTTCTTGGCAGGAGCTTTTATCTAGCTAAGTCTCAAGCAGTTAAAGCAGCAATAGGTGTCTCATTTGTTTCAATTTTAGCTTGTTGTTCTTTTAACTCCCTCTTGATCTCATCGTATATCCTCTCAATGTTCTCAATCTCATTTCTAAGATTTGAAAACAAAAATGTCTATTCATCTGATTGACTCAAAACTGCTTAATTCACAAGAATGACATCAGAAGGAATTTCTGGGGTAAACATAGCTCTCGCTCTATCTCCTAGAATTGGGGTCCCAGTCAAAATTTCCACCTGTTGAGAAGAAGTAGACCAGGGGTGCCAAACTCAAGGTCCAGGGGCTGGAGCCGGCCTATGGGGTGCTTACATCTGGCCCACGCAGCCACCCTGAAAAAAGCAATGGACCGGCCCATGGTGCCTCTGCCAGCAAAAACAGAGCTTGGGGGGGCTGCACGCAGCCCTTCCGAACTCCGTTTTCACTGGCAGAGGGTTGCAGGAAACTGTCACAGCCGAAAACAGGCTCAGGTGCCTGTTTTCACTGGTAGAATGCTCAGACCACCACCAGTGCCCCCAACTTGAGTGACATTGAGCTAGCCATGCCCACCCCAGCCCCCCGAGATAAAACACAACCCTGATGCAGCCCTCAATGAAATCGAGTTTGACACCACTGAAGTAGATAGTTTCTCATTTGATACCTCACTTCCCACTTCTGCCACAGCATCTTTGTTTGGGGCATGTTCAGGCATCAATGACAGGCATCTCTGCTGTAAAATAATGAGTGGGGGGGAGGAAGAGGCTGCTCCTTAAGTTTATGAGGCATTTTTATCTTCTCAAATTACTAAAAGTGACACAAGTTTAATTAGATTTTCAAGTTGCCATTTCTCTTCAAACACAGTCCACAAATTTTATTTTTGCAGTTTACAGGGGACAGAATAAAGTGCATCTTAGCACGTCACAATTTTGCCGGAAGTGTAAATTTACATCTTCAGCTGCTTAATAAGCTATCTGGACGTTGGTGAAGTCTTTCTATGAATGATAATGGATTCCCAAATGTTGAGACATTGCAGTATTGGAATGGATAGCCCTTAAACATCAGAGCTTAAATGTGTAGTTGCATTATTGCATATACACTGTATGAAAGGAAAGTTTAAAATATGAGTGAGATTTATAAATAAATTGAAATCCCTTTGGGTATAGATGGATAGCTATTCTAAAACCCGTCTATATAGGGAGATGTATTAAATAAAAATATAAATGTAATATCATTTTATCACAAGTTTATAGGAATTTATACTACACAAATGAATCACTGCTAAATAATGAACAAACAGCAGTATATGATTACATGAGCAAGTGCTTATGAAGCCATCTTCACTGAATAATTTTCATTGATGTAGTATCAGGAAGAACAGGAAAGACATTTTGTTACCATCTTGATATTTGCTAAACTTAGGGGAGATGGAGATCTTGCTAATGCTATAGCATCATCTGGTATTGCAGCATCATTGATGCTCGGTGGTAGAACAGCACATTCAAAGTTTAAGATCCCCTCAAAGTGAATGAAAATGTTTTTTGTAACATGGAAAAAAACTCCAATACTACAAATTTGATTTGACCTGTGAGGTTTGTTGTCTGAAATGAGAGGCCCATGATTAGGAAAAAGAGCTTTGAAACTGTAGACTGGACTCTCTTCACAATATACAGTGGCATGAGGCCTTGGGAGGAATTTTAACCATTTGCTATGGCAATTTCCATCAGCTTCAAGAATTGTGAAGACAGTAAATGATGCTGATGTGGAGAATTTATGCATTTTTAAAAATCATTCTTATGGAAAAGCTTTGTCAAATTTAAATTTAAGAGAAACATGCAATTGAGTGTGGGAGAAAAAGATATTGGATGTTGGAGAAGACAACATTCAGAAAATGATGAAATAGAATTATCTGAAGGTATGGTTTTGCCTGCAAAACCTATGGAAGATTGAATCTATTTGATTTGATAATTCTACAGAACTGTTCTCAAACAACTCTATATCTTGGTTCCCTTCAATGAAATGATGACAAACATCAATTCCACTTGCATTAGATGCTTCCTGGGAGCATAAAACAAAGTTAACAGATAACAGTTGGAAGGGACCTTGTAGGTCATCTAGTCCAACCCCCCACCCAAGCAGGAGACCCTACACAATTTCTGACAAATGGCAGTCCAATCTCTTCCTGAAGGTCTCAAGTGATGGTGGTCCCACTACTTCCGAGGACAACTTCTGTTCCATTGGTTGATTGTTCTCACTGTCAGAAAGTTTCTCCTTATTTCCCGATTAAATCTCTCCTTGTTCAGTTTCCATCCATTATTCCTTGTCTGGCCTACAAGTGCTTTAGAAGTTGTTCCTTCAATGCTGTCATGGAAGTTGCTAGAACAGAATTACTTGATTCAGTTGAACTCTCTGCATTGTCACCACATAAACTGGAACTGAAGATAGGATTTCCTCCAGCATTTTAATTAGGAACTTGGATCTCCTAAGGGCACAGGTGTCAAACTCATGGTGTCATGTTGCTATCACATGAAGTTTCACAACATTTTTCCTATTCATGGACCTGAGGTAGCCGTGGCCTGCTTGTGATGCATCCAGCCCATGGGTTCCTAGTTTGACACTCCTGTAATCTAAGGCTTTAAAGTGGTATGTGAATGATCACGAAAGAACTCCTCAAAAATCTCTTGTAGCAAACATAAACACTGGTGTACTCAAAAATGACATTGTCATGATTCCAGTTATTTAGTTTAGTATAGTTTAGTTTATTGTCATTGCACCTCTACAACGAAATTAAATACCATCTTCAGTGTACACTTTTACATATTTATCAGAAAGTGAAGATGTTCCTCATCACTATTAAGAATGTGCTGATTTATTTCGAGAAGCTGGTATTTCAGTAGGATCAGCTGTATGCTGCTTTAAGCTAAGGAAAAAGAAATGAAAACATTAAGAGTGTTTTAAAGCATTGGCAGATCAATCAAACATCATCATCAAAAGGGTCCTTATTAAATGAAAAGCGCCTGTATTTGTTTTGCTATTCATCTTTCTTCTTTAATAAAATGTTTTTCTTCTTTAATTTTGCAACCAAAATAATAGGAGTCGGCCGATGTTCATTGGGTTTGTTAAGGTAAGGAAATATCTCTAAAAGGATGACTCAATGGGTCATGGGTACTTCATTTTCATTAAAATTAATTATTCAGTCAGCATATGTGTGTTTCCATGGTTTTGGTTGGAGACTCCTGCTTTATACCTATTTATCCTCACAGAAAAATACTTCAGAACTATCCTCAGATCTTGTTGTGGTCAGCCGGCAGCAGGTGCAGATGGCTGAGGACAGCGAGGACTCAGATGAGGGGCCAGGACCATTAAGGAGTGGACTGTTGCCTTCAGAGACTGTGGGGGCTGGCAGAAGCGATGAGGAGGTTCCCAAGGAGTCTGTGCCAACTGCATGTGTGTGCAGTATTGCTCGCAGGAAAGGGCAGCTGCACCAGCACAGACGACATGGGAGTAAGGCTGCAAGGTAATGGCCCCTCCTTCAAGAAGATAAAAGGCAACTGTGAAGTGAACATTCTTTGCAGGAAGCAAAGACATTTTGAAACTCAGCCTCGTGGACATTACAGTATCTTAAGTTGGTATTTGAAGACTCTTGTGTTGTGAAATATTTCTTATCTGTGATTCTTGGCAGTCTTGTAGAGTTTTGGCAAAGTTTGTGCTTATCAAAGTTAATTAGTTTGCAGCAGTCTTTTAACCAGTAAGACTCATTAAAAAGTTTCTGTTCCCTTTGATTATTGTTTGTCTTATCAGAAAAGGGTTTGGGTCAGAACAGATCTTGCCTAGCCCATAAAACTAAATTACATACAGTAGAAGAATAATCAGAGGTGTCTATGGAAATTCTCAATCATCCAGGTCATGGTTGTCCTAAAGGTGCTTTTTCAAGAGGCAACTGGACTTTCTGGTTCTCTTTGAAGATGTTTCGCTTCTCATCCAAGAACAAGAACCAGAGGTCTTGGCACGTTTGATTACAAGTAGTCCTTGATTTAGGGCCACAATTGAACCAAAATGTATGTGGCTAAACAAGACAGTTGTTAAGTGAATGTGGCCCATTTTGCAATCTTTTTTGCCCAGTTTATGAACTTCCCTGCCATGGTTGTTAGTAACACTGTTGTTACATGAATAACATTTCCACATTGATTTTGCTTGTCAGAAGGTTACTAAAGGTGATCACATGGCCTTAGAACACTGCAACTATCATAAATACATGCCAGTTGACAAGTGTCCGAATTTTGATTACACAATCATGGGGGTGCTGCAACACTCATAAGTGTGAAAAATTGTAATAAGTCACTTTTTTCTGTGTGGTTTTAACTTCAAATGGTCACTAAACAAACGGTTGTAAGTTGAGGAGTACCTGCAATTTCATCCATGAAAATATCTGATGGTAAGAAATTATACTATTGATTTGCTAGCTTTAATATGTATGGCCACCCATGTCAAACAACTAGCTCTGGCTACAAACACTCATAAAATCATTTAAAACCAATTAAGAACACAATGCAAAAAAAAATTAATCATATAACAGTCCAGACAATAAAATATCCCAGGGGAGGGAGAAGCTGGCGTCGCGGTGGTACAGCATGCGATCTTTAAGCTCTAAGATTGCTGCTGATATCTCCATTGCAGGACGGTCCCAACAGACCTAAACCGTCCCGTAGAGACGGTGACTGAGGAGGGCACATCCTGTTGATTCCAAGGACATCACAAAGTCCCTGGTAGATCCAGGAGAAGCCCTTGTTTCCTGCGGTGGAGAGGTAGCCATTAAAGCTGCTGAAGCCGGGACAGGAAGAAAGCTGGAAAGAAAGTGTTCCAGTTTGGTGAGATAATTTTCTACTTATTTTTTTCTGGTGAGAATACCCTAAAAGACTAAAAATTAAATTTAAAAGTAAAGATAAAAGTGTTCAAGCGGCGAGATTAAGCACAAATTAAACCTGAAGGCTTTTTTTTCCTTTTTATTGGAACTTTGGCTTTTTGTAAAAACTTTTCAATTTTTAAACTGTACTGGTCTTTCCTTTTTAATTTTTTTTCCTTTCAAAAGAACTCTTCGGAAAAGTTTTTTTTTCTTCTCTTTTCTCTTTAATAATTTTAGACTCTTTTTATTTTTTTATTCCTGGTTTTAATATTAGAGGGGAAGAGAAAGGAAAGGGAAATAAGTAGCCCTGCCACTTGGAGGTTTGGATACATTGTTTTCCTTTCTTTCTTGTTGATACATTTGGTACATTCAGGGACTCTGTGCTTTTCATTGAAAAGATAGTGGGAAGAACATGTAGATTGTTTATGCAGGTGCTCTTCTGTGGAACTACTGAAAGCTGGAGTCTGGATTTGAAATTGAAGAAAGAAGATTGAAGTGACCTTGAAAAGAGAACTGGAAATTTTGTTTTTTGATTTAGTAAAGAGCCTCAAACATATAGTGGCAGTGCTTTACTTACTGACAGAATTGCATTTTCTCTTTCCCTTTTTTTTCTACTCCCCCCCCAGTTGGATTTTTATATTTGGACTTGAGTCCTTTGATGCAGGAATAAGACTATTTTTTCCCCTCCCTCCTCCCTTCGTTCTACCTTTTTAGCAAGGGGAATACCCAGATTTCTGTCTTTCTAATTTTTTTCCTAATTTTTTTAAATTTTTTCATCCTTTTTCCATTTTTTTCCTTTTTTCCCTACATAATTGGAATCAATTGAATTAAGGTATTCAAGCGCCTGAAGATTTTTTCCCTCCCGCCCCTTTTTAAATTTTTTTGCTTTTTTTTTTTTACTGGAGTGGCAGTTGGCTGCTCTTGCTTTTTCTCCTCAATTTTCCTATTAAGTATTCTAAGATGAGAAGAAAGATACCAGCCTCAGTTTCTTCAATCCCGACTTCTTCCTCCTCATCATCTGGAGGACAATCAATACAGGTGATGTTACAACAAGAGAAGGAGAAAGAAGTGACACTGCAGATGATTATGCAAGGAATTCAAAAGATACAAGTAAAAACAGATAATATTGAAAAGAGAACGGAGAATATTGAGCAAAGAACTAAAAAGACAGATTGAAAATTGAAAATATTCAACAGATGATGATGCAATATGAGGACAGAATTAAGAAAATTGAAGAACAAGATGTACAAAGAGATAAGAAGATTGGAGATATGGATACCCGATTGAGTGAAGTGGAAAGAGACAAGGGCATATCTCTGCGATCATTGGGATGGAAATTGATAGATCAGAATTCTATCTTAGATTTCAAAACATAGAAGAAAAGGGTGAAAACTTTGCTCAAATGATGACAGAAATCCTAGCAGAAGCATTAGAGGTAACTAAAGAGAAGATGATGGATGGAATGGATGAGGTTTTTCATGTCTATACAAGATATGCGATGAGAAATAAACTGCCAAGAGAAGTTTATATCAGATTTACTAAGAAAATAATTAAATCACAAATACTGCAGGCGGCAAGAGAAAAAACACTAAAGTACAAAGATAAAGAAATAGTGGTACTGAAACAGGTACCGAGAAGAGTGAAAGAGATAAAAAGAGAATATTTATTCTTGACCAAAGAGTTACTTAAGAGAGGAATAAATTACAGATGGCTGATACCAGAAGGTCTCATGTTTACCTGGGTGGAACAAAGACACAGAATTGATACAGTTGAAAAAGTTGAGTTATTCTATCTGGAATATTTCAGAGGAAGGGAGGAAGATACAAGAAAAGAAGAGTCGTTAATTGAATTTCAAGAGGAATGTATAGCAGGAATTGAAAAAGAAGAAGGAGCTGTAGATGGTGTACCCAGAGAGCAATGAGAACCAAGATCTACTAGAGCAACAAATCCTTCTTATAAAGTCTAAAATGGATGAGAGAAAACTGATTACAATTAATATAAATGGACTTAATTCAGCTATTAAAAAAAGAAAAGTATTTCATAAGTTAGAGAAATTAAAATTTGATATAATCTGCCTACAAGAAGTACATATTAAAAAACAACACGATTATATATCGAAACAACAAAAATTAGGGAAATTATTTACAGTGTTGACACAGTGTAAAAAGAGAGGAGTAGTGCTATACATTAGAGATGCAATCCCTGCGGAACAAATATATACAGAGGATGACGGAAGGATTTTGATGGTGGAGATAATGGACAATAATCTAAAGATACTTTTAATAGCAATTTATGCTCCAAATGATAAACAAGAAGATTTTTACAGGAAATTACATAAGAAAATAATTGAGCTGGACTATGCTAATATCTGTCTGATGGGAAATTTTAATGGAATAATAAATGACAAATTGGACTATAAAAAAAACAGCAAAGAAAGCTAGAAAGACATTGCCAAAATCCTTCTTTCGAATGGTAGATGAGATAAACTTAAAAGATGCATGGAGAGAGAAAAATACGGAAAATAAACAATATGCTTTTTATTCAAATAGACATGCATCATGGTTTAGAATAGATATGATATGGATGTCAACAGAATTGTTTTCTAACATACAAGACATTGAAATAGAAGCAAGTACCTGGGCAGATCACAATCCAATAACACTTGTATGGAAAGGACAAAAAGGGAGATCTAGATGGACTTTAAATAATATGATATTAAAGGAAAAAGACTTTAAACAGAAACTGAGAGAGAATTGACTTTTTTCTTTAAAGAAAACACAAAAAAGGATACATGATTAAAGAACCTCTGGAACACGATGAAGGCTTATACAAGAGGCTTGATAGTGGACTATACAAGGAAAAGAAATATTAAAAAAAACCTTTAAAATATTGTAAGATGACTACAAGAAGTTGGAAAAAGAACTACAGAAACTTCCACAAAAAAAGGACATTAAAATTAAAATGGACATAACTAAACATAAAATGGAGCTAATGGAAAAAGAAGAAATAGCACAAAAAATTAAAAATGCTAAGTAGAACTATTTTGAAAGTGCAAACAAACCAGGCAGATGGCTAGCATATAAATTGAGAAAGGAAAGAGACTCGAGAAGGATAAATCAATTGATAAATGAAGAAGGACATGTATGCTATGGAAATGCAGAGAAGAAAAAAACTATTCAAGATTATTATGGAAAACTGTACCATCAAGAGAATGTTCAGGAAGAAAGAACTCAACAATACTTACAGGAAGCAAATTTGCTTCAAATACCCAAAGATATTGAAATAATGTTAGAAAGTAACATAACCATGATGGAATTAACAGAAGCTTTAAAAAAGCAAAACATTGGGAAAATACCAGGTCCGGATGGTTTACCAGTGGAATTTTATAAGACATTCCAGGAAACATTGAATCTTCACTTATTAGAAGTTATGACTGAAGTTATGACAAAGAAGAGAATACCTGAAACATGGTCAGAAGCATATATCACACTTGTACTGAAGGAGGACACAGACCCACAGCAAGTTAAAAACTACAGACCAATATCAAAAACTTCCGGTTTGTCGGCTTCGGTGACAGCAGGGATTCGCTTTTCTCCACGATCCCTGCTGTGCTAGCTGCCTTGGTGCCTCCAATCCTGATGGATTTGGAGGCTAAGGCTGCCCTGTTGGGGCAGCTGAAGAAAGGGGGATCCGGACAGGGGTTGAGGGTATCGCAAACCCTCCCCAGCCGGCAATAACCCCTTCTCTCAAGACGGTGGAGCGGCGGTCTTAATGGCCACCATAAAGAAGCCGGCAACTGGATAAAGAATGTGCAGGAGGAAGAAGAAGGAGTTTTAAAACGAAAGTTTTTTCTTGGTTGAACTGGGACCTTAAGGACATATTCAACACCTGGGAAAGTATTGGCTTTTTTCTGGACCCTACAATGTTCCCGATTGATGTTTTTAGCGGTGAAGAAAAGTGATGAAAAGGGAAAGTTACTCTCCCTCCCTTATGGAATTAACAAATGGACAAGGGAAACCTGCTTTTAATAGAAGGTAAAACCTAAACTCCTTTGTTATAAGTGGGAAGGGAGAGGCTTGGAAAAAATTTTTTTACTCTAAGACTTTGCTGGAGGAGATGCCTTGAAGATAAAGAGAATAGAAATTAATTCTAAAAAAGATTTAAAGCACAGACTGGATGTTTTTTCTTTCCCTAATTTGACTTCACCCCTAGAAGAGAAATTGTTAAAAGAAGTAGTTTGTACTCTGCCTGGACTGTTTGATGATTGCGGGATTTTGGGACTTTTGGGAACTGTTTTAAGTTTGGAAATAACTGATTGGCTTAATAATAAGAAGAGCATACAGAAAAAGAAGAAGAAACAGTTTAAAATGGCTCTATCTCTTGATGAACTAAAAAAACAATATTTAAAAATAAGGAAAGAAGGCAAAGATGTTATGGGAGAAGCCCTTTGTTTCCTAGATATGGTGCTTGTCATGTGTCAGCAAATTAAACAACAGCTGGAAGAAGCCGAGGAAGAAGAAGCCATTTTTAATGAACTAAATGGTGCGACTAAGAAAGAAAGGAGAAAGAGAGGAGCGAAAAGGAAGGACTTAAGAAATAAAAAATATTTATGAAAGAGAAAAAGAAGATGCAAAAACAACAGAATGCTAGAAAGCAAAAGGAAAGAGGAATGCAACAGAAAGGGGAAACCAAGAAGGCAGAGGTTTGGAGAGGAGGGGGGTAAAAAGTTTAGGCGGGCTAAGAAGGAAAGGGAAAAGTGGGGAAAAGGTTACAAAGGTATAAAACAAGATGGAGAAAAGAAAAATTTTTTTAGGGATAATGGGTAATGTATGTTTTTTTTTTCTTAAAAAAAGGGGGATTCTGCAAAGTACACATGAGTATTGTAATAGTGGTATTTGTATTATAAGTAGATAATCAGAACTTTTTAAGATCTAATAAAAGACTAAAATATTAAGGTATAACTTTAAAATGTTTAATAATGAATGATTTTAAGTTTTAATAAAATACTAAAGGGAATGTTTAAAATATAGTTTAAATATAGAGTTTAATGGATTAATGTGTTGACTGTTATGGATTTATTATTGTAGTATTGGTTTCTGAAATAGTAGAATGTACTAAGCAGAATCTGATTGGGATTTAGATGTTATTTTAAATTTTAATTTAGGGGAATGATAGAAAGGCATCATACTCTGATTAGTGATTCCAGGGAAAACTATTCTTTTTTATATTGGAAATGAGACAGATGTAAATGGAGAAATGGACAAAAGATATAAAAATATTTTTCTTTAAAGCAAGATTAAATATATAAAACAGAATTAAGATGAGGCAAAAGTGGAGAGGAGTTATATAATAGATATAGAATGGTAAACAAGATAGGTAATGGTATATAAGAAGAGCATGAATTCAATTGAAGTCCATACAAAAAGAGGTAATCTGGGGCCAAGTTACTTTCAAAAGAAAGTTTTATGTTTTATGTTTATGTCTTATGTGTGTGTGTTCAACTAAGAATTAAATAATAAAATCTCGGAGGAAGACTAGATGAGAACAATTATAAACAAGACAGAGGAAAATATAAATGTGATGATTGAATAGCAGATAAATTAGAAAGGAAATATGATTGAATAATGATTAAAGAGAAACAATGTGGAATTTGCTAAAGGGAATTTACGTGTTTATATGGAAATGGGATAAATTTTAAGTATGTGATATAAAGCAATGTGTTACCTGCCTTGTAAAGATTTACAATGGAAAGAGGTTTTATGTTTTTAATGTTTAATGATGTTTTGTTTTGTTTGTTTGTTTGTAAAATCAATAAAACTTGTTTAAAAAAAAACTACAGACCAATATCACTATTAAATTCAGATTATATAATTTTTGCTTCAATTCTGGCAGAAAGACTGAAAAGATACTTAAACAATTTTATTCACCCTGATCAAAATGGATTTCTGCTGAAGAGACAGATTAAAGATAATATAGAATAATTTTAGATACACTGGAATACTATGAGGCACATCCTGAAAAACAAATAGTTCTGATGTTTTTAGATGCACAAAAAACTTTTGATAATGTGAATTGGCGTTTTATGCTGTTACAATTGGACAAAATGGGCTTTGGTAAAAAATTTACTCAAGCCATAGAAATGATATATCATAAACAAACTGCAAAGGTTATGATAAATGGAGAGTTAACAGACTTTATAGATATAAGAAAAGGGACTAGACAAGGCTGTCCACTGTCACCTCTGCTGTTTGTGTGAACACTGGAAGTGCTGAATAGGAACATCAGAGAAGAAAAAGAAATGAAAGGAATGAAAATTAAAAAAGAAGAGTATAAATTACAAGCTTTTGCAGATGACCTGGTATTTATATTACAGGATCCATTGGAATCAGCACCTAAACTGATAGAAAAGATAGAAGAGTATGGGAAAGTAGTAGGTTTGGAAATAAATAAAGATAAAACAAAGATTTTAGGAAAGAACATGTTAGTAAGACAAAAGAAAGAATTGGAAGAAGTTTTGGGGATCCAGGTCACAAATAAGATTAAGTATTTAGGGATACACAGAATACCAAGATGTAGCACGCTTAAGGAGGATAATTATTTTAAACTTAAACCACAGATTACAACAGACTTGATAAAATGGGAAAATTTACAATTATCACTGATTGGGAGAATATCTACAGTTAAGATGAATGTATTGCCTAGAATCTTATACTTATTCCAGACAATTCCAATCAGATTAGGGAAAGAATTTTTTGAAGATTTAAACAAAATAGTGCTAAAATACATTTGACTGGGGAGGAAAGTGAGAATAAAACTTAAATTGCTACAAGATGCAAGAATAAGAGGAGGATTTGCTTTGCCCAATTGGGAATTATATTACCAAGCGACGAGTCTGATATGGGTAAAGGAGTGGATAACGCTAAGGAATACTAGACTTTTGAATTTAGAAGGACATGACTTGCTGTTAGGGTGGCATGCCTTCCTCTGGTATCAGGGAACTAAAACTCAGGGGTATTTTAGAAGACATTATATTCGAGAAGCATTGTTTCTAAACTGGGAGAAGATAAAAAAGCAAAATTATTTAAAAATTCCACTATGGTTATCTACTATTGAAGCTTTTTCCTATCCAATAATATATAAAAAGGAACAAACAGTTAGATATGGTGAGATATTGAATGAAAAGGGTGAACTTAAATCTATGCAAGCGTTGGAAGAACAAGGTATAAAAATGAATTGGTTTTCATATTTGCAAATACAATCTAGATTTGATAAAGATGTTAAAACAGAAGGTATCTATGATAAGTTGACTGATTTAGATAAAATTTTGACAGGTACTGATGAAAAAGTAATCAAAAAACTTTATGGACATTTGCAAGTGTTTAAATTCGAGGAAGAACAAGTAAAAGAAACAATGATTGCGTGGGGGAAAAATTTTGGATATGGGATTGACTTAGATAAATGGCAAAAATTGTGGTCTCAAAATTATAAAATGACAATGTCAACTGCATATAAAGAAAATTTGTATAAGATGTTTTACAGGGGGAACTTACCCCTGACGAGAATTGCGAGGATGTTCAAGAATAAATTGGATAAATATTGGAAATGTCATCAGATACCTGATTCATATTACCATATGTGGTGGACATGCTCGGATGCAAAAAGATATTGGACTATAATCCACACATGGTTGGAAAAAATGACAAAACAACACATAGACTTTAAACCTGAGATATTTTTATTGGGAATTATACCAGAAATATATTGTAAAAAATTGAAATATTTGATTGTAAATGTTTTAACAGCGGCTAGAATTGTATTTGCTAAGAATTGGAAAAATGAAAAAATACCTCTGCAGGAGGAAATTATTAAGAAAACCATGGACTGTACCGAAATGAGTAAATTGACATTTGAAATTAAAGAACAATTTAATTTATATGATATGGGATTTATTTTATCAGTGGTTAGATAAAAAGACATGGTAAAGAAATAATTAGTAAGCCTTACAATAAAAGTTAATAGATTGATATAGAATACAATATAAAATATATAACCATTGGAGTCATGTATAAGATTAAATCATAATGAAAATTGTAATATCTCGTATGAAATGATGGAAAAATAATTTAGTCAAATGAATGTTTAATAATTGATATTACATAAGCACAAGCTAGATTGATAAGGTGAGAATTTATATAACTTGTGAGTAATGGTAAAAAAAGGATAGCACAAAAGATTGTAACCAACTGACACACTGTATGTATATAATTGAAAGAGGGTTTTATGTTTTTATGTTTTGTTTGTATGTTTGTTGTAAAAAATAAAAACTTTGTTTTAAAAAAAATATCCCAGGGATTCTCTTTAGCCTTTCCTTCCCACTCCCCTCAAAACATACAAACATACACCAAAAGTATTTGCTAAGCTGATTTCAAGGGTATTTGAAGAACCTCTGATATATTCTTGCTTGGATTTCATAGCATCAGAACTACCTTGTCCCCTACTGTAGCTTCAGCTGTCTTCATAAGTGATGTTTGTGTTTGTGCAAGTAACAGCAGGAGAACTCCCTATGGGCTATGAACTACTACACGAGGCGCAAGAAACTGAATCATAATATATTGTTATCTTTTAGTCCTTTTTCATGTTTTATTAATGCTTTCTCCTTTGCATATTAGTTAGATGAGCCTTTCCTCTTTATGTTAATGTTTTATCCAAGAGCAACATCGTTCTACAATATTTCTTAGCTAGACAGCAAAAAACCAAACCAAACTGTAAATCTGCTTAAAACACAGCAAAATCTGGTTTAGAGTTCTGCTCTTTTTGTATTACATCTATCCCCTAATATTTTTGAAACAGCTGTCCAGTCATTTGCAATGTTGCTGCATTTTCACTTGGTATTTTTAAATGAATCTTGTAGCATATACCCTGTTTCTCCAAAAATATGGCCTCCCCCAATAGGAAGTCCCAGCATGTTTTATAGGCATGAAATGAAATTAAGGCCCTCCCCCCAAATTAAGGCCTATATTAAACATGCAAAATGGGGGGGAATGGCGGGGGGCTTGTCATTAGGAAGTACTTTTGTTGCACACCCAGATATGGTGCTGCCTGCATTGACCTCGACATTAGTGGGGCACTTTGTATCGGAAGACCTTCTGCCACCGTTGCTTTCCCTTCTCCCTGTGCTGCCACAGTGTTTGGAGCAACACCGTGGTGATTGGCACAGCCACATGGCATTTGGCGCAACCACACGCGACACGGGCACAGGCATCGGCACTCACTCAGTGGGGTTCAGCTTGGAGCATGCGGCGCGGGCCATCGCCTTGCCTCCTTGTCCACGGATGGGTGGGCGCTATCACTGCCTCGGGCAGCCTCTCCCAGTGGCCACTTCAAGGTCAGGCTGGAGGGACTTGGGAAGGAAGCCAAGCTTGGGTCGGCCCGGCTCTTTCGCTTGGCTGGCGGGGCACACCCGCGGCTCACTTTCCTGGCTCTGCCAAGCCCACCCGGCTCCGGCGCGGCCCTGGTGGATGAGCGGATGGCCCAGCGGGGAGGCGCCCAAAGCAGAGCTCCGCCACCGGGCATAGGAGGGCCTGCTTGTCAGCTGTGCTGGGTGCCCCAGGCGAAGCTCTTTGCGCTTTGCCCAGCGCCAGGCAGGGATGGCAGCTGGGCGCTTCTCCCAGGGTGGGCCAATCCTGCACTGTGGCCCCGGGAGATTCGCCTCCCCATGTGGGATTGGGCTGCCCTCTTGGGCAGGGGAGGCTTTGTCGTACCGGTAGTAGGGTGTCGTTTTTAAAAGAATGGGCATTGCCTTCGAACGATGCCCGGGAAGGCAGCGACAGGAGTGCTTGAAGCTGTGTGTCTCCACCGGGCTCCGGTTGCAGGGAGAAGCCCTGGTCGGCCCAGCGTGGCTGCACCAAATGCCACATGGCTGTGCCAAACGCCATGGCGTTGCTCCAAATGCCGCAGCAGCACGGGAGAAGGGAAAGCAATGGTGGTGGAAGGTCTCCTGATATGAAGTGCCCCGCCAACACCAAGGTCAACATTCAAGCCGTCACCTCCAGCCTGCCCGAGGATGCAAGGGAGGGAATTAAGTCACCCCCGAAAAGACGGCCTAGCCATTTTTTCGGGGCTCAAAAAAAAAAAAAGACCCGGCCTTATTATATGAGAAACACGGTATATACTTTTCCAGTACACAATTCTCAGTGCTATGCTTTCTCAATTCAGACAATGCATTCTTTTGTAGTCAGTAAATATATTTAAAATTCTTAGAGATGTACATTAAAAATAAAATTAAAAAAATTAAATTAAATTAAAAATGCTTTTATTTTTTATTTTTTTATTTATTTTGATTTGTCAATTGCTTACAAGATAATAGGTATAAGTATATACATAGTTATGAATACATGAAATGGGTACATATAAGAAAAATAAAAGAAACAATAGGACAGAGATGGTAGGCACGATTGGTGCGCTTATGCACGCCCCCTACAGACTTCTTAGGAAAGGGGTGAGGTCAATAGTAGACAGCCTAAGGTTAAAGTTTTGGGGGTTTGGAAAAATGCTTTCTCTAGTTCAGATATGCTCATGTCTTTAGGATGAACATTTTCCCCAAAAAATTATGTCAGATTCTTAGTATATAGGATTGTTAAAACCATTTGTATTTTAAAAGAAAAAAGTTGCACATTCAAGCTTAAACTGCAGTGTTTTCTCCATGTTCCTTGGTAGCGTTTGCTGTCAAATAGCCAAAGCCTTTTAATGTGATTCAGAAAAGTAGAAAGTCCAGAAACAAAATGTATTAAAATGGCTGACTCAGATGATCCTATCTTGATTTTTTTCCCCCATGCATTTTCATTTGCGCTCATTCTTTCAGTGCAATGTTTCATTCTTTAGCTGTTTATTTCTGTCAGTTCAAAAACCCCATTTCATAACAGGGTAATCGTATTGATTGATCCAGCATATTGCATCTTTCCTATTTTCCTTTACCGGTTCTCAAAGCACATTTTGAATTTTGAAGAGCATTTCATGAATCCGTGAGCAATTTAAAAAAAATCTATACAATGAATTCATTACCATCCTGGTCGCTGAACATTGGCAATGTTTGCAATACAAAACTGATTTCAGTAATCTTTTAACTTTGCGTAATTTAAAAAATGAAAAAAAATTCATTCATCCAAAAAATTTACAATGCGTACAATGCAACATATCGTCCCAGTACAGAAGTACAGTATGAATTTTAAGTAGCGCAACATACTTTCAATTGTTTTTGGTCCTTTTTTTTAAGCTACAGGATTTGTAGCACTTTTTAGTTTAAATTCTAAAATATGAAATTTGTTCAAAATATTTTTAAATCAGAAGTGTTATTGCATTTGCCCGTTTTAACATCAATATGAATTAAAGTGGATTATAATGGTATTTTGTAATCTCCAATTACAGAATATCTTCAATATCTGGCAAGTAACTTTGATTTTGCAGATCCTTGAGAGATCTGCTTTCATGGACTACACTTTAAGACTTACTGGTCTAGAGATTATTGTAAGCCAGATATGCAACAATCTTTACATTGTTGCTACTATCTCTATTTTCCTACCCCCTCTTTCACACATGATTGTGTAATAGAAAACAGGTATGATTGTCTTGGTATGAGGCTTTGTTTTAGCTTATTTTCTCATATTTATTCATTTTAAACATGGGAATCAGCTGAGGTATGAGAGGATGGTGATCACTGTAAATGTGCCATTCAATATTTAGAAATGAATGAGGTGGAAATAATATAAATATTTAATATAAATGTATTAACAATATAACATATATATGTTTAATCAGTTTAATTTTTGTGCTAATTCACTTTCTAAATCTTATAATATGATCCTGAAGGTTTTCTGATGAAAAAGTTGGTGTACAGGTCACTGGCCTTATCTCCGACTTCCAGTTCTGAGATAGAAGCAGCAAATAAAGACTGGATGTATGGCGATGTAAGCTCAATCACTGACTTGGCTTAAAACAGGGCTGTCAAACTCCTGGCCCATGGGCCAGATGCATCATACGCTGGCCATGCCCACATCTGGTTTAATGAAGGGGGGGGAAGTCCTAATATGTCACCGTAATGGCATGAGTTTGACACTCTGGCTTAGAAGGTCACTGATAGGAATAATATTTACTATCTCCTGTTATTCCTTAGTACTGTGTTTCTCATATAATAAGGCCGGGTCTTTTTTTTTTTTGAGCCCCCCAAAAATGGCTAGGTCGTCTTTTCGGGGGTGACTTAATTCCCCCCCTTGAACCTTCGGGCGGGCGGGCAGTGACAGCTTGGATGTTGACCTCGGCGTTGGTGGGACACTTCATATCGGGGTCAACACAGGCACCATATCCGGTTATGCAACAAAAGTACTTCCTAATGGCAAGCCCCCCAACCATTCCCCCCATTTCGCATGTTTTAATATAGGCCTTAATTTGGGGGGAGGGGCTTAATTTCATTTCACGCTTATAAAACATGCTGGGACTTCCTATTGGGGGAGGCCGTATTGTTGGAGAAACAGGGTAGTTGCTACTGCCAATGCTAGGGCAGTGAATCATGAAGAATCACCCTATTCTCATGATCATTCAGGAACCTGCTCTTCCCTAAGTCACGTGAAAATAGACACACTCTTTGGAAAAGTATTGGCACACACGATTCAGAAAATGAGTTCTTCCAAGCAGTGAAAAAAAAACATGATTTCTGTCATTCTCCAAATATAGGATCATCTTACGCAGGATATTCTTTTACTAAACCCAAGTCAAGAAAATGATCAAGATTTCTCTTTCAATATTAAAATTAAACTACAATGGATTATCACAGAGAGATAGAGTTGAACATTCAAGATTAAGTTTTGAGTCTGATAGAAGGATACAGTTGAACAGCTGTAGACCCTGCATGCCAATGGCTTGAAGGCATTATCAATGAGAAGACAGATGATAAAAAGACTGATTTTGGAATTAATACAGGAAAACATTTGCATGTGCAGAAGTGAAATACCCAGTTAATAATGGAACCATTGCAGAAAATAATGTTATGTCAGTAATCAGGAATAAGTATTCTACACTGTGTATATATTCTCATATGCCTGCATAAAGAAATAAAAAACCTTGTTCCTTTTCCCCACAATGTTAGTCCTTCTAAGCCATTACAGAAGTTCTAATACTAATCTAAAATATCTCATGCAAAATTGAAATGTGTAAAGAATGATGGGGAGAGATTTGTGTCTCTCTTTAAATGTAATTGGTTTATGAAATTTATCTACTTACAAATAATCTCTGAATCTGGAAGGAATATTCCCTGAAATAATAATTCTATGTTTCATGGTATCTGTGTACATAGACAAATACATGCTAATAAAAAATAAAGCAGAATCTCACTAAATACTATTATTTTATAATTGATTGGACCATAAGTCTCCTTTATAATAAAATCTTGGGCAGTCCACAGTATTGTAATGACATAACCACAAAGAAACATAATCATATTTGTATTTGTACTGAAGGTGCCATTTCAGTTTTGACACTTCCTAATTTCCTTCCACATCCTCTTCTATATAAAACACCCATTTTCTACAACAATATACATAGTTTTCCAAAGGAGCTTCCTTCTCTGCTAAGTCTATTAAGTGTAGAGTCTAATTTTCTAGCTGCACTTTTGAGAGTTAACAGCTAGGGCAAAACAGAAAATCTCCATGGCATTAAAGCATTATTACTGTATTGCCTGGAGTACTAAAACATGAATGTGATGTAGCGGTAACACCAGTGCTTCTCTCCAGAATTTCAATTAGCCTTAAACGAAAGTGTCATAATAGTGTCACTCGCTCTATGCAACACACCTGTTCACATCTGCCTTCCTATTTAGAAAATAAGTCTTATTCTAGAGCTACCATATTTTTATTGAGGCTGACAGATAAACTGGAAATTTGGACTGTAGCACTTGAGAATGCAGGTTAATCCTAACCAATTACACATGCCAATATTCATGATCTACTGACAAAAATATGCAAAATATCGATGTAGTCCAAGGCTAAAACTAAGCAGATAGGTCAGTTATTGCCTGAGTAACAGGCAACTGTTCTGCAACATATTTACTGGACAATTGAACTTTCTCACAAACTTGTTATAGCTTCCCAATCAATGATATTATACAACGGGGATGTATCTTGTACATAACACCCATCGGTGGGACTTGTATTTTAATTTTTGGATAGAGAATGAATATACACACACACTTAAAACCAAACAATATCATTTTAGGAGGCTTATTATGCAAAAATATCATATGAGAAGATTAATCAGGAACTACTATTATTTGCATAGGGCAGGGAAGGTATAGTTTAAAAACCTTGATAAAGGAATCAGTTCAGACTTGTCATAAGAGCTGTGCATCTCACAGTTGCTTAGAAAAGAAAAATATGGGTGATAACAATACTGTCAAAAGAAAAAAATGAATGATTTTTGCTCTGCCCATTTACAACCTCAATCTATGGTTTATTTCAAAGATTATTTTTGATGATATTAAACAATATCACCAGCAAAAATGTCCAGTCCTGATGGAAGATTAGCCGCCATTTAGAATATTAATAATTCTAAATGTTGGCTAAGATTCTGTCTTTATTTATCTTTATTTTTTTTAAAAAGTCATAACTCACTTTACATTGAATACAGCAAGTTCAAGGAGCTTTTAAAAGTATTTTATTTTATTTTATCTTTCAAGTCAGTGAGGAATGTTCATAAACTCAAGACTGAATAACTATTTCTGGGGTGGGGGGTTATCTGCATCTTTTCATGCATGTACATAAACATACAAAACATTAAGAGGCACCAAGCTAAGACAAACCATTCTCAGTTTAAAAAAAGGTGAATTGGCTTTTTTCTAATTTGTCTTTATAGATTTCCCTTGATACATCATGTCTACACATAAGTATGGCAGAGTGTGCATAGATGACTTGTTTGCAACCACAGCAGTTTAGCTGCCAAATGCTGTGTCTATGACCATCATGACAAAGTAATTATCTGAGAATCAGACAACTGGATATGATTCAAAGCAAACTTAAATTACAAAATTTAACCTCGCCACTTGATCAAGACACTCTGTAACTAACTGTAGCTAGCTATCATCCCAACTCATAACCCTGATGATTCGGTTAGACATACTGTATAACAGATGTCCAGCATACAGCTATGAGCCTTAATCATAAATATGATGTTTTTGTTTGGCATGAAATAGCACAGAGAAGTTGGCCAGTTTCAAGCAAAAGGCTTGAAATGAAATGCTCTTAATGAAAGGAAAAGTACTTTTAAAACATGACCTATCTTTTCTATCTATACTTTATTCAAGAAAGAATCAAAGAACCATCACTAATTTGCTGCCAATGATTCATGAAGCTTATTCACTAAGTATCCAGTGACATTGAAAGATAATGGAGCACGAGACTTTATATTTTTCAGACTTTCTATTTTGTAATATTCCGTTTTAAACTAAAAAATGTTTATTTTATGTAAGCAATCTTTGTTTTAAAATAAAATATGCTGATTATCTAATCACTGAACTATTACTGTATATAATACATACAGTCAAGGAAGAATCTGGTGGCACCTTAAAGACTAATGGGTTAGTCTTTAAGGTGACACTAGATTATATTATAGGTATGACTTTGTGAAGTATGAACCACTTTATTAAAGAGAACCCTGAAGATTTTGGTGGATTCTTTTTAGTGGGGATGGGAAATGTGCTTGCTAGGAGGAATTTCCACTCTGCTCAATGGGTCTTCTTCTATTAAGTGCCATGTCGTGTCATATACAGACGTGGCACCTATTTCATTTTACTGAGATAATAAAAGTAGATTTTATTGACAATTTCAATCTTGAAAGATACCAGTTGTATACCAGTCTTGAAAGAGATACCAAACTACTTTTGGATAAAGTAGTTTGCAGACAGTTTGCTTCTTGAAATAATTTTTAATATTGGCCAGAGATTAAAGAAAGTTCTATTATCCTGTAGGTATTCAGAGAACTTTGAATATAATTAAGAGGCTTCTAATTTAAATGCTATCATTTTGACATTTTAATCATGTCATTAAAAATAACTTCTTGAAGCACCATTTTAAAATAGCATCTATAGAGCAAGAAAAGTATATATTAGCTTTCTATTTATAATTATTTTTTATAAAAAAGATACATTGAAATATATATTTACTGCAATAAGAAAATATAACATTATTGGTGGTTCATGCTACTTATATATTTTCTGCATATCTGCCACTGATAATTAGATATCCATAATTTTAATCTTTTTTCCTGATACTTTACAAATGTACAACATTGCTGCCTGGCTTCTAATATGTATGAAGTCTATTTTTTAAGGATAAGTTAAAGGATAAGTTAAGGCCCTCTGTACAATGTAGTTTTCTTATTCTCTTGCTTGCTGATCTTGGTGGGGCAGCCCTACACGAGTTTTAAAGTAGTTTGTTTGTGGCACCTGGGATCTTCTTTGGTTTGGCTTCATCAGCTTCTTTATCAGCTGATTTGGCTGAAGAAGAAGAAAGCTGGATCATATTAGTTCTAAATCCATGTAGTTTTCACAATCTCTCTAGGAGCACTTTTTGATCCCACTATAGGACAATAATACTGCTCATAGCTAGGCTGGCCCAACAAGTTCTACTTCAACAGAGCAAGAGGAAAGAACAGCAACAAGAAGTACAGACATCAGCTATGGAAATAAGAAGGACCCACCAACTCCTACATAGACATCAGCTACAGTAAGAAGAATCTACCAATTCCCACAGACTTTAGTTCATGGGTTCGTGAACTATGCTTTTATGCAAGAAAGGCTTCCCATGAAATAATCCAAAATATTTTGTTTACACAGAAAGCTCCTATTGAAAACAGTAAATTAAACTGTTAATTTAAAGGACTGATATAAAGATATGCTATTAATTAGATACACATCTGGATGGTAGAATGTAGATGACTCTTATCTTCTTAAACATGAAGTAATAAATACATACGATATAGACAAGCATGGTGTAAGAACAGGCAATGGCAACATTTCAAATGTTTATTTTAATGTTTAGAAAAATGATGTTAGAGCCATCTCGTAAATAACAACCAAGGTGACTTTAATGTTTTAATGTGGTAAGCAAGTTATTATAGTTCAAATATAAATCTTGAGGGATGGAGCAAAAATGGTTACTAGTGCCAAGAAACTTTTACAGGAAAGAGGGAAATAGCAGAACATTTTGTTTAAAACAGGCTTTTACAGATACTACTGCTGTGTTTTGAAAGCATGTCATTGCTGATGTTTATAAGATTGTCTACTGATTAAATAAGAGATTGTTAAACCCAGAGACCTATAGCTTTTGCTATCTGGGACTGCTTGGATGAAGTCTCCACCACAAAGAATATTTCTCCTTTATAACACGAGATTCCTGCTTTGATAAAAATGAGCTTTTTTCGGATTTCTAGGTAGGAATAAACCCAATGGGAAGCTGTTAATTTCTACAAACGCTGGGAGAAAGCATAGGAAAAGGGGTGGTTTAGGACCCAGAAAGCCTCGTCAGGCGGTACTTGTGCAGATCACTGGGAGACTCTAAAAGGGTCCAGTTTTAATTCTTTGCCTCTAATCTCTGCAAGAGCCGCGCTTCTCTTGCCGGCTCAAGGTTGGGTCGATCCTCCCCGTGGCTCTGGATTTTCAATCGCTGTTCCCGCCAGAAACTATGTCGCCGGTTCCTTTGCCATGGAAGCCGTAGGAGAAAAAGTGATTTCAGATGCTTGAGCCTGAGATCGCGGTATAAAGGACGGGGGGATATACAAAAATGAAGACGTTGATGGTAAGTCCGCGGATCCCAGATCGCCGCGAGGACTTGAAACGAGACCGTGAGATTCGGCGTGTGAATTTGGCGGGCGTTCTCAGACCCTCTCAGGCAGGCTGGATTTGTGATTTCAGCCGGGGCTGGTGGGTGTGCTGCCGATGGGTATTTGGCAAAACCCGCAGGAAGAGGCGAACAACTTTCCATCGCTTGCCTTTCTTTTTTGGGGGGGAAAGCGGTGGCAGCGCAGCGTCGTCGGGGTCTAAGGCTGGCGGGGAAGAAGAGTCCGGCTTGAAATGCAGGGATGTGGGGTCGCCGTCGGTAATCCTAAGAGTGGCGAGGTCCTTCGCGCAGCGATCTCCCACCTACCATTTAAGTAAGGCTGTATGCGTATATATTCACGCCTTAAATTTGGAAAGAGAAGGCGGGTTGCAAAAATCCATGGATTCCAAACGCAAAGCCAAAACTGAGGTCGGCGGGGATGCCAAAAGAAAGGTGGGCGAGCCCGAGGGGGTGTGGATAAGTGGGGGGGGGAAGGGGCTAAGAAGCGACGGGAGTAAAAAAAAAAGAGAGAGAGGGCGAGGCGTTGCAACCTCCAAGTGCACTTTTCGCTTTGGAACTTGCAAAAAAGGCTAATAAGCGTAGGCGCGCGGTCAAAAACGAGACGACCGAGCAACCTTCCCTGCGTCTCTCGGCTCCCTTTTATTTCGAATGTGTCGGGAAATATATATATATATATATACAATATACAATATATATATTTTGTATTTATATATATATATATATATATATATATATATATATATATATATATATATATATATATTATAATATATATTTATGGCAATGTATATATATTTAGGCAATATATATATATGAACACATATATATATATATATGAAACCCCTCCAGCCCTTCCAGAGGAAGTCCAAACTTCCACAGCCTGCGAGCCGCTGAACCGAGGGGCGCGCGTCGGTGTGTGTGCGCTCCCTTCGGCAGCCTGAGGGGAAAAGGGAGAAGACAACAGGGCAGCCTCTCGCTTACAATTCGGTCAAGCCGGCCAAGAGTCCACCCGGCCGTTTGCGGCATTGCCTAATTGCGGGGCTGCTGCTGGTGGTGGTGGGGTCAAAACCGGCGGGAAATCAAGCGGGAGGGAGGCAAGGCGCCGCTGCGAGTCGCGCGAAGAAAAGCCGCGGGGAGGAGGGAGGCTGTGGAGCTCCTCGTATACCCTCCACGGGAGAGAGATCCCGACCGGCCGAGCAGCGTTACTTTTGCCGCCGCTGTGCTGTTGAGGTCCAGCGTTTTTTCCCCCCTTTCACTTGCCCGCCTCTCTTTAGCTCAGCTCAGCTCAGCCCAGACCCGAGCTGTGTGTCCAGCGGGTTCTCAGCCTCTCTTTGCCCCTCCCTCCTTACAGCGCCATGGGCTGGCTGTGTCTTTAGCGCTCACCACCATGTGCACGAGCTTGTTGCTTATGTACGGCAGCATCGGGAGCGGAGGCAGCAGCAGCAGCGGCGGTGGTGGCAGTGACGGTGCCGGTGGCAGATGGGCCTTAAAGGAGCAAGTCCAGCAGCAGGTGGCGACGACGACCAGCCCCGTTCAGAAGCCGGTTAGCCAGCGGCCCTCGACTACAGCGTCCCGGGGACCCTTTCCCGGTCTGGCCGACCGTCTTTTGGAAGGCTACATCAGCGTCCTGGATCACAAGGTGAGCGCAAAGAAGTGGTGCCGCGGAGGGAGGCGCCAGGCGGGTTGATTGACGTTTGAGACTGAGCTCCTCTTTTGCGTCCCGCTTTTAAGGTGCGAGAGCGAGTGGCGGGCGGGGGGGAGAGAAGATTGCAGGGAGACCGAAAGGTCAGAAAGGAAAGGTGTATTCGGTACTCTGTTCTTTGCAGCGTTGGCAATTGAGAGTGGAGGTTTCAAACGCGCCCTTGTCTTTTTCCTGCGTGTGGACTGCTGAAAGCCCAACTGTCTTTTCCTCTGCATGCTGGATAATTGCAATCTATATGGAATAATGATGGTTTCAACAGCAGGCTTGAGAGACCCTGAAGAGCAGGTGCTACATCTCTCCCACAGGTTGTTACAGACGAATGTTTTAATTTGATCGCAATGCTAGACTGGTTTCCGGTTAATTGACAAATAGTTTACAGCATGTTCTATTTCCTTGGAAATATTTGCCCTGCTCTCAAAGGTCAAGCCGCCACTCAGGCAGATCCTAAATTATCAAATAGATAAATAGCTTTGATCACTATAAAAAGAGGGCAATTTTTAAAGGGCACCTCTTAGTTTTAAAGCATAATTTATGAGCCAAAATAGAATGTTTCTGCTTCTTGCAAGAAGAATAACAACCGTGATTTTGATTTTTTATTATTATTATTATTCTTTGGTAGATTTGACAGTCAGTGTTCAAGATGTTAATAAAATAATTTAAAATTACATGCTTTTTAAAAATGTACATGCTGATTAAGAAGTCAGGGTGAATGAATATGTGAAGTAGTTCTCTATGTATTCCTGAAATTGTCATCACTGAAAAAATAAAAAAACCACTGGATACCTAGTCTAGTTCAGAAAACTTTTAAGACACTTTATTTTATTTTGAAACATGTTCTATTAGTTCAGCAAGTTGCTGAAAAAAGTTTTAACAATTTATAGCCTTTCCGTGTGCCTTAAAATACTTTCAAAATAGGAACTAATAATAAAACTTATACAATCATTACATTAACATGCCTCTTGAAAGTAGCTGCATCCTAATGCTAAGAGTCAGCAGAAATCCTGAACCATACACCTGCTTTTTTAAAAAAGTGCTGGGTTTCATGCCATCTTCTTTCTATACCACCTCTTCTGAATCATTTTAGAAGAATGCATAACCAGACTATTTGCAGTGATAGAGTTCAGAAGGAGGAGTTTAACCACTTGTATACTGTTGCCAGAAAAACTTCCTAAATATCTCCATGCCTTCTCCCTTCTGTCATTCCTCCTGAGTTCAGTAAGCCCAACCAGTATGGAATTCCCAACCAGTAAGAACTCCTTATTGCAGGAAATATGTTTGTGGCGTGTAGTATCAACACCCTTCTGCAAGCAGTGCTTTTTTTTTTAACACAATAGTGTTTTCTTAGCACATTCATTTGCAGACTTTTCGTGTATTTGAATCTTTGCTACAGAGATGGAGTCTTTTCTGTTTAGAGTTGTCTACCATTGAAAGAATCTTGCATGCCTAAGAATTAAAGATAACTAATAATCTCCAGGGGTCAAGTAGGGCATCTTTTTATTATGATCTACAATATTGTATCTATGGCCAACCTAAGGATTTTTATATAATTTCTAATGATCAGTAAATATTGCCCAGGGAATAGTAATGCTAATTTAAATATTTCTGCTTGTAATTTTAACTAGTTATTATTACTTTTGATATTATGATGTTTTTGAGTGATCTTTTGATTAGTTTTGTTTCCCCTCCTGTGGTAGAGTAAAATTTTAATTATTGATTTCCTGACATTCTATCTTTTCTTATGTAAAATTAGTATTTTTAAAAAAAAATCCAACCCAATACTTTCATAAAAAGCAAGAAAATCTGTAATTTGGACTATTCTCCATTTCAGAAAAAAATAGTCTTAACTTCATTTTGCTTGTTTAGAGTTTGGTGAGTAAATAAAACATTTGCTGTGACTAATTCCACCCTCAATCTCAGCCCAAATCAATAGGAACAATATGATTGGTAGAAACTACCCCCCAAAAGGTTCATTTAATCAAAGACTATTTAAAACCATTTATAGAACTCATCCTGATTTTGGCAATAAATCAAACAACCTGGGAGAAATTCTCAGAAAATATTGAAATCAAATGACACCAATCACAAAATAATTTAAATGGTTCACTCAGAATGAGAGGAAAAATAGTAATTCCAGATTTTAAAAAAGGAATCTAAAAATAATGGTTCTGATGCTATGGCTAACAAGCCTTACAAATGGTGAAAATTGCAGTGTTTCATCCCAATTTAAGCTGTTTGATTATTTACATTTATAGCCTCTTTGTCAAAGTACCATGCATAATTTCTGTGAGTCATATTTCAAATATCAACAGTTGCACCCATCTCTATAAGTTTGATCCAATGAATACGGAATTGCTTTTTCCACAATGAAGCCTCAGTGTGAGTAATTTAACAAAAAAGGGGCAGTCTGTATTGAAAAACACAAAGCGATGCTAATGATTTGTAGTCTCTTATATAGAATTAATTTTAAAAGGAAATATTAGTATTATTCCTTAAAGGAAAAATGCTTTTTATTCTAAATTAACTGCCATTTTTCCTCAGTCCGCATTTTCTATTTCTTTAATGAATCAGTATTTAAAGAACTGGCAGTAAAATCACTTTGCATAGAAATTGTTTTGGGGAAAGAAATATTTCATATATTGTATAAGTTAAGATAAACATTTTCAGTAGAGAGGATACTAAGAAAAGTTCTGAGGATTTAGATATATTCTTAAATACTTTCACTGAATAAGATAGCCAGTATATAATATTTAATTAGAAAGCAATGTTATGCGTAGAAACAGTATTGTAATTAAATACGAGATGAAATGTTTGCAAATAGTTCTTTCTTCCATGGTATTAAGGAACACTGTTGTGTACATAATTATTTCGTGTAAATCAATGAGAGATGTTACTAGTATTTGAGAACAAAGAATATACTCTTTATTCTGTTCTATATAGAGCTATTTGTAACAGTCATAAAACAGAGTTTGACAATCAATTGAGAATTGCTGTTTCATCTCTTTTCTGATACAAGATAAGCCCATTACTTAGCCAATGATAGAGTGCATCACCTATTCAGTTCAAGCTTTACATCAATTCAGTTTTACTCTGGAAGGTGAACATTTTCAAATATAGCAGAGAAGTTATAATATTGAGTATATTAATCCAATATTTGCTGGATAACAGATCTAGCTGGGGGAGTTTTTTATTCAAGTAAAACCAATTGAGATATATTTGTATGGTTGTAAATCATTTTCTCAACTTTTCCCAATCAGCTTATTATTGGTCCATTACTATTTGTTTATGAGAAATAAATAGTTTTTGCTAGTGTTTTCTTAAATAAGAAAAAAAATCTTTTCAAAGCACTTTAAAGAAGTGCTTGCCTTCAGTTGGATGTAAAAGACGTAGCACAAAAGGAAAATAATTTGTGACAAGGCAAACAAAATGGTGCTTTTTCTGACAAACTGAAGAAGCTTCTTGGATGAGAAATGATACATTTTCAAATTAAGAAAGTCCTTTAGAAGAAGCTCCTTTGGGACAACCATGACCTGGACAATTGAGAATCTCCATAGACATGTGGCAGACTATGAAAGAAACAAATTTTAAAAAGTTATGATATTGATGTAGTTACTTACCAATTCCCAAGGCATGTCACAACTTTTGAGCACCCCTAATGTTTGGAAATTGAAAGTTTAAAAATTTGGCATGCCTTGTGACATGAATATATTTTTTTTATAGTTACCAGCTGGAATAGAAACTGTTGAAGAGAAGGAACAAAATATTAGTCATGTGTCAACAGAGCTACCTACTTCCAAGTTTTCTGTATATCTCTTAGACCTACAAAGTATGAATTGCTATGTGAAAACTAAGTTAGAACAATACTTCACGAAGCTGAAGTCTTGTTGCTTCCTTCTTTCTTGGTAGTTAAGACTTCACCTAAGGATAAGGCTCTTTGTATACCTTTACAAATATTACTAGATTTTTATTCCTCCCTTTTTAGATATAGCTCAAGGGTGTGAACATACCTCATATTCCTTCCTCCTCCTGTTTGTCCCTGGGAGCTGATTTGGGCTGAGAGAGAATGACTGGCCCAAAATCATCCAGCTGACTTCCATGCCCAAGGTGGGACTAGAACTCACAGTGTCCTGGTTTGCTATCCTGGTGCCTTAACAACTACACCAAACTGGCTCTTTAATAAAATAATTGGCTCACACATTTGTTTTTGTAGAAGCTGCAAATAACCTTTTTTTGGGGGGGGGTGTCATTTGATACTGAATTGAATTAATTCTGTTGGACTAAGCTTATTTAACTTAGAATTTAAAATTAATTATTTTTAAAAGTAGAAAATATCATTAAGGGATAATTTCACCCTACAGTCAAATATTTTATATTTAGTTACAGGTTAGTGTCTTTTATAAATTAATGCAATCTTCTTGGCATAATACTCTTGCTTTGTTCTGTAATGTTTTTCAGTTTTGCAGAGTGATCTACCTCCAAGTATTAACTAGGACCAAATAAATCTGTGATGCAATCTTTGATAGGTTTACTTGAACTTAACTTCATAGAACTTTGAACAGTTCATATACTTAGGATTACCACTTGTGTTCATTTTGAAGAAATATTATATCATAGTTTACAGATGGAAATTTGTGGGTTCTTTAATGAAATCATTTTGATCAAATTATGTAGGCAAACCTTATATTTTAGAGCAATTACATACCTTGAAATCTAGGTGTCTTTCCTAACCCTGCTGAGTAATTGGTTTATGCATGACAAAAAATCACTTTTTAACATGTCAAACCAGTAAAAATACTACTTATTTATTATATTATTGTCTAATCTAATAACTATTATTTAGTTATTAATTATTGTCTAATTAGTAGATAGAAATATTCATTTTCTATTGTAACATCTGATGATCTGTTATGTGGATTGTTCTGAATGACTTAGCATTGAAGAAAAATGGGGCCATTATATTTTATAAACTATTACAATATAATAATTGTAACATATATGCTTAATGGTGGCAGCTTTGTAAATCCTCCATCAGATTTGAATAAAAACAACAAAAAGCATTGATTAACTTATCAGAACATGAAATTAAGCTAAATGGCTAAGTTGTGAATAATGCTGAAAAGCTTTGCCCAGCAGTGTCTATCTGCAAAGTAACTTTTCCCTCTGTGGCTTCCCATGCACCCTGCAAATCTGTTACAGAAAGGTAGTAGCTCTCATATGTATATTAGGCAAAAGAAGAAAGAAAAAATTAATTGCAGAAGCAGAACTCCTCTAGTGGAATGGTAAACAGGATATTACCATACCTTGCTAGTTAATTTCAGAATTTAGCTGCTTACCACTGGCTGTTAGAATATGGATTAGTTACTATTGTGATCTAAATGGCCATGGAATTACTTAATCATGAGCCCTCTGCCAAATTCTTCATATGCTGCAATCTTTAACAACATAATGCTGCCCAAATACTAAGCGTACAATTGCTTCACTGTCTTTCCAGGTGTACAGGTCCTAATGAATCATTGAGACCCTTCTGTTTTCATTTAAAATCTTAACCATGTGACTACAGGCTTCTTTTTGTTCTCAGCAGCATTATTTCCATTATTTTTTTGAGCTGGAAAAATGGCCTTGCTGGGTTCATTTCATTTAGGTTTTTGTTTAAACTTTCACTCTGTATTAAGTAATAACATTCTGTTGGTATTTTAAAAAAATGGAACCAAGTTAGAAGATTACCTTTAGCTGAAGGCAAATTCTCAAAGCAGCTGTCAATCTAGACTTGGCCCCAACACTATCATCTGTTGAAGTTCTTTATTCATTATTGGAACAATCAATATAAAAATATGATCTGTGTGCTCTGCATTTAAAATTCCTTGCTAGTAATCATTTCCTATCTAGAATCATATCCGTAAACATGACAGATTTCTTATTTGGGTTATTTGAATGCAAAACAGGGATACTTTTCCTAGCAAGAGGGTTGCTTTGAAGGTAAATTTAAACTTAAATGCCATTTTTAAAGATGGATGAGAATGTGGTAAAGTGACACAATTAATTAAGTGTGTGATCACATCCTTCCAGTAGAAGTAGAGTCACTGGTAGCAGTCTATTGAACAAGCCTGTATGTACAATTCAGAATCCAAGGCAGGCAATATGATCAAGGCAAGATGCCAGAATATATCATTTGACAGCAACAAGATGAAGTAGTAGTTCACATTAGTCTGATATAAGAGCAAGATCCCAGAGACTCTACATAATGTAGAACCAGTTCCCATATTTCATCTTGCTACTATGTGGAAGGAATTTCATTTTATTCTCGTGGCTAGCCTGAAAAAGTCTACACTTGTTTTTCTCCAACAGCAATAACTTTGTGTGCATCTTGTTCCATGCCTCCCCACTATTTAATTGTAAGTTATTATTATGCTTATTTATTATTTTAACATTTACTGGCTTGTAACCCACCCAGAGTCACCTCTAGGTGAGATGGATGGCACATAAGTCTAATAAATAATAAAATAAAATAAATTGATGTCATTAGTTCAGTAATGCTATATGCACATAATAACCAGACAATTAGCCTCTGGATACATCATACATCTGAGATAAAATTTTATTCTAGATAAATTCATAAGTCATGGTATAACTTACTCATATCTACCTACATGTCTTGGAACATCCTAATTACTAGAAATGTACAGAGGGAAAAAATGGAGTTATAGCTGTTCCTTGATGTATAGCCATACATTTAGTGATTGTTCAAAGTTACAATGGCACTGACAAAAGTGACATCACTGTTTTTCACATTTATGACATGATCAAAATTGAGATACTTGACAATTGGTTTATATTTATGATGGTTGCGGTGTGCTAAGGTCATGTGTAAGACCTATGTATCAAACTAAGATAGACTATATAAACGAGGCATTTTACCCATTATGAATGAGGCATTTATAGAGTTGAAATTTTTTTAAAATATTGGTAGTTCCTCAACTTGCTACCACAACTGAGCCCAAAAATTCTGTTGTTAAGCGGGATGTTTATTAAGTGAGTTTTCTCTCATTTTATGACTTTTCTTGCCACATTTTTCGGCGAATCACTGCAGTTGTTAAATTAACAACATGGTTGTTAAATGAATCTGGCTTTCCTATTGACTTTGCTTGTCAAAAAGTTGCAAAAGATGCTCATGTAATCGTGCGACACCGCAACCATCATAAATATGAACTATTTGTCAAGCATCCAGATTTAAATCACATGACTATGGGGATGGTGTGATGGTCAGAAAGTGTGAAAAGTGATTGTAAGTCACTTTTTTCAGTGTCATTGTAATTTCGAATGGACACTAAATGAAATTGAGGACTATCTGTATTGTTATTATTTTGTTCTTAACATGTTCGTGTTAGCCTGTTTAATTCAAGTACAAATGATGGCATGATTCTCATGAAACCAAGACAAAGTAGTCATTTAACTCTTAATTAGTATAATCAACTCAGCTGAGCTTAGGTGCTGATATAAACTAATGTGGCAGTATAAAGGTCATTCTTAAAGTGAGGCTGATTATTATATTATCTGTCTATGATTCTTTTTGATGTTTTGCCTTATTGCTCCAAGATTGATTTAATTGATCAATTATATGTATTAAAACATATGTGTATTAAATCATTTAATAAATATTTTAAATCTGTTTCTTTGTTAGTCCATCTTCTGAGATAGAATAAAGTTGTATGCAAAAGTCAAATTTAAAACAGTAATGTAGTAACCTAAATGCACTCAAAATTTAAAAAGTCAAAACAATGGTAAAACCCTTTAGAAGTTATTGATAGGATTTTTATGAAAACTTAGTAGGAATGGAATCTAGGAGCCATGGTGTTGCAGGGGTTAGAATGGAGTTTTGCAAACTAACTCTGCCCACTGCTAAGAGTTTGATCCTGACCAGCTCAAGGTTGACTCAGCCTTCCATTCTTCTGAGATGGTTAAATGAGGACCCAAATTATTGGGAGCAATATGCTGACTCTGTAAACTGCTTAGAGAGAGCTTTAAAGCACTGTGAAGCGGTATATAAATCTAAGTGCTATTGCTATCTAAGTCTAGGGGATTTTTTTTACAAAGTCATTTCACAAAGAGTTGCTTCAAGAGTTGCTAGAAATCTGTCTTTTTTTGTATCTATCTATATGAACTTTTTCTTTGGTAGAACATAAAACCATATCTTCAAAGATAGTCTTATATTTGGCAGCTGGCTCACTGCTTTCAGATATCCTGACTCAAGACATTTAGCATTTATAAATCCAAACAGGTTAGGGAATTTTAGAAGAACATATGTTGCTGGTATTTTAGACTAGTTAGTGTGCTTCAGAAGCTTTAATTTTAGAGAGAAAGAATTTGATTAAAATTTTATAATCAGTTTGAAATATATTTGACTATCCCTTATTTAATCTCTTGCGTTGCACATCAGAATTGATTTTGTTTATTAATTTATACAACTTATGAACTGCCCCAAACCATATGGACACTGGGTAGTGTTCCCTGTCAATCAACATTCAGAGAAGCAGGAAACAACACCAGGTAAACAATAAAAAAATAGTCTAATAAAGGGCCGTAAGGGGAAAAAAACACACCTCAACCAAAACTGGCAGGGCAAATAGCAAACTTCATTCTCCCATACATTGACAATATCATCATCAATATAGTAATCAGCAGGAAACCAATCAAGCTCAGGGAATAATTAAAGTCCAACCATTCAAAGCTGAGCTCCATATATTTTCTATTCATGGGTCAGATGTATAGGTTTCATTTGTTCACATTGTGGAGTTGTGAGAACTTCTAATTAAAAAAATATATCATATTGTATCAAATCATAAGAAAAAATTAGAGGTAATCAGGGTTTATCCCCTTTTACATAATATCAAAAAACTAATAACTAAATATATACAATACTGTGTGTTGTAATAATGAAGTAGGAATTTTTTTTACTTGTGATTGCTTTTTGGAATCACTAATGAAAAAAATAGTAAAAACACGATTATGAAATACGTTATTTAGTAAGAAATGGTGTGAAAAATTGAGACAGTATTGGTTCAAAGCTTTCCGATTTGCTTTGCTTGCTTCGGCCAAGTGATCCGCTGTTCAAATGTGTTTTAATGCATGTTAGATTTATTACAGCTTTAGTGCCCATAAAATAAATATTTTGTAACATCTGTCCTTTGCCTTATATTAAATTTGAATAAATTTTGCCCTTTGGTTATAAGAAGGTCGAAATAGACGAAACAGTTATAATAATACTACTTAGCACATTAATGTGTGTAGCTTTCTCTAAGGGACAATAACATTCAACCCTGCAGAGCTGAAGAACATGTACTATATATGAGACATAGGATACATAAGGAAAATTATTGTGATTGGGAAATTGTTTAGTGATAAAGTATTCTGCCTGAAAGGACAGGAATGTTCCAGAGATGAATTTATTTTCATGAAATATTCTCTTTCCAGTTCTTCAAATAGTGACCAAGTAGAATCATAATAAAGTTCTATTTTTTACAGTTTTGGGGGAGCTTATGTGATTTATTTGCCATAGAAGAATACTAATTATATAGGTCTACTTTAATTATAGACAAATGTAAATATCTTATCCAATCTTTTGGAGTCTCCAAGAATGTTTAGATTATTAAGATTATTAGATCAAGTATACTACAACTCTAATGGCAAAAATGATAAGCCTCCCCTTTTGCATAGGGGAATTTTAAGAAAATGGATCAAAGATCTTAGATTCCCTAGTTATGCTTCTCATCTGAAAATGGAATACTCGCTGAAACTCTTGTGGATGTAATCTCAACCATTTTTTAAGGTACTATTTATGTGAACTACGAAATATTTGTTCTTTGGTTTTACTTATTTCCAGTTCTGATTGTTTAGAAAGAAGCAATTGAAATTGCCCTGACTGCTAGAGAAGATACACCGGGTATACCATAATAGCCTCTTAAAACCTGTGGTCAGATCGACCTGAGGCCGCTACCCCCTTGAGCCCCCGGGCCCTGTGGTCATAGAGGCCAAATCCATTATGAGGTGCAGTGAATCCTTGATTCGAGGTGGCACAGGAAACAACTCCAATATTTAATCAAGTGGAAGGGTTACACCTTATCAGAGGCATCTTGGGTAAAGAGTAGGAATATCCAGGCTGATTGCCTTATAGCAAAATTCCACGCAGAAAATCCAAACAAGCCTAAATTAGTTTATATACTTTATCAGTTTGAATTGATAAATTAATTGATAATGAACATTTCAGTGTTATACACAAGAACTGGTCTTTAACTATGCCATTATGTTTTCTCCTTCCACAGCTGCATTTGTATGGAAATCACTGTTTAAAAAATAATTCATGTTTTTATTTACTCTTGTCATGATTATCTTGTTGTGTAAGTTGAATGTCCTTTACTAGCAAATTTTAGAAAGCAGTATACAAACATATGCAATATTTATATCCTATGCTTTAGATCTTTTTATAAGCCATGTTTTTGCTATGTTTTGAAAGTTCAAATGTTATATTGGATTATTAAAATTATTCTCTATTCAGTAATAATATATGTAAGCTATTTCATTTGCCTTAAGGATAAAGTTAAGCTCCTTTTTCAAGTATGTTATTGTAGGAGTGTTAATTTTCTAGTGTCACATCATTACTTGCTGTCATCTTTGTTGAAGTATGATGTAAGTAATAATGAATTAAACTATTCTTTTAGATATATATTTTAAACATATTTTCATAATATGGGGGATACATTTTAGACAATGCAGATAGCCTTTGACTCATGACTGTAATGTAGCCTCCCCATTATGGTTGAAAGTTGTGATAGCCATTAAATGAAGCAACCATGTGATAGTCTCACGATTCCCCCCCCATCCCTGCTTTCTCTGATGTGATCATTAAATGAATGTGCAGGTCATTAAACAGAGCATAAAGCATCACCGGTCCTGGGAGGACCAGTGCAGTCCCAGGCCTCAGCCATTCCTTGAGGCACTCCATCCTTCACTTCCTAATCCTGGGGTTCCCACAAGCCTTAGGCCTGCTTCTCACTCCACCAGGCCCCACATACTCCCCCTCATCCTACATTCTCTTTTGAAGCTCTCTGGAACTTGGGTTATGAAACAAAACAAACCACTGTGTTGCTGGGCCACTTGGCACCATCCTAGAAGTGACCTTTTCCCAAGCAACCATAATTCAATGCAGCTGCTCAGAAAATGGCAGCTACTTCCAGAATTATGCCCTGTGGCCCAGGAATGTAATGGCAGAGATGAGAAGAGTATAGGGCCTGGTGGTGTGGGCAGTACCAAGACCTGTAGGAACCTTGTGGAGAGGATGAGGGTGAGATTGGCAGGGGAGCTGCAGTGTCCCTATGGATATGGCAAATGACTGCAGGAGCACTGTTGTAGCCATAACTTGGGGACTGGGCTGTAGGTAGTTTTGGGGGCTTGCATCATAACTTCAATAGCTGCTAAGCGACTGGTCATAAATTGAGGACTATACTGTACGTTAAAATATTTGCAAACTCTTAATTTCAGAAATATAGGAATACTTTGAATGAAGGTGTTACACCGAGTTGAGGTTAAACTTTTGTTTTCTAGCCTTAACTACTGTAGATATGATGTAGTGATGTGAAAAGTTTGCCTTTTAAAATTCAGGCATGCTGCATATTTAAGGATCAAGTCAGTAAATAAGTTACAATTTTACATACCCAATAAATTACCTTTGAATTGGAAATAGAGTTGGCTCATTAGAATAAAAGAAGTTTTGAAAACAGGAATGAGCAAGGAATGAAAATGGCTGCAGACTTGCAATTGTCTTTGAATATTCACTTTTATTACAACACAATTCCTCTCTAGCCCTCCCTCAACTCTCAGGTAAAAATTCTCATAGAATTCACATACTTTCTTCAGTCCTCAGAGAATTTAAAAAAAAAAAACCCTGGTTTTAACAAGCTCCCTGGATCTTACAGGGATGTGATCAATCTTTCCTCAAGATCAAGCGTGAGCAATTAATTTTCCAAAGCAGTCACATGAGAAATTGGGATTATTGTGGAAGGCCGAACCAATAGGGTTGTGAAGGTACATAGACAAGCGCACACACACATGGAAGAAAAAATAGTTGCCTTCAAAATAAAAGCAACACAATTGTATTGTGTGCATGGCATGCACTTATTTACATTTGATTTTTAATTTCTGATTGACTTGATGGAGGTCGGACAGGCCAGATGTGATGTGGGGACTGTAAAATGCTCAAGATTTAAAACTATTGAGAAAGAGCTTCAACAAAGAATGCTGTCTTAACCCCCTACTGCCAAATGTCCTGATATGTGGAACTTTCAGCATGCATTCTTTTGTATGCATTGGGCAGGCACTTTCTCAGGCTAGGGTCTTCACCCTGTAAATTGTAACCTAATCCTTGGATTGTGTCCCCGAACAAATCTGTAATAAGAAATTTACAATAACAGCATAATATGGCCCTACTTTTCCCAGTAAGCAAACAAGCCACTCTGTTTATACCAGTTGAAGTTTCAAGATGGCCTTCAAGACCAGCCCCATGTAGAATAAATGATCGTAGTCCAGTTCTAAGATGACAGGGATATAAATGTCCTCATGTATTGGGGAATTCATGTACCTTATGAATAACCACTTAACTTATGAGTCATCAGAGTTTGCTAAAATATAATTTCCAATATTTTTATCATCAATTATACTAAATTGAGATTCTAGGGATCAAAGTCTGGTGATATCTGGGAGCTAGGTTAATCTATGGTCTCTATTAAAACATAAAAAGTTGTTTAGAATAACTTTGCAATAAGTGTCTTGCATTTGCTTTACTTTCTAGGCCAGGGCTGATAAACTGATAGTGTGGCACGTGCTGGACACGCCCGGTTTAGGGAAGGGAAAAAAAGTTGTGATACGTCATGTAACGACACCATGATGATGCAAATTTGAGACCCTTGTTCTAAGGCTGAATGGTTACTTTCTATCAGGCTTGGCCTTTCATTATGGCAATAGTACACAGCTGTAGCACAAAGTGACTAGTGTCAGGATTATGATCTGCTACTGAGGGATTTTGGAGTCCCAGCATTTAAATACTTGAAACAACTGCTGAGTTGAACCCTAGAGATTTACTAAAAGGTCACTGCTTTTCCTCATAAGCCGGTGACCTTTCTTTTTAATTATCTTTGTGGATTGCTGCAGTCTTTGTGTTAATAGAACTTACTAATGAAGAAGCCCAAACTGGAAAGCCTGGGTTAGAACTGACAGATTGGCTAGATGTGTGGTAAATACAAAGAAAGAAAAAGCAGTGTTGACATTATTGGCAAAAAAACATCATAAACATTTCCTAGAAATGCAGAAGAATGTATAGTATTGTACCATAGATATAATCTGTGCTCCTAAATATTACATAGATATTGCTTCGTGCTGCTCCAAACTTGTAAACAAAATACTTCATGCAGTATATACTGTAAAACAGGATTATTTCTTGGAGCTCATGTTTTTATTTAACTAGCCCTAGGGATTCTGAGGATAACATAAGTACATACATACAAATATTACTTTGGGATCCTAAGAGCAGCCATTTAGGTTATTAGCTCAATGTAAATTTCTTAAAATAATTTCTTCCCACCCCAGTTCAACTGTTTGGTTGGATTGTGTAGGAGCTGTTTTCTTATTTCCCCAGTCATTTTGGGTAAAGAGAGATTTGCCAATGGGTAATCTTTCATCTAGGCCACTCACCCCATGGTTCATGTATTAAAAGCAATGACTCAGATGCTGCTGCTTTAATGAACTGAATTGGAGAGCCTTCTCTGTTTCTGGATAGATTGGTTCGGGAAGTAACTCTATATCATGTAGTTATTAAAGCACAAGAGTCTTATTGGCCACAAAACAGAACAGAATGTCTGGACTTAATTTAGAGCTGAGACGTTGTTTTTGGGGAACTACTTACTGGGCATGAAATGGAAAATTATTTGTTCTTTTAGCTTGAAATTGTTTTTTTTTTAATTGAAGGAAATCATTGCATCCTGATGTTCTGCTGAAATTTTTGGAATTAATTATGCTTTGATAGGTCCAAACCCAAAACGTTTGACTTTTTCTGGGTTTTGTCAAGACTGATCTGAAATGAAATTACGAGGTATGTAGGGCAAGTCCAGCACACGTTGCCCTCTATTCTTCTACATCAGTGGTTCCCAACCTTTTTTTTGCCCCGCACCCCTAAAGAAATTTCACTCAAACCTCACACCCCCTGAAATTTAGACTTTAGGAACTACTGAACATGTTAAATATATGGTAGGATTGAATCTTTTCAGCTATGTATATGATGGCCACTAAATAACAATACTTAAATCTAAAATGAAAACAAAGTTAATCCATTGCATAATAAATAAAAATGCCAACATATAGCCAATATCCTATTATTGACCTGGACTTTTCTCGCACCCCCTGGAATATCATCTCGCACCCCAGGCTGGGGAGCCCTGTTCTACATGATATGAAATATCTCAGCATATCTCACCATCATCCTCCAGTCTGATCTGTCTTGTCTTTCCCTTCCTTTCAACTGCTGCTGATGTCCATATGATAACAGAGGAAAACAGTTGGCCAATTATTATGGTCCATTGGCCAGATGTTCAGACTTGATTTGGTATTCATCCATTAAGTCCTTCTTGATATATCTGAAATAGGCAGATATTGTATAAATATTATTATTATCTGTTCACAACAATGTGAAGTCAAACCTATCAGTTCTTTAGCTGATGTTGGTCTTCATACACATTGAGTTCTTTTCAAGTTCTTTCCATACTGTATTGATATAATATATGTTCAGAACAAAGCAATATGGCCTTTTGCAATGGACAGGTGGAAATTTTGTCAATGTGTAGATTTTCTAACTGCTGTCCAAATTTTTTGCTATGGCATCCACTGTGCCAATAACCACTGGTGCTACCATGGCTAGTCTATGTCATAATCTTTCAGCTTCAGTTTTCAGATCTTGATACTTTATGAACTTCTGTTTTAATTTTTGTGATCTTTGTCTTCTATTCCACTTTGCTCTGGTATTGCTAAATATCAATGAGCCACACTTTCTTTTTTTAAGCCACAGTTAATTTTGTTATGTTGTAGGTCAAGATTTTATCAGTTTGTAATTGGAAAAGCCATAATATTTTAATTTTCTCATTTTTGACTAAATGTTCCCACCAATTTTTCATAACATTGCCATCATTTATAGACTTCTAGTGAATTGTTTTGACAACTGTGCTGTATTGTTGTTTATAATCAGTTTGTGTGATCTTCTTACACCAGTTTCTTTTTTTAATGTTCTTTTAATAAGCCACTGTCAGGTTTTATCTTTATCTACTTCATTAATATTATTATGGTTCATTGTACAGATGTTTAGACAGAATTTGGCATTATTTTCCACCTATTAATTATTGTGGAGCTTATAAGCTGTCCAACTCTAATAAGCTTAATGGAATTGGGTGCATATAGCTGAAGTATAAAGCCTTCTCTATAGATATTGGCCACACAAAGGGCTAACTCTTGCCTTTTCATTTGTCATTACCTCTCCACATTACTGTTAACATCACAGGCATATTTAACTTTTGTTCTTCAAGTCTTAAGAATAAATCAAAATAAAGAACATTCCTAAGGGGACTGTTGAAAAATATAGGAAATGGAATACTATCAGCACCTTTGTCTTGTGGGAAATCTAAAAACTCCTATTGAGTTCTTATTTCCCTGTCTTAAACAATTTGCTCACACATTCCTTTAAATTCTCAGTAGGGACTTGTCTCTTCTGGGCCAGTATTTAATGTAAGATAAAGCTCTGTCAAAGTAAAGTTTGTGATAAAGAGTTGCTGTTTCTAAAATAGACAGTCTTTACATTATTGTAGTGAATAAGAACTATTGAATCCTAGTCGTGATCCAATGTTATCCAAATTAAATAATTGAGGGCTATTTCAGTTGTTTTCAGTGTTCAAATTTTGCTCATGTTGAATATTAAATATAAAGAGTTTGGTTACATATACTGTTCTATTTACCAGGCAGTGGACTGTTTATTACATGTGTCTACTTAGAAGTAAATCCTCCTGAAGTCAATTGGACTTACAATATCTAATTAACATAGAGATTCAGTCTTAGTGTTTGGACATGGCAGAGAATACATTCAGAGTATATTTTACAGCCTCGGCTTCACTTAATTATTTGTGTGGCTTTGTATTTGTAAAAGCAATATATTTTTAGATTTTTCTAGAAATAAACTGCATCTTAACAATGAATAGATACATCTCACTGTGTATTTTATATTATAGATTTCAAATATGACATGTAATCATTGCATGGCCTTCACTTTTTCTATTGTAAAGTTTCAATCATTCTTCTAGCCTCTTTATGAGCTTCTTCAATAGTTGTCTATAAATTGATAGTTTATTTATATAGTAGATTTATATCCTGCTCTTCACTAAGGAACTCTTTGGAAAGGTATATTCATCTTCTGCTAGTTCCAGTAACCTAACCCCTTTCTCTATGACCTAGGTGATCCACTAAATTGAATGCATTATTTTGACCAGATAAGGAATATTGTTGGGATTATTATGATTTTGATGCCTATTTAAACTAAAGCTTTGAAAACTGGCTACAAGAATGTGGCAATTGGCAGTCCACAGTACATGCTTCTTGTTCAGATTTACTCAGTATAGCAGTAGCACTTAGACTTATATACCATTCATAGTGCTTTACAGCCCTCTCTAAGCAGTTTACAGGGTCAGCATATTGCCCCCAACAATCTGGGTTTTCATTTTACTGTCCTCAAAAGGATAGAAGCCTGAGTCAACCTTGAGACAATATGGATTTAGATATAATTTATTGTATGAAAGATTGAATCGGTTTTACTGAAGGCATTTAAAAATGATTATTTAAACTATAAATTAAAGCAGCAAGTGAAAAATATTGCTTGAACTCATTGAATGTAAATAATTCCTTCCTATTGAGCAATGCTTGAGCAGAATAATGGGCAATATGAACAAGTCTTGGTTTATTAGCAATATAAACAAGATAAGAGGTTGTTATCATATAATTCTATAGTTTAGTACAGTGGTCCCCAACCTTTTTTGTGCCGTGGCCCGGTACCGGCATCACAAAATCATCCGCGGCCCGGTACCGGCATCAGCACGCATGGCAAGGTGAGCCGAGCAACCGGCCAGCCAGCCGTCCCCCGCTTCTCCCCGCCACCTTCAACTCCTCCTTTGTACCTATGTCCATGGGCTTCGCAACAGCTTCGGGATGGTCACGCGGCTTGCCTTGCCATGCGTGCTGAAAGAATCCTCACGCCTTAGTTTTGTTCGAAGCCGCCCCCCCTTGATGAAACTAAGGCACGAGGATTCTTTCAGCACCCAAACACCGCTTTCTACCCGGAAAAGCTCACCGGAAGCACTTTTTCATCAAAACAAGTTGGCGGCGCCCAGCAAACTGGCGGCCCGGTAGAAATTGTTCCACGGACCGGTCCCGGTCCGGGGACTGGTGGTTGGGGACTCTGGTTTAGTAGACATTATTGGATTACAGCACACTTTGGTGTAGCCAATAAGATGAATGAATAGAGAGGATGAAAAAAGCTTTCTAAGTATAAGTTCGCATATCATATATATACGTTTCAATAAAAGAAACTTTAAATAATGATTTTTAGCTTTACTTCAGTCTGATGAAAGTTTAGAATATAAAATAGATTGGTCTTGTGACCTAATCAATTAATAAACTATTCTATATATTCAGTCTGATGAAAGTATTGCAGGTGATTGTTAATGTGGAGACCATAATTTTTTAAAAAATGTTTTTTTAACTGACAAGATATTTGAGAGATTGAAACATTTCATAAAATATGGATGTTCTCAAGATTTCAGTTGATAATATAAAAATATCATAAAATTTGGAGCCCAGAGGAGTTGGATCTTTTTAGGCTTAAAAAAAATAAAATAGTTTTAAATGATCTTTGAATGGCCTTTAAAGTAGACTTATCAAGAATCTCATAGTTGTTGAATGCTATACTTTGACGTCCCTGGATCCCCAACAAAGTTACAAGGGCATTGTAGGATATTTTAAACTTTTCAAAAAAAAATGCATTGATTCTTGACATATGTCGGACGCTTTATAAATTACAAATCTAGTATTGCTGGAGCACTGCAACATATGTTTGGGAAACAGTCTGTCTTCAGTCATAGAAACACCATAGGCACTTGGGCCATTTTCACCTCACCTGCAGTAAATCACAGAGTAGTGGGGAATATCAAAGGAGCAGAATGCCATTTACACCACTAGATCCCCTGAATAAAAAGTGAGAGATAAATTAATTAGTGAGTAAATGAATGTTGATACTATAAAACTAGGCCAAAACAATGAATACTCTTAAAATTTTAAGCAGAAGCTGATGTGGAATGGAGAAAAAGGAAATTGAAAGGACAAGTATTGCTCATACAATATATTTATGGGATTTACAGCATGGGTTATTTTTATGTGGTTATGGAGCCTGAAGGGATTTTTTTTCTAGATACGTTCCAATTGCAGGATTCTGATCACTTATACTATTAATTATTTTTACTGCTTTATTTATAGCTCAGTTAATCTTCCTTCTTCCCCCAACTAAGTATAACCACAGTAATTCAATCAACAGCAGTGTCAGCTTGTACCTTTTCCCCACCTTATAACTTAATTAGCTCATAGTCAATTAATATGAATGCATTATTCTCACACCTACCCCTTTCTATCAAATTATAATCCTATCAGTTAATTCATTTTCCCTCTGCAATTTTGCAGTCCTCATTCTTATCCTAATATGATTCTGAATCTGAATACAAGTCTTAGTAGGAACCATATGGATTTGTGTTCTATTATTTTTATCTTTCTTTATTCAATTTCTAAAGCTGCCTAATTGCCAAGTAACTGGAAGTACATGCAAAAAGCATTGAAAACATATTACAACAATGAAAGTAATAGTAATAATAAAATGCACACTAAGAAAATACAAAATTTTTAAAAAGTTCTTCAGCGTTCCAACGTGTTCACAAACCCATTGTCCTATTTGTTCATTGCGATAATAAAAAGTAGGTAACCAAAAGTTAGTAATAATGTCCAGGAATTGAGGAAAACTCTGCTTTAATCCTCTTAAGATCGAGAGGCCAATATAGATGTATTTGAGCAAGTACATCTTTTTTGTGTGTGCTTGCCTTGGCAAAGGATATTCTGAGTTCAGATCATACTCTTTTTTTATTTTTGCTGGTTTCCCAATCATCACAACTTGTATTATTTTTACTAACAAAATACTGAAAGTTGTGTGAGAGGAAGATTTGCCAAAGGTCTCTGGTTTTTATAATTATCACACTGTCACTTCTGCTTAATCTTGATAAGATATATTATAAAATGAACATATGGAAAACATAAGCATCCATACATTAATCCAGTGTGATAACATGGAAAACACAAACACACATACATATTTTCAGTGTGATGATGAGAAGAATTACACTGAAAAATATGCATTAGTATTCATGTTGTGCTGCTATGTGTTAACTGTCTACTTAATATACACTAAATTATATAGCATGACATATTGATTTTACAGAATTTGGTGAGAAATGGTCATAAGGTGTGATATCATGTGTCCATACCCATACTTAGTGACAAAAATTCTGACATAGGGCCGGATAAGTCTTCTTGCCTTTATTCTGATAAAATGCTGTTAGAATCCTATTGGCTTGTAATGAGTTAAAATGGGTGTTGGTAGAAGTTACCGTGAATGCCCGTTCTATCTATGCTGCAAGAGAGCCCAGGATGGGTTGACTCCTTCCTATGACATCATTTAGCTGAGTCTATACTAAGATATAAAAGCCAGCCCCCGGGAGAAACCCCAGCTTTGGCGAAGATACTTGACAGACTGAAAGGTGTCTCTGAAAGCCCAAAATAAATACAGAAATATGTCTTACCCTCTCTGGATGAATCAAGGGAGGGGCTGGGCTCTCTCGCAGCATAGATGGGGGGGGGTTCATGGTAACTTCTACCAATGCCCATTCTCCTCCATGCTGCATCGAGGGCCCAGGATGGGACATACCAAAGCTTGCAGTTCCATGGGCAGGTCCTTGTCCAGCTCATCACACCGACTGTTGAACCACTCATTGAAGCACCCGTCTGCTGAAGGCTGCAGTTGCCGAGGCAAAGACATCCAGACTGTAGTATCTGATGAAAGGAGACGGGGATGTCCACGTGGCCCCACGACAAATTTCCTCCAAGGAAGCTTGGGTCACCCAGGCAGCAGAAGTGGCCACGCTTCTGGTAGAGTGCGCTGTCAGATCTCAGGGAACCGGAAGGGCTGCAGCTTTGTAGGCCTGCTCAATGTAAGACCTTACCCACCTGCTAATAGTAGGAGAAGAGGCCTTGTGCCCCAAGTGAGAAAGGAAAAAGGAAACAAACATGGCTTCCGACTTCCTGAAGGAGGAATTGCACTTAATGTATATTCTAAGAGCCCTTCTTACATCTAGCATGTGCCACTGCTGCTCTAAGTCATAGTGCGGGAGAGGACAGAAGTCAGGCAAAACAACGTCCTGGGACCTATGAAACCAGGTGTTAACCTTCGGAATAAATGAGGGGGTCCAAACGAAGAACAACCCTATCATCATGAAAGGAACAAAAGTCCTATCTGATGGAAAGAGCAGCAAGCTCGGAAACCCTCCTGGCAAAAGTGAGCAACAAGGAACACTACTTTCAGAGTCAGGAAACGGAGGGACACTGTTCTAAGCGGTTCAAAGGGGGGCTTTGTAAGGGTATTAAGGATCATATGAAGGTCCCAGGAAGGATACCTGTGGACCACCGGAGGGTGCAGGTTGGAAGCCCCTTTCAAAAACCTCCTGACTGAAGAGTGATGGGATAAGGAAGGAAACGACCCCCATGAAAGGTCTGAGGAGAGGCCAAAACCTTGCCTGCATAAGGTGTTGGGGGCCAAACCTTTCTCCAGCCCATGCTGAAGGAAGCTAAGAACTTCTGACAACTGGGCTGAAGCAGGAGAAAGACCCTCCCTGAAGCCTGCCAGGTGGCACCATAGATGCGCCTTGTAGAAGGTTTGTGAGATGCCAGGATAGTGAGGATGACCCTTTCTGGACAATCAGACCCCTCTAGCCGCTGCCGCTCAAGCGCCACATGGTCAGCTTGAACCACTGGGGCTCTGGGTGGAGCAGGGCCCCCTGATGAAGGGAGATTAGATGGGCTGGGATCCTCCAAGGAGAAGCCACCGATAGGTTGACCAGGTCCACAAACCAGGGCCTCCTTGGCCAATAGGGCGCCAGGAGGAGGAGCTCCGCTCATTCCTCCAACATCCGAATTACTGCCAGAATGATGGGAAGTGGGGGAAAGGCATAGAGGAGACCCTTGGGCCATCTGCACCGAAGAGCATTGGTCCCCTCCACTCCCTGGCAAGGAAACCTGGTGAAGAATCTGGTGACTTGTGTGTTTTGAGGAATGGAGAAGAGATCCACCTCCGGTGTTCTGAATCTGAGGGAAAGGTCCCTGAATAGAGACGGAGGAATGGACCATTCTGCCTGGTCGACTAGGCTCCTGCTGAGCCAGTCGGCCTGGGAGTTGTTGACCCCGGAGATGTGGTCTGCCGAGATCGACAACAGGTGTTTCTCTGCCCATAACCCCAACTGTAGAGCCTCTCTCACGAGGGCTTTGGACCTTGTCCCCGCTTGCCGGTTGACATGAGCCTTTGCAGCCATGTTGTCCGTAAGGACTAGAGCATGAGAGCCAGTCACTGATTGCCTGAAATGCTTGAGAGCCAGAAAAATGGCTCTGAGCTCTAGCCAATTTATGGAAAGGATCTGCTCTGATCTGGACCAAATGCCCTGAGCTATCTGGCCCTGCATATGGGAACTCCAACCCAGGAGGCTGGCATCGGTGGTTATCACTAGTCTGTCTGGGTCCCTGAACAGGAGTCCCCTCCAGATTGACGGGGAATGCCACCAATTGAGAGATCTCTGGATTTGTGGCAGGAATGGGACCTTGTTGGATGAATGGCTGGTTCCTGCTCATTGGTAGGGAAGCAGGAACCATTGGAGGGGTCGGGAGTGGAGCCAAGCCCACGGGCCGATGCCAATATAGGAGACCATCTTCCCAGAAGTTTGGACAGCAGCAACAGGGGGACAATTTGATGTTGCTGGGTCTGGCTGATGATCACTGTAAGGCTCTTTCCACGAGCTGGGGACAGGAAAACCTGGCACGATGTGGTATCGATGACTGCTCCCAAGTGTTGCAATTTGGTTGTGGGAGAGAGCTGGCTCTTTTTGGTATTGATGAAAAATCCGTGGCTCTGGAGATATGACAGGGTAATTTGCAGATCCCGATGGGCCGCATGGATGGAAGAGGACAGGATCAAAATGTCGTCCAAGTAGCATTGGATCCTCACTGGAATAGAACGCAGAGATGTCATCAATGCTGCCGGAACGTTTGTGAAGACCATTGGAGCCGATGAGAAGCCAAAGGGAAGTGCTCGACACTGGTAATGGGTATTCTGATAACAGAAACAGAGAAACTGGCAATGATGAGGCCAAATTGGGATGTGGAGGTAAGCCTCAGTGAGATCAATGGAAGAGAGGAGGTCACCCTCCTGAAGCTCTCTAAAATAGAATGTGGAGCTTGCATTTTAAATTGCCTGTATTTTACAAATTGGTTGAGAAATTATAGATCAAGGATGGCTTGCCACGCCCCTGAGGCTTTGGGAACAATGAAAGGGTGAGAGTAAAGCCCACATCTCCATTGAGAGGGGGGAACAGGTTGAATAGCCCTGATTTCAAGAAGGTGCTGAATGGCCTGATTCATGAGGGCTTGCCTTGAAATGTCCCGAGAGACAGGATAGATCAAAAAAATTTTGGGGGGTGGCATTAGGTAGTTGAAGTGTAACCCTGACCTAATAGTGCTGAGCACCCAGGCGTCCGTCGTTGACTCCTCCCATTTGGAGGCAAAGAAGTCTAGGTGACCTCCGATGGGAGTACTCAGAGTGACAGATGGAATGGCCCCCTCCCCCCGAAAGGGCCGTTTACCAGTAGAAGGTTGTTGCCTGCCAGATGCTTCTGCCCGTTGGTCTTGGTGTTGGGAGTACGGCCTTTGAGAGCGGGGGAAGCGAGATGAGGTCTCTGCTTGTAAGGTAGGAGGGCGATAAGGAGCAGGGTGATAGTCGGCTTTCTTCACAGAGGAAGAGAGAATTTTAGATTTATCTCTGGTGTCGATGAGATAAGGTTCCAGAGCATTGCCAAAAAGCTTAACGCCTGCGAATGGAACTGAAGCCAGCTTCCATTTTTGGCGTGACTCCACCTGCCAATTTCAGAGCCATAAAAGTCTTCTTGCTGCTACAGAAGATGCCATGGCCTTGGATGCAAATTTGGTGAAATTGAGAGTGGCATCCGCAGTGAATTCCTCAGCTGCGATAATCTTATTAAGGTCTTGGTGAGACCGAAGGTCAGAAGCAGACAATCTATTCTGGAGTTGGCGCAGCCATCGTGTGGATGCCCTTGTGAAAAAGGATGCTGCTGTTGAAGCCCGAACAGCCCAAGCAGTGGCCTGGTGATTGCGCTTGAGGGCCTGTTCGGAGCATTTATTATCCGGTTTCAGGATATCTTCTGGCTCCGTGGGAGTGCCAGAAGATGAGAACGAGGCCAGAACCAGAATGTCAACAGAAGGCACTGCCAGGGCATTGTCCAGAGCGGCACTGACATTGTAGAAATGCTTATCCAGAGAAGACGGGTGAAGACCTGCCGAAGGAGAAGCGTACTGTTCCTTGACCATGTCCAGGAACAAAATGGGAGAAGGCAAAACCCCTGCATGCACTACAGGCTTGGAGAAGAGTGAATCCCCTTGGCTAGAGGGATTTCCTTGTGGCTCCGGAGCCACTTCCTCTAGCGACAGCTTGGCAGTGACCAAGGCCTTGCTGAGTAATGGCCTGAAGAGAGTAGGTTTGAAGACCAATGCAGAGGATGTCTGCTATGGGCAAGAATCCTCTTCCTCTGAAAGATTTTGAAGAAATCACACTCTGAATGAGAAGAGTAACTGTGTTCAGATGGTGAAGCCCTTCCTTCATCATGAACCTCCTCCCATTCTGGTAGAGAAGAATGGACCCTGAGGTCCTGGGGCCTGTGTAAATCAGGGTGATGAGGCAAGGAACCTGTAGATTAAGAAGGGAGAAGGGCTTGAACCCTTTCCAGAGGTTGAAGAATTTGCTTGAAGCCTTCAGCCAATCCCTGCCTAATGGCCAATGAGACAACATCTTGGATATCCCCTGGTCTATGCTCAAAGGTAGAGGCAGAAGGCAGAAGGCCTGCTGCTGTGGGAGTGAAGGTGGCTTCAGGCCTAGATTGAGGAGAGGTTCGAGGCCTGGAGGGAGGGGGAGGAGCATAGGGCCCAGAAGCCTGTTGGAAATAAGGCCCAGATCTGCTGAGATCCTGAGGATCTGATTGTACTGCAAGAGCCTCAGGAGACCAGGATGGAGGATGGAAAGGCTCATAGGTAACTTCTCCTCCCCTGGGAGGGCTTGGTTGGGGCCCACGAGTATCACCTGAAACATGCTGTAGTTGCACTCCCCTCTGTTGAATAGTTCTGTTGAACTGCCTCTCTAGGGCTGCATGTCTGCACTTCTCTGCCCTCAACTCAGCCTGAGTTTCCTTCTTAGGGGCTAGAGCCTTAGCTTTGATTTTAGCAGCCACCTCCCTCTGGACTGATTGAGTGCGTTGCCTACTTCTTTTTCTCTTATTGGGCTTAAGAGACTGTTCCACTGGGGGGGAAAGCTCTGCCTTATCTTGCTCCATTTGTAGAATAAAGCCACACGATCAGCTGGCTTGTGCTCTATCAGTTTACCAATCGTTATTACGATCGGTCAAAACTGCAGGCGTGTGGGAGGTCTAGAGATGCTGCCCAGCTTGCCTGCACAGAGCTCTGGTAACGCTGCTCCCAACCTTGCAGGAGAGAGAGCCCTGCTCTCCTGGAAGAGCAGCTGCCCAGATCCCTGGGAGCTGCTTGAAGCGAGGAGAAAGTACTGAAGATTGCTGGTGATTGCTATCTAACAGAACACTTTCAGAGACATAGCTACTGACTGAAAGGAGCTGAGTCAAAAGCTGGAGTCTCTCCCGGGGGCTAGCTTTTATATCTTAGTACAGACTCAGCTAATTGACGTCATAGGAAGGAGTCAACCCATCCTGGGCTGTTGATGCAGCATGGAGGAGAAGAGATGTACCTTCCATATATTTCCACATTTTCATAGATCACTGGTTTGTTTGTATTTTCTGATAATTCTGTGCAATTGTGTTGACTATGTGTGCCAATTACAATTTCAAGAATATAATACATGTCTTAGCCACAACTTTTTATCATGGTACAAAATTATGGTAGTGTCTTTAGGAATATTAGAAGCTGGAGGACTAAATAGCAAGACTATGTCTTTTCCCCTTATATCTAAAAATGTCCTTAATTGATGGACCTATATTTCCAGATTCTATAAACTCTTGACAAGAAAAGTCTATTTTGGAGGGAAATCACCCATTATCCAAATCTACCAGGCAGTAAATTAATTGTTAAACTCTGTGGTGTCAGCAGCTGGAATTGGAAAGAAATGAATCAGAATATAAAGGTTATTTATATTCTTTGAGAGCATTCAAATTCACTGAAGGACTTCATGTTTGGGAAGGAAATTATATTATAATATATATATAGTTAATACTGGATTCTCCTTCAGTAGTTTTTGAGAATTCATTCCTTACCTCACTTGTTTTCTGCATATGAAAGATCCATGCTTTTACACCCTAGCCTTGTGCATGGCAGGGGGAAAAACTGAAAAATTATGAGTTGTTTTCTGACACTTATTTTTTTATATAAAAATGCTATATATATATTTTTTTATTTGGGTTTTCACAAAAAAACCCATAATACAAATAAAACATCTTTTTTTGAAAATAGCATGGTCCTGGGTTATCACTTCTTCATACAGACACAAACTCCATTTCATGTTCATCTTTATGTTCTATTCCATATCTTATTACTGTTTTACATTTTCTACATAGTTTTTCCCCTCCTTTGATTTTCTCAACTTTATTTTTAAATTATATCTCAATTCAAATCATTATATTTATACTTTTGTCTGTCCTGTTTCAATTTCATATTATCTTTTCTCATTAAACAAATTTTCCCCTGTAGTTACTAATTGGAGTATGACACCTTTATATCTTTTAATTTTATCAATTCTACTCTTATTTAAACTTCAATTTATATCTTTAAGATTCAGTATAATACATAATTTCCAATCGAATTCTGCTTGGTACATTCTTAAGATACACACCATATACTTAAAAATTTATATATATACATGTACATGTACATATACATGCACACACACACACACACACACACACACACACATATATATATATATGTAACTAAAGCACTCATTCCATTCCAATTCAATTCTACCATTAATATTCATTAAAATCTTAACATCTTTAACATTTCTTTTCAATTAAATATCATACTTCCATGTGAACACTTATAAACTTTCCATGATTATTTTTTTTTTCCATATTTCTCTTCACTTATATTTTTATAAATCATTAATAGTAATTAAAATGTTCCCAACCTTTCCTAATTTAATTCTCATTCACTTTATTTCATTTATTTATTAACAAACATTCTAATACATTACAACAAATATTTTATCCATCATTTAAGTCATATTTTCTAAAATTATTTCTATTTGTAATATAACAATACTATCTTCTGTACCTTTGCAGAATCCCTTTTACAATTAAATTTTCACCCATTGTCTCTAAACAGGCTTATACTTTCAATCCTTATACCCTTTCCCTGTTACTCTATATGTTGTTTCTGTCTTTTATTTCCTTTCCTTCTTCTCCCTCCCCTTTTTACCCCCTTGTCTCTCTACTTCTAATTCTCTCTTCTGTAATCTCCTCTTCTGCTGTTTTCTAGTATTATACTTATTTTTGAAATTCTTCTTCTTTTTTTGGGGGGGGGAGTGTTTTTTCAAATCTTAAACTTTTCACTCTCTTTCTCCCCTTTCCTTTTTTCCCCCCACATAAAATTACTTGATCATTAAAGATGGCTTCTTCTTTGTCCCGATCTTCTTGTTATGCAAGCATTTCTTGTTGTTTCTCATAGTTCCAGATCTCCATTTCTAAGAGTTGAAAGACGAAGCCAAAAGAACCTCTCCCTTCTTGCGCATCTTCTTTCCATTTTTTAAAATTTCATTTTCAATTCTTCTAAGAGTGATGCCATTTTAAACACTTTTAAACAACCACCCGATTGATTTTAGTTATTTAAATGCAATAGCCAAAAATCCAAAAATCACCAAATAATCCAAATAATCCAAAGCTGTTTCTTCTTGCTTCTTTTTTCCACTTTTTCTTTGTGGGGTTCTATTATTTTGTTGCCAAGTTTCAGTTAAAATGTATCTTTTAGGAATCTTGTTAAGGTTTCACTGTAAATTCCTTTTAATTCCAGGCAGTCTCCTCCATTTTCCCAAATCCTGCCCTTTTATTCTTTTTCTCTCCTTTCCTGTTTTTAAAAGCTTTTAAGTATCCAGAAATCTTTATTATCCCTTTGACATTTTATTTTCAGCTTAAATGCCTATTAATGTCAAACTGGATTTTTTTCCAATTTCTTGCTTAAGTCTCTTAGCTGTCAGTATAAGAAAGGGAAGAAAAAAACAAATCCTTTCCCTTCTCTCCTTCGCTGCTTGAAAAACTTTGGGAACTATGTTATTTTTTATAATTTAAATTCCAGGGTACCTTACATTGTTGCTTTCTCAGTTTAACCCGGTCAACCAAAACTTTCCCTTCTTATCTTCCTCCTGCACATTCTTTTCCGGTCAAGTTCTTCTTTGAGGTGGCCATTTCTGACCACCACTGCAACCGCCTTCAGGAAAGGGAGTAATGGCCATCTGGGGAGCAGAGATGCGGCTCTCCTCGACCCTGCTGGCAATCTCCCCCTCTCTTCACCACCTCTACGGGGTGGCTTAGCCCCGAAACCAGCCAGTTCTGGGCGCTCCGGCGGCGAGCATGGATTGAAGCCCCACACGATCGTGGATTTTGGTCCGTCGCCAAAGAAACTCAAACCGGAAGGGGGGGAAAAAGCTGAAAAAATATGTGTTGTTTTCTGACACTTAATTTTTTATATAAAAATGCTTTTAAGGTATGCTTAGAATTGTACATTAATTACAAATTTCACCAAACTTTACAGCTTATTTGGCTGGCTTCAATAATATTTTAACATAGAATATAGCTGAATCTTTGGTTTAGAGTTGTATACCACTAAAATGAGAGCATTTTGGTTTAAATATGCATTTTAGACATGCCCTTTTGAAAATATCTTTGATGCCAATGAATGCCATATTGGCAGAGGAGTGCAGGTGAATTTGTAGAAGGAATTAAACTTTTAAAATGTGTTCTTACTCATCCAGTTGAGATTTCTACATGTTTATCCCAAGTAAAAAATGAAAAAAAAGTTTCATGCAGTGTAATCAATGTAGTGTTTTACAATTTGTCATGTTAAAGTAAAACCGCTAGAATTCAAGGAGCACGTTGGTCATGGCTATTTTAAGTATTGATATTCCAATTAAATTTTAAATTGTATTTTAATCCAATTTATTTTAAATTGTTTTTATTGAATTTTAGTAATAATTTGTGTTTGGAACTCTGCACTTTGATATGGCCTATGGGCTAATCAATAAACTAAACTCTAAAGTTTCAGTATTAATGACTGAATCCAACCTTATCATTATACAAAAGAACTGAAAGCACACATTTGAAAGAGTAAGTGTGGCATACTGATACGGTTTCAGAAATATGGGATATGACTGAGGCCCTTGAAAAAGTTATCTAGAGGTGGTATTCAGCAGGTTCTGACTAGTTCTGGTAGCAGAAATTTTGATTAGTTCGGAGAACTGGCAAATACCACCTCTGACTGGAGATTTTACATGCCCACCAAGCCATGTCCACAGAACCAGTAGTAAAAAAAAATGAATCCCACCACTGAATTTATTACTCTTCCGTGACGTAGTTGCTCAAAATCTACAGCTGAATATTATATAGGGAATCCTTGCTTAGTGACTCAGTTGGAACCAGCAACTTAGTGTCTACTTAACACAGCTGCTAAGTGAGGCAGCAGAAGACCACAAGAAGCTTATGACATCACTTCCTATTTGGTCACAAAACAAGTGACCATGGGCCATTAAGTGAGATATGACGTGCAACTTCTAATTTTACGACTGGTTTCTCCATTAACAAGTGGCGATAACATGACAACAGGACACTGTGATGGTCATAAATGCTCATCAGTTGTAAGGTGCACATGACCATGGGGAAAAGTTGTAAGCGCAAAGACTGGACATAGTGTTACTTTTTCAGTATAGTTACAATTGTATCTTTTATAAAAAGAAATATTACTATTTTTGTGTTTATGACAGTTGTTCCCAGTAATAATCATTGGATATTTGACAATATTAATATATTCTTAAGGTCTCTCTGTCTTTCTCTCACACCCACATACACATATACGTTTGATACCTTGAGTAGCCAGATATCATCTTGTGATAAATATATCTCTGCTATCTTTTATGCTGACTAAGAACAGCACAATCTTATGTGTGTTTATTCGGGGAAAAAAACACAACAAAATTATAGGAAACGTTTTGTTGTGGAAAAATAAATAAATAGTAGATTAAAATTTAATACCAATACCAATAATATAAACTTAACAAAATGTTGATTAAATGCTTACTGGAGAAATTTACAATAAATGGAAAACAAGTATAAGCTAACATACTCTATAGAAACAGGATGGAACACTGTATGTTGGCTGAATCCTTCTTTTTAACAAAAGCAGAGAGGTTGCACATTTCTTTTGAGTATTCCTCCAACAAGTTAAGGACACAATATTACAAGATGTTGAGAACACTGACCCATGATTGTATTTGTTTCCCAGCAGGAAATGCTTTCTTCGTATCAGCTGTTTCTGGCATCAGTGAATGAACTGACTAGACAGTTTTGGACTCTGTTCAAGCAGTACCATCAGTTGCATTGAATAGTTGCCAGTGTGAAGAATGGGCTGTGATTAGAAGTAAAGCCTCCGGTCTCCAAAGATGTGGAAGCGATGTGACTAACCTGGAGCATAGAGTTTCATTAAACTTTCATGTATTCTTATTTACCTGGCCAGCTAGGGATTATAATAATGAATGGTGAGTTGTTCGTAATGTAGTTCAGCCATTCTTCTCTTTTGCTGTGGTGAGCATAGGTTGCATTGCACTACTTCTGAATGGTTAAAGGAAAAACAGATTTTTCACCAAATTTTTCACTGCTATTGAGAGTTGAATAATCTCAACATTTTATTAATTCTCATTCTGTTTGTTAAAATACAAAAAGGTGTTCCTGAAGGCAGTGTTTCTAAGGCTTGACTTAAAAACAAAGCCAAAATGCAAATTCCCATTTATAGATATTTTCATTTACATAGTAATGTCATACTGAAGAATGCCAAACGCACTTGCTATTTTCTTCTTAATAATATCTAATTTGCTTTGAAATGCTATGGTAAGCTTGAGGAAGTAATTCTGTCATAATTGATGAAAATGATCCTGTGCGCTAATTAAATGACGGTGAGATGTAGAATTTTAAGGCAAATTAAAATTTTGTTTTGCAATTCACTTCCCTGAGTACAATGTCATTGACATTTCTTGTTTGGGAAATTAATACTATGATTTATGAATGGAAAAAAAAAGAATATTTGTAGAGCCATGAACTTAGCCTTTAAGACAAGGGAGAAAGCTTTGCTTCTTAGGCAAACAAAAGCAGCCAGAGAATCATCCAGACACATTCCTCCTTGCATCTGATATTCGATGCTGGCATTTATGTGAAGCATGTAGTCAATTAATGAAGTATTTTAATTAAAAGAGTAAATGAATGTAATGATTAAATGCAAAACTATTTTCTATCAGTCTACAAATAGTCCTTAACTTATCACCATTCCTTTAGCAAACGTTCAAAGTTACAACAGTGCAGAAATATATATATATGAGAAGTTCTCGCAGTTCTGGCCATTGTAATGTCTCCACTATAAATGGAGATATAGTCACATGATCATAATTTGGGTGTTTGACAGCCAACATGTATTTACAATGATTGTACCATCCTGGCCACGTCATCATAATTTGTGACCTTTCCAGCTGGCTTCTCACAAGGAAAGTCAGATTTGCTTAAAGACCGTATGATTTATTTAACAGCCATCATAACAGCTATGTGATTCACTTAATGACCACTGTGATCCGGCAAAAAATGTTCTTAAAACTGGGCACAACTCATTTAATTACTGCCTCTCTTAACAATGGAAGTTACAACAGTCCCAGTTATGGTTATAAGTCAAGGACTACCTGCTATGTTAGAGTTAACTCTAATCTATGTTAAATTATTTTCAAGTAAATTTGTTTGGGAACTATGTTAGAATCTTTAAAAAAAAATGCATACTGGTACATATCTATTCTACCATCAGTGGTATTCATTAAAAAATTGCAAGATACCATCATTTAATGCAAACCAGTATAGAGATGTTAATGGTTTTGCATTTTCAGCAATTATAAACTTTGCTTCTTGATAAATTCAGTGCCAATGTAACAGGTGATATTTGCAGAATATGTAGGTGTATCTGCCGGTATGCTAAATGCAATATATTAAAAGTTATGCATAATACTTGATTTATATTTTGTGTTGGGTTATATGGCAAGTCAATATAACTATAGCAGGTAACTGAAAGTAGCGAGAAATATTAAACAAGGTATCTCTCAAACAGGGTAGCTTAAACCATTGTTTGTCATAGAGATAGAGGACCTGATTACAGTGGTTCTACATGACCACAACGTATCAGGATCTGATTAGTTGATCAAGTTTCCTTTCCTGTCACCTTAGGGAGACACTTGTATCTTTCCAGAAGCATTTTACTTCTATATCACACATAGTAAGTGTGGTAGAGTCTAGAAGACCCAAACAAGGTAATTGCACAGATATCAATCCAATTAGGTAAGGGAGCAACTTTGGAGAGGGAAAAAAGTTCCAGAAAGATAGAAAAGCAGATTGAATATTACCAGAGGATCACTTGGTTGGCAGTAAAGGAACTGGATCCTTTATTGCAGGTCTTGGTGTTAGAATGGCCTTTTATCCTGTATGATTTTCAGTAAAATGATTTTTTTAAATATTTTTAGAATTATAATTATTTGTACTTCTAATATTGCTCCCATTTGTAATCCAGTTATTTATCTGTGGAATTTCAGGAGATGTGCCCTTGTATCCACACTAGCCAGGCATTACTATAAGCTTCCTGTTAGTCTAGTTTTCCATAAGACAGTTCAATTATATGGGAGCCACACTGACTACATCACCTTTCACCATTTAACCTGATGAGAACAAACCATTATCTGTATAAAAATATCAAAAAATGTCAGTTTTCCTTCTGGTCAGATTTGTGCTGGAAGCTGTGATTTGCTGAAGTCTGCTTCAGCCCTCAGTATTGCTGCTCAGCGTGGCTCCCTGCTCTCTTCAGCTACCAGTTTTTGTCATTTGTTCAGTCAGCAGGGTTCTTGAGCTCAAAACCCAATTCCTGCATAAAACTCCTTCCAATAGCACAAACACTTTTTTTAATGCTCCATGCATATATTAAAGCCAAATGGCCTCGCAATTAGATTTCATTTGTATTCTAGAATAAAACACTTAAGCATCTTACGATTCAAATAAGCATTTGTTCACGGGCTATGTTGCCTCTTCGTGAATACCTTCTCAAAACAATGGAGAAATGGATTTTTCAGTATCTGCACTGGTTGTTTCTACTTTTGTGTACACATTCTGTTTATGTATGAGTAGCACAGGACATCATAATTAGTATTCATGAAAAGAAAAGCCTATTTACTCATACACTCACTCTACTTTTATTGCATAAAGGAACACGGATTTCTCTTTCAAGCAGATCTGCTTTGTCCTTGGTCATATTTATCCTTAAGCACATCAGATTTTTGTTTCTTAAGTAAAACTAACATTTATTCCTACAGAAGGCAAACAAAATATGCCTCCGGCCGCTGCTCATCTTCAAGCTGTTAGCCTTTCTGAAATATGAACTGAAATAGAAACTGGAGAGAGATTTGATAAAGTTGGGGATCTTCAGGGCAAACTATTGAAATGGCAAGGTAAACCATTGTGTTTTGACTATGTTACAATCAAATATTTATACTGTTGACATCACCTAAAGGTTATATGAGGTGCTGATATCCTTGTGTGCCAAAAATGATTCCTTTGTCGTCTGATGAGCACAAATACAATTAGTATTGTTCTACTTGGTATTACCTGTAGGGTTAGATTTAGGATTAGTGTATAGATTTATATTTTTTATTTTGATTTTTAAAATCCTTTCTTTATTATTCTTATAAATAACTTAGGGCAGCAAAATACCTAATTCTCTTCCTCCTTCTATTTTCCCCACAACAACAACCTTGTGAGGTAAGCTGGGCTGAGAGAATATGACTGGACCAAAGTCACCCAGCCAGTTTTTGGGCTTAAGGTGGGACTAGAACTCACCGTCTGCTTGGTGCCTTAACCACTAAATATATTACCACTACATATATAATGTAGAAGTATTGGATTTGTGAGAGATTTATAAAGAACAAATTCTATCACTAATCTATCATTAATTCCTTTCTGTTAATATACGTACATAGTCATCAATATGGTGTGTTATTTATTTCTTGGTTTATTTATTTACCAAATTTATATCCTGCTGTTAATGCAGGGCTCTCAGAGTCTCACAAGAATATAAAGGGGTCCTTGGTGTTTTCAGAGTTTGCTTGTTGTTTCATTATTTAAACTAGGTAACATCATCAATGGCAGAGTATGGAGTAACAATTAAAAAACACTAGACAATTTAAAACCCAGACACAACATTGCAAAGATTATATAGCTAAAATCTATAAATTTAACTTTGCAACTAGGTACAAACGATATGCAAAACATCATTCTTGAGATGTCAGATTATCATCCATTGGGATTAAATACTGTAAAGCACAAAGTTCTGCTGGTGTCTCCATTCACCAGTTTTGCTCTAGCAATAGGAAGGCTAATTGTGTTGCACAGTATGCTTTGGGAGTAGAATGTGTCTAGGACATTTCAAGCAGAGTTGGAAGACAGCTAATCCCGTGGTACTCATTTTGTTGTTACTGCATAGCAATGATTGGGGCACAGCAAAGTAGCATACTAAGGACCCATACAAGGTTTGTTCATTCGTTGATCAAATTTAAGTACCACCCATCTCATTCTCAGAGTGATTCTGAGCGATATACAGCTAAACTCCTCAATATCGTATAAAAATAGATCAACAGATGATGCTGTTAGTATGGCTCTGCACTACATCCTACAACACCTTGCATCTTCAATTACCTATGTAAGGGTCCTCTTTGTAGACTTCAGTTCAGCATTCAATACCATAATTCCAGACACTCTTCTAAGTAAACTAAACCAGATAGTGGTACCTGAACATACTTGTAAGTGGATCATAAGCTTCCTAACAGACAGGAAGCAGCAGGTGAAGCTAGGCAGAATCACATCTGATACCTGTACAGTTAGCACAGGGCCCCCCAAGGCTGTGTGTTTTCCCCACTTCTCCCTATATATCAGTGACTGCATCTCAAACGATCCATCTGTTAAAATACTGAAGTTTGCAGATGACACAACAGTGATTGGTCTCATTCGAGACAATGATGAATCTGCATACAGGCAGGAGGTTATACAAATTGCCTTGTGGTGTAACCAGAACAATCTAGAACTGAACACACTCAAAACTGTAGAAATGGTGGTAGACTTTAAGAGAAACCCTCCCATACTACCACCTCTTACAATACTAGACAATACAGTATCAACAGTAGAGACCTTCAAATTTCTAGGTTCTATCATATCACAAGACCTGAAATGGACACCTAACATCAAAAACATCATCAAAAAAGCACAACAAATAATGTTTTTTCTGCGCCAACTCAGAAAGCTCAAACTGCCCAAAGAGCTGCTGATACAGTTCTATGGAGGAATTGTTGAGTCTGTCATCTGCACCTCTGTAACTGTCTGGTTTGGTTCTGCAACCCAACAGGAAAGACACAGACTTCAGAGGATAATTAGGACTGCAGAAAAAACAATTACTACCAACCTGCCTTCAATCGAGGACCTATATACTACACGAGTCAAAAAGAGGGTTGTGCCCCTCATATCCTGGACATAAACTGTTTCAACTCCTACCCTCAAAACAACGCTATAGAGCACTGCACACCAGAACAACTAGACACAAGGACAGTTTTCCCCAAATGCCATCACTCTGCTAAACAATTCCCTCAACACTATCCAACTATTTACAAAGTCTGCATTACTATTACTATTGTCATCACTCCTTATCGCCCATCCCCTCTCACTTGTGACTGTATGACTATAATTTTGTGGCTTGTATCCTTATGATTTATATTGACTGTTTCCTAGTATGATTTGATCGCTAAATATTGTAATATCTAAAATACAATATATCAGTAAAATGAAAGTCTTGTAAAAAACAAAGTTGAAATAATTAAAAATTAAAATACAGAGCAGCACCTTCAAGGCACCTAACCACCCCCAAGGTTTTATGTCATTCTGTGAGTCCCATGCAAGTTGGAAAAAGCAGGCCTTTACACACTTGCAAAAGACCAGGAAAGCAAGGGCCCATCTCATCTCTAGGGGAAAAATATTCCAAAAGGTGGGGACAATGGCAAAGAAGAGTTTCTTACTAGATCCCAGTAGTCAAAAGTCTTTAATTGATGGAGTCCATAACAAATATTGCCTGGGTGTCATGTGGTGAGTGTAAAATGCTTCCTGATTTATTATACAGGTAGTTCTTGACTTATGATCACAGTTGGGACTGGAATTTCCATCATAAGTCATTGGAGTCATAAGTTGAGTCATCATCTGACCAGATACAATTTTATGCCAATTTTTACGATGGTCATAAATCACTGTGGTTGTAAGTGCGAATCCAGTTTAACCAATGATGTTCTTTGCAAATAGCTGTCATATCACCGCAGGATGCTGCAACTGGTCATAATAAAAACTGGTTGCCAAATTGCAGTCATGATCATGGAGATATGGTAATAGTTTAAATTTAGGTCATAATTGATTTTTTTCGGAGCCCGTTAATTCGAACTGTAGTAAAGTGAACGGTCATAAGTCAAGGATTACTTGTACAGTTTTGAGGATACATGCAATCTCTCTGGTTGACAATTTAACAATCCTACTGTGGATATGAGCTCACTCTGGAACAGCAAGCCTGAGTTTGGATAATCTACACAATATGGATTACTGCATACGGGGTTCAAAGTGTAAGGAATTCTACAATCCATATAAATCATGGATTCAGAAGATACAGATACATCAATGTGTAGGTGCATGACTAGTCTTGTTACACTTGTAATGACTGTCAAATAACTCATAATAAATTGTACTATATTGAAGTACATTTGAAGCCTAAAGCATTTGGGCATAAGGTTTATAATCCTATCACTTCTATACCAAATAAAATATCAATTTTTCCTAAAAAATAATTATCTTTGCAACTAGATACAAACTATGCAAAACATCTCATGTAGTACAAAGGGCTGTAACCTTGAAGTAATTGAATTCTTTCTGAAAAGTAATGGAAGCTAGGACCCTTTATTAGCATACACAACATTGTATATTGTACGATAGTCACTTTTTCTTTGCTTTAAGAGGGAACCTGACCTAAAAATCTCTTCAATAACTTTCATTGAAATTCAAGAATGTATTTTATACTTTACATGAATATCAAATAATTATCTCTAGCTATAATAAAGTAAAGGTCAAGGCTGGTTCTAACGCTGCCTGCTTTATTCAACATCAGCATTCAATAACAAAAGTATGATTGAAAAAAAAAAGGGAAAAATGTATTCTAACAGATTCTAAAACAATTTTGCAAGATTGGTTCTTCAGATCTGTGATAGTTTAATTTTGTTATACATTTTTATTGAATTAAAATAAACTCTTGGTCAGATGCAGATTTCCTATTTTGCAAGCTTCTCTTTTAATTCTTTTTGAAGTCCCTATCATATGAAAATATAAAATCCTGATAATATTTACTGTTAATATTAGTACCAGATTAGTGTTGAAAAGTGAGCTAAATAAAACCGATCCTTTATGCTGCCTCTTCTGAATTTCAGTTCGTTCTCTCAGGGACTAATCTTGTAGTTCAGGTGATTAAAACAGAAGGTTTAGCATTAGAAGGGATTTTTGTGAAAAGATCTTTGAATGTATGTGTTAATAGTTTTGGGTCTCTATCATTATACTGAACAGTGACATAATTTAATTGGTTTACATTTCTACTGAAAATTGTTGTTGTTCTTTAATAATGAACAAATCTGCACATGCTTATTTAAGTTATTTTAATCTGCATGACATGCTTCAAAGTTATAAATATATTACAGATTTACAAATTCTCTTGCTAAAGGAATACATCTGAATACAACATGTCACTAGTGAATATTTTTAATTACCATAGAAGTATTTTATAGTAAGTGCTGACCACTTGAGTGATAAATAAATATAAAAGAAACAAATTTGATAAACCAGGCCTTTCTATTGTACAGTTTATTTAAATTCATATTGATAAATACAGTTGTTAACAGGTAGTCCTTTACTTACGACTATTGATTTAGCAACCATTCAAAATTATGGCAGTGCTTAGACATACTATAACCTATACTTGAGGTTATAACTGCTGCAGCACCTCCAAAATCTTGGCCTGCTTTCCCACCCTGCTGGGTCCCCACATCCTTGGCCTTCTTCCCACCCCATGACCCCTTGCTCTACATCAACTGATTCTCTTTCAGAATGATAATCTTCAGAAATCTTTTTGGAAATCGTTTTTTGGCGATCTTTTGGAAGCTTACAAAACAGCCCCCACTAGATGGCTTTTGCATAGGAAGACATGTGACGCATGGCCCGATTCTCTTTTGGAAAGCTGATTTCTGAAGATCATCTTTCTGAAAGAGCACCCATCTGACTTGTCGTGCAACATTCCTGCAGAGGCTGCCTTGTAGCATTCTAGAAGTGGCTGTCAGTCCATGTTCCACTTAATAACAATAACAGGAGAGCCAGTATTGTGATTATTAAGCAAGGCAATCACTTGAGCACCTTCTTAATGACTACAACAACTGAATGACCATAATTCTAGCTCAATTGTGGTAATAAATCGAGGACTAACTGTCATTCATAACCAGCTGTTAGTTGACTTCTGTCTCTACTATAAAGCCACTCAGTCACATCGAATTGCAAAATCAGCAGCAACTAAATTTGTTAATAATTATAATAATCCTAAAAAATGATTTGTGCTACCTTTTGCTCCTGGAATGACTCTTTATGTTAGTATTCAATCTCAGTATTATTATTTTTTTACTATAATTGATTCTGTAAATCCAAAAAAGAAAACTATTTTTTCTTGTGTTTAGCTGTTTTATTTTGCTGGAGTATGCTTTTGGGCCCAGATTCGTGTTGAAATAATTAACAGGAAAATATTTGCCTTAAAATGTTTGATTTGTTTAATATCTGTGGAGTGGGGTCAGAAAAGTCAAGATGGTAAATTGCAACTGTGCAATTGAAGTATCACCCCACTGTATGTGCGGGCAATATTTATGCATGTATAAAAAAGATTTGATGGCACAATTGTGATTCCCTCTCTTGATGTTTTGGACAACCCCAATCCCCTTGCAAACAGCTTGGTCTCAGAGCAATTTTCTGAAATCGCAGGAAAAATAGCAGTGTGAATGTGTATGTTTTCAGGATGTTTATATATCTAGGACAGCTTAAATATAAAGAAAAGCCTTCTGAAAACTCCAAGGTAGAATCCCATGTTGAAGGACTATATCTGTATATTCAGATTTTAATTTTTAGCTAATTATAACTACTGTGCCTTTGGGCCAAATCAATGTGGGGGCATATATTTTAGGTAATAATGTTCTGTAGCAATATGATTATGTTTAGACATCTTTAAAAACACCACAAAGCCCGTTTAGTTGCCGATGTGCTATTTTCCTCTCCCGAAAATAAACTGGAAAGCTGCCATGAAGTATACGTAAACATGAATGTAGTACTGATCAGCAAGTTTTAAAGCAAACTTGTCTTTTCTTGGGATAGCATAATGTGGAATAGCCTTATAATTTAGGATGAGGGTATGATTTCTATCTTCCATAGTTATATGTAAGCACAATTGCACAATAGCCTATATGTAGGCACAATAATTTCAAATGAGAAACGATCCATCTTCCTTCTTTGTGTTCTTGAGGCAACCCTTTGAATATACTATATAAAATACAGTTTTATAATTAAATGATGACCAGGTGCTAACAGTATGAACTGAGCAGTGAGTTAAATTTCTTGCATATCATGTATGAGTGGTATTGATTGCATTGAGTGGTACTGATTGCAGAATCCAATCAGAATTTATGGGTTCTGTTTCTTGTGGCTCTTGATCTAATAAAATTTGATTTTAAGTAGTTATACTGTAATTTAAAAAAAACAACTCCTCAAGATTGCAACTTTAAAAAATAGAATCCAACTCATGCCAAGTCAATTCAGCCTCACTGGCCAAATTTTGAGCAAGTTAGAAGTAATGTTTAAAATATTGCTGACCAAAGTCATTTGAAGAGTACTATGTAAAAACAAAAGGTCTTACATTTGACACAATTGTTCATTTGTGAAATGGTTATTCAAGGCAATTTCAAGTTTAAAGTTCTTGACTCACTGGTGTAGTAAGGATAGCTCCCTATGGAAATAACAGTAAATATTCTTATAATTTATATAACACTACAAATATATAGTAGCATTATAAATGTTTTTATTGTTTGTAGGAATATTTGCATGTTATCCATATATAAACCACTGAAAATCTTTACATGGTAACATTTACAGTGTTATTTACTATCAAAATGTTTTTAATTTTTGCATTGTTGGGGCTTTTATATTCCTATGTAAACAATTTTCTTTAAAATTACAACACTTGAAATAAATCATTAACGTGAGTGATGGTTTATATGAAAAACATAAAATATCCAGTGGTTTTGATCTGTTGAGTTTATTTTAGTTTGAGTTTACTTTATTGATTAGCCCTTGGGCCATTGATCGGTCTTTTGAAGGAGGAGACAGGCTTAACAAAAAACGTTTTTTAACCTTTTTTCCACAGTTATTTTTTCTTTACCAGGAACTTGTAGCTAGATTGACACTATTCAAGCTTAGACAGTGTTAGAGAACTTCATCTGTCACATTTGAAAAATTGAATTAATGTTTTAGAGCCTCTGAGATTAAAAGAAGAAACATGTTTGGATTATGTGTGGTGCAGTGGATAGAATGCAGTATTGTAGTCTAATTCTGCTGACTGCCCAGGATTCGATCCTCACTGGCTCAAGGTTGACTCACTCTTCCCTCTTTCGAGGTCAGTAGAATGAGGACCCAGATTGTTGGGGACAATATGCTAACCCTGTAAACAGCTTAGAGAGGAATGTGAAGCGGTATATAAGTCTAAGTGCTATTGCTATGTGTTTAACATAAATCCTTTTGGGTTTGCTTTTAGATCAGGCTAGAAAGAAGGAAGAAATAGCAACCCAGATTCTTTGTCATGATGTGAATCTAAGTCTTGAAATGTTTGTATATATTTTTAATGAATGTCAAATGTTCCTCTAGGTAAGATATCTTTTCATTGCTTTCTTTTATCAGCAGCATTATAGTGCAGAGCTTTTTTTTAACCAAAAAAGAATGCAAGTAAGCTATTTTCTATATATGAAAACTAAATCTCATTTAGATCAACTGCAGTCTTTAAATACTATCGCTCAAACTTAACAAATTGTGAAGAACTATTTATTCATTCATTTATTTAAATAATTTATATGACCATCATACTAATGACAATGACTCTGGGATTTGCATAAAGATTTAAAACCAACAAAAATAATGTTAAGAATAGAAAATTAATAATCATTAGCAATACTAATTATTGCTAGTGATTTGGGTTTTTTTTTTGCAAACTACTTAGCTTGAGGGTTCTTTTTGATCTAGATGTATTTTGCTTGACTAAAAATGTTAAAAGGAGCCATAAATATTTCAAGATGTGTGGAGAAATTATGGAGCCCAAATTATAAATTAACGACATCCATGGCATATAAAGAAAATGTATATAAAATGTTTTACCGGTGGTATTTGGCACCAATGAGATTGGCTAAGCTATACCCCAACATAAGCCCAAAATGTTGGAAATGTCAACAAACAGGCGGTGCCTTCTATCATATATGGTGGTTATGCCCTGAGACCAGGAACTATTGCATTAAAATTAAAAATTGGATGCAGAAAATTACTGGATATCAAATTGAACCTAAACCGAAACTCTTCCTTATTAGGGATAATCAAGGATCAATATCCAAAAGAGATAAAATATATTATATTACATATTCTAACGGCAGCCAGGATAGCTTTTGCACAAATGTGGAAAGGACCTAACACACCTCCACAAGACGTAGTTTTACATAAAATACTGGAATGTGAAGAAATGGATATGCTTACGGTAGAAATGAAAGACAAAGAAAACTCTAAATATTACTCAATTTGGCATAAATGGTACGAATGGTTAGAAAATAGATGTAAGAAATAAGAAGAATAGATTAGAGGTAATCAAGAGACCGTAAGAGAATGATATGGTAAATATATAAAATATATAAATATATAAGATAGAGATAATTATAGATAGAGATAATAGTTATTGGTTACTGTATATAAAATATAAGATGATTTATAAGATGACTATATGTGTCGATGTCAAAACGCTGTCGTAGATATGAATGTGGTTTGTATTGGTGGAAAATAAAATAAAAATCTATTATTAAAAAAATATTTCAGATGTAATATAAAACACTGAAAAGAGTACAAATTACTGTGAAGGCAGAATGTAAGACTTATTGATTGATTGACAACATAAAAGTGAAAAGGTTTATTTCAGGGATTCAAAGCATACTGGAAGACAAGAAATTTCTGGTTTTCTTTGTTATATTTCCATTCAAATGTCTAAAATACAACTGTTAGTGACTTCTGTTGAATGAAAATTACTGCTCAAGAAAATACGTTTAGATTTGTTTTCATGAATCATGGTTATCTTATGAAAAACTTGGATTCGGTTTTATTTAACCCTCTAAACAATTTTCATTTCTTTAGCATTTAAGAAACTGTCAGTATTCAAACTATTAGGGAAGACAGCACTATAGTTTGAGGAGTCAATGCATGGAAACTATTTGAGAATAAAATGTATTATATATATAGTATATATGTATACGTATGTTACTTTACTATACATTAGTTGTGCACATAGCCTATTTGATCTAATGATTAAGGCATCAGCCTAGAAAGCCAGAGGTGACAAGTTCAAGTTTCACTTTAGCCAGGAAAACTGCTGGGAGAGTTTGGGCCACTAGTTCTTTCTTAGTCCAACCTATTTCTCGGGGTGATTGTTGTGGGGAAAATAACAGGAGGAAGGTGTATTGGAGACGTTTAGTGCCTTGAGTTGTTGCTAAAAATAATAAAGGCTGGATACAAATAAATTAAACAAATAAAATATGTATAAAGTAGTCATGTGTGCTATATTTCAGCATGAAGTAAGTATTTAAAAGTTCTATATCCAGTAGCAAATATATTTTAAATATTAGTCTACCTATTATTCTATAATTGTTATTGCTGAGTATACTCTACTTTCCTTTCCTACTTCTCTACTTTACTTTCCTTTTCCTAGGTGGGTTGAGGTATGTAATATTTTAAGGCGCAATACATTCTGACATCTGAATTTTATTCATGGAAACATAAGCAGGATCTCATCTGGAAAACATTTCAAACCTTATTACTACTAAACTTTAGTTGATGATGGTAAGCTTTAGTTACTCGGTTGATATTTTCTACGTAGTCCAGTTTTCTCTATGGACTATGATTTCTTTTTTTCCTAATAGTGAAAAGCTTATGTCCAATCTAATCCAAATCACTCTGAGCCTCATCAAAAAAAAGTATATTTACTTTTAAGCCACAGCAGTGTCCTTTATCTCTCTGCTACTGTTACTGAATCCTATTTTGTTGTGTTATGTTATGGATTTAAAAGCAATCAGGACTAGAAGCCATTGATAGAAAATAAGACTATGAATTTCTCCAATTCCCCCAATTCTACTCCAATATAATCAAGAAACAAAACAAGGGCTGTGTAAATGTCTCAAAAATGTGATAATTTGAGCCAGGTTATCTCAATGCGAACTTTTATTGATTTGACCCATTTGTTTTTATTATCCATGTATTCCCAGGATAGATAGATAGATAGATAGATAGACAGATAGATAGATAGATAGATAGATAGATAGATAGATAGAGACAGACAGACAGACAGACAGACAGACAGACAGACATAGAGTACCCGAATAGCTTAAAGCCTTTTCGTAGCTAGCCTGAAAAATACTAGGTAGTGGCATATTTCCCTACTGCTAATTCCTTAGTAGATTGTAAAAGGGAAAATCTAGGAATTCAGTCATTGAAATGCCTACATATCATAAATAAATCTGTATATTTGTAACATTTCTATTCTTGTGCGTAATCAGCCAAAATAATGGCAGAAGTTAATATATTTTCAAGTTGCATTTCATTAGGAACCTTATTTATTATATAGTATAATCCATGCTAATTAATAAGAACATGTCCTTTCAAGACACTGAATTATAAGTATAAGGTGAATCTAATCTTAATTTCATAATTGATGTTTCTCTATAGTTCCATAATTGTTTAACCTTGTCAGACTGTCCCTGTGTGTTTGTATGAATTTTAAACTTAGTATTCATTGAAGTTAATTTATTTTCCCCTCTATTAACAACTCCCACTTGGAGTTCTTGAAATATATTAGATAAGCTCATGGAATGGGTATTGTTTTATCATTTGCTAGTAGTTACTTGAATATACATGGCAGAATTAGTGTAGCCCCCTCAAACATGATAAGTAAGAATCAGGTAATAGAGACTGTATATTGTTCTGTCCATATTATTGCATTTAATGTAGAATCTTGGAAGTAGAGAATATAATAAAACTAGGATTGAAGATACTTCTCTTAGATAATTCTTCTCTCCCCTGAGATTTCTCATACACTTTCTTGTTGCCTTAGATGAGGAACGATTGGTTGGAACAAGAGAAAGGACTTTCTTATCACAGTCACTTTCAGGATGTCAATATTTTACCTTTTTTTACTTCTTCTCCAAAGTTTTCTTTTCCATTGACTTTTCATGTTTCTTTTCTTTTTTAGTTAAGAAAGTGTTTGCCTGATTATGTACTGTTTTAATCTGCTAATGTTGTTTATATATTTACATATTATTTTTTATAGTTAACTTTGAATTTAACTGAACATAAATTGTCTTGACTGACATAAATATATTGGGAAGTTTTCATGTTCTACCCACTAAGAGTGTGGAGATTATGAAGAAAGGGATCATACCAATCCTTCTGAGCGCAGTCACTCCTCAGGGTCTGAGCAAGAAGAGGGAGAGATCAGAGATCCAAATTTATCAGATGAGGAGGAAATTCTCCCTGAACAACCCCCCTCATCCATAGTATTTAAACCTGCATTATTTAAACCTCTCCTTCACAAAGCTCTGGTCACCGCCCAGCTGACCTCTGAGGAGGTGGCACCCAAACCACAAGGAGATCCATCTGGATATGGGGACTCCCTCTTTTCCAAACCAGTTCACACAGATGTTCTTCCCTCTCTGTTGTTTCTCGATCTGATTAAACAGAAGTGTGCCTTCCCTGCTGCAGGGCCTGGCCCCTCATCTCATGATAGGCGATTCTACAATGTGGGCCCCTCCTTGACTAGTGCTCTTGTAGTGCCCTCTGTTGATGCTCAAGTTGTAGCCTCATTTTCCTCCTCTGGCACCCCCACAGAGCCAGAGGACGTGCTCAAGGCCGAGCAGACACTCAAACGCACTCAACCAGGCTGCAGCTTGGGCTGTCCGGGCCTCAAGTGCAGCATCTTTTTCATGAGGACTTTGCTCCACTGGCTGCGGCAGATGCAAGAATGGCTTCCACCATCAGATTCCAGATTGCATCAGGATCTGAACAAGTTTATAGTGGTAGCGGACTTTACGGCGGATGCTAGTCTTAACTCAGCCAAGTTTGCCTCCAGGTTCATGGCCTCAGTGGCAGCAAGACGGCTCCTGTGGCTGAGAAATTGACAGGCGGAATCTCACCAGAAGTGGAAGCTGGCTTCGGCCCCTTCTTTTTTTGATGGGAAAGAGAGCAGACTACCACCCAGGTCCATACTTTCGCCCCTCTTCCTTCCGGGCCAAGCCTAATGCATGCTTTTCCTGAACCCAGAGGGCGTATCCATCACACCATGAGCAACGTCCAGTGGCTTCTGGCAGACAGCAACAGAATACGGGTAAACGGCACTTTCATGGAGGAGAAGGTCATTCCTTCCAACGTTCCAAGTAATGCTCTGTTCTCCCCCCCCCCCATTGGAGGTCATCTGGCATTCTTTGCCTCCAGATGGGAGGAATCAATGTCAGACACCTGGGTACTCAGTATGGTGAGGTCAGGTTTACAGCTGTAGTTCCTATTGCCTCCGAGGTCCAGATTCCACCTCCTTCGCTCATTCAAGTGGTGGCAATCTCAGGCAATTTGGAAGGGCCATCCATTCAAAGAATCGGACAGAATCCTCACCACAGATGTCAGTCTCCGGTGTTGGGAAGCCCATCTAGCCAGTGAGATAGCTCAAGGGAGTTGCTCTCAGGTGGACAGGGCTTGCCCCATAAATTGGCTAGAGCTCAGAACCATTTTTCTGGCGCTGAAATATTCCGAAACTCAGTGTCAGGGTCCCATGTGTGACGGACAATGTGGTTGCAAAGGCACATGCCAACTGGCAAGGGGGGACAAGATCCAGGGCCCTGATGAGGGAAGTTGAACATCTGGGGTGGTGGGCAGAGAGGCACCTGTTGTCCATCAGGGTGGGCGACATCTCCGGGGTTGACCACGCCCAGGCCACCTGGCTAAGTCAGAGCAAGATTGACCATGCAGAGTGGAGACTTCACCCTTCCCTATTCAGGGATCTTTCTCTCATGTTTGGGACTCCAGTGGTAGATCTTTTCGCTATTCTCCTCAATGCTCAGGTAAGCAGGTTTTTCACCAGATTTTCTTCCCAGGGAGTGGAGGGGATCAATGCACTTCAGAGCAGATGGCCCCCGGGTCTCCTCTATGCCTTTCTCCCTCTTCCCATCATTCTGGCAGTCATTTGGAAGATGTTAGAGGAATGGGCGGAACTAATTCTCCTGGCCCCTCACTGGCCCAGGAGACCTGGTTTGCAGATCTGGTGAACCTGTCTGTAGCCACACCGTGGAGGATCTCAGCCAATTGAATCTCCCTGCATCAGGGGGTCTTGCTCCATCCGGATCCTCAGTGGTTCAAATTGACTGTGTGGCACTTGAGCAGCAACATCTAAGGGAAGCCAACCTTCCTGATAGGGTTATCCACACTTCTCACAAGCTCTCTAGTACACCTGATGCCACCTGAAAAGTTTTCTGTAACTGGTGCTTGAGGGAAAACCTTAATCCCACCTCTGCTTCAGTAGCAGAGGTGTTGTTCTTCCTCCAAGACGGGCTTGCTCCTAACACCCTACGCCGCCAGGTGGTGGCCCTTTCATCTGTTTTGCCCTGGGAAACATATCATTCCCTGTCACATCATCCATCAGTCCGTAAGGTTTTAAAAACGGCTTGTTGAGGTAATTCCCTGTTAGGAGAATGAGTGCACACAGGGAGACGTAGTGAGAGTAATGAAGAATAACACACAAACAGCACAAAGCTACACTGTATAGTAAAATGTAGGTTTTTACTTCCAGTAAAAATGGTTAAGCAAAGTTCAACAAAACAGTCCAAGTCATTCAAGGTTAAAGCAGTCAGTTTTCAGTCCAGGGTTAATCCAATAGCAAAATCCATTATCATAAACAGTTCAGTAAAAGACTTACATCAAATCCAAGAAAAACTATGATCAGTCAATAATCAATAGGGAAATGTAGGAACGGCAACACTCTCAGCTACAGGACAGAACAACCCAGGTTTCTGTCTCCATCTTATGGCCATTTGAGGAACCACACCCAATTACAATTTTTAGCATTCCCTTAAAGAGACAGTATTAAAATGTCTATCCTGGTTTATATATTTTCCAACCCAACTGTTAGGTGACTTACATTCCTAACAGGGCTTCCAACCTCCATCACCCTGTGGTCCACAGGGACCCCTCGTGGGACCTCCCGAAGGTGTTTCAGGCCCTGACGGAGCCTCCATTTGAACCCCTTAGGTCGGTGTCTCTCCAATTCTTGACCCTTCAGGTGGTTTTTCTCATGGCAATTACATCAGCCAGGAGGGTTTCTGAACTTGCAGCTCTCTCAGTCAGGCAGGATCTCTGCACCTTTCATGAGAACAGGGTGGTTCTTCATTTAGATCCCACATTTATCCCAAAAGTTAATACCTTGTCCCATTGGTCACAGGATATTGTGTTGCCAGATTTCTGCCCCCAGCCATGCCATGAGTTGGAACACAAGTGGCATATGTTAGATGTCAGAAGAGAGCTTTGAATATACATCAAGTATACTGCAGCGTTTAGGAAAACTGAAGCTATATTTGTGTCCTTTTCTCTGTCCTCTTTGGGGAACAAGGCCTCTTTCCCCAATTTGAGTAGATGGATCAAGGTGTGTATCTCCAATGCCTACAAGACCTTGGCTCTCCCAGTGCCCAAAAACCTGACGGCTCACTCCACCAGAAGCGCCATGATTTCTGCCACCTGGGCTACTCAGGCATCTCTTGAAGAAATTTGCAGAGCAGCTACATGGGCATCTCTGTCGCCTTTCATTAGACACTATCGTCTGGACTCTTTTACCTCTGCTAATGCAGCTTTTGGCAGACAGGTGCTTCAGAGGGTGGTCCCGCAATTGGAGTAGACTGACCGGATAATGGCCCTCCCATGGACATGCAGGCTTTGATAGGTCCCATCTTGGACTCTCGGCGCAGCATGGATGAGAATGGGCATTGGTATAACTACCTGAGAATGCCTTTTCTATCTACGCTGCGAGAGAGTCCATCCCCATCCTTGTTGCGTCCGGTTCTGGTAAGGCATGATTCTTCTGTTTTTTGGCTTCCAGAGACACTCACTAAAGTTTGTCGAGTATCTTTGCCAAAGCTGGGGATCCGGCTGAGGGCTAGCTTTTTATATAGAGGCAGACTCAGCTCTATGATATCACAGGGAGGAGTCTAACCCATCCTAGTCTCTCTTGCAGCATAGATAGAAAGGGCATTCTCAGGTAATTATACCAACATCCATTTCAGCCAATTTCCATTGCCCTATGTTTTTATAACATTTTAAACCATGCAAAATAAATCTGTATTTTTGAATTATGTTGGCAAACGTTCATAATTTTTAAAATAGTTGCTTTTCATTTAAACTTGGCATACAGTGTAAACATCCAGGCAGGTTTTTTGGCATGTGCTGCCTTTCAGGATAATTTTTTTGAATTCCCATTCTAGTGTGTGTATCATGAACTTGCAAATGGTCTCCATTGAAATTCTAACCTGAGGAACTCTGCTTAGCTCTGTAAATTAACCAAGACTAGCTACGTGCTGCCAATCTACGTGACACAAAGTATTTACAGTTTCATATAGGGTAATTTCCAATTAGGCTGTTGAATTACTTGAATATTGCTCTTAACCTCAAATGTTTTAGTTAAACTCTGAATTGTTTTAGTTAAACAACTTTCCGTTCATGATTGGAAAACCCTTTTTCACATTTAATGATCAAACTAAGTCAAATAAACATGATAAATCAATATTATATGTTAAGGTACAAAATACCTCTGAGCTTGTATCCTAAGATATGGATTATTTCTTCCAAAGTAGCATTGCTTCTTGACAGAAAATCTGATTAAAGCTGCTGTAAATTGATGTCTAAATTATATCACGTTTGTCAGGGGAAATACAGGTAGTTCTTGACTTAGGGCCAAGACAGACTACCCTTTATGGTCTCAAGTTGTGATGGTTGTAAACTGGATTATCATGGGACCCACCCAATTTTATGACAATTTTTTTTAGCAATGGTAACTAAGCAAATCTGCAGTTGTTAAGAAGATGCCATGGGTGTTGAGCAAACCCATTGTTTGCTATGGGAAACTAAACCCATTTTTTGCACACACACAAAATTATAAATCATGGTCATGTAATCACAGAAGACAGCAAATAGCTGTAAATGCAGGCCAGTTGCCTAGTGCCTGAATGCAGTCACATATCTGCAGAGAGCTGGACAGCGGTAAAAAACTGGATTGTAAGGATCTTTTTTGGGCAGGTCCATGGTAAGTTTGATTGGTTGTAAGATGTGGACAACTTTTAAGCTACCTTAAATGGCAATTTAAATATGTTTGTAGGCTTCTATGTGAGAATATTTCAGTGATACTGCTGAAGTGTTCCTGCACAAGGTGCCTTTTAAAAAGGAGTAGACATTTTTGGAAGAAGCAGCAATGAGTGGCTTCAGATTACATGAACTATGTATTTTGCAGCTATGTTGAAGGCTGTATATCTGAAGGCCAGCTGCTGAAAAATTGTGTTAGTAGTCATTGCTGCATGCTTGACCAGATATATATTTGTTCTACCATACCAGCAAATATGTTAGGAACTTGCCTGTCTATCACTCCACTGCACTATGATTTCATTTTTTAAGGATGGAGTGACTTTAAGATGGAACATGGAGCCTACTTACAGGTGACTCCTGGTAGCTTTATTGAAATTCTGTTTATTTGAGCCAAAAAAAGGAATTTCATCAATGTTTGATATCATAGAAAACTACATGGACGCTTTTAAAGATAAAACATAAAAAGCTTCTTTGAGTCTGCTCATCTTCATCCGCATGGCACATTCCTTCCTTTTTTCTCTCTCTCTTTCATTGCATTTTCCTTCTTTTCTCTGATTGCTTTTTCTTCTCAGACCATTACATTGGTTGATAGGATTCATTGATAACCTGAAGCTATCTGCCTCTTCAATAATCACGTGATTGATGCTAATTTTCCTTCTGGGACACATTTATAAGATGGAAAACTACTCTAAATCTGAGCATCCCATCTATCAACAATGCAAAAATAATGGCTCATTATATATGAATTTTTAACTCCACATTGTTATTTCTAAGAGGGGCTGCTATATAAATAGATTAAATAAAAAAAAATGTTGCCTCCTATCTTATCATCAAGGGCTAGTTGTAGGAAGGGGAGAGGTTGATGAAAAAAAAAGTCTTGTTATGAAAGGATTTCATATGCCTGAAAGTCTTTTATCAGTCATATTCTGTTCTTCATTTTTTTAGATTGTTTGCCTGCAGATACTCAAATCAGCACAGCAGAGACCAGAAAGATAGCTTCTGCTTCTTTTCCTACTTTCTGCTTTATAAGGGGGGGTGGGGGGAGCTTCCTGTTGTGTACAGATGAAAGAAATAAATCTTGATTTTGATGTGGCCTAATTTAAATGGAATTTTAAAGCACGATTGACAATCAGGCTACTCAGCATTCATCACATCCTCATCTCCATTCTTTCTGGTCCATTACATACTTATGAAAAGCTCCAAAATCAAGGACTCCTGACATTTGCGAATTTTATTAGAGGCAATCCTTGACTTACAGCCCAACATTTCTTAATTGAGTTTTGGCCAATTTTACAACTTTTCTTGCCACAGTTGTTAAGTGAATCACTGCAGTTGTTAAGTTATGACACGGTTGTTAAATGAATCTGGCTTCCTCCATTGACTTTGCTTGTCAGAAAGTCGTAAAAGGGTGATCACATGACCCCAGGACACTTCAACCATCATAAATATGAGTCAATTGCCAAGCATCTGAAATTTGATGTCATGACCATGAATATTCTCCAATGGTGTGAAAAATGGTCCTGTCACTTTTTTCAGTGACGTTATAACTTTAAACAGTCACTAAATGAACTCTTGTAAGAGGATTACCTATATTACAGTCAGTGGTTATACACTTTATTAGGGATACAGTATTTGATGTTACATTTTAGACACTGCAACCCAGAATTTGGCTATATTATTAGTAAAGCTTATGTTATCTACTGTAATTGGCTAATAAGTATTAGCTATACATGTACAAATGGGTTTGATTGATTGCACATTGACTACAATATTTGACTATGGGAGGGGAGTAGTAATATTAGATCTGGTATGATTCTTGTAATTTTATTTTACTTTATTTTTTCTTTTATGTTCTGTGCTGAAATATGCTATTCTCCAGCCTATGTTACTCCATGATTTCTGCAGGTAAACAATAATTTCAGCTTCATAGATGCTTAATTATTAGAAGAGCTTACTAAATCTTATGAAATAAATCAGCCCATGACTAGCCTTTATAAGATTCATTATGAAGTTTTTAAAGTCTGGATGAAACAGGGTATTAAAATCTCATTTTGTTTAAACAGTGGGAATTATTTTAACTTCAATATTCATTTGATGTTAGATTGTGGCTTTAAAAAAAATACTATTAGTCCCATTGCATTTATAGTGAAAAGAATGAGTAAGGCATGATGTTTGCTGGAAAAGCAAGATGAATAATAAAATAATATATTTTGATAAAATGTTTTGCAATGTTTTAATTATGTCCTAGAAGAAATATACCAGTTCAATTTTAGTCAGAGTTTAATGTTTCTGGATGGCCATCTTTTTTTCAACTCTTCTTCTACTACATGAAAATTGACAGCTAGACTACAGAAATTGATTTTCTGAGCCTCTCTTTTCACTAAGAGACTAGACTTTTAATATTGAAAAGTCAAATGTATAGCCCCAATTATTCAGTGAATTGAAGATCTCATATTACTTATGACTTAGGAATGAATTGCTTATAGACACAGATAATATATGGATAGTTAACATGAAATATAGTCATCCTTTTTTAAACAGTTATATAAAACTTCTATGTATTTAGTATATATCAAAAATACTACACCACACTTTTTGTTGTTGCTATTATATTTCTTACTTACTATTCTATTTTTATTCTGTTGTATTGAGCAGAATGTGTGCCGGATACCACATTCTGGTATCCACATTCACATTAAAAATAAAATAGTACTAATAAATTTAATGAGCATTGATTTACCAGTTGCTTGCAGTCATTATGCTAAACTTCTTGAATGGTTCCATTTTTAAAGGGGTAAAGGAATTAAGTATTCATTAATGAGTAAATAAATGTTCCCAAATGCAGCAATGGTGCATATTGCTCATACAATATAATTCATGGGATATCTGAGCCACACTGAACTTGTGAATGTATTTTCAAATGCAAATCATGCAGTGAGATTTCATCCAAGACCAAAAGTATTCAATTAACACTGTCTGTTCAACCAAGGCCATGATTTCTTTGTTCTTCAGCATGTAAGATCAACAGTTATTTCTTCTCTTGTATCTACTTACATTATTCTCACTATTTGAAAACTGTTTCTTTTCCTGGGCTTGTAAATGTATTTCCAAAGATGGGCTATATTTTAATTATTCTACAGAAAGCTTTAACTAGCAGGCAAACCCTTGAAAAGGGGTTAATGTGGCGGAAAACACTTTCCCTAAGCAATGCCTTTTCATTCCTCAACAATACTTTTTAGAAAAGAAATTGTTACATGGAAAGCTTTATGGAGCATGGTGTTTTTTTTATCACCTTGAGATAAGAGTCATGTTGAATAATCAGTAAATATTTGCAGTAAGACAGTTACTGCTTGAGATTAAAGGATATATTTTCAGATGTAATAATGAGCCTGTTACTAAAGCCTGAAGGCATTTGTGGAAAGTGAATAATCAATCCAGTATTAGAATGCTAGACTTTGATTACTCTTACGGTGAATAAAAAGCTACCCAATTCTTAGATAATTAAAACAGTGGTAGAATCATGTGAATTAATATTCAAAGAAAAAACCAAAAAGGAAGGTATTACTTTTTGCATCTAAAGAATGAGAATCTAGTAATACATTTTATTTTATTTTTAAAAAAGTCTTCGAAACTTCCTCCCCTTTTATCCATAAGGTTTAATACTGTTTAAAAAGAAATAACTTGCTAATTTGTTAACCTACGGATGGCAGGCAAAGCCTTTAGATAATAATTAAGTTCAGAGAGCACCAAGGACTCCTGAGCTATATACATATTCTCTTCTAATGTTAAGAATTTAAACAAGAATATTTCCTTGTGGTAGTCTCAAAACTCACCAACAGAAGACTGTGCCTATTATTCACATTGGTATGTCCCCAAATCATACTTTGTTAGTATTATGTATTCTCCTTCTCCCATGAAAGCTTTTGAAAGGTTCTGAACTAACAAAATATTCCATTTGATTTGCCTTTTTAACTGTATAAACAACTTTGAAGCCTATGTTTTTACCTGCTTCCATTGACAAGTAGACAGAAATAAGCTGCATGGCAAGCTACCTGGGAAATATCCCATTTCCATTGAATTGTAAGTTAGCAAGCATTTTTTCAGATATTATAAAGTCTAATAGGGGCACAGTATTCATAGCTGTTGCCCTATCCAGGATTTTACTTTAAATCATAGATCACTTGATCATTCAGCTTAGACTTACTGAAAGTATCCTAGACATATCTTGGCTAGAAAAGAATATGCCATCCAAGAATGAAGCAAGTTAATTGCCTGTTGCCAATAAAAGTGCAAATATCTCATGTATCCATTGTGATTTAAATTCCTTGCTTCTTTTTCTTGTTTATCCCACAAATAAATCAATATTTATGGCATAGTACATGGGAGATGAAGACAAACTATTGCTCTACACAGTCGTGGGATTCTACCGGTTTGGGCAAACCCCTTGTTCTGATGATCAGCTGGCGCTGAAATGGTTTCCTGTGACGAGCATGTGGGCCCACCCACCCGCCCTTGCTCTTTCCTGTCCTTTATTTCCTTTGTTTAGAGCACAGCTGATTGGCACGACAGGGCGGTTTGGCGCACTTCAGCTGTTTTATTCACAGAGGCTTCAGTCGAAGGTAAGTATGGCTTTTTAAAATGTGGAGCATGTGCGCAGAATATGCAATCACCGAACTGGTTGTTATACCGGTGGAATCCCACCCCTGGGTATACATATATGTAACTACCAGCTCTAGCCTGACAATCCCTGGCTTCCCCGAATCCTCATTGTGTCCTACACCCTTGAGATCATCTCTAGATACCAATCAATTGTGTAGCCACTTAGATGACCTGCCATGGCATAGGACTGGAAGAGAATGGAGCCTCAATGTTTGCCCACATTTGCAGTCTCATTATCTCAGAGAATATTATTTAGGTACGGTATTAACATAAAATTATTATTTAAAACATGATTGTTGATTTTTTTTTTTCAGGCTAGCAAACAGACTAGGTCTTTGTGTGGTAGACATGGGGCTGCACACCACAAGACAAGCAGGGAGAAGACCATGAAAGGGATGTGGCAGAATCAAGACAAAAATGAAAATTAATTTAATCATATGTTAAAATTAATATGCCTACTCACCACGTGAACTCTGCTGCCACATAAAAAGTGTACAGTGGATGTAAATACACAGGCATGGAAGTGATGTATTTGCGACCTTTGAGGCTGAAAAAGTACTTCATCATGTATGTATGTATATATGTAATAGGTTTGATATCTTTTATTCATAGTGGAGCTAAAACCTTTAAACAGTGGGAGAAAAGTAGCAAATGAAGCTGTTTTATAGCTGGCACAATTCTTCTATTTCAAGCTCCATTTCTTGCTCAGCAAGATGTCTTCCACCTGCTAGGTGACCTGTGGGAGATAACTTCTTTGCAAGGAGAACCCATGTTGAAAAAATGTCCATGCAGATGTTACCTTATTCATGCTGAGTGCTTAAGGCTGTTGGAGAAAAGAAGACCATAGGTCTGCATGAACTTTAAAAATGTCATCTTTATGTAAGTTGCACAGCATTGCAAACAAAAAAAGGAAGGCCCGTTTAGCTTACTAATTCCCTTGTTAATTGGTCTGTCTGGAGCTGCAAAGGACTTCAACAGGATAGAGACTTCAAGGGTCTGTTTTTCTAGAAGAAATGCTCTAGGAGGGAATTTAGGATTCATTTTTGGCGAGTAGGGTATAATACGCCCCTAGTGCAATGATAAACACAAAGATTTAAATTTTCATTGAGGCAGAGCTCAATAAGAAGATTTTCTATTATATTGTAATGCTGGCATAATAAAACCATTGATTGCTTAATTTGGAGGGAAAAATAGAAAATTTGCCAAACTGATAATTATTTAATCTCCTCTCCCTGTCCACTTTAGTCCCTGTACTAGAGCAACAGTCTGGGATCTGCTGGCATAAAATACCTTATGTTGCCTTTGGCTAGGAATTAAATGAAAATGTTGGCTTTTTGAAATATATTTTCCTTCTGCTGGTTTGCTTATATCTTTTCTCTTATCATTTATGTATGGAAACCTATTGCTTAGCACCACAAAATAATAACTCAAAAGACAAAGCAATGTTGTTTCTTGTCAACAGAAGTCTCAATAAACTTAGTCCGGAGTACCTTCATGGAGAATCCATTCGATCCATCGATTAATGGTTAAAAATAATTATGTGAGATGGCATAGCTACAAATAAACTTGTGTCACCATCACCTTCCCAAAAAGGAAATAAAGCTCAGGAAAAGGATATAAAGGACAGGAAAAGAAACGTTTTGCTTGCTTTTTGGGAAGGAGGGACAGAGTTAGTGACTTTATTTCATTCTGAACTTATTTAAGGAAATGGTTTACCAATTCAGTTAAAGACATAAGAAGAGATGTGTCTTATAACCTGGTGTACATTCTGAGGTTGTAAACATTTCTGTGGTTATAGTTTTGCATCTGAAGAACAGGTCATTTCATCACCCAGTTTTCTTTTCACACATTAGAGGTAAAAGTCTCTTGTTTTGAGTTAGTTCTCTTACAGGCAAAGAGACTATTTGATATAAGGTGTAATTATTACATAAAAAAGGGACAGATTAAAGTAGGGCCTCCAAATAAATAGGACAGTTTTTTCATTGCACAGGAAAGTCAGAAGAAAATAGATAAAGAGGATACAACAGTAATAACTATCTATTTATATCTTACTTTCAAAGAAACACACATGCTAGAATTATTTCGTAATGATTTCAGAGCTTTTTTTAACAATATAAGACTTAATTGCAGTATCAGGAAGAACCTTACTTACTGAAGAAATCTCTGCATCCGGAGTAGTTGTCACCACATATTAATAATAATTGGATTATATAAAAATGCATTCCGTGAATTCAATGAGGGTGGGAAATCTTACCAAAATGTTAAATGGTTGGTTGAATGTTAAATCTTATTTTTTAACAGAATCATATCAATTACGTTGGTGACCTTGGTCAAGAATGACAGTTCCAATGTCCCTAATTGGTATAGTGTGTGAGGTTTAAAGTGAAGAAAGAGGAAAGGTAGAACTAACAATGGTTTTTTGGGGGGAAAGCATTTAGTGTGAGCTTGCAATCCTTCTCAAGCATGACAGGCTTTTAATGCTGCCCAGAAATTGGATGGACGTGATCAATTTGGGGACTTTAAAAATAAAAAATCTTATTGAATTGGGACAGCCCAGATGCTATATTATTGGGTGTTTGTAGTTTGAAATAAATCTCTTTAAAGTCCCATGTATATGCACTGAAAATAGGTTCACTGTTCAAAGGCCAAGATTATTTTGGACAAAACTGTCTTATGTGCTTCTTTCAAATCACATTAAAGGAATGTACTGGTGCCTACTGATGCTTCTTTTGGAAACAAAAAATACACTTCATTTTGCCTTTCCAAGCTATTTTACCTTTACTCTGTCATTGAAAATCCTCAAAATAACATGTGAAATGTGCTTTTAAAAACAGGTAAGAAGATAGAAGACTGGGTGTTTCTAGTGAGTTCTAGTTCCCACTTAAGGCACAAAGCCAGCAGAGAGATCTTGGGCCAGTCACTCTCTGTCTGCCCTAGGAAGGAAGCAATGGCAAGCCACTTCTGAAAATCCATGCCACAAAAACGGAAGCGATTGGTCCAGGCAATTGCCAGGTGTCAAAAACTGCCTTGAAGATGTGTGCATAAGTGCATTCGTGCACACATGTACATATATACAGAGAGAGAGAGGGCACTGTTTTAAGAATCCTAGTTCACAAAGGCATGAACATTTCAATATATAAGGATTATTTTCTTGCTAGTTTAGGAAGGTTTATTTGGAAATCATGAGAGAACTGGATCTATGGGATTATTCAAGATGTTAGGTTCTGCCTGGTTGGAAAATTTTACTTTTATGTCAGATTGCCTTAATAAAAATTAAGTGCTCCTATAGTGGAATTTTCATTACATTATAATTTAAGATCACATATGGGAAGGTGTGTTTGACCTCTCAAAAATGATACCATAAGAATGCCTAAATTCTTAGTGTTAGGAAAACAAGTAAATGTAGTATCAAGAGAGGCCAATGAATCTCTTACTTTCTGCTTCATAATGCAAAACCAGGCATCATTGCTAATTTATATCTTGATACACTTACTCTTAAAAAATAGTTTCATATATATATGTCTCTCCTGCAAAGTTAAATGGTACGTCATTATGCTGACTCCAGCTTTTTTTTCCCCAGTCAAATCCCTAAAAAATGAGATTAATATATGGAGACACGCTAACTGTGTGTCTAATGACACATAGATAATTTCCTGCCACAGGAAATCATGGCAGCTAATTTCATACAGTATTGAGCCGCCTGTCATACGCCGAAAATATTCAGTATTTTAACAAGACTACACTTTTCATGCTGAATGTGCAAGAGTAAGGCTTTGCATAGTAAGTGCTCCCAAACAAAAAAACCAGTGGCATAAGAAATTGAAGTTGCAAAGATTACAATTATTAAAAATAATTGATTGGTCTTCACTGTGTAGGTTTCTAGAAATATACATATAAATATACATAGTGTCAATAGTCAACCATTTCCTTGGATGTAGCTAATGTTCCTCATTGACCTAACTGCTTCTCTGAAATGTTTTCATCAAAATACATGCTTACTTTGTTTGTGAACTGGACAGATGAGCTACAAATATTTTTCATAATCTCAATTTGCACCTCAAAAGAATTTCATTAAAAGTCACTCCCCATTCTATCAAACCAGAAAATGATACCCAATTTTCCTCTATCATGGCCCGAGTTAATTTGATCTGTAAAAATAATAGTATTTTTTCCATTCACCAGACTTATTTTTTTAGTAAAGAAGTTAATGTGTAACTGCCTGGGCACACAAGTACACATTATAGCAAGTACTTAGATTCTTTTAAGTAAGGATTGGTTTTACTTTGCATGTAAGTTTATGTATGTAATTTTGATGAAATATATTATTTTTGTTAAAGATAATGCTAATGATATATATTAAATAATTCTTTACATCAAATAATACTTTCCTCAAAATTTAAATAATACAGAAAACTAAATGACACAGAAAATGATCTAAAATTTGGTTTCATATACGTATGAATTGTTACTGACAGCCCCCCAAAATAGACCAAACTAGGAAATCTAAGACATGCAAACTAGTACTGCTTTTATTATAAGGGAGAAGAATCTTGCATATCTGAATGTGTTTCTCCCTCCTTCTCTTTATGTTCAAGGGAACTAGGAAGATCATGTCTTGACATGTTTTTTTCAAATTACACTTCTGCCCTTTGCCTTGATGACATCTCTTCCAGCTCTACTTCAGAGTTACTCCTGCCCATTACAGCTATTAAAAAAGCTTTCCATAACTTCATTTCACTTAAACACTTAAAGTAATTGTTCTCTGTTCGGTGTCGGTCTGATCACAGAATATTGTATTTAAATTTAGGTACTGCATTTTAGGCCACCAACAAGATTGTAGGTTATACATCCCATTGAGAACAACCAAAAAAATCAGCCTGGCCTGGAAGGAAAAAAAATACACAAATTGCTTGGAGGAATCAGATATTATAGCTGGAGAAAATCAGATTTGTCTTAAATATCTGAAAAGCTGTCACATAGAAGACAGGATAGAATTATTTGGGGTTCTAAATGATGGAACAAGAAACAATTGATTTCAGCTACAAGAAAATATATATTTGTTGAACATGGAAAAGATTAAAAAGTCCCTTGCAATAAGAGCTCAACAATGGAGTAAATTATATCAGGAGGTGGTGGCCTTTCTTGGATGATCATATGTGAGAAGCTATAACAATGAACTCTGTTCTAGGTAGAGCCTTGGCTTATGTAAATTCCTTTCAATCCTTATTGTATGTTCCATTATTCTAGAAATATTTCCAGTTTCCATGACCTATGTTACTAAAACAAAGTGAAGTTAAATCCAGAACACAATAGAAGCACAGTGACATTCTTTTCTGTAAGGTCCAAGAATCATTCCTCTCTTAAGATTAAATGCTTACTTGATATTCCATTTTCTGCTATAAAATCTGACATCATAGTTGACAAAGCTATTACAGTTTTATTGATATCATTTACTATAAGGCACACGGACTTAATAACTCAAATGTTTTTTTATGTTTTTGACATTTCTTATGTCTATACTGCTGTCACTTTTGGGATGGGAGATATATTAAACAGAGTTTAGCATTCTGATAATTCATGTTAATATTGAAAGAAAACATTGCATGTTTTTATATTCCATCCATAAACATGTATAAATGTTTATATATGTATCAACATTTGACTATCTCTATCATATCTCTTATTTTTATCTGTCTATCTATCATCTATCTATCTATCTGTCTATCTATCTATCTATCTATCTATCTATCTATCTATCTATCTATCTATATCTCATCATCTCCCTACCTACTATCTAAATGCACAAAAACTACTCGGCTCAGTTCTGATATTAAAAATGCTGAGCACGTACTGAGAAGTACTGTTTTTAAATTCTTTGCATGTTTCGTTCGCACAGACACATACTTTTTGTCTGTTGGATCTTGGAATTTTAAAAGTAATATCAGAATTGATTCTGGTTAATCTAGGTCTACATGACAGCTCCGCTGAGAGTAAAGGAAGCTAAATCAGTGAAGGCAACACATTGGTTCCTTTAAAAAGTTGCTGAAAGATGATGTTTTTGTCATTGATCTTTTTTTTAATGCAATGCTTCCTTTTCATTCAATCCTTCATGTATCTAAATCATGAATCCCCAATGTTTTGGGGGCTCTTGAGCTTTTAATACTGAAAAAAGTTTGTAAATCTGATAACAACTACTGCCTTAATTTGAGTAGAAGATTATTCAGGGAATTGCTTTGGTTGAAGACTTAAGTATACAAGCAAACAAGCAAAATAGTGTCACAAAATTACTAGCATTAGTTGTAGGTGGTCAGAGACTCTATTATCACAAGCCAACACTTTTTTTAGAAAGGCAAATTACTCAAAATATCATCTTTTATTTCAACAAAATACCTACTTCAAAGCAAAGGAAAGCAAACCAGATTTCCAAATCATATCAAGCATTTTTTTCTGAAATGTCCTACAACTTATGTTTGCAACACAGGTAGTCCTTGACTTAGGAACACAACTCAGCCCAAAATTTATGTTGCTAAACGAGACATTTGTTAAGAGATTTTTGCCCCATTTTACATCCTTTTGTGCACAAGTTGCACAACTGCAACTCAACAATTGCAGTTGTGAATCACTGCAATTGTTAAATTAGTAACATGGAAACCAACAAAATCTCTCTTGATGGGTTTGCAATTTCCAAATGTTTCCTTTCTTCTGGATCATCATCATCTTCCCTAATATTTTTCTAATTTTACAGACACCCATTCAAAGAACACATTTTAAAAACATATATCATACTTCTATACTACGAAATCCAGTAAGTCTATTCTCACTGCCTCATACCTCTAAGCTTAGTTATTCAGCCACCCAGTCTGTCTCCTTTCTTGTCTCACCATCCCTTCTCTTTCATTCCCCTGTGATAGCCTATCTGACAACTTTATTCCAAGCAGCTTCCACTTCCTGCGCCTCCTTCCTTTCTGTGCTGGGAATGTGAGTGTGGCTAGGAAACAGATCTTCAGTTGTCCTGCAAATCTTCCGAAATGATGCATCTTCTTTGCCTCCTCTCCTTGCTTTATTTGAGCTGGTTCTCCAGAGAAAAGAAAGTGAAATGGAATAGAATAAATTCATTGAGAAAGGAGATAACTGCACTCTACAGATAAATTTTTTGGCAGATACCAAGTTTTACTTAAAAGCAAAAATAAACAATCTTGCTGAAATTCAATGTCTGTCACAGTGGTTAAGTGATTTTATAAGTAGGGAATGTGGATCAGATTGCTACGATTTGCCATTTTAAACGCTTTTGAAATTATTGTAGCCAATTTGGCCAAATGGTTAAGGCACCAGGCTAGAAGCCCGGGGCTGCAAGTTCAAAATCCCTCCTTAGTCATGCAAGCCAGAAACTGCTCTCTCAGTTTCCTAGTAAAGAAAAATACATATCTGCAAACTGGCAATAATTTGCCAGGCTTCATACATTTCTGAGATATCATGGATAGATGAAGGGAACTAATTTTTCATAATGACATCGGAAGCCCATCACTTGGGTTTAGTTTATTCTTTTTCTACCATTACCTTGGCAGTATCTCCCCCCCCCCCCAATTTTGGAAAATTTGAATATGTATTGAGATATATATTTGCTTGTATACTGAGACATTTATTTCTCCACAGCCTTTGAAAATGCATTGTACCAGTTGTGCTCTAGTCACAAGCTCTGGACACCTTTTGAGAAGCCATCAAGGAAAGAAGATCGATCAGACAGAGTGTGTAATACGAATGAATGATGCACCTACACGTGGATTTGGAAAAGATGTTGGAAACAAGACAACCTTGCGCGTTATAGCTCATTCCAGTATCCAGAGAATTTTGCGAAATCGCAATGAACTATTAAATATGAGTCATGGAACTGTATTTATCTTCTGGGGCCCAAGCATGTACATGAGAAGAGATGGAAAGGGATTAATTTATAATAATTTGCAACTGATGAATCAAATACTACCTCAGTTAAAAGTATATATGATATCTCGACACAAAATGCTTCATTTTGATGACCTCTTCAAACAAGAAACTGGAAAAGACAGGTATGAAAACAATTCTACAACAATAGATAATGAAGGTATTCATGTAATTGGTAGGACAATTATTAGAAGCATATGCTTTCATTTTGAAACACTTTGCAGTGTAGGAGAGGGCTTGTTGGACTATGGTGGCAAAAAAAAAAAACCCCAGAAATCTGATAGCACTTTTCCTAACTAACACATATCAAAGGCTGCTAAAGCCCCTTTTCTTGATATTGATGTGTAGTTCGACTGGTTCTTTTTTTAAAATGTAACCATTTTTAATTAAAGACTTTAAATTAAAATAGTACAGTCCAATTAAACTAAAAAAATAGTAGAAAGAAAGTGAAAGGTGCAAAGAAAAAGCAAATAAAAAGAATATAGTAGAGAAAAAGCAAAAAGATAAAGTAACTTCCAATCTTCATCATAAGACTAAACAATTTTAGTAACTGTTCACCTTATCCTAATTTACAATCAATGAATTTTCACCCCATATCCCATCTGTTATCTATAAACAAATATCCATAAAGCATAATCATTTCAGTCCTGGTATCATCAGAAAGTCCTCCAGTAAGATTTACCAGAAATAACAACATATTTTAATTTTGATCAAATAAGCCAACTTTATATTACTTCTATTAGTCTTAATCTTCCACCAATAACTAGTCAAATTGTATGCTAATTGTGTTAGCATGCCAGTCATTTGATTGGCAGAAACTAGTAAATGATTCTAATACTTAATTTTGGTTTCCTAGGCCATATAGTCCAATTATAATTTCCTCCCTAATATTCCCAAGTTTGGCATGCCAGTCCAAACCACATCTTGCATGTTCAAATTGAAGTTCATTATAAATCTTGTCAATCTCACTTCTGCATTGGTGGTTTGAGCATAAATTTATATGGTTATCAATGTCATAATTATACATTGTCTACAATATCTTAACAGATAATATTCCATCATTGATGCATTTAGCTAAATACTATTCTTGATATAATCTCCCTAATTATGCAAGTATGTTATTCCTTCTTTCTTTTCATATCTTGAGTATGACTGTGATCTTTTGAATGAAAATGTCCAATTCCAGCCTAATTCTTGTCCCTCTTTAATTCACTGATGCCCAAAATGTCAAGAAGTAGTCAATTTGTCTTTCACTATATTTTTCCATATTTTGTGCTTCTTACCTTTCATGTTCCTATCATAATTCTATTCACAGCTTTGAGTTTTCTTTTCCTGCATGACATCAGCAACTAGATGTCTAAAGGCTTTAATCTAGTCAAATTATATACACCATTAGTATTCTGAAAACTCCTTAATTCATCTTCAGTAATTTTTGTTGACTGCTATCCAAACTGAGGGGTCCATCATTTGTCACTATATTATTAATTATTTTATATTTTTGTATCCATATGGCTTTATTGATAAAATGTTCAAGTGAGTGTGAAAAGATGCCTTTGGCATTATCACTAAAGTGACCCTCCATATCTAGTATTTTCTTGTGTTGCTGTTCCCCCATATGGATGTCTGCATTAGCTGGTGACCCTGCTTGGAATATATACTCTTCACGCTTTCTCAGGATCAGCCCCATACTGCAATGAAGCAGCACAGCAGAACGGGGGAGGATATGGGCTGTAACTTACTAATAATGTGTATGAGCTGTGAGCTTAGATGACAATTTGTGATGTTCAGTTTTTGTGATCTTTCTTAAAAGCTAAAGACATTGGGCAGAAAGAAGGCCCATGCTTGTATACTTTATTTATTTCTACAATTAAGTGGTAAGTTGATAAGATTCATCAACATATATCAAAAGGTTTCAAACAATCTTGGAAGATCTCAATAAATACATTGATTTTGTAACACATTACAATTGATAATTGATAAAGTATTTATCACCAGTCTCTCATGTACCCTGCATAGCATAACCAACCTTACTTTCCTTACCTTCTCCCCCTGTTTTAAATCCTACATCATTCTGGTGACTCTATGTATCTGATGGAGTGAGTTGCAGATCAGCAAACCTTGCGCCTTTTAATAAAATGCATTATTTGGAAAAGGTGCCACCACACATCTCCTGATTTTATAGAATGTTCAGAATCTTTTTCCTACTTATTAACCTATAATATTTCTGGGTGTCAAATAACAATTTTTCCAATATAGCACAATGATGCAATCAAATAACATATTTCTGCCTTAGCTTTTAAATACCTAAATCAATATATAGTGAATGCAGTTAGTTGATAAATAGAATTCTAGAATAGCATAGTGTGAAGGTGGGTGGTGAGTTTAAATCATAGTTTAGATAATATACCAGAATAAAAACAATTCACTATTTTTGAAAAAGTAGAATTGGTAGGTTTTTCTTTATTGACTCAGTGCAGTCATTTGGTGACTTATAATATCTACTTATTGCATTCTTGGACCATTTTAGCAATAAAGCTTTCTTTTTCATATATTAGATATCTCTGAAGTACTCATCTTATTCTTCCAACTGAAAAAAAGTGAAGTTATTATGATACTTACCTCCATTTATGAGCCCATTTATGGCTTACAAAGAGATCTCCAGATCAATTTGTTTAATAAGTGGCCCTCTGTATGGCCGCAAACAACATTAGAAATGAATTTCTTCCCCACAACAAAGAATTGAATTATTTTTATTACTTATATATTCATTGGTATTTTTGTGCAGTAAAAAGATGATGACAAGATAAGTATCTCATACACATCTATGTATAAATTAAGAACTTGTTTTAGAGAAAAATAAATTCAATACAATGTTGTTTGCTTTTCCATTTCAGTGTACTGTTATTCTCACTAATATTTTGCATCCTATCCTGTTATATTCTTTGGAAAAGCCATTTAGTTAAAGCCTTCTCATGTTTTTAAAATCCAAAGAATTTTTTTTAAAAAAATCCTCAAAGCCCTCTCAAAATCTTAATTAGCTACTCATAATGAACCATATAATACTTAAGCTGGTCCTCTTGATTATGCCATGTTTTATTAATCTTGGAAACAAAATGCTCTTTAACAAATGTCTCTTTTGTTTCTTCTCCCTCCTACACTCAGATTTTGGTGCAAAGATCATGGTTTGTATTAAACCAGACCTTCTCTATTAGAGAAAAGGAGGACTGTTCCTTAAGGCCAGTTATTAACCAGGCTTATGGAATGATTGTCTCAAAGTGGCCATGAACATAGGCTTTCAGAGCAAGAACAGTCAAACATGAACAAAAACTGTGCTGCCCTTTTTATATACTCTGTCTTCTAGTTAGCAGATATAGAGCCATCATTTCCCAGCCTACCCTCCTTTATTAAAATAGATGTTTAGTGATGTGCTTTCTTCTGTCAGCTATCCATAGAATGGGTCAGATTGCTCAGCAAACTGCTGAAGCTATAGGAAACCAGTAATCCAGTTCTTACCAGCTTTGTCTTAGATGTTAGACAAACAGACAGGGCATTCCGCAGCTATGTAATATATATTCTCTGTTACCAAATATTTCTGACAGCCACAGATATGCTAATGTCTGTGTAGAAGCAATCTTATCCCAAATATGTATAAAAGGATGATAACTAGGGGGATAACCCACAGGTTAGGTAGGTGCTATTAAAATACGAAGTATATCACTCAGTAATAAAATGAAATGCACAGTTCTGATTACTTAAGAGATCTAGAGAAGTATTTACATAATGTGAAAAACGTAAGTACTTTATAAGCATTCTGTTTTCTGGGTAAGCCTTCGGGTGTATATTTAAGCTTTTTTACTGTACTGTGTGATGACAGCACTATTTTACTTTGCTTGTTGGCTTTAAAATTGATACCTAGAGAATTGCATGTCAGCTTCAGGAAAACAGGAGCTACGGTTGACTGGATTTCGGCTATGAAAAAAATTATCTGAAAACAACAACAAAATTAATCATCAGTGGAATCCTGGACTCCTGATCATACATGAGATGACATATTATTATTTATTTATTAAACAAGTATCATTCATTTGTCTAAAGGAATTCTAGGTGGTAAACAGAATAAAAGTATAGTAAAATAAAGAATATTTAAAACAGTAGATAATGATGATGCCTCAGTGAAAGTCATAGTTACCTACCAACCATCCCATACAAGCTCCAGCAACATCCTGGCCCACAGAGCCTTTGAGAAAAGCTAGGTTTTCTTATAAGTGGAAAATACCTCAGAAAGACCATGCATTCCTGAGCATAATACAAGCAGTCTATTTAGACCAGTGTTTCTTAACCTGGCTGGGGACTCCTGGGAGTTGAAGTCCATACATCTTAAAGGTACAAAGATTGAGAAACACTGCTTTGGGCTGTAATAAGAGCTCAGAGCAGGCCAGCAGACTTTTAAAAGTTAGAGGTTTGGAACCCTGATTAAGGTACAGTTAAGTGCTTGCAAGAAGAAACATAAATGGAAGCATCCTGTTGATTGCCAGATAGATAAAGCTATGAAAAATATAGGATTTATAGATCATGTTATTTCTTATGCCACCTAATTTCTTTGACGTATGATCCAGGAGAGGAGGAGGAGAAAATAAACTATATCTGAATGCCTTAGAAAGGCCGGTTTGAAAGAAAGAGGGCTCAGATTAATATGAAAGAAAAGGGGCTTTGTACTCCTATACTTGCACTTGTTCTCACCTCCAAACATATTCAGAATAACAGATATGGAAGGGACCTCGTCTAGTTCCTCAACCAGGCAACCCTATACTGTATTCTTTCTATTGTTCGCTTATTTATAAAGAAATAGACAAATTGACAATAGAAGAATTCTCTCCCTTTCTATAATCTGGGTTACAACTGGAGGAGCAGTTGTTTTTGGGTAGGCCAGCTGCAAGGAAAAAAAAAAGATTAAGTTGCAATTTCTTCATTGCATAAAGAATGTTGTGGTAGACTACAAATTCCAAAGTTAGTCTTTCAGTCTCAATATATTATTGAAGGTATCAGCAGTTGCTGATGAGCTTTTAAGCCCATGCTTTTTTCCTACTTTTTGCTACTACTAACTCTGCCTTAAAAATGCGTGGAGGGAGGGATCTGTAGATTTAGTGATTGGTTCCTCTTCATTATTAAATCAATCATACATCACTTTCATAAATTGAAAGTGGCAAGATGTTCCATGGGATGAGGGCAACAGCAGAGCAGGCTTTCTTCCTAGACCCTGTCAGACATAATTCTTTAACTGATGGGGCTCCCTTCCTTGCATGACCCAGTGAGACATATAGATGTAATTGGGATAAAATAGTCATTCAAGTAATCTCAGCCGAGGCCACAAAGGGCTCTGGGGTCATGAACAACATTCTGAATTTGGCCCATAAGCAGACCAATACCCAATAAAGCTCACACAGCAGAGGTGTTACATGTGCGGCTCTAAGGATGCCGAAGAATCCCTAAGCCACCTAATTCTGTACCAACTGTAGCTCCCAGATAGTCTTCAAAGATAGCCCTATGATGAGCATATTACAGTAGTACAGACGGAAGATAGTTTTCAGGCCCAAGTTCAAAACTTCAGTGGGAATTAAGCCCGGAGCTTTTCAAACAGAATTCAAAATAAGTCAAATATAATGTATGTGAATTTGACACATGAGTTTAGACACATTCTGGTTTCTTTCTTTTACATACATAAATATTAATTATTTATCTCAGCGGGTGGGTGGGTCCATTTAAGAGAGAAAAAAATAATGTACGTATCTCTCCTTGAGAGATCAACATATCCCATCACAGTTTACCCAAGCTCTAGAAACTTAACAAGAATCTTATTGGGAAAATGATTGAGAATTTGTTTCTGAAAAAAAGATTAATTTTAAAGTATCCTTTCCAAAAGGAAGAGCAGAGAGAAAACAAATTCTGTAGAATTCCAAATATTCCCACTTTAACTTCTATTTGCTAACTCCATCCAGCCTGAAGGATTTCATTACCAGTAAGTTAATACATATACACTATGTATATGAGGTATGTACAATATGTTTATTCTTAAAAAAATAAAAGGCTAGGTCAAAAAAAAATCATTGATAGTCTAGAAAGATGCCTCATTTTTTTAACCTAACTGAGCCGAATGTGCAGTCATTTTTCTTTCATGCTTCCCTTCACATAAGCACACACAAAAGATTCCCTCTCTTGTCTTGTGGGGGTTGGGGGGAGCAAAAGATTATGAAGAGAAAAAAAATAGGATGAATAGAGATGGGGAAGAGAAAAAAGTAGCTGAAGTAGGAAAGAGAGGAAAGAGAAACGAGAAATGAACTTGATGGAAATGCTTCAAGGCATTTGAACTGTCCTTGGCATTTGAATAGTCCTTGGAGGACTATTCATTGCAATTATTTCTTTATCTTGGATGGAACTGCTGCTCACCATACTTAAGCAAAAAATGTTTCAAATATGTGAAATTTTGTTGCATTGTTGCACCATCAGTCTACTCAACCTGAATATACCCCGTGCTGACATAAAGTGGGTATTCACCTGCTAATTCTTCCATTAACCAGATACAGTTATCTTTCCCATTTAATTAGTAGGACTAATGCAAACCCACAGTTTACACTCAAATCTTATTCAGGTAACTGCCCAGATATATAATACCACTAACAGCTGCAATGTTAGAATGAAAAATGCAATTACTAAATACATTTGTTCACAACCAGAAGGATATAGTTAAACCTATTACATGGTGTAGAAGTACTTTGAATGTTGACTGCCCATGTGTACAACTTTTCTATGAATTTTAATAGGTAACTTTAAAAAAAAAACCTTCGAACATGAAGTTATCTCAAGTATTATTTGTCACTTGGGGGAACTTAATTGTTTCTGTTTTCAGGAAGATATCCAACACTTGGTTAAGCACTGGATGGTTTACAATGAGTATTGCATTAGAACTCTGTGACAAAATAGACGTCTACGGAATGGTGCCACCAGATTTCTGCAGGTAACCAATTCATCTGAATTTTTAATTAGGTTGCAAAATTCAGTCTTATGGAATATGCATGTACACATAAATGTCTTTATACTATTCAAAACTCAGATGTAGATTTTCCTGGAATTCCTAATTAGCATGTGCTGTGATTGAGTTTTGAAAACAATAAACAGCATTTAATTACATTTAATATATTATTTTAAATTGTTTGTACTGTGAGTCATCTTGTTACTTTCCCTTAGTCTTTTAAATATTTATTAGGTAAACATAATGCTAAGAATACATAAAATTAATTTCTGGAAAAAAAACCATTCGAAAATCTTGAAAATCAAGATTATATGGGTATATGTACAAACACATGCCATTAATGGCTTGTTGCATTTTTATCTATGACCTGTGTATATGTGTATATGGTTTATGACATGTCACTTAGCTATGGAAATGTCATGCCCCTGTTGGAGTCTGACTCCGAGGGAGAGAAGGAACAGACAGGGAGTGGAAGTATGGTTCTGGAGGTTGTGGAGGAAACTGGGGAAGGGCATAGGCCAGCTGGGCAGTCAGAAGAAGACCCAGGCCCACCCCCTCTTCATCCTATGGCACGCAGAAGAAGATAAGGGAGAAACATGAATGGCGTGGTCTACAGGGGACGAAGGCCTTGATCCTTTTCATGGGCTGCAGCTGTGAGGACTATTTAAAAGGATATGGACTGTGCATGGGCCAGTGTTGGAAACAAAGCGTGAAAATATTTATAGTCTGTCCATTCTTATCTGAGTTTGGTGCCCTTCCCAGTGTGTGTATTTCGATATCTGTGGACGTCTTCAAGCCCTTATTCTGCCTTGTCTCAGTAATTGTTTCAGTGTGGTTTGTGTTGTTTTTTTCTATTTATAATTTATATGTATTTTGAGTTTGAATGGAAGTTTTTCTTTTTCGCATCTGTTTGTGGGGGAGTTTTTTGTCTCCAGTAATTGATAATTGGAGCTTTAAAGCCAAGTTGAAGGAATTAAAGAGACTTCACCTGTGACTGTTGCTTTTGTATCCCACCCTGGGTCATCACAGGAAATGTGATGCAGCTCCATCTGCTATGAGGATATGATGTCCATCCTTCATGATAAATAACAGCTCACAACCTTTCTTAAGAATCAGTCTATTCTTGCTTTTTTCCCCAACTCTTTTGACTCAGAAATATTATTGGGTCTTCTTGATTGCACTGCATGTTTGAGATATCTGCATATTTTTTTCAATCCATTTGGAAACCTTCATCTTTCTTGATTTGGAGGTGTGCTTCAGATGGTTGTCTGAATTTTTTTCAGCTCCTAGAAGCAAGTATGTCAACTGCCTTGGTCATATCTTCATTCCATGGATCAACTAGGTCTTTGAAAGATTGCCAAGTTTTAATAGATGAAGTACATACCTCATTCAGGAATCTTGCAATGTTATCTGGTTTTTGAAAGCAGAGCATTTTAAGAGGAAGCATGACTTGGAGAGAATCCAATCTGTGTATTAGTGGAACAACAGATTCCTCTTATTTTTATTGGATTTCTCTTCCCATAGATTGATTTCCATTCTGATTAGCAAAACCTGCAGTAGCTATTAAAGTATGAGATTCTTTTTACACAAACTTGGCACAAAAGTTAAAATTAATGCCATTTCTGACAGGTCAGACAAGAAAACAGTTGGGCTGCACTGCTGTGTAGCAGTATGTAGTAATATCCAAATCCTATTCTGATGTCCCCTGATTGTTAAGCTTTCATTTAAGAGGAATGGATTTTGGTTATCATTCCATCTGTTTGCCTGTCAGAATTTGCTTGCTTCTTTCTTGAAAATGCCTGTAGATTTGCTTGTACAAATAGCATTAAACCTTAAAGTTCTTCTCAGTGGGATTTACCATTAAGTAGCATCATCATAGAACACATGAATATATTTTCGTTTTATCCAAAACAAATTGTGAGTGTGTGTGTGTGTGTGTATTCACACACACACACACACACACACACACACACACACGATTGCACAGTGCCACTTTGGAAAATTAATATTTTTACATAACAGTAGTTACATCTGTAAATGCACTCTTACTATATTGATAAGCTACTGAGTACTGATTAATGTCTAATATCACATAATAATAAAATAGGCACCTTTATAGATAAGTAGTAGCTTTAGTATTAATAAGCAAGGATAGGGATGACTTTCAGCATTCTCAAAAGTTCAGTCTGCTAACATAAAAATATAATTGCTGAGTGGGAATTTAGCATAGAATTTTAGTCAAACCAGCAGTTAAGACACTGGGCTTGTTGGCTGGAAAGCTGTCAGCCCAGGTTCGAGACCCGAGTGCCATGCGATGGGGTGAGCTCCTGTACCTGCCCCAGTTCCCACCAACGTAGCAGTTTGAAAGCATGCAAATGTAAGTAGATCAATAGTATCACTTCAGTAGGAAGGTAACAGCACTCCATGATATCATGACCACATGACCATGGAAACATCTTTGGGCAGCATTTGGCTCAATAGTCTTGAAACGGAGATGAGCATTGTCCCCTATAGTCAGCAACGACTAGTGGAATAAAATACACAGAGACTCTTTTACCTATCAAATCAGAAAGATGAAACTTACAAACTTACTCCAATTCTTTTTTGATGATGTTTAGGATCTTTTTATCTTTCCTTCTTTTTCTTTTTTGATGATGTGGCCCCAAAGATACAAGATACAAGTGTAGATGTTGTCATCATCTTGAAGTTGAACAACAAGGGTTTGTTCCTTTGGGTTAATACGAGCTGTATTGATTATAACACTTTCCTAGCTATACTGTCCTGAACGTTGTTTCTGTGTAGCAGTTGGAAGAGGAATAACTGCACATTTTTTACTCAAAAAAATGAATAATTTAGGTATGAAGGAGAAATGTTTGTTCCTTTCTACCAGTCATCACACTCAGACACTACAAGGCTTATAGGTTCATAGTACTCACTTTCCTTCCTTCTATCTACTTACTTCAAAGGAAAATTCATTATGTGATCTTGATGCTGTACTCATTGTTTTCCACCATGGAAAAACTTAATTGTTATTAATGGGGAAAGGGAAGCCACGATGCAATATCACATTGTACCTTATAACAGGTATTATCAGCATTCATGAGTGCGCAAAAAAAGCATGAAGCTGTGACGTTTCTTCTTGTAATATTTAGAGGATGTCATGGCATGTAGATTTGGTTTGTTAATTATGCCAGAAGCCACTAGGGCTATAATTTATCCATCTAAGGCAGGGATGTCCAACCTTGGCAACTTTAAGACTTCAACTCCCAGAATTCCTCAGTGCTTAAGGTCAGGAGGCGCAGTGGTTAAAATGCAGTACTGCAGGCTACTTCATTGATCACCAGCTGCCAGCAGTTTGGCAGTTAGGCTCTCACTGGCTCAAGGTTGACTCAGCTTTCCATCCTTCCAAGGTCGGTAAAATGAGGAACCAGGTTGTTGGGGTCAATAGGCTGACTCTGTAAACTGCTTAGAGAGGACTGTAAAACACTGTGAAGTGGTATATAAGTCTAAGTGCTATTGCTATTAAAGTTGCCAAGTCTGGATACCCCTGATCTAAAGATTTCCTAGTTGAGAAAATCTGCCTTCATATTTATAGGTATGCGATAGCATTATAACTAGTTATATGAAGCTTGTACCATTAAAGTGTTTCTCAGGCATTATAAAATCTGGAGGAAGTGCTCCACGAAAACAGCATACCTTCTGCCAGAGATGCTTAAATGATATTTGTAGAATTAAAGGGATTTTGTGCATTTAACTTTGTATGCTTTAGTTTCTGTGTTACTGCCATATGCCGTATGCTATGAGAGTATGGGCACAATCACTCTTAAACTAAGATCCTTTGTCAGCCTTTTATACTGCCAGATGGATTTTGCTTTGTCTTTTATTGAATTGGACTCATTTTAGTAAAAGGGATCAAACTGTATCAAAGTTACAGACCTAAAGAAGAGAAATAAGAACAGTGATCATGGAGGGCCCTTAGGATTTTCAGGATCTCTAGAAATTTAAAGATGAGATGTTACAATTAATTTTTTAAAAATGAGATGTTACAATTAATTTTTTAATTTTTTTTAAAAAAACTGTAGAAATTCATTACTAAAAATAGTGCTGAGGATGAAGCTATATACAGTATATATAATTCATACCCTGGACAATAATCTATTTAGGTGGGGTTACAAGTTTTCCAACCTTGCAATCTGTTGTGATTGTTAAATAAAATTATCATCCTTGCAAATCAATTTAGCATCACAGCAGCAATTTAAAACAAAACCACACAAAAAAGTGGCAGTACCAAATGGTTCCATACATGCTTCTATCTTGTGTTGGTTGGATCAAAAGTCTGAGGTCCTGTTACTACTTCCAAAGCTCTGAATGTATCTCCGGTTTTTTCTATTCAAGCTACATACATAGCACACTCCAATGTAGTCAGCTATTTGGTTCTGGAGTGATTATATTTTAATTAGTTCAGATGAAATATTTCAATGTTTACCTCTGGGAGATGAGGTGAATGGGGAAAAGGACTTTTTGAACCCTTTGGCTTATTGAGGACAGCCTTATTTTTCGGTCACATCCAACTATTTGCTCTCTTTTTTAAACAGGGATTCTAATCATCCTTCAGTACCTTATCATTATTACGAACCACTGGGACCTGATGAATGTACAATGTACATTTCCCATGAACGGGGAAGGAAAGGAAGTCATCATCGCTTTATCACAGAGAAACGAGTCTTTGAGAATTGGGCCCGGACTTTCGATATTCACTTTTTTCAACCAGACTGGAAACCAGAGGCACTTCCTGTCAATCATGCAAAGATTAAACTAGTGTTCTGAGGAAATAATGCACAAGGGTGCAATCACAATCACTGACAGTATCAGGTTTCTGAGAATTGAACATCATATCACAGCAAGCCAAGCTGAAAGAAGGAAGGTTAACAGGGTTTGCGGATTTTTTTAAAAAAGAAACCTTGCTACAATATTCAGGAAGTTGTTATGAAAGAATACCGAAAAAAGGTGCTTGGCATTCAGTATTTGATTAAGCAAAATTTTCACTTCTGTCTATTGCATATGTATATGTGATTTGTTAAAAAGAAAAGAAGACAACACCTTCGGTATTAATGAGCGTAATTCAGGAGATGTGTGATTCATTATGTTTTTAAGGCACATTGCCACTGGGTTTTCATAGTGACATTTAACAGTTACTTAGTGGACGTTTTTAATGCAATCCAGTATTTTTCTATTTCACAATGATAACGGTTATTTATCTTTCATAATCGCTCAAAAACTGAGGATTTATATTGCCGCTGGTTTAATGCCCAGCTTCTTGTTTATATATTTTCTCTTTGAACTATAGGATAATTCTGTCTGGCATGTAATTAATATTTGATCTGGAAGTTTTGTGTTGTTTTTTTTAAATTTTGTATTCTAGGCAGTGTTCCAGCATCAAGCCATTTTGAGAGCACATCTTGATGGGGAGCTCCAGCTGAGAGTGATGGTTACAGCCATAGTATGTGACATTAGGTCTACAATTAAGAGTTAGTTATATCTACAGTTCCTTAGCTGACTATTTTTGGTCTTTTGGTATTGCTAAAAAAATAACCTGGCAGCCCTAATTTCATTTGATCCAAAAATAATTTGAGCAAATGTGAATCTCAGAAGCGTCTTAGAATGTGGTCTCCCACATGCCTTCTGAGCTACTTAAATCCTTCAAAACTATATTAAGAAATGTTTGGATTAGATGGATTAGGGGTACTTTACCTAGAAATGCATTCAATTCACTGGACTTTATCTCCAAGTAGATGTGGATTAAATGCAATTATTTGAAGATGACATGGAAAGCTAGGATTTGGTTGCAGTGGAATCTGCCAAGGCAGACTGATGCCTCCTCTGAAAATGGCAAAACCCAGTTATTTGTATATATTGGTTTATGGATGTGGAGAGAGAGAGAGAGAGAGACCGAGACCAGGCCAATTGGAAAGAAGATTGTGACCATGTATAAACATCCTGTTCTGTTTTGTGGAGTAGGAAACAGACCTTCTGTTCAGAAGTGCTATGAATTACAAGGATGTAAAGTTGGTCCGATCTGACATAAGATAAAATACACTGTTTCTTTAAGATGCCTTGGCACTATTCAGATCTAGCGAATGATCTACTAAATGATCTACTAGCACTAAATAGTTCTGTAAATTGGATCCTCACTTGTTATGTTCCTTTGTGGGATTATATCTAGCTTGTGAATAAAAAGCATTTCATTCACAGTGTTATTTGACCTTGCACATGACAGATCATTGAAGTCAAATAACTTTTTCAAGCTGTCAATAATTCAATTGGCCACTTGCACACTTCCATACACTATTACTTCACATAGTTAAATAATTCCATGTTTGATAAGAGTTGTCATCAAAAGCTGGATTCATTTAAAGGTGTTATGCATGGGGGACAAATATACAGGAAGAGGTATTTGGCGGGAGGTGAGTTTTATCAGTTTGAGAATTTATAAAAAATTGTGTTGTGGTGCTTGTGTTTTCAAGCTATAGGAAAAAAAAAAAATTCCCAAGCAAAAACAGTGATTGAGTTGTGAGAGGGAAAACAACTCAGTCATTTTCCTCTTCTTTTTATTATGGTGAAAGTATTTCTCACAGCTACATCTGTTCTTTACTATTGAATAAAATATTATGAATTGATAAGCAATTGCACAATTTTACTAACACCTCATGTTTCTTTCCATACAACAATAGGTCATCTCAGAGAAGAGGGAACCCAAATTTGTTATACATTATAAGAAAAATGGGTTATACCTTGAGAGGGCTTGTTGCACCATTTAATTTACACATTTCATGAAATCTGATGTACAAATAATTAAATCCAGACTTATCCACATTTCTCAAGCAATGAGAATTAGGCTTGAGCTCCAGCAGTTGGATAACACTCATTGGGAGAACGATCACTACATACAAAGGCATTGCATTGTTGAAAGTTAAAATGGCCTGGCCTGTGACCTAGATAAACAACATGACTGTTACATAGTCCCTGATAATTTCCAATTGTTATTCACTATGCTATTCAATTTTCCAACAATATTAAAATAGCGTCTGTTGTCTGTGACTGCACCAGAAAGCGCCTCTTTGAAAAGTAATAAGCACACTGAGCAGCAGAGTTGTCGAGAGCTGCAAATGGCAGAATATATCATACACAGGCTTCAGATCAAAAGGATCAGAAGAATTACACTCTTGAAAAGGAAATTCTGATATGCAATCCTGCTGCAAAAGTAGGGAGACGAGTCACATTTCTTTTATTTATTTACATCTCTTTGTAGTCTCTTTCAGGGCTATATGATCCCTTTCTGAGTCAGGGCATATTTATTTTTTGTATAAGACCCAAATACTAATGTGGGAATCCTGTGATAAGGATTTTCAGTACGGCTTGCTTTTTCAGGCAACAGACTTTTAACACAGATTGAAAAATTACATGTTAGGAGAGCATGTATTGATGGCTTGGAGGGGGAAAAGGCAACTTTCACTGAAAGAAGGAATATTATGTTTTTACCCTTGCATGAAAAATAGAGATTTGTACTGGGAGGGTGAGACGCATGCATTCCACATTGCCAATTCTTTTTATTTAAAGTAAAGCAAAGCAAGTAGAAAGAACAGATTGGAAGAATAGAATAGAATAGAATAGAATAGAATAGAATAGAATAGAATAGAATAGAATAGAATAGAACAGAATAGCTTAGTTTAGTTTAGCTTAATTTGGCCAATAAAGTATGTTGTGATTGGAGTCACAAGGAATTTGTCTCCAGTGCAGAAGCTTTCAGTGTACAATGCAAAACAACAGAATAATTATAAGTATTTGGATCTTATGCAAAAAATAAGTAATAAAAATGCTAATCATTGCTTTCTGAAATCATGTGTTCAGCTTTGCTTAAGAGTCAGCTTTAAGCAAAAATAGGAAATGTATGATCTGAACAATAATACAAAATACACATAGCATAGATAAAATTTAATAATAAAAGCATTTACCTTTGCACAACTTCCATTGGCTAAGACTGCTGGCCAGAACATCTGGATGACCCTTTAGGGGTATATGGCACAAGCTGTATATTGTCGTTTATTTAAGTTACATGCAAACTATATAGTTAGAAATGCTAGTAATAATGCTAGAAGTAATACAAACTTAAGGAATGTCTTGTTGCAAATGAAAAAAATATGCTTCTCCGTTCATTTGAAAACAAAAAAACAAAATCCATTAAGTTTATGTCAAAGGCAATGACAGTCCAGTGCAAGCGGGTGAAATTAAACAGCCTTTATTTTCCAACATTCAGAATTCACTCCAGTCATGAAACAAAGAGATGTCTGCTGCTTGGAAAAGGACCATGATAAATTTGGACAAAATGCCAAAGGGGAGACAAACAATACAGAAAACAAAGATGTGTATTATCAAATCCCTAGTTTTCTAAGTTAAAAAATACGTGACAGTAAAAACTGATCAGAAAGGCTGAACAAAGAAAAATGGATGCTTTAGAGTTGCGCTGGAGAAATTTGTTGATAATATCTTGGAGTGCAGGAACAAATCACGCAGTCAAGTAAAGCAATAATGGGAGTGCTAATAATGAAGCTTAAATGCACCCAATTGGAGAGCAAAACTGGAGACAATTGAAAAGAGTGACAAAAGACATGGTGATTTGATACTACCATTGATGACACAAGTGCAATCCTACAAAACTCAAGATGTTACTGACAGGTAATCCTGCTGAAATTGTCAGGTCACGAAGAATGAGAAGTAACTGCACACAAAGCTTCATATTAAACAACTGGTGCAATCTTACTCATTTCTGCACAAATGAATGTTATTCAGGTATGCACCTGCACCTTTCATAACATACAAGGGGGAAAACGTTAGTTAGAAGCTGTGTTTTAGAAAACCTATCAGATGACAAGGGTTATGTTGCAATGGAGAAGAATCTAGACTCCAAGATTTATAAACAATTTGCAAATTGTTAAAAACTCCTGTTAAAATTATAAAGGTACTATGAAAGCAACTCTTAATACTCCAAATAAAAAGATGGTGATAATAGTCAAAGTTGCTGGATTATATTTGACATTTTTTACTTGAACCCAGTTACAATCAGATAGGAAATGATACCTTTTCCAGAAACCCAACTAAGACTATCTGAAATTAATTACAAAGAGCTAACTTTCTCAGAAATGAATTGAAAGGGGAAAAAAAGAGTTTCTAGAATTCAATTCTTTTTAATTTTGTTCAACATAGCATGGGTAATACAGTCAATATAAATTTCCCAAGAATAAACCATAGGATTCTGTTAACATAGTCCAGAATCATGATACCATGAATCATGAAATTCTTGCTTGTAACGGTATTTGCAATGTGTCTCTAAAGTGTTCCAAAGATTTTTCCTGGAAGCATCAGCAAATACAGGGACTGTTACAGTCCAATTGCCTTCCATTCTTTGGTCAGAAAGAATTTTGAGTTATGGAACATGAATTGCGGCATTTCAATCTAATTGTTTTCCTTACCTCTGTTAATCAGCTGTACTACTTTCCCTGGTTCATACATTGGGTTTACTAAAAGTCTCCGTTCTCTAAGCAAATTATCTTGGCCTGTAACTCATGTTCCTGTGTTCCCACAGACTTGTCTCCCTGCCACACACCTACCCCCCCAATTACTGGTTTTACTGAGCTGGACACATTTTAGGTTGAACAAGAAGCCTATAAAGTAGGACATCACTGCTTAATTCCAGCAGGGTTCTATTGAGTTTGCCATTTTCACAATATCCACGCACAAAGCTGTTATTGGATTTTTAAAATGTCAAAAATTGAGAATTTAAAAATTTAAAAGTAGGTATCTGTGATGCATCTCATTGAAGAAAGTTATGTTCAAGTTCTACAAATTCCATGTAGAGATACAAATAGTATGTTTTTAATATTTGCATTCACACACACATATTTCGAAACACTTAAAAGATTATTTATTCTTAACTGATCTTCCTGCAGGTAAAAATCATATAAATTATAAACTTTAAGATTGTTTTGTCCTGAAGTACTGAATCTCAACAATCAATCAATAACAATCTCAACAATCAATAAACAAAATTTTAACAGGCTAATCATTGCTGTTTTGCTAGATAAGAGAAGTATTCTTATAAAAAAATGGTCTTTTGTGACAAGAGGACTATCAATCAATTCAAATTTAGCAATATTGGTCTTACTTTATATAATTAATCTACAGATTCTCTTTGCTTCTAATTCATTCAACAATATTATATAAACCCAACTAATTATGTATGAAGTGAAATCTGAAATGCACAAAATGATTTCACTCCTCATACAGGTCAATGTTTTGTGTTTATGAAACAGAATACCCTAAATGGAGAATTATACTCACCATAATGCACAGCTTGTAGCAATATATCTTAGTCTATGTCAGGGCTATCAAACTTGCGGCCTGTGGCTGGATGTGTCATGCACTGGCCATGCCCTTGCTCGGTTTAGCAAAGGGAAATAAAATTCTGATACATCATGTTTAGCTGCTGTGATGATGTGACTTTGACACCCCTGGTCTATGATGTTTCTCAACATTGACTGTTTGAAGACGTGTGGTCTTCAACTCCCAGAATTCCCCTTGCTGGCTGAGGAATTCCAGAAGTCCACATATCTTGAAGATGCCAAGGTTGAGAAAAAATGTTCTATATGGTATGTTACCCAGGTTTTGTATCTGAAGAAAAAAAGAAAAAAGTACACATATGTGCAAATTTGATTTAAATGATTTAATATAATCCCCTCAAAAATATTTCCCTACAACATTCTCCATGAACACACTACCTCAGGAATTGTATGTACACAAACATATAGCTCAGTCTAAAGCTATATTAAACATGTTTTATGCTTATGGCTTTTGAATGTAATCTGGATCCACTGGCTAGTGGACTGATGTGGAAAATCTAAGTGCATATTTGCTAAAGAACTGATGAATTTACTATTGGTTGTAAATTTGAATGAGTCATGCAATCCAAGAAATATACCCTGTTTCTCAAACAATATGGCCTCCCCCAATAGGAAGTCCCAGCATGTTTTATAGGCATGAAATGAAATTAAGCCCCTCCCCCAAATTAAGGCCTATATTAAAACATGTGAAATGGTGGGGGGGGGGTTGCTGTTAGGAAGTACTTTTGTTGCACATCCAGATATGGTTCTGCCTGCGTTGACCCCGATACGAAGTGCCCCACCAACGCCAAGGTCAACATCCAAGCCTTCGCTGCCCGAAGATGCACGGGGGGGGGGGGGAACTAAGTCACCCCCGAAAAGACGGCCTAGCCATTTTTTCAGGGCTCAAAAAAAAATAAGACCCGGCCTTATTATATGAGAAACACGGTAATAGCTGCAGGCAAAGGTTTGATCTAACAGGCTGAATTTAAACAGTGTTAATCAATATTCCCTGAGAGTATTTTTGTTTCTGTTGAGCAGATATTCAATACATACAACAAAAATCTGCAAAGTGACTTAAGTATATATCAATAAGAAGACATCTCAAGGTTCAGCATATTGTCTAAACCTTTGCTTCAATGACAAGGGAACTATTTTTTATAAATAATAATAGACACGACTATTTTTCAGTACAGCTAAGATGTTCATTGATTTTAAAATATTTTAATAAATTGTCTACAGAGTTTCCTCTGCATTCATCTATTCCCTCCCACTGTTTGATCTAACCGTTCTTTTCCATAACAAAAGATTCTTGCCTGGCTATTACGGAAATAAAGGCTACTCATCAGCTGTTCTAAATAATGAAAAATAATAATACACTGTCATTTCAGGCAGTGTCATTTCAGACAGAAAGAAGGACAAGAAACAAGTTTTCTAAGATAGTAGCAGTGCCACTTAGAAGTTTTTTTTTTCCCACCTAAAGACTGTCTTCATGGTAACTTTCATGGTGTTTCCTTGTATTGTAGAGTTGCAGTGATCTTGAAAGAAAGATGTTTCTTAACCGAAATCATGTTTGTCTTCTTTCAAAGTAGCCTTGTTTGTACCCAGTAGAGATTCATTTTTTCACCAGTGGATTCTTGCAGGTAGAAAATTCCAAGTAGAATAACTTCAACACTTTTATGAAATTATGTTATGTTTGAAAAAAGAAAAAATAAGGTTTTTTTTTTTTTAAATTAAGTTCATTTTAAGAGATAGAACAAAATGTGACAAAATATTTCAAGCAGACAAGCTCACATTATCCATTCAAATATTTTCTGGTAGGGAGACATTCACAGTTCAAACTTGGTTGCTTTGAAGCTCTAAAAGATGTGCTTCATGTGCTTCATTCCATAGGTTTTAAAGAAGACCATGATAATTAGAGCCCAAAGTCCCAAAATAAAGCCTCCGGGAGGATGCCAGTCCTTTTGTTTCGGTTTCTGTAAAGGGGAAATAAATGTTTCAAAAAATAGTTCTATCATACACAACATATAAACAAAAGTTTAGTATTAGAATCCCCTTACTCTCTTGGATGAAGTCAGAATATTGTAAGGTCAACATGTTTCATGTGTTAGTCATTTTAAAGGCAAGTAGGCTAAATGATAGTCCACCATTGGAGTTATTTCAAGTAACTACCAAATTCTGTATTTAATTAAAAAGATAACCCCATCTTTTGATGAAAGTTATCTTAAATTCAATGCCGCCTTCCTTCTGGATAAATACAGCTTCGTTGATGGTGTGCCTGCATTTTGCCACACATCAGAGAGGCTCAGACAATCCACATCTTCTAGAAGAAGAGATCATTTGACATGAAATAGTCAATTTCCCTCTGTTAGGGGGAAAAACCTGTTCTTTTTACAGATGGGAGAACTTTGGCATAAATAGGGTGGACCATGGTAAGAAGAGAGGCAGCAGTGTTAGGCTTAGACTGTTTCCAAGGAACAAGATTATTCCTTCTCTACAGGAATAAGGAGAACCTTTTAGTGCAGAACTGTTTTTTGACATTTTTCTTCTTCCTTATAAAGATCTAAATACATTATTATTATTTAGTATCAGCTTTAATCTGTGCATGAATTTTCCTATGGGAAAAATTGTTGGAATTGATGTATTAATTTGAAATTCTCCAACATATCAACTGATGGAAGACTTGCAGTAAATCGCTGGCATCTTGTGGTCTACTTGGAGCATTACCTGTGGCATTTTCTTTTAATCAAGGTGCTGTTTTCTCTCACAATCTAAACAATCTGGAATTGCTTCCCTTCATTATTAAGTCCTTGAAATTTGGGCAGTCAAAGTTGCAAAGAGCTTTTTATACTGTGCATCTTTATTTTTCTAAAGAAACTTTGACTTGGATGATTTCTTGCAAGTTTGATTTACCCATGAGTGGGGAAGAGAGGAAGGGCTCAAACCTCTAGTCAAATGACTCTACAGTGTATGGCCAGGAGGTTGTATAATAGAATTTTTTTTTTTCTCCCATTCCAACAACTAGCAAAACTTAAGCCCAGTTGGTGACAGCTATCACTTTCTTACAACCAGACATCGAGGTGTGATGCCAGCTGAGGCTCCCATCAGGAAAATAAATAGTAACAATAGCAATTACCAGGTAGCCTATCCTACGGGGAAGGTTTGACCAAGGTGCTCAAATTCCAGACATTTCTGAGAGAGAAGGTTTGGGACCTCTACTTTTCGAACTAAAATTTAACCATTGCACTAAAACCTTATCACAATTTCAAAACATAATTTGTTTCTTACAACTCTTCAGGGTTTCGCCCTCTTTTCTTTTAAATAACATGATACTTCCTCAAATGTTTCCTTTTTAGACTTAGGAAATGAACCATGTTATAACAATGAGAAACGTGCAGAATAAGTAATAATGGTCCACTTGGTTTTGTGCAATTCTATATGCAGAATCCTGCAGAGAGTAATATACAATTAGTTTATTTATTAGACTAATTTATATAGCTGTCCAATAAAAGATAATCCAGCATTGAAAAGACAAATATAACCATATTAAAAAAATACAGAGATTATGATCTTACTGTAAAGGTGAAGTAAAATCAGCTTTCCTTTGTTTTTACAGATCTGCAGTCACTTTTTCATTATTGTCCTAACTGTGATCCATTGCTAAATGAGACAGTCACTAAACAAGGACTACCAATCCAAGGTAACCTCAATCCAAAATAACCAGAATAATGAAGCAACTCCCAACTCATGTACTTGCAGAAAGTTATAGGAAAGTGCACCAATGAAATTTATAATCACAAGAACAAAGCCAACAATTATAAATATTATACTCGTGTCCAAAATGATCAAGCAATTTTCATTAACACTGAATTGAAAACAATACCAATCACTGCTCATTGATATACACAAGCACTCATTTCTATATCAAGAAATCAGACTTAAATATGCAAGACTGCCAACACCTCATGTTTCATACCATTTCACACAAAGGAACATTTCTGCTTAATTTTTTCCTAATTACCAGCAATATGCATATCACATTGCTCATATCATTATTCCCTTTGTTGTCTCACTCTTCCTTCAGTTGTATCACAGTTAAATCCTCACCAGAAAGTGACACCTGCACCTCTATAACTGTCTGGTTTGGTTCTGCAACCCAACAGGAAAGACACAGACTTCAGAGGATAATTAGGACTGCAGAAAAAACAATTACTACCCACCTGCCTTCAATCGAGGACCTGTATAGTGCATGAGTCAAAAAGAGGGCTGTGAACATATTTGCAGACCCCTCACATCCCGGACACAAACTGTTTCAACTGCTACCTTCAAAATGACACTATAGAACAGTGGTTGCCAACCAGTGGGCCAGGGACCACTGGTGGTCCACGAGAAAATGTTGGTGGTCCACAGAGAAATGTCAGCCCCAAAGCAATTAATCCAGGCTGCATGGGAACACAAGGCTTGTGTCGCTTGCATTGCAAACAATACGAAGTAGTGAGGGGAAGGGGGAAAGGGCAGGAGAAGAACTTGCCTACTCACCTCACACGCCTCACCTGGCTACCGGGCTGCTTCTTTCTTCTTTTGCTTTTGGCTGCACTCAAGGAAAGCAGCAAAAGTCTTTTTCTCCCTCAAACTCCACCAGAAATGAGTCCCTGCAAGGCATCCTGCTCCAAGAGGCTGTGCCAGCACAAGTCTCACAAAGACTCATTTCTGGCAGAGTTTGGGGGAGAGAAAGAAAAACTTCTGCTGCTTCTGCTGCTTTCCTTGCATGAAGCCAATAGTCTCTCTCTCTCCCCCACTGAGAACGGAGCTAGAGATGGTATCCTGCGATCCCAAATAAAAAATAATCAATCGGTAGGGAAACAGGGTGGGGAATTTTCGTGAAGACTTTTTGGGGGGATTTTCCCAGGATCTCTGCTGCTTTCTGCAGAGACCCTGGGAAAACGTCAGCATACCACTGTCAATCAAAATTCATATTAATGGTCCATGGGATTTAAAATTATGAGTTTGGTGGTCCCTGAGGTCCAAAAGGTTGTCGACCCCTGCTAGAGAGCACTGCACACCAGAACAACTTAGACACAAGGACAGTTTTTCCCTGAACGCCATCACTCTGCTGAACAAGTAATTCCCTCAACACTGTTCAACTATTTACAAAGTCTACACTACTATTACTATTAACCTTCTCATCACTCATCACCCCTCCCCTCCCACTTGTGACTGTATGACTGTAACCTTGTCGCTTGTATCCTTACGATTTATATTGACTCTGCTAGTATGATTTGATTGCTTATTGTACCTTATGACTGTTATTAAGTGTTTGTTGTACCTTATGATTCTTGATGAATGTATCTTTTCTTTTATGTACACTGAGAGCATTTGCACCAAGACAAATTCCTTGTGTGTCCAATCACACTTGGACAATAAAGAATTCTATTCTATTCTATTCTATTCTATTCTATTCTATTCTATTCTATTCTATTCTATTCTATCCTATCCTATCCTATCCTATTTCTAGACAAATGACTTCAATTTTCAGTGACACTAAAAGCTTTTCTTTTTCTTTTTTTTTTTTACTATAGGGCACATAATTTGATTTCGTTGTAGGTCTAAATATTTATAAGTTGGTTTTGATAGAAGGCTTTATGTTTTGTCATATAAGATGCCAACGCTCTTTTTTTCTTGATGCTGCAATTCCAAGTGGGAACCAGTTAAAAAGCAACTTTTCTTATATTGGAATTGAAGAATATGCAAGCCATCTGTTGATGCTGACCAGTACAGCTGCATGAGATATATTGTTAATAAAACCAATGGCTCAGCCTGGGCTGTCAAACTCCTGGCCCGTGGGCCAAATGCATCATGTGCTGGCCACACCCACACCTGGTTTAGGAAAAAGAAAAAAGTCCCGATATGTCAAGTGACAATGCTGTGACAATGCTGTGAGTTTGACAGCCCTGGGCTAATGCAACAGTTAATAAAAATAGTTTAAGGGGAGAATGCATTGCTTTCTATCCAATGCGTATGTCTTGACAATGTGGTTGAAAAGTGTACATAATAGAAATTGTGTGCAGGCCAAATTTCAGCTATGGCTAAGAATAACCATAGGGTTTTGCAAAGGAAAGGGTGCTGATGAACAAAACACCCTGTTTGAAGCATGAAAGCAGCTCTTTTGCAAATCTGTCTCCAATTACCTGCTTCTGCGTGCCCAGGCAACAACGTTTTCACTGGCATCACCACGGAAGCAAAGTGGCTGCGCTCTGCACACAGCCAGGGACAGCTTTTGAAGTAGCTTCCCAAGCCAAATTGCTTCATTTGCAAAATGCCTCTTTCAAAAGCTTTGAGGTGCTTTAGATTAGAACCTTCAAAATTCAAAAATGATCTGAATATCTCTTAATGCAGAAAGGATTCATTTTCACCTCGCTCAGCAGTGATGCTGAACTGACTCTGCTACTTTTATACTGTTGTGGTCCTTATTTGATTTTAGTCCTTGTTTTTTTAAAATGAGTTAAATGTAGTCATCCTGAAAAACCTTGAACCAGAAGCAAAATCTGCATCCATTAATAAAAGCATAGGACTACTGTATTTTCCTGGTTCTGAAATCATCATCAGTGCTTCTTTATTATTCCCTCAGAAAGGCTGCAGGGAAATTCTACAGCCATTGACAGTTGGGAAGCATATGAGTTTAATAAGTTGTTCTTTTTATTGTCATTATGATTATATTACATGACTATCTAGAGTTTTAAATGAAGGCTATTAAGTAATGTGATACCGAGATATAATCCAGTAGGAATAATCTAATCTAAATTTGACTTTCCTACCAAAAACTGTCAATACCATAGAATATTTCCTTCCTTCCTTCCTTCCCTGTCTCCTTCTCTCCCTTCCATTTTAATATACTTTTGATCTGTCTAATTACTGTAACTTTCAGGGAGGACTGCAAGCTATTTAAAAATTATCACACACAAAGTCATTAAAATGAATTTAATTTTGAGTCTCTGAAATGTGTGTGTGTGTGTGTGTGTGTGTGTGTGTGTACATGTGCTCATGTGCATGTATTTTAGTATCTACATTTAACTCATTTTAAAAAACAAGGACTAAAATCAAATAAGGACTACAACAGTATAAAAGTCAGTGTTCATACCTGATGACTGGATGTTTTCTTGGCAAAGTTTTTCAGAAGTGGATTGCCACTGCCTCTTTCTCAGGGCTGAGAAAAAGTGTCTGGCCCAAAGCCACTCAACTGACTTTATACAGAACTAGAACGCCCCGTCTTCCATTTAAAGTCTGAGGACTTAACCACTATAACCAAACTGACTAGTAAGCTACAAGAATAAATATATACTTTAATACAGGGATCCCCAGTTCCATGTGCCATTTGAAACTGGGCCACGGACGCAGCGGGCAAGTGTATGCACATGTAATCCCATTTGCACGAGCAGCAGATGACACCGTGCACATGTGCTCCATCTGCACAAGAGGAGCGTGATTGCCTGTTGCTCGTGTGGAACCATGCCCTTTCCCCCACACCAACCAGTCTGCAAATCCAGAAAGGTTGAGTATGGGAAACTCTATTTTAACACATGCACAGATTTTATTTCTGGGTATGAAGTTCATCTAATACCCCTGTCTCAGGAGCTGGCAGCCATCCTTGATATGCCTGCGAAGCAAAGCAAAGCAAGATCAGGACTGTCTACTGCAGGGGTGTCCAACCTTGGCAACTTTAAGACTTGTGGACTTCAACTCCCAGAACTCCTCAGCCAGCAAAGCTGGCTGAGGAATTCTGGGAGTTGAAGTCCACAAGTCTTAAAGTTGCCAAGGCTGGACACCCCTGGTCTAGTGCTTCAGGAATCTGGCTACCAAGAAATCTCAGAGCCACAGATTAGTTGAAAAAATTTCTGGAAAGGGACAATGGCAGCAATTTCTATGCTGTTGAAAAAAAACCTATCTACGCCTGTGTAGTCTACAAAAGAGTTTGAGCTTGACTCCAGGACATCAATTTACTTGACACTGAATATCTTGTATACTGATTATATTCGTTTGTTGTTCATTAATTTTGCATTGATCAACTTTTGCATGTGTTCCTATTAGGTCATTCCAATTCCTATTGTTTTCCTATTAATTAGTTCATTTCCAATGGCTTTCTGGTGTACATCTTAGTTCATCCTTGTAGTTTAAATAACTTTGAGCTTTGAGTTGCTGCAACTCTCCCTTGGAGTTTGATTATTAACCATTTCCATAAACAGAATCTTTGTAAAAAAGAAGTTTGCCTATAAATTAAGAAAAACGAAGAGACATAAATGTTAATATTTAATTGCTAGATTGATATTCCGTGATCCTGTCCTGTTCCTTTTAAAAATCATCTGCCATCACAACTGCTAGCAACAAATCCAGAAACTGGCTTGTCTGGTGTGTAAAACAACCTTTCCTTCTCTTGGTCCTTTCTCTTAAATTTATTAGAAAATCTCAAGTTTTTGTACTGGAAGAAATAGAAATCCCCACTCTCTGTATCCATGTTATCTGTGATGATTATGATTTAATATTCCTATATTAAACTTCTGTTTACCCTTCTCCATTCTAATCTTAACAGTCCCAACTGGTGTAGCCTTACCTGTACTTGCCACTGGTTTTTATTCAGATTATGCTACTAAATCTTTTCATATGATACTCAGAGATAAATTTTGCACTCTTGCCTCTTGTAATAACAAGCCAGCGGTCAGCTTTACAGTTAGGGTAAATCTTGGTTGGTTTACAAGCCTTTCTCCACATGGTCAGTTATCTCTATTGCCTGCTCTAGAATATATTTAGACAGCTACAACTGGGTTTTCTTTATGTTAGTGAACATCTATCAAAAATGCAGCTGCAACATGACTTTCAGAAAAAACACACTATGCTTTAACAATTCTCCACATGCACTAAAGCATCTTTTTGCTTTCAAATCTCCAGCATTGAACAACGCTGTTAGTAGATATTTGTTAGAACAAACCAACACATCACTGAAGTTTTGCTACTTAAGCACATCTTCATGCAATATTTAACCATCTGTGTGGTATGCACATATGACTCTCAATGACTTTAAATCCAATTGCTGAAACATGGCTGCAATTCCAATAATTGCTTCTGACTATATCACTTGATACCCATCCAACTTTGCCCAAGAAAGTTTAAGGCAATTTAGCTGGAAGAAATGCTGTACTTACTATCAGAATCTAGATTTTCTAGATATTATTTTAATTTGTTGGTGTTAATGTGCTATTTTCTTAATTGCAACTACAGTCTTAGTATTTGCTGGGTTGATGGCAGTTCTTCAAAACAGACCAGGTTAAGAAGCAGACACCACTAGAATTATCCTTTATTGATAGGTTAACAGAATTTTGCCAGCCCAATTTTGCTTTTTAATCCCTTCCTCTTATATCTCAATATTTTTATTTATTTGCTTTATTATTTTTACAAATAATTAAAGGTGGCGAACACATCCAATATATCTACTTCATCCTATCTGCCCACAGCAACAATTCTGTGAGATTATTGAGGTGAGTTTGGACTGGAAAGAATGACTGGCCCAAGGTCATCCAGCGGGCTTTTGGGGGTAAATGGAACTAGAACTCACGGTCTCCAGCTTTCTAGATTGATGCCCTAACCACTAGACAAACTGAATCAGGGAGGATTGTGCTTCAGTTGCTTGTATATACTCTCATTGCCCAGGACTTGAGGAATTTTTTGGTACCCTTTGCTTAAATACTGGGTCTTGCTTATTTCTTTCAAGATTATCTCCCTGACTTTCTACATCCACACAAAATTCTTGACAAACCAAGAATATTTTCAATCTCCATCATACAGTATAAACAAAACTTCTTGTTTCATAATGAATTATGTCAAGTCCTAAGGCGTACAAGATGCAATGAGCTCAGCAACCCCTGGAGCACTTACTAAGCTGGATTCATGTTTGGTTTTTATTTGGTTTTATTCCTAAATTTTGTCTGCTGCTTTTATTAGAATGCCACTTTGCTGCAGTTCTGCATACTTTTAATAATGGATTTTAGATTGCCATTATATTAACCCTTTTCTACAGGCATTCTTTTTCCAACAGAATTAACAAAATGAGCTAACAAAGATGGACAAAATGTAACAATGTGTTGTGAGCAAACATTCACAAGCTGAAGGAATAGCTATTATTACATTGGGAAAGATTCTGAATTAAAAAGCTAGGTAGCCAAGCAACAGCTAGCTTCCATCTGTGAATAGTTTTTTGTTATATTCTTTATTGTTGGAATAAAATTATTATCCCGTGGAATTTCAAAACAGTTAACAGAGCTGAGTTCTGTGCATTGTAATTAAGGAAAGGATACAATAGATTAGACTGGATTGGTCTGTGGGGATCTCGAATGGAAAACATCCAAGACTTCCAGCAAATTCTTTTTTATATGCCACACAGCCCAATTATTGCTAGTATTGTCTAAAAAGGAGGGCCATACAGAAATAGCAGCAATTAGGCATATACATTGTAATTTCCCGCATAGAAGGCAAGATTAAAGCAATCTTTGGCAGTCAAACATCATAAACAGAAAGCTATGCCTTGAATTAAATGGACTTTAGAATTTATCTCAAATGATTCAATAGATCTATATTCCTAAAATAAATTCTAAAATGGACTCCGTAAACTGTATATCGAGCTTAAGAATTCCATAACCCCCCGGAGATACTAAATGGATTTGTGTGACCCTGATTGAAATGCTAAATGCCATCCCAGAAGTCACCAGCTGACAAAGCTCCACTAAATTTAAGATGATCCTTCCTCCAACGGGAAAAAAATGATGGGTGGGGGGGACCACAAAGAGAAAAATTTTATGCCATGGAAGCTTCCATAGGCAGATGAAATCAATCTTGCAGATGTTCTCCTTTTTAGTAACTGGGTATATTTGGTACTTTTACAAAGTCCACACCCTAGAAATGGTGTGTTTGTGATTTAATATGCATATGTATGTTTACACACACACACACACATACACACACACACTAAAAATAAGTATCTTTTCTCTTTCTGACACTTTTTATATGCAACAACAGCACAAGTGACAAATGTTCATTATGCATACCAGAACTTATTTACACTGCAATCCTCAACAGGACTTACCTCTGAATTGTACTGCTGCAACTCTAGAATTGCAAATTAAATGTTTCATAGTCTTTCATTAATAGAATAATTGCAATAGGCTAAAATTATTTTAAATAGAACAGACAGAATTTATTTGCCAAGATATGTGAGGATAGTGCTTCAAATAGGCTTTACAATATTTATGGCCTGTAAAGACACCTAACAAATAACTAAAATCTTTAGAGCAGTAAAGTAGTATGATAGTTAGCAATATTAGAATATTGAATTCTTCATCATTTGTTATCCACTGAAAATTGCTTATCTCCCATGTAATTCCAAATTAAACTAATCCAAAGGAACCCTTTTACACATGAAGAATTATCTATAATTTCAAAATACCTGGATGATTCTGCTTAAAAAGCTTATTAAATACTATTAAATTAGTGTGAAATGTTGACTGAACATTCTTGGGTTAGATACATTAGAAATTAATATTCTTCTGGTGAAAACTTGAAATGTTTCAGCTTCTGAATTAAATTGTCTACTGCTACATAAATGATTTAGAAAGAAAATCTGCCACGCATCAATCATAATGGGATGAGGAACATGGTAAATTAAGTCATAGTGAAATCTGAAAATAGAAAGAAATAATCTTTGTCTTTTATTAGAACATTTTTTCTAAACAAGGGAATAACACTTTGAACCAGTTTGTTTTAATGGTTGTTTTGATTATTTTGAAACACTGTCTTTTGAGTTTGTCTTCTACTTGGTGTTTTATACACACACACACACACACACACACACAGACATTTTTACTGAACAGTATTATATCATGCTGTTTTAGCAGTTATGAGCTATTTGCAATTTTAATTTCATTAAGTGATACTGCACTTCAGTGGAAATCAACAATTCAATTTTAATTTAAAATGCTATAAAGCTAAAGGAAAGTTTGTAATTGCTATTTATTTGATCTGGAAGGAAGAACTAGAACATCCTATTTTGGAAAATCAATGAGTCCAAATATAAAAAAACTATACTTTTTATGATTTAATAAGGAAATGTTCATTAATTAAATTAATGAAATTAATTAATTCAACAGAAAATATTATTTTGGGGTAGATATTAGATTATGTTGGCAATGTAAGAAATGTGACAGTTTTTTAATATACATAATTTGGTCTTGTTCTGTTATAGTTTTGTGCTGGTTTCTAATTAATAGGCATATATTTACAGAAATCTGGGAAGAAATACTATGTTTAGGGATCTTAATGTGTTGTTCTATTATACTCCAGAATATGGAATTTGATATCTTATGAAGAATTTTGGTTTTTTAGAGTTTGGGAACAGCAAAGAGGATAATTTCTCATAACTAGAAAGAAAAGTTGCTGATGTTTGTTGACATCTGTTAGGATTAATTCTCTTGTTTTTGCTTTAGTTTGTGGCAAGGAAAGAAAAGAACAATGATTTCCACAAACATATTTGTCCAATTTATAAGCATGTTGCAATCACAATTGTGTACTAGATGGAAAAATAATAGAATGCTAGTTTAATGAAGGTTGAACATTTATTTATTCAACATAGATGATGATAAAAAATATTAAAATATCAGTTCAATAAATAGTAATATTAAATTAGCTTAAAATTAACACGGATGAGGGGGAAGAGAGAAGATACACATTAGTGGGTTAACCACCTCCAGAATGATACACTGGAGTTGGCAGAGCCAGAACTTCAGGTCCTTTTGGAAGACCAAAAAGGCAGAAGAGGATCTCACCTTGGGGGACAGGATTCCTTTTCAGAAGTGAAGAATGCATCTTTAATATATAAAGCGTTTGATTCATCAATGTTATATGCAAAACTTTGATTAAAATTGCTTTCCTATTAAACTGTTTACAAGTAAAAACTCAAAAAGATTCACAAACATCCCTTGAGAATAAGACAGAAAACAGAATTATCTTTTGCAGGAGAAGAAAATTTCTGAGATATTTATTGCACGGAGATTTCCAGCCCAGTGTTCCTTGGTCTTATTTTCCAAAAACATAGTGTGCCTTCACAGTTGCTACTTCTTTTGCCAATAAAACAAGAAAAATCACCGTGCTCCTTATCTAAAAGGTTCCCCCAAGCAGCATGCACAATAGCATTCACCTCTTTTCATGCCTGAAAATAAGACTGCATCTCAAGAACACCAGAAGGAAAGCCTAACAATTATGTACTTGATGGAGTATGAATTAACCTTCTACTTAAGCAAGTATCATTCCCTCGGGATTAACAGAAACACACAACCCTCCGCCCTCGAAAGTTAATGTGCCATAAACTTGGGAACATTTGTGCAATGAACAAGGCTACACTGCTTTACCTATTTAACACCACCGACCTCTGCTGAGTCTATTTCTTTTCTCGTTCCAGTTCACACTGGAATGTGAAATAATTTGATGAAATAATTTAAGAGACAAGTGTTAGAGGAAAAGGGACTGATGACCATCGTTTTGATATCTTCCTTTCTTTTTACTCATAAATTCTGTCCAGATAGACCTGGTTGTTGTATGGGCATAGTAGCATCATCTTATACGATAAAAGAATAAATAAGAAATCACCAATATAACATTTGAGAGTACATATTGGATCATATGTGATTAATACATTCATTGGTAGAAGGGTTGTTTTTATTTCACTTAATAGCACCTAGAATACAAAAGCTATTTGAGAAGTCACCCTAGCAATTAAATTGATCAAATATACATCAAACATACATACAAATCAACACATTACAAGTATTAGTAGTAGCATTCTTGATTAATATAGGCTTGTAACTATCAGTTATACTGTTTGGCTTATCTTTAAAAGAAATGAAACTATTCAAGAAAATAAAGTTAGATTTCTTAAAAGATTTTTCTCCTGCTGCAATTTCTGTATTAAACAGTACAAAAGCATCTATCTTCAAGGAATCATTCCTCACATTCCACGCTTGTGACTAACATTTCAAATTCTGTGGAACGTGATTTGATAGAGAATCTTGACTCTCATTGGGAGAATTTTCCCATGCTTTCTGAACCTATTTGCCAGTAATTCAGTATTTGCAACTTATTTGCCATGACAGTATTTCATCATTTATCTATAGGATGAAGCTAAATGTGGTATGCCTCAACAAAGGCAAATCATTTGCCAAGGAAAATGAAATAATGAATTTAATCCCAACAGCTGGCGTTCTGTTTTCCAACATCAAGACAGATTTAAGATTCATGAGCATGATTTAGGATGCCATATGTAGAACTGAAAAGCACCTCTGGTGGTGCTACTTCTTTTTTATCTAATGAATCAGACATTTGGAATTATGCACAATTTTACATCTCATCGGAAAGCAGGCTACTGCTCTTAAGGAAGAATGGAAAACATTGATGTACATATACCACAACATTTTGACAGTCTTGTAAATAACCAGTTGCCCACATTGAGTAAGAACTGCCTCCAAGAAATTAGGCCAGAACTTCCTATGGATAATTCCTTTCTGCAATGCCAGGAACATACTGATCCAAAACAAAGACCCCGATCTTTTCAAACTACAGAAGGAAAATAAAATAGTTTAAAAACTTCCATCAGACCTTCTGCCACTAAATAGAAACGATTCTTGGCTCCATTTGTTGAAAAAGGTATGGTCTTATTAGAAGTCAAATGTATAGAATACAGTAGTGTATAGCCAGAACTGAGAACTGTGTACCAAAAACCCTATGTTAAACTTTCCCCTCCCTTAGCTACTCCCATTGCCCACCTCGTGTGACCCATCAAATTCAGGCAAGGGTGTTTTTGTAATGGGTCAGTCCATCTTACAGGAAGGTATGCAGCTGGTATGCTGGGTGACCTTGAAGCAGTGCCTCAAAAAGATGCAGAACTTGCTTTAGTTTTCCCCTTGTTTTTCCTTTCGTGGCAGTTTGTCACTGTACTGCAGCAAAGCATAAGCATAAGGTGGATGCTGACAATTGCTTTGAGTGGGTGTCCCACTAACAAATACAGAAGCAGAAAAGAAAGAATATGATCTACTCAACCATGTTTGCTCAGCCAAAATTATATTACTCCTAGGCCTCTCTCATCCTTTCATTGAGATTAGTCAGAAGTGACTTTACTTGAATGACCATGACAAAGCAACATAGCATACTCTGAAAATTCTGCTTCTCCTGCTTCTGTATTCTTGAGAGAAACAAATCCTGTTAAGTCAGATTGAAAACACTGTAAATCAAGGGTGTCAAAGCATTACAATGTCGTCATCATGTGACATATTGTGACTTTTTTCTCCTTCACTAAACCGGGGTGGGCGTGGCCAGCACATGACACATCCAGCCCGCAGGCTATGAGTTTGACACCTCTGCTGTAAATCCTCATGTATTTCACCTAAGAGTAGGCCTTATCTAATGCTTTCTATCCCAAAACTTAATATAGTCATTAATACAATCTGTATTAATCTTCAAATAATAATATTCAGCTTCATAGAATTATTTCCTGCACGTAATTCAGATTCTGGTAGGATCAATGATGAATATTGAATTCTTTTCTCTCCTCAGATCTATGCTGTTTAGATTCAACAAAAACTTTTAGATAATGTTTGAGATGCTTCTAGTTTACAGAAAAGCGAAGGTATATTCTAGTTATTAATGAAGGCTACGCAGTCAACAAAAATACAAGAGGTAAATAATGTATACATAACCTTCAGATCAGATTCTTTTCTCAAATTTGCATTTAATTTTTGCCTACTTCATGTGGATATCAGTAAATAGAAGTAATTAATAATAGGATGAATTGGTTTTCCATTATTTAGTCATTAAGCAAATTTTCTCCCTATGATATGAAAAATGTCAGCTATTTAATTAGCACACCCCCTTAGCCTGAAATCTCCTCCTGTATTCACACTAACATTTTAGTGTTGGTCTGCAGGGGATAAACACTAGCAATTAAGTTTGCTATGGGAGACTTTAAAATAATTAATAGAAGCCCTGAAACAATTATCATGAGTGACATTCTCATATTAAGAAAAAAAAATCATTCTTGTTTGGAAGAAAGCTTGTGAATTGGGACCAACTGCAGCTCTTCTGAACTGCACATTGCATTTTAAGCCACGGCTGATGGCAAAGCTCAAGAGGCATCTCATTAATATTACCTCAAGTGGAACCCCGTGTTCCAACAGAATAAGTTATCCTTCTCTTTGTCTTGTACTGGCAATAAAAGAGTTTTTTTTAAAGCACTCGCTTGGACTCTATTGGGTTTATGACTATTCATTTGCATTGAATATAACCTTTGTATAGCAAAATAGAAGTTACATTTAGGAAAATGAACCCTGGGGGAAAAAAAAATCTGCCTAAAGTGAAATTCTGCAGAAAGAAAACTGTGGGCTTTTCATTTCTTTTGTTTCTGAAGGAGAAAACTTACTAAAATACTTTTTGAGGGAAACCATCATTTGTCGAAGATTGGAAAAAGTACTAGCAGAATCCAAAAATTGAATTTATCATAGAGTGATGATATATACAGATGTGTGCATGTACCACCATGTATTGTAAGCAGGGGAGGGATTCTACCTGATCAGACCATTCTTTAGAACCGGTTGTTATAATGCTGCCCAGTTCGGAGAACCGGCAAATCATGCCACTGGCTGGCTCCTCCCCTCCCCACCCACTCACACCTTACCTGGTAGGCGTGCCATCAAGCCTGCCTGCTAAGTTGCTATTTTTCTTTTTTTTCCCCCGACCATCTGTTCTGCTGTGCAGGAAGATTTAGATTAGCTAAAAAGCAGGAAAATATTTGGATTTCTTGCTTTCTAGCTAATCTAAAAGCAGAGCTGAACCTTCCTTAGGACTGAAGCTTCTGTTTTTCAGTGCAGACTCAGGTAGCCGATTGCAGAAAGGTAGATCTCTGAGTGAATCTGTGGTTCTGTGAGCAACTCAATCTGCCTGCTTGCTTTGCCTGATTTTGGGTAAAAGTTGCTCTTTTTTAAATAAAAAAATAAATATTTACATAAATATTTACAATATTTACATATAAGCCACGCCCAGCCAGCCACATGATCACCAAGCCACACCCAGTCAACAAACCACGCTCACCCAGTCACATGACCACCAAGCCACACCCACAAATTAAGCCACACCCACAGAACCGGTTAAGAAATTTGAATCCCACCCCTGATTGTAAGCCAATAGAACAGGCATTGTCAGCATTATTACTGGGGCCTAATGTTAATCCTTTAGGTCATACTTGCGATGAAAAAACAAACCTATAGCTTGATTTTAACACTTCTGTACTGAGGACTGTAAGCTGTTGACTTACCAATTTTTTTACTGTTAAGCCAATATTTTGACATAGATTCCTCTTCTCCCAGCTACAGCAGACCTATATCTCTGGACCTATGCTACACTGGAATACTAGCAGCACTATTGAGATCATTAATTCTTATATACCCATATTTTGAGAGTCTACTTCTATGCAATTTAGGAAGATATTTGCATATTCTCCATATCCTGGCAAGAAATAAGTCACCAGAGAGACCTACATAATATTGTTTTGATTACTACTCCACCCTACAAAAAATGGAAGGGGGAAAAAATAAGCACAAGCAAATGAGAAGCATTCTAACAAATGCAGAGACTACGAGTTAAGTCAACCAAGAACTTGATATAATAAATGACAAATGCAGATGAACGCAGACAAATGTGGCGTAATGAGTCTCAGAGGAACAAAGAATAAACGGGGATGGTAGGAAGTTAAAGGCTTAATGGGAAAATTCTGTTGTAGCAGATAATGAGAGATGACAAACTCTTACTGGCAAATGTTATCACACCCTGGAACTGACCAAAATGCTCCAATAGACAAATTATATATCACCAGCTGACATCTCTAACAAGTAGAACTAGGTCCTTAAAATGCTGACCTCCAAAGTTTAGATGAGCTTTAACTTAATGTAACTTGAGTCTATCCTATGGATTATCATTTTAAAGCAGTGTGCATTGTTTAATTTATGACTCCAGACCCCAAATTTGCCCAGAAAATGAAATTTATGACAAAATATAAGATTTATGACCAGATAAGATTGCTGATAAATTCATAAGAATACTTTAAAAGCTTTTTACTCCAAGTGCAAATTCTAAAATTGGAAAATCTAACATTACTATAATATGTTTTCTGAACTGTGTTAAGATACATCTATCAATACATCCTTATTAGACACTTTCAATGCAGTTAAAATTTATTTTTATTTATCTTAGTCGTGTTTCCAAGCCACTTTACTCCAAAATATCTCAAAAGGAGTTAAAAAACTAATTCTAAATAATTCAATATTACACTATGCTTTAAATGTGTTATAACAAGATTTCCCATTGTGCAGAATTACAAAGCGTTCTTATGAATTATCTCTAAATAAATGTGAGACTAATATATTGATGACAACCTGCAATCCTGTACATTTGTCTATAGTACACTATATACAACACAAGTTTTAATTCTAATTATATATATTCTACTCATGCTGTTTTTCATTAAATTGGAGTTTTCTGTTTTAAAATGATTAAATGACAAATTAGCCTTATGTTAAAATTGAACTTGTTGAAATAAATATAAAAACAGATTAATAATTGGTGCACTGTAGACCAATTTCAAGATTAACTGTAAGAAAGTTTGCTTACATTTATTTAATAGAACCTTTCTGGGATTTTTAATGCACAGTCCCATAACTAACCACTAGTGCTAAATTATTTTGCAATTTCTCTGGTAAAATTAACTCCTAACGCAGCCCAAAGGAAAGAATTTAAATATGCAAAGTTTCACAATGCTGACATTACTCTGCTGAGTAATATATCAGCTCAATTATTTAAAAAAATTTTTTTTTTAAAAAAGGAATTCGGTTAACATTTTAAAATCTGTTCATTCAATTATTTTCTTTATCAAGAAAGTCTTCAGAAACTTGAAAAACATTGGACAAAACAGGTTTCTCGTGCTCTCCTTTTTCAAAATTTCAAGTCACCATGATAAACTGGATTTTGTATAATTTTTATATCTGTGTTTCCGGTATTTCCCTAACTTTATGATTTATTCTTTATCCTGCCACAACATAGATTGCCTGCATAAACCTTAAAATTCTACACTTGACAAATGTAATCATTTCCAGGGCTGTTTCTGATTCTAGCACTGTATAGTTAGTGTCTGAATCTTGAACATCTTCCCGCTTTCCTATCTTGGCTGAAGTTCATCAATAAATGTCTTACAACTTACGTACTACTCTAATTCCAGAGCCTCATAGCAATTTACAAATTAATACAATTGTAACTAATCAGTCTACCACATCACCATTTGGAACAGCATGAACTTATTTATCCCCAAACATCTTTCTCATCTTTTATCAGTCTCTAAAAACAAGGAGAACAGAACAGAATAGAACAGAATAACAGAGTTGGAAGGGAACTTGGAGGTTTTCTAGTCCAACATCCTGCCATAGCAGGAGATCCTATATCATTCCAGACAAGTGGCTGTCCAATCTCTTCTTAAAAGCCTCCAATGATAGAGCATTCACAAGTTCTGAAGCCATACCCAATTCCTGAAATTGTTCTTCATATGTTTAAGCCTCCAGCCCCCTAATCATTTTTGTTGCTCTTTTCTGAACTCTTTCATGAGTCTTCAGTGAAAATAGGCCACATATCTGGGGACAAGCATCCCAAGGCGAGGGGCAGGAGGTCATCACCGAGTAGCCTCAAGATGGCACCCCCTTGGCAGTGGGACTCTTAGCAAACACTCTCTCCCACATCTTATCTCCCACACCCCTCATCTTATCTCAAGCACTACTACTGATCTATAATTCCAAAGAATAGCTCAACCGAATTGCCCTCCAGAATTCTGGAAATTTCCTAAGATTCACCTTGGAAACCAAGAAGATCCATTGGCCACCTTGGGCAGACCAAATGAAGAGACGCTTTCCCTGTAAAGTATGCGGTGTTGGTTAACTCCACATAAATTATATAAATAGAGAAAAATGTTAATTTAGAACAGCTACACAATTATAGGAAAAGTCAAAATAATAACAAAACAATAATGGAGAAAAAAAAATCCTAAAGAAAAACTGTGAAAAAATAAAGCAAAGATAGTATCAACAGAAATAGGTGCCGCGAGTTCAATCCCCAAATATCTGGGGCACCTCTTGAGCACGTTTGATACTGACAAAATTAAATTAGTCAATTGGCAGCTTTATTTGGAACAGCATATACTGTATGATGATACCTTTAATACCATCAAGCCACAACATCACAGGTTCTTGGGAAGGAGAATAAAAATGCCAAATCCAGCCTAAACATCTGGCTGACTGTGCAACCAATCATAATAATGGCTACTGCCAGCTTGTAGTTGATTTGATTCATTGTAAATTCAAAATAAGCCCATAAACTCACTGAAAGGAATATAAAGAAGGTATACAGGGCAAGCCAATGGAGGTCAATAAAGAATCTAAGGAGACATACATAAGGGATAAATTAGATGCCAAAGAGAGTAGATTGCTCTTTTCTTTTCATTAAAAACAGCCCAAAGGGGGAAGTTTAACCTTTTTTCTAGTAATGAATCAAGGTTTCCCCATCAACACTGACCAAGGAAAGGTCCTGGACTCCATAACTATTCTCCAGGAAGCAGAAAAGCACATGGAGATAGTCTTGCCTGATAAAGAGCAGGCAGTGAAAGGACAACATATCTATCTGGAACTTCAACCTAGATCTATAGAAATTAAACTAACTTGGTATGTAGAGAATGACCCAACCTGAGATCAGGAACTCTTTTGTCAGCCATTGGTTTCCCTTCACCAAGGCTGCACTCCCAAATCCAGACAGGGCCTGGAATAACTGAAATTTAATTCAGTGAATTAAACATAGAGAATGTGATTACTTCCCATGTGATTAGTATCTTTTTTCCTCCTTTTATCTCTTAAAAATTATCGTTTGGACACAAAGTTGAAGGAGATCCCTTTGCATCAGAGGGTTTAGAGTCACCTTGGTATGATACTGTGCAGACCCGATATTCAGCATTAGAAAACAATATTATTGCCCATTTCTGGGTAGAAAACCATGTTTAGTCATTATTTCTATTATGGACTATTATGGACCAGAAAATGACCAGACAAAAAAGTATGTGTTTTCCTATGTTCAGATCTTCAGATCAGAATTAATAATCAAAACTGCTTAAAAGGATTTATCAAAATGCACTCTATAGGGCACAGTTTATATGGATAAATCATTATAGTACTGTATATGCTGAAGATTAGAAAGGCAAGCCTTCCATTTTCATTAGCAACATTTCAGCGTTACGCTTTCATACAGAGAATAACAACCAATGATTGACACTGCTCAACGCATTCCCAACATGCTGTCTCAGAGAGTTAGCTTGTCATCTTCAATGCGTACATGTGTTTCTTCAGCCTCAACTAAGCTGGCAGGACCAGAAGAAAGTTACTTGGAAGGCTTTGACCTGGGGCTGATGGATGACAAGGGCTCCCAACGTTTCTGGCTCTTCTAAATCTTTAAAAAGTGGGCTTAAATCAAGTTAATATCACACCAAGTATACCCAAATTTCATACTTTGAACACTCCAAAACCATTCCAATGCAATTCAAGTACTGATTAAAGCCATAAGGAAAGTATTCAGGCATTTTTTTTCTATATCCTAAAACAAAATTCAAAGAAATCCTCATTTAATGGGACACTGTGATGCTATCCCCTGCAAGAGGTTTATATCTCTGAAAAAGTTGGAATCACACAAAGGAAATAAGCAGCAGTTGAAACTTCAAAATGTTTTGGCTTTAAAGGTAGGCTATGAATATTATAAATAATAAGCAAACAAAATGGCCATCCTTGTGGCATCAAATTAACCATGCCAATTCAAAAGACTGGAGTGGAAAAGTTTTCTAGGCAGTGGAAGTCCTAGTAAAAGGAATGCTTTTACAAATAGTCATCAAAGGTGACCTTTAGACACCTTTGGCCTGGATGATTGAGTCTTCATTGACTTATTGTTATGCAGTTTGAGGAGAAATCCTTAAAGTTGATAACAATTGGGGCAGTCCAAAAACTCTCTTGACTCCCTGCCTAACTAATTTTGCTCTGACTGATGCAGCTGCTTGAATGAACAAGGGAATGTCTAAGATAAATAAGGATTGGTCCAGTTGCCAATATTCAATCTCTGAATCTTTGGCCTGGATGACTGAGTTTTCATTGACATATTTTTTCATCAAAGACTCTGAAGCCAGACTTCCAGGAAGAAACTTGGAATGTTTTGGTATACTGAAAGTAAAGACAAGGGAGATTTTAGTTTAGGATTGTAGGGGAGCTACATTTTCTAGAGGTAGAAAGTAAGTTTTGCTTTTCTGTTTTCAAATTTTCTACAATAATAATGCAAATGCAACCCAATCGCTTGACATTAAACAGACTTCTTCATTAAAAATCTGTTGAGGGGTTACCTTGGTTCAGATTCCAGAAAGTTTAGTCTTTCTGTACCTGTGGGATACAGATCTAAACTCTGGGATACATACCTCACACTTCACACCATACTCCAAAAGTGACAAGAAATATATACTGAATTTTCCTGATTTAATGCTTCAAAACCCACAAAAGGCAAAATTGCCTTTGTCGGATACTGCATAGAAGAATGTGTTATAGCTCCTTTCCACTCTCCATCTCTGCAGAACTACCTGGAAATGGCAAAAAGTTGAATAGTGACATTTATTGCTTTAGACAGTTTGCTTTGTTGCGTTTGGGCTCCTAACTGTCACCAGGCTCCCAGAAAACTCAAATATTATAGGGAAAAGATAAAATATACTTCTCACATATGATTATAAAAAGGGTTACCTCTCAAAATGCATCAGCAGAAACAAAGCAGTTACAAAGGTAGCTTTCAGGCAAATATGTGTTTGCTTTTTCTGAGGACCCATTTTGTGTTTGTTGAATAAGCAAGTGAACATTTTTATTACACTTTTTCTTTCTGATACACATGTGACCATGCAAAAGGCAATCGATGAAAAAAATGTAAAACAGGTCATCTATTGTGGGATTTATTTTTGTTTGAAAGATGGAAGAGACCATCAAAGGAACACCATCAAAGATAGGACAATAATGGCTATCAAAAAGTAATGGATCATATCAAAGGGATGCCCTTAACCAGCATTGTGTGTCTGGTATCAGAAAGTCAAAGCAGGATGCTATTGTCATGTACATAGGAAACTTTGTTCCAAAACAGCTAAAAAAGAAAAAAAAAATACAACTTGAGGGCAGGAAACAAAGAGCCAGACTAATATAAATGCAGAAGGTAACACAGAAGTATAAAGGGTATTTTAGCCATAAAGTGCAGTTTAGGCAATAACTCAGTCCTGCAATAAATGACTGGACTCTAGCCAATTAGGTTATGATTCAGACTCAAGCAATGAAAAACTCCTGAGATTGAATTAAATAGTTTTACAAACAGAAGACAGACTTCAAGGACAGCTCTTCAAACAAAAGACTCCACCTGCAAACTGAGAAAATTATACTCTCTGTGCCTCTGGATATTATTTAAATCTCAAGAGAGATCTCAAGAGACATCTCAAGAGAGAAGATTCCAACTCTATGCCTGAAGAGAGACCTCTGGAAGCAGCCTCTCATCTTCGTAAACAAAAGCTACGAGAACATCAGGGAGAAAAATAGATTGGGGACCTCATTTGAAATACAGAGATCGTGAACTGTAAGAAATATTTAGACAATTAAATGAAGAAGATGAATACCTATTTGTTACTGGCACTCAAATCTCAAACCCCATAACGTCTCAAGCTCTACATCAGGTGCTGGAACTAAAATCAAACCAAAGATACAGCCTTTGCTCATCAGCCCACATTTTTTTCATATTTCTAAAGGGCTCCCACTTTGTGCAAAGGCATACGGTGACTTGTTTGGAACAGTTTAGTGTACATGTATGGATAGTCAGTATGATGATAACGTGGTTGATTTCATAAACTACCAATAAATTTGTGCATAGTGCAATGTATTATTTTAATAAGAAGAAAAATCAATTGAAAGTTGGAGCTATCAATGTCTATATTTTCAGCACTTCTGTGAATTATTTTGTTTTCTTTTGCCCTCCCTCTCTTGTTAAATAATCCCTCTTACTATCACTACAAAGCACACATATATTTCTGAGGCAATCCCTTTGTACTTTACCATTATTCTTCCAAAGATGCTTCATCTTCATTTAACATTCTATGGTCCTTCATATCAAGAGGCCCAATGATTTAGAAAAATACTTCAAAATGTTGGAATAGTTCCATGTTAAGCCAAAATAGCAACATTCTCAGTACAAAGCATACCTCCGATTATGTACAATCCATTTCATGGGAAATACTCAATGCTTCCTAATCATCCAGAAGTGAACAAGTAATATAACTGCCTTTGAAAAAGGTAACTTCAGATATGTTGAAGATAGTAAAGTATAACTCACTTAAAATATCATTTTTGGCAAGGTGCTTTAACAACTAGAAGGTCAATAAGCTAATTTTAATCTAACTACAGTTTTGGTTTACCCCTAAAAGAGCCTAGTATATTCTGTTGAAAAGGTTTTATCACAGGAATTTGCCATAAGATTACAGGGTTTAAAACTGATAAATGACAGTATTTAGGTTGTCAATGCATGAATCCTGACACTATTGCCTGTAAAGCATAGTTTGCAACTAATAATTATGTCAAGCAGATCAATATAGTTTGCTTAACATGTTATTGTTAAAAACAATATAGCAATAGCACTTAGACTTACAGTATATTCTGCTTCTCAGTGCTTTACAGCCCTCTCTAAGCTGTTTACAGAGTCAGCATATTGCCCCCAACAATTTGGGTCCTCATTTTATCCACCTCAGAAGGATGGAAGGCTGAGTCAACCTTGAACCTTGAGAATTGAACTGCCAAACTGCAGCCAGCAGAAACAGCCTGCAGCACTGCATTCTAACCACTGCATTCTAACCACTGCGCCACCACGGCTCATATATTTAGACAATATGCACAATGCATAAACACAGCTACTGAGTTAGGCAGTTCATTTAGCTAGTTGTTGTCAACTCTTAACTTGCAATGACCATCCCAGGATTTGTATACAGATTTTTTTCCACTGGACATAAATATCTTAAAACCTGAACCTGGAACCTATCATACAAGTTCTACCAAGGAGCTAGAATGGAAAGACGACTAAAGATGATGACCTTATTACTCATCTACCTTTTTTATGGCTTTACATCCATGCTCTTAGATTTCCTTTGCGGATTACACTTGGGGACAATACATTGCAGTGGTTTTATTTCTATTTGCAATTCCCCACCCCACCCCTGAGAATTGCACAGTAGAAATCTTGCTCTGTTTTGTGGCACTTAAGATTTATTGTATGGACAGATATTAGTAACCATATAAAATTACCAGGAGAGTGATTCTCATTCATTGTTACTGGCTTTGCAATATGACCAACTTTGGATTCTTTGTATTTTATCAGTTTTTCTAGTGCAATTTCACCTGCTCATCAAAGTATGTTAATACTTCCTTCTACCAAAAACCTGTACTGCCTTTGTTCATTCATATATTGGTACTTTCCATGCCTGATTAACATTTTAAATCTCTTTAACCATTTTTATAAGAGACTAATAAAAATCTATTGTGTACTAATTGCCACTTTATTTTTAACAAATCAAAGGGAAGTAGATCAGTCAGGGTGTAATTGGATGTATTTTGACCCATCTGTGGGCTGATCCTGATTTCAGAGAGGCTGGATTATTTTTAATGTAAAAGGATTTCCAATTAAAAACTGCAAGAGGTAACTTCTTGAAACCCCCCCTCTCTCTCTCCCTCCCTCCCTCCCTCTCTCTCTCTCTCCCTCCCTCCATAAATTCACACATTAGATTGCACTGTAGACATAGCCTCTCAGTAGATAACACCAGCAAATGCTGACAAGGTTAAAATGGCAAGCACTAATGCATTCAGGCAAAGCTGATGGGCATCACTTCCCGTTCATATGCTTCATTCTTACCAGTCAGGCATTCTGCAAAGAAATAGTCTTTTCTGTATTTTAGTAGGAAAGATGTCTGAAAATAATAATAGGAACCTCTAAAGTCCATTAAAAACAATCATATAAACAGTCAATACCTGCAGTGTGGAAGCTGAGGGGGCTTGCTTTTCATTACATTTCATAAAGAACTCCCTTTGAATGGCAGAAAAGATACAGGCAGTCCTCAACTTATGACCAAAATTGAGCCCAAAATCTGCACTGCTAAGTGAGACAGTTGTTAAGTGAGTTTTGCCTCACTTTGCCCCACTTTTCTTGCCATGGATAAGTGAATCACTGCGGTTGATGTGACAGGGCTGTAAAATGAATCTGGCTTCCTAATCGACTTTGCTTGTCAGAAGATCACCAAAGATGATCATGTGACTCCGGGACACTGCAACCACCATCAAAATGAGTCAGTTGCCAGGCATCTGAATTTTGATTACGTGACCATGGGGATACTGCAACAGTTGTAAGTGTGAAGAGGTCTAAGACATTTTTTTCCCAGTACCGTTGTGGTTGTAACTTCAAATGTTCAGTAAAGGAATGGCTGTAATTCAAGGACTAGATGTACTGTAATCCAATGTTTCTCAACCTCAGCAATTTTTAAGATATGTGGACTTCAACTCTGGGAATGGAAATCCTCATATTTAAAGTTCCTGAGGTTGACAAGCACTGCAAATCAGTCCATCGAATCAAACTTAACTTTTGATGGCCATATTGGCATTTTTTATAGTTTCCTTGGCAACCAAGTTTGCCATTGCTTTCTTTTAGGATACATTTTGACTTCCCATGCTATTTTGCAGCTCAGATATTCCTTTCAAAAATATATTGTTTGTCACTTCTGGATATAGGTTTCTATTAAGTCAGAAGACTTTTACTTGGTTAAGATGATTAAGCTAACCACTTAATGAAATGTCATTCATAAAGATAAGATGGGGTTCTCCTTTCTGGGAAAAGTAGAGGAAGTTATGCTTTTCTTCTTCTAAACTTTTGGACCCCGCACTATAATTTTGATGGGTTTCTTTCTTCAAACCTAAAATTTTACTATCAATATGGGAATGATGGCATATTTGAAGGGGAAGTCCAACCTCGAATGGCAGATTTCAATGTTTATAGGAAGAAAAGTATTTTGCTTGAGTTCATTTTCAAAAAGGTGGTTTTTCAGAATCTAGAACCATGTTATTTTGATTGAAAGAAGAGGAGAATATATATCAGATAGGCAAGGATGGATCTGAATTGATATGGAAAAGGTTGTCCTTTTCATTTTCTACAAATGCCAATCAATACCAAAGAGACAGAATAGCAGCTGCAGAAATAAACGGCAAGGAATATAAACTGTAGAAATAAATATATGTTTTGCTATATATTCATGTCAGTTATATTAAACTTCAACATGGATCTTGGAAATGAAATCTATAAGAAACATTTTTTAAAAGTTGCTCAATGTAGTTTGGCAATGTTCAAAATAAATATAACAGCATTTGTCAAGCAGAATTCTGTCAGCCTTCAATCCTTATGTTCAAGTAGCTTATTCAATTCTGGTGAAGAGGCTTGTTATTTGAACATTGCAAGAAGAAGCTCACTAAAAGATTTCTGAATTAAATTAAATATTGCCTTACTTTTAAACAACTCAGGTGCTAAGCAATAATCAGATTGTTTTGTAGTAAAATGACTTGATTTATTGCTGATGATGAGGAAATAGCATAGAAAATTTTGGTAGTCAAAATAAAGATATTTATTGAAATGGTTATGGTATTCCAAACATAGATGTGCTAATGCCAGAAAGTAAAGAAATATATATTACTTTGTAATATTATATGTGTAATATCCAAGTCTTTGTCTTCATTCTTTGTCTTGGTATGTTCTTCCCATGAGGAGAGAAAGTTGGGGCGTTTTAATAGTCCTAATGCCTACACCATAACATTTATGAGTTTTGTTAACCTGAACAAAACTAACAATAATACAAAGAAAAACAACAGTGTCAATAATGATGATGTCACTACCACAATTTTCATATTTTACCACAAAGCCAAGAATACTATCATAACCTAAAACACATTATACAGGCAACAATAGTTAGCACCACAAAGAATGATACCTAAAACTACTATGGAAAATCAACCAAATAATTATTAGCATCAAATATATGATATATATGCTGCAGGAAAAAATATCAATAAGAAAAGAATTTCAAATATTAAATAGAAATGCTATTAAAAGTCAACAGGAGATATCAGATTTGAATATGCAAGTCAAAACAGACCCTGGAAGATGTGGTCTTAATCGTTCTAAGATACCACATATCTCTGGACGAAAAACAGTTTAGAAAGGGTTAAATTTCATAAATAAATAGCAGATTAAATGCCCATCCATAAGTGGCCCAGTCCAAACAGTACTGTACTTATTTGTGCTGCATATTTAATAATATCTACTAATCAATTATATCTTCATCTTTCCAAATATGTAAAGATCTTACAGAAGATACTTTTAACTCTCTACAGTTTTTCGGTTTTATTCTATTTAATTAGTTAACTCCTTATTTCCATTCCAATCATTTTAAACAATTAGTGATGGTCAGAATCACATTAGGCATATACTGAGAATACCAGGTTTTTTTGGGGGGGGGAGCAATTGCACAGTTATCTTCCTTGTTGTCCAACACATCCACTTTCCTAAGCTCCTCAGTGTAGGAGACGACCAGGCTGAACCCAAGGGAGGGGTCAAATGCGTCATGAGTCTCTTTGTGTCCACAAGAGATCTAAGTCCAGCCCACTTTGAATTCCTTCTACCCTTATTTACTGTCCATTTCCGTCGACTGTTAGTAGTTCAGATTCTTATAGAGAACTTAATCTTGCAATGAATCTTTATACCCATTTGAATTGCCTGAATCTTCTGATTTCCCCTGCATTTGACAATCAGTTCCCTGTATCCAAAGGCAAATTTTAATTGGGCTCCAATCTCTACACATTCCTTTCATCGCCCAACAGCATGAAAGAACATAGACCAAGATTTGTTATACCTTATTATACCGATAAAGGCCATTTGATTCCACCACTTCTTTGAAGGATGCGATCCCAAACTCAGTCAAGAGGCACTATCTCTAGAATCCACCGTTGTAGAGCAACCTCTACAAAGACTGCCATTATGCTAGCTTCCAGGCAGGGGTGGACTGCTGGGGGTTCGCAGGGGTTCGGGAGAGCCCCTAGCTAAGATTCTGTGCAGTTCAGAGAACCCCCAAATCCCACTCCTGGCTGGCCCTGCCCACCCTGCCCCTCTCCCAGGAGTCCCCATGAGGCCCGTTTTGGATGTGGGTAAGTGCAAGGTGTGCGCAGAAGCTCAGGGAGGGCGAAAAACGGGCCTCCCAGAAGTTCGGGAAGGTGGAAATGGGCCTGTCTCTGGCTTCCAGAGAGCCTCTGGAGCCCGAGGAGCCCGTTTTTGCCCTCCCTGAGGTAAGCCTCCGGAGCCTTGGTAGGCCAAAAATACCCCCCTGCCATGGTGCAGGAGGCTGATTAGGCCACGCCCATCATGGCCACACCCACCCAGCAACTGGGCAGAGAACCTGTTGCTACAATTTTTGAAGCCTACCCCTGCTTCCAGGTGAAGCTGAGCATGTGCCCCACTGAATTTTGCCAGAAATTTATATTGTAATGGAGCAGAAAAACCAGCTGTGAATCACTTAATCAGAACGTCTTTTCCTAAACAAAGCACATTTGCAGTTGTCACCAAATTTTAAAGCAAAATAGTAAGCCCATTAAAAACTATGCAAAATTTTGAAAACTCTTTTAATTTGCTTCTTCTATGTTTTTAAGTGAAAAAGTTTAAAATTTAGAATTATGCAAATTGTGTCCATAATGGAAACTAAATTATTAGCTTTTTCTAAAGAGCACTTTTGTTTGTGTTCTGCTCCCTCATTTATATGCTAAATTTCAAATATCTATATGAGAACTACCCTTAACGTAATAACCTTAATAATGGTTTCAACATATATCTGGCTGCCAATTCCCTAAATATCTGTGTAAATCTAGGCTGGTGGAAGGTAATCCAGTCAAGTACATGGTAAATTTTTTTAATGAAAATGGATGTTATATTTATATTTTACATAAATTTCTACCACAATGGAAAATAAATTATTAGCTCTTTTTCTAAAGCTAGCAAATTTAGAACAATACAATTGGTTATCTTTCATTCCCCTTTAATTCCCAAAAACTTCTCACTGTATTATTAGCATCAAATAAAGAAGTATAAAAAAATGAAGAATAAAGTAATGAAAACAGAAGTTCTTTGAAAATATTATCGGAAGTATACTCATTATATGAATAAAAAATAAATCATTATTTTGCAATTATTCCCATACCAACATATGCAGAAATCAACACCAACTTTTCTTATTTATATTTTTAAAAGCATAGGAAAATAAGCTATTTTAAAAATAAACTTTTCAGTTAAGGAAATGATATATTACAGTAGAGTTCAATAGTTGAAATGTCACAGAAATGCTAATTTTAAGGGGTTTATTTTTTCTTTAAAAGGTTTTCTATAACCTTGTGTTCTGTTCCCTCATTTATATGCTAAATTTCAAAACAATATCTCTGTGAGAACTGTTGAGGTAATTTCTAACCCAAATACCTGTTAGGTGACTTATATTCCTAACAAGAACTACTCTTAATGTAATGATATTTATAATGCTTTCAACATACATCTAGCTTCCAAATCACTCTACTGGAAGGTAATCCAGTCAACGAAGTACATAATAAACTTTCAATGGGAATGGATTTTATATTTATATTTTATATAAATTTGTGCCACAAAATGTTGCAACTAAATTAGTGTGTCACCTAAAGTGAAAACCTGTTTCTTTCTTATTCAGAGTTGATGTCCAAAATCTGAATTGAAAGTGGGACACTAGAAAGAGCCAGGACAGTCAAGTAATTGCTTTGGTAGAATGTATTGCCAAAGAATTACATAGTATGAACATTTGCTGTTTGAAATATTAGAAATGCATGAAAAAACCCATTTCTCATTTCGTTCAGCAATGCAATCCTCTGCAAAATGGCAAAAAAGCTGCCAAAATGAACCCACCGGCGTTATATTACTTTCTTGTGCTGTAAAAATATTACTGTGACATTTCATCTGGTCAACCATCTTAAAGGTTAATTCTGTTTCCCATCATAGTTATTCCTGTAGGTGAACCATTTGGTGCTGTTCCTATTTACCTATTCCAAACAATCCTCAACTGTTTCATTGCTCAGTTTCACAGTTAAGAACTATTGACTTACTGCCTACTCTGCTGTTTAATTCATTTATGCTTAGAGTCAGGCATGAACAGAGAATTTGAAATGTGACATCTGCAGGTTGCAGGGTCATTTGAGGCTCTGACAGCACCAAGGGAAATCCTGACATATAAACTGGTCTTGATTTCTAATCTTCCGTGTTCAAAACACATCAGATATTCTTCCCAGAGGGCCCAATTGAGCCTAAAGTTTTAAATTTCTTTTGGGTTTGAAATCTTGCAAGGAAGACCAGTGTACTTCAAAGATTGAAAATTAATTATTCTTAAGTCTGTTTCCAGGTGTCTTGTGTTTCTTTTCAGGTAAAGCTACCATTGCCTCCAGCAAGAAAATTCAAGCAACTTTGACTGAAAAAGACACCTGGAAGCAGACTTAAGAATAATTAATATCCAGGGGATATTGCCAGCAATTTTGCCACTTAGCAAACTTCTATTTGTCCTCTTGTCTGCTCTTGTTGAAAGGCAACTGCACCTGAAGGCTACAGCAGTTGTAGATAATGGGTCATTTTTAGATAACAGCATCTGGCTAGCTTGCCATCAATTAAATATGATCAAAGCTGGAATAAGAAAGTTACACATAAACTTCTGGTAACAATTGTGCTGAAAGGAGCCAGGAAATACAGTTAGACAATACCTATGTTTCAGTTAGAATCATTTTAAAGATATTCCTTTTTTTTAGTAGATGTGGCCAAGACAGATAGACACACATTGCCTGAACAGTGATCAGGAATGTTGGTAGGGGGAAAGCTAAAAAGCCTAGATGGCAAGGACAATATGGGATTAAAACTCTTCCTTTTATTAAACATGTTTTGTGCTCTACCAATACAAAAAGGAACAGGACATCAATTGTATGGTCCTCAGTTTAATATTTTTAGTATCTTCTGCAGATGTTCCTAGCATTGACCCTACTGGAAATATAATTGAATGTTTGTTTTCACTTTGTTTTTATTGTTGTTTCATGATGTAATTCCATCATCGCTTGGGTTGGCCAGAAGTTCACAAATGTAAGAATTAATTTATTAATATTATTTTATGTTTTTCCAGGGCTTTTCTTTGAAATAGTAGCATTCCAGGTTTGGAATCCAAAGCTGTCCCTTTGAAATGCTTTCCTTAAATATGAATTCTTATACCATGTGATCAGATTATGTTTCTGTTTAAGTAATCATTGTAATTTGTATAATTCATCAAATCTGCCTCATAATTTTTATATGCTGTATTTTATAGCCAAGCTCTGATAACAGTTTTTCTCTATTATGCTATATAGGCTCTAAATAATTCTTGTTGCTTAGGGTTCCATTCTGACAAAGAGCAATAAATATTTTAAGTATAAGTACATCTGTTTTTCAATAATATTGCCGAGATTTGGATTATAAAATAAAATAGAAATTTTTCTCCTTAACTTACATTAAAATTGAAGAAACAAATTGTATATTAGCAAAACCAGCAAGCCAAATAAGCATGAAACAAGTGTGGCTATCTTCATGGGCAGTTTTCAGACTATTTTTAGCTGAAGTTTGAAGTCTTTTTAACTCAATAATAGTATGCTGTAATACTACCGTATTTCCCCATGTATAAGCCACCCCTTTTTTCCAAAATTTTCGAGCCCAAAAAGTAGGGGGGTGGCATATACAAAGCAGGTACACTTTTTATACGTGAAAAATGCATAAAATAATAAAGTAGGAATAAACTGGTTTTCCAGCAGTATGCTATACTTTTTTGTAAAAATTGTACGTGATGATACGATTACGAGTGCGAGTACGCGATAGAAATGCATACGCTAGGCATCGGACTGAATGCTTCGTTCCTACTCTCGTTCCGATGCGTAGATTGCTAGCGTCGCCCGCACCGCTTTCGGCGTCATGACCGAAGTTGTAGATCTAGACGTCGAATTTTGTTTCTTTGTAAATTTTCTTTCTTCATAACTTGTTTCTCTAATAAAATATTTTTTTCAAAACTTCACAGTCCAAAAATTGGGGGGGTGGCTTATACAAAGGGGGTGCTTATACATGGGGAAATACGGTATATGCCTGTGTGTAGAAAGTTCATCCACATTGAGATTTTAACAATGGTTAAATTAACAACTCTTGTGAAATAAAATAAAATTATCCACAATTGGAAGCCTTTTGCATACTTTTTGTAGGAAAATGAAAAAAAACAAAACAAATTTTGAGGTATGGATTTGACAATTCCCCCCCCCCCCATTTCAGGGAAAATGAACACTATATTATAGGGTTAAACTAAGAGTTAATTGTAAGGTTTTCTTATATCCTTGGAGAAAGATGCTGGAAGTCATTTTTTGAATATATTTTTGTTCCCCTTTCTTTTTTCTTTATAACTTCCTGCACCTCTCTTTTTGTTATCTTTCTTTCTGATTGTTAGTTTATGTTACGTTTTTATTTGTACATTTTGTAAAACATTTCATAAAATTATTACAACAAAAAACAAAACCCAATATTTTCTTGAAGATGCTATTGTTTTATCATTTCTGTTTTTTTCGTACTGCTATTTTGACTCAAAAATGTTGCTGAGACTGCCCTTCGTGTGACTCTGTTCTTAATCTAAAGAAACAGAGAATACAGCACTACTAAAGAGGCAGTCGTGAGTATGTGCCTATTAAGAGCGTGCGTTGTGCTTCTCATGCCTGATGAGGTATGCCTCTGCTTTTGAGATAAGCAAGGTCAAGAAACAGAAGCGGAACAGTTCCATGAATGTTCTTTATTTCTGTAGAATATGATAAAAGAATCTTGAAATCTGTCCAAGTTTCTCTCTGTTCCTTTTATATCAAGCAAAATCAAAGTGGGGTTATTTTTAGTTTCTCATGCTTTCCCACTTTCTTAGTAGTCAGTTACCGTTTCTCCTCGCTTAATGTTTCATTGCCTTCTTCACCTTTATTAAAAAGTCAGAGCTGTATTCTTTCACAGCCATAAACTCTCACTGACTCTACTTTGTACCATAAATATTAATTAATTAAATGCTTGAAATCAATTAGCTAGAGGTTTCCCTTGGTACTTTGGAAGGGAAATTTTAGTAGGGAGATTTGGTGAGGGGGGGGTTCCTTTTCAGTACTCTAAATAATGGCACTTCCTAAATGGAAATCTCTGTTCCATGCAATTTGTGAATACAAGCATTTCATTTATAAAACTGAAGCGTTGCTTATTCTTGACAGAAATATCAACAAAGTCATACCTGGTGTATTATTTGTGCTACTGGAAGCTGTTCTGCATATTTGAAAGGTTCCGTGGCTACTTCGTCTATAACAGGCCTAAAAAAAATCAAATCAGATATTAGACTAACGTAGAAAAGAACAAAATTAGACAATATCAATTATCATTAACTAACATACCTATCCCAAATCAAAGTCAAATAATCAGCCACACACACCCATGAAATACACACACACACACACACACACTCACACATATATGTTTTCTTAACTTTTTGCGGGTATCTATATGTATGGTATTCAGCTTTGTTCAAGTATTTTCCCACGTCATTATAATTGTGCTTTTAAAGTTGTAGCAACGTTTTGGCAGAATCTCATCTGCCATCATCAGGCTTCTGTATTGTGTTCGTTTGTGAGTCAGACTTTCACAGCCGGCTATCATTTATTAGGAAGCTAGGTTTCATCTAGGTGCCTGGTTGGGGTGTATTTGTGTTGGAGGTATCAGGGGGAGTCTTTTTGTGCCCAGGTGTTTGCCTGGCTTGTGGGTGGAGATTTTTTTGTTTGAGAGTGCAGGCTTCCAAACAACTGACAGTCTGGTGGAGTCCTCTCTTCTATTCATGCTTTCTGGTGTTTTTTCAATCTCTATAGCTTCTCTGATAATTCTGTAGCTGGAGTTTTCTATACTGGCTAGGGTTTCGGTGCCATTGAAGTCGATGCTATGACCTGCTGCTTTCATGTGTTGGACTAGTGAGGAAGTGTGTTCCAGCTTTTTTACTGCATTTTTGTGTTCATCTAGGCGGGTACTTATTCTTCTATTCGTCTGTCCAATGTATGTGGCAGGGCATGATGAAGTCATATATGAAGGCATACATGAAGTCCCCTGTGCATCATGCCCTGCCACATACATGATAGCTGTCTGTTTACTCAGAGCCAAGCCGCACTAAAAGCCTCCAATACAGGAAACACAATGTTGCCAGCCAATCAAGACATAAAAGCTACAAAACAGACAGAAAATATTAGAAACACCAATCAAGCAGAACACAGCAAACTCCAAAACCAATAAACACAGACCAAGACTCCCAACCAATCAGGATGAAGAAAAAAACATTCTGACACAGCATAGGCTAGCACCAAATTTAAAACAGAAACGGCTGTGAAAGTCTGACTCACAGACGAACACTATACAGAAGCCTGTTGATGGCAGATGAGATTCTACCAAAATGTTGCTACAACTTTAAAAGCATAACTATGATGACGTGGGAAAATACCCGAACAAAACTGAATACCATATATATGTATATATTTACCTTCCCACTTCAGAAAATCCTTGGAAAAGGAAGGAGAAATTTTATCACCTCTATATAGATGGGTGGCATCACTAGTTTTCCACTGAAAATCAACAGCTGCTACTTTCTCAGAGATTAACAAAACAATATTTTCAAGGTTTTTTAAAAAAGTAGAATAAAAGAGGGAGGGAACGAGGGACAAAGGCCCCAAACAGGACAAATCATATTTCTGATGAGGACTTATGGTTAATTTTCTCCAAAATAATACTTTCGTCATTAATATATTTAGATGAATTATTAACAAAGCTCTGTAATTCTTTACAAGAGATTCTTTACACAATGCACTTCATAAAAAAACACTTCTTGAATCATTAAAGCTACTGCATCATTTTCTAGACACTGGAATAAACATGAAGCCAAATGACTGTGCCCATACATGCATGTCAAATAGCTATATGAAAAGACATATACAGAAACAGCTGGAAAAGCAGCTTCAGTGGCATGAAGACAGATGCTTTTTATGCATTCCAGTGTGGTGCAAAGCTCCTCATTGAATTATTTGCCCAGTTGAAATTACTTAGGGAGTTTCATCTTCATTTATCCACTGAAGTGAAAGCATAAACCTCTCTAAAACATGTCCACTTACATGGCAGGAAGAGAAGAAGACTGTTATTTAGGTTGAATTTTATTTTAAACAAACATACTATTCAACGTATTTGTTATATTGTCAACTACATTAAGCAGTATGGTAATATATAAGTACCTTTAAAATTCTACATGAAATACGAAAATTAATATTGCAATCTCTTTTCTTCCCTTAGGACTAAAAAAATTCTAGATTACAAAAACTTTTGTAAAATTTCAACCTCCTATGTAAGAAAAAAAATATGCCAAGTGAAAAAAAAGGCAATGAAAAGAAGCCACTGAACCATTTCAAATGTGAAGCATTATTCAAAGCTTCTTTCCTCCTGTACAGTTTGAGCGCTTTCTGCAAAAATAGAGATACCACTATTTCCTTTTAATGGTCAGTTATGAACTTTAAATGTAAAAGCTAATCAGAATGCAAGATTTGGAAAGTCTGTGTAGTATTACTAACCGCTATAAGATTTCTGCATAATATCTTAAATTATTATGGGGAATCTGCATTCTCATTGTGTGCCAACCATTTTTACCCTACTAAGGGCCAAGATCTGCATTCTTCATCTTTATTAGGAAACAACAGCATAGTGTTTATGTAAATCAACTGAGAACCCAGAAATTTCTTCTACAACAGAAAGAGCATGGAAGACTAAAAGTCTAGCATGTTGCCTAAAATTAAAGCCTTTTGATATATTTTTAACTATATAGTATTAATGCTACACCTTACTGATGTTTTTTTTCCAGTGAGGTTGCCAGGTAACTGCTAAGTAAATTTCCCAGTGGGAGACGGCATGCACTGTTTCTCCTACTGAAATGATCCCAACTGAGCCAAAAGAGTCTTCTCCAACTTTCCTACCTCCTGATATACTGAACTAAAACTATAATTACCTCAGGCAACGTGGATTAGTAAAGTCTGACTCTGAGTCAGAGAGACAGATACACTTATTTTGATAACCTGAAAACTGCATTCATTGTAATTATCTACGGGGTATGGAATGGATGGAGGAGTAGATGGTTGGACAGATGCAATTTGCTTCGTACTGATCTCAAAATCAATGTTCATCCTCAATAGCAGAGTTACACCATCAGCAGCTCACATCATTGTATCTTGCACCAATTATAACTCTCTAAAGGTAGCCTCAGTGTACTGTAGTAGTCCAAACTGAAGGTTATCATGACTACTGACTGAAACTATCCAATTATGTAGTAAGAAAAGCACTGTAAAAGAGCTTCCTCTTTTCCAAACTGTAGATACTACTTTTGAGTCTTGAGTAGTATATCATAGCTGATAGCATTGAATGCCCTAAAGCAGGCTTGTCCAACCCGCGGCCCAGGGGCCGCATGCGGCCCAGGTCGCCTCGTAATGCGGCCCAGTGCCCACCCCAACCTTCGTGCCAGAGCCAGTGAGGAGGAGGAGGAGAGGCAGGCACGAGGCGGGGCGAGGCAAGAGCCAGGCCAAGCAGCAACAGAAAAGGCAGGCGCCGTCAGAGCGCCACCTCCTGCTGTTGCTGCCGCTGCTTCTGCCCCCGCCGCTGCTGCTGCTTCTGCCCCCGCCGCCGCCACTTCTTCCCCTGGCGCCGCCGCTGCTTCTGCCTTCCAGTCCTGCCTCATCCAGCCGGGCCATTTGCAGGAGGAGAGGTAGGCGCGAGGCGGGCAAGCTTTCTCTCCCCCCCCCGCAAAATTTGGCCGGAAAATAAACCGTGATAAAAAAAACCGTGATAAAAAATAAATAATTTTTAATAAATAATTAAAACATCTCACTACATTTCCAAATAAATTTAATATGTTAACTATGTTTTCTATGGTTTTTTTGGATGATCAGGTATCGTTACTGTTATTTTATTTTATGTGCGGCCCAAACCAAATTTTCATCTTCTAATGTGGCCCAGGGAAGGTGAAAGGTTGGACACCCCTGCCCTAAAGGGTATTAATAGAACCAAGAGGGTTTCCTCCCATTTATGTCCTGGTCCTAGATGCCTCCCATTTAAGTCCTAGTCCTTGTAATGGTCACTAGAGTAACCAATCCCATTTCTGTCCCATGATTAGAGATGAATTGCAATGGTTTCATGTAAAGTTAAAAAAGTGGGGGGAGAGGACCAAATTCCAAGGAAACCCACAAAGGAATGGTCTCCAGGTCAGCCTCTCCTTCCTCCAGGGTGGGTCTACTGTAAAACATTCCAAATCTACAGTAAAATATTTTCTCTAATCTCCAGCTCTTGCAGACAGTCTTGAAGGATATCAGATTCAGTGATACTGAATACTATTTTCATAGCTATCAACATCATTCTCTCCTGAAGTGAGGCCATAATAGTTTTCTGGATCCATGTGGTTAAGTCTTCTTCAGGCCTAGAAAACGTATGGTTCAGCCCAAGGTAACAGAGATAATTCCACTCTCTTTATCTGCATCAAAGTCTAAGTCAATGAAGTCCCAAATAACATGATCACACATTGCCCAGTCACTAGTGGCCAGATGCAAAGGATCAGTACCATTTGTAAGGTTGCAGCATAGATAATTTATTCAAGCCTATATACAAAAATCTGGTAAATTAAAGTTCAACACTACTTTGGTGCCAGATAAAGGACATGGGATTTAGCACGGGCTGGACTCTCTGCAAGCTTGTGGGAATACAACTGCTCTAAACTCATGCCATGATGAATTCCACCTGCTCTTCTACAGTCACTCTATCAGACTCCTACAGCCACCAAATTTCTGGAGGATCAAGACTATGGCAAATCTCAGCAATCTAAACTGCAAAATCTGATACAAACTGGTCACAGCAGCCAGATACTGTAAGACCTACTGATCAGTCCCCAAAAGGGAATAAGCATCCACAACAAAGAAGACTGGCAGCTGTTCTCCTGATGCAATAAGACAGAAATAATTATCTTTCACTTCTTTTACCTTCCTTTTTTACAGACTGCAATTACAAGATGGCGAAAAAAACCCTAAGCTCTTTCAAGTAACATTCCTGGTGAGTTTAAGTTTCTGTCAACAAACCAAAAAGGGGAAAAATTATATCTCATTCTGAAAATGGCAGCTGGCTACAGTTGCTCATAACATGTAAAATTGCCATCTACTGAAGAATAATGGAAAAATTTCTCTTTTTTTCAATTTACTTAGTAGAACTGCTTGCATTTGGGATATAATCAATTCCCTTCTCTATATGCACTGTCATTTACTTTCTCCCTGCTGTTAACATGGTCTTTATTAACAAGATGAGGAAAAAATATTTATTAAAAATAAATCTACGGTTTCAAGAGTGCTACATTTTATAGAGAACCCTATCAAAATGAAGATGTCAATTTAGAGTCTTCAAACAGAATGAAAGTAGCACTTCACATATCCATTAGTAGTAACTAATGAAGTTCTATTTATAACTTTGTCCAACATTACTGAAAGTAAACCACTCAATTTACTTCAAGGATAATTGCTATAGAAAACAAGTGATCTAATGTACTCTCGATTTAAGTTTTTTTCCAGACAGCATGCTGGCTTAAAATACAAGCTTATGTAACACAACTTTGCTTTGATGAGAGTCAAATTTAGTTCTACTTTACAGCGTTTTCAATCAGATGAGCATCTCTTGCTGACAATGCTATAAGAAAGGAAGGTTTGCTTATCTTGGAAGAAAATTGCACAACCAAGTGTTTGTGCTTCTGTTTGAAAACCTTTTAGAAATGCATGTTAATATAGCAAGTGCTCTCAAACAAGCCAGACTTATAAAAAGTTTAGGAAATTTGAGAGCTATCAAAGATGAGAGAACCATAATTCCTTAGAATGCAGCACGCCTCACTCAAGAGATTATAGTTGATTTTTAGTAATTCAAGACTTACAGTTGATCGTATCTCGGTAAATAATTCATGTAATATTTTTATAAAAATTAATGATAATATACTTGCTCTGCAAAACAATGCCGAGATTTAATGAAGTATTTGTAGCATCTTTTTATCACTGTTTGATGCTTCTAGTTTTTTTCCCCCCTGAAGCTTCTTGCTTTGCAGTTTTTATCATTTCAATTATTCTGGTGATACATTTTTTCAGGTCAATGTATACCCTACTTCAGGGGTGTCAAACTCAAGGCCCACAGAATGAACACAGAAAATGCATTTTCTTTTTATTAGTCTCTTAGGGAGCAAATGCTAAGCACTTTTTAGCCTTGTAATTGAAGGCTATAAGCACCTCATAATAGCCAAAGTCCAGCACATTCAGCACATTCTTCATATAAAGCCTGTTAATCAATTAACGGTTTTTCAACTGATCAATAATCTAAACTAAATAATTAAATCACACAGCAATAAATAAACTTAACATATAATGGTTCTCTGCATTAACATTATTTATAATGTTAAATTTATTTTGGTATTGAAAGAGATCTCAAGAAAAAAAATAGAGAAGCAGTAAGCTGAGATATATTTATTTTAATGAAAACCTGCAATACATCACCCAATTAACTTGCTTCCTTACAAGTTAAGTCTACAAGATAATATTATAACTAACATGAGTTTATACACTAGCACTATAAATAGTTATCTGCAATCTTTGATCACACATTCATTCATTCTCCCATTAATTCATTCGCTCCATTGCATTAGAGTAATTCAATGCAAAATTGTTCCATAAGTCTCCTATTTTTCTAAGGAACCTACAGTGTTCCAAAGTTAAACCAAGTTCAATTTAACATGAAAACAAACTATCTCCTTCGACATAGTGCCCTTACTTGATTTGCTAACAACAGAAATTAGAAAATACAAACATAAAAATACATTTCTATATTTGATTGACACCCAAGCCAAAAATCTTTATTCCAATTATATTCACTTTAAAAACATTTCCATATTCTTGTCCTGCATGAGTACTTGCAATCTAGATGAAAAATGTACGTTGTACCACTTATTTTCTTTTTTTTATTTGTAGTAATTGACACGTGTATTTTATATCTCTGCCCCTGTTTATGTGTTAATTTTTTAAAAACCCAAAATATCCTCTTGCTTGAGATCAGAAAAACTTAATTTTCTTAATGAATCTCAACAAAAACAGGTGTTTGCTATTAAGTGGAAGAAATGCTCATTATAAGTGGAAGAAATACTCTTTCACTACTAAATTTAAAATAAAAACACAGTATCATAATATTTCCAAAATTCATTTGCTCTTGAGAACAGAAAGCAACGCAACTGCATCATATAGTCCCATATAGAGACAAACTTCCTAAAGAGCAAGGTAATGTGCAAGCATAACAAAAAGGAAAATACTGCTAAAAAGCCTCTTTTGCATTCATAACCAGTTCTCTTAAGTGAATGCTAAGCATTATGTGAAACATAGCATTATGCTAACTGAATAGTGCTGTTTTGAACATACTCAGTACACCTACATATTATATATTCAATGGCAATTCTAAGCAATTGGACCAATGCAATTTTGCTTTTGACTGGTGTCTAAATGCTCATTGTACCTGGAGAACAATGTATTTGGCTCCATGTGGTTTGGTAAGCAATTCTATCAAGCTCTCAAAACACACTTTGTTGAAGCAAAAGCAACTCCCACAGCAATGTATCATGCTCCTATCTCCAACTAATCAATAGATTCTCACTCATATTTTATTATCAAGAGCAGGATAAAAAAAATCCAAATCAGAATTGACATTTTAAAAAACTGACATATTACAGATGATGATATAAGTACATTTTTTTAGACAACACGAGCACAACAGGATCTTTCATCCGATTCTTCAGAACCTTGAAGACTATCTTATGATGAATCAGATCTAGTCCAACATTTTTATTTTAGGAGCATTTAGGAAAGGGCTTTTTCTATACCAACTTGGAATCACTGGCAACTACCAAGACAGATATTCTATCATGGAACAATGAACCGACTAAGTGCCAAATACTTGATCTATCATTGGGCTTCCTTGCTTCTGACACATTTTTTTTCAGATGTTCTCAGTATTTATTGCAATTGAGCTTTACATTTGTCTCTATAATTATGATAACTCAAGACACTCTCTTAACTGAAGTTTAAAACTAATTAGAAAAATTAGCAAACTGGTTAAGAGAAAACCTGCTCAGCCTTAACCTAACCTGAAAGGTTCTGGCATCAATTTTCTAACCTGTGCAATAGAGTAAACAGTAAACGCCATTTTCGGAGCGGATGGAGGGGAATGAATCTCAGAATATTCTACAACAGTCCAAATTAAATTCACTGTGTAAATGTCAAAGAAGTTAATCTATAGGAAACAAATCATCATCAACTGAAATAGCTGAAAAGTAATACTTTCAACCCAATGTTAATATACCCATTTCCAATTATAGACTAGTAAAGAAAGCTGAAATAATAAATATTGGGCTGTCCAAACAGACTGCATAATAACATTCCCAGCATATGTTGCCGATGAGTATTATGTGATACTGTAAGTCAAGAAATAAAGGGAGCATTAAAATAATAAATATTATGGTAATGTACAATTCAGTAGATGAATAAAAGGTTTAACAGAATGTATTTGTGTGACCTTTATACTTAAGTGCTTCCTTCCCAGAATAACTTCTTGAGTTCAAAGGCGAATAAATTACTTCTTAAAAACCAAAAATGAGATTTAGCAATTTGTGAAATGATTACCCATAAAGTTACAGTATGCAATTTCCAAATATTCAGACACAGCAGACTCCAACTTAACTGCCCTTAGAACAAAGCCACACATTTTGCTTTACCAAATTATATACATTCACACTTCACATTTTCCAGGTAGAAGACTTTTCAAAGAAAAGGGCATTTCTTTGAGAGAAAAAGGGAATCAATTTTTCTATTTCTCCTTCAGAAAACAGCTTGAGGGTTGGGTTGTTTTTTTTTAAAAAAAATTATTATACTCAGCCTCTTCTGTTGTTTGGGTAAATTTTTAGAGGTAAAGTACATTTAATTTTTTTAAATGGCTTTGAAAATATATGCATTGGCATAAGCCTTTAACACTAGTTATTTCTGTCTCCCCTACAATTAATATTAAACTTAACATTTATCCGTTGGCTGATAATACTTTCTGCATTTAAGTCATGCTCTCTTAGGCAGCTACAACCCACTAAGTTGGTATGGCTGAATTATAAGATAGCACATGAACTGCGAAATTCAATGTTTTAAGAAGGACTGGAATTCCAGTTCAGGCACAAAATACACAAACAATCTAGATTGCACTTTATTTAATATGTTATTCCTTTATTTGTTTCACATACCCTGTTTCTCCGAAAATACAACCTATCCTGAAAGTAAGTCCTAGATTGATTTTTACATGTGCCCAATATAAGCCCTACTTCCAAAATAAACCCGAATTCAGATCCCGCCCACTTCAGAGTGCATTGGTAAATTTAAGCTAGGATGGGGATGGGGGGGGTGGAGTTGTAGCCAAGCCTCACACACCCCTACACCTGCCTTGCTGGTCCATTTCTTCTGCAGTCGGCAAGGCTGGCAAGGCTTTCCTGAAGGCCTCTGTAGCTGAGAACAAAGCTCCGGATCGATCCGGAGCTCTGTTATTATCTGCAGAGGCCTTCAGGAAAGCCTTGCTGGCCACAGAAAAAGAAGTTCCTGAAGGCCTCTGACAATGAAAAGGAAGCCAGGGGTGATGCATGCAAGAGAGGTTAGTCAGTGGATGATATCCCCTGAAAATAAGACCTCGTGCCTTTTTTGGTGGCAAAATAAATATAAGACAGGACCTTATTTTCAGGGAAGCACTGTACATTTATGTGGTTTTGTAAATGTCAATATACTGACATGAAAAGATAAACATTTCTTTGCTGCTTTTTCATATAAAAATATGAAATGACAATACTTACAGTGTAACTCACAGATTAAACAAACAATAGAACAATTGAGATATCCTGCACATATGTTCAGGGAAAGAATCCAAAATGAACAAACACAATGAGAAAACTGTCTAAATATTTTGTTTTCTTTTGATCAATTAAGTGCTGTCAAATTTGCATCATCTCTTTTTCCTATATATAATTGTTGTTAAATTATAACCATACAAAAAGGGGGGGAAAGAAAGAAAAGAAAAGAAAAAGCAAGAAGTGTAAGAAAAATATGTCAAAAAATAGAAAAAATGTAAAAAAAGTAGCTTCCAATATTCTGAAAAATATAAATTCCTTTACTTGTACGTCCTTTTTATTTATTAAGACATTTATTAAGACATTATCCAGTTTCTTTTCTATGTCCAGTGTAACATCTTTTTTTACATCATTCATGTAATCTCTAATTTTAAAATCTACTTTCAAATCTTATCAAGTAAAACTTTTCCTCTTCCATGACATCTTTTAAACACAGTGTATCTATAGAGGCAGACATTCCTAAAATTAACTCCTGAGTCCATTGCTCAAAAATATCCTTCAATATGTTGAATGTTAAAATATTTTGCTTAATTCTGCATTTGTAAATCGAATTTAAACATTCTTCCCCTTTAACTGTAATCTTCAGTTCTCTATAGTATCCAATCTTTAATTTTTTATTTTAATATGTTTTTTTAAAAGAATTTAAAAAGCAAAGCATTTTCCCCTGGGAAGGATTCTTATAATTAATTCCAAAATCTTATTAAAAATTTATGTTGACCCTTAGTCCATTTGCAACTTTCTAAAATCAATCTTTTAATATGTTTACTCCCTCCCTAAAGTTTTTTGAAGTCCTTAAATTTATATTTAAAACTTTTACTGCTAATGATTGAAGGAAACTCATCAGGTGCTGTAAAACCAAAGGTTTCTAACAGATGAAAAGCAGTTAATAAGCAATTTCCAAAAGTGATTATCAAACAAAGTAGGCAAAGGCAGTATTCTTTTAAAGATGCCAATTATGGCTTGAGCAAGATGTCTATATTCCCTTATCTCTCAGAGCTGTAAATCCCCAGTGACCACTGTCTTGTGGTCTCCTCATAAGGAGTTACTGTCTGGAGCACTTGTGGGCAATCTGAAGTCCTTTCTTTGTGCAGAGGTCTCTTTGTTGGCTCTTCATTCCACCATGGTCATCAGCTTCCAGAACTATTTTTCCACAACTATTTTTTATTTACAATTTCCCCCTGGAAATCCTCTAAAACAGAAAGCCCAGATTTTAATGTCTATATTCCCCTGCAGAAAATTACTTTTTGAGAGCATTTCTATATATACCCTATATAGAGAGTTTCCTGCCTAAGCAGGGGGTTGGACTAGAAGACCTCCAAGGTCCCTCTGGATTCTTGGTTCCAACTCCCAAGGTTCCAACTCTGCTATTCTATTCTATTCTATTCTATTCTATTCTATTCTATTCTATTCTATTCTATATACATGAACAGCCTGTTAATTTCCATAAATCTTTAAAAATATTACAACCCTAATCTTAGATAAGGGATTCAACTAACAATGGTCCTCTTACAAGTATAAAGAAATATAGCTATATCAGCAGTCCTAAAAATATAGAGGAATAGCAAATAAATACCGCGGCTCAATAAAAAATTTACAGCATTCATTCTACGTTCCTATTTTTCAACTGACTCTTGTCAAAAATGATTATGTTTTTACTGTTATAGCATGGGAAAAGGAACAGAAGCAGAATTTTCAAGCACAAAAATCAAATAGATTCACTTTAAAGTTTTATTCCATGTATGTTGACTTACAAGAAACAGTTCGTAAATTCTACACTAGATGGGATGTGTAATCCCACATAATTCAGTACCACACTGAAAATAAATAAGTTGAAAGAGATGAGCATGTCTTCTGAGATGGTTGTATAGATAGCAGGCATTTTGAACTCCACTGGGAAAGGAGATGCTGCCAGAGTGAGAAGAGAATTTTATCACATATTCACACAAATCCATCAGGTCACAGAACCCACCCTACAGAAATATCCTCTACACGGGTGGGAGAAATGTATTTGGGAAGAAATCCCAAGATGCCTAATGTCCTCAGAGAAACAGCTATTTTAGCAGCCTTTTTGCTGAAATGAATATGTGAAGCTTGGTATGCATAGAGTGCACGTGATTATTGAAAATGTGTCTGTATCTCTATTTCAATTTATGCGTGCTCATGTTCCAAATGAATGCTTCCACAGACCTGCAGACAAAAATGCTAAAATGAAATTTCTTAAGAGCTCAGAGGAATCAGTACACGAATAGTATGCATGAATGCACAAAGAATCGGTACTGTCATTTAAAAACTACACAAAGATTTCTCTATGGCTTAGCCTGATATGATAACAATAATTGGTGAAACCCCCCGGTCTGAAAGCCAAATCTGGTATGCTTAAAAGTGACACTCTAAACCAGGGCTGTCAAACTCGCGGCCCGCGGCCCAGATGCATCACACGCTGGCCATGCCCGGTTTAGCGAAGGGAAAAAGTCACGATACGTCACGTGATGCTGCTGTGACGATGCGGGTTTGACTACTCCTGCTCTAAACAAACAAAGGCAGCTTGCAAGCAGATTACTTGCTGATTAGCCAGCAAGGCTCATCAACGACTGTATTTTTAAGACTTTTAAGATCACAGCAACTGCCAGAGATTCTGCTGGTTGCCTTTTATCGAAGCTCTATAGAGAGCATTTTATCTTATTGCCTCTGTGTGTGGTTTAGGAGTTGTACAGAGGCGGAGAAAAGGGCACTCCAAAGAGTGATAAAAAGGGCACAAAAGATTAGCGGATGTCCTCTTCCCTCATTGGAGGATTTGTACAACATGGGATGTAGAAGGAAGATACAAAAGATCTTGAGAGACCCTTCGCATCCAGGCCACTCGTTGTTTGAGATCCTACCATCAGGAAGACGATATAGAGTGCTGAAAGCCAGGACAAGTAGATTTAAACATAGCTTTTACCCAAGTGCTGTGATCAGGTTAAATGCAGAGTTATGAATCTGGTGGTCTTAACATATATATATCCTGGTTGTACAGTTTTTAATTGTTATTTGTTTTAATTTGTCTTATATTGTTATTTGTATATGTCTTTTGGTGTTGTTTAGTTGTATGTTGTGAAAGAGCACCTTATTTTGTTGTTCTCGGGTTTCTGAGTACAATGACAATAAATTTATCTTATCTTCCTTTAGCTGCCTGACTCCATGCTACCACAGGCCACTAAAACAGCTGAACTTCCATTATATGGATAAACTGAACAAACATAGGGACAGTGTGGATATGGAAAAAAAAAAAATTTCTCAGGAACCCAGTTGAGGTCCTAGTAAAAAAAATTACTTGGCTGTGATGTTTAGAGGATATTTTTCTAGAGGAATCAGGCAATTCTTTCTCACTACCAAAATCGGATTCACCTTCTCAAGGTTTTAAGTAAAAAATACGTTTTTGTACTCCTTTCCACCAAAAATGATTTTCTTTTCCTCCATTCCATTGTTGCCAATTCTCAATGACTGCCCAGACAAACCCCTGCAATTTTCTTGGCTGGGTTTTTCAGAGGTGGTTTGCCATTGCCACCTTCCTAAGGCTGAAGGAAAGGAACTAGCTCAAGGTTACATAGCTGACTTTGGGCCCAAGGCAATACTAGACTTCACAATTTGCCAATTTCTAGCCTGATGCCTTAACCATTTCACTAAAGTAAGTGCAGTATTTATTTAAGCATAGCTGGGTACCCATGCTTCACTATGAAACTATGTGATTGGGCTTAGTTTTTGGGGAGGAAAGTAAGGAGAAAAAAATTCGGGCTCTGCCTACCAGCATCCATCAGTAATCATCTGGCCAGTGTCCTGTCAGTTTGTGGGAGAGTTGAGGGCTCTTTGAAAACTGAAACAGAATTTGCTGTGTGAGCAAGAAGGATACAGCAAGAAGCCTGGATGTGGCTTAGCTCAACTGTTCTGTACTAAAGCTGCTTAGTGCTGTGAAACTATAACTGAAACTGAAACTCCTCTCCTCTGCTTGTGGTTTTTTTTTTTTTTGGGGGAGTAGAAATCCTTAGCATCAGAGCAAATTAATAATAATATAAATACTAATACTCTAATGGTCATTTCAAAAAAATTAGCAAGCACCTAGAAGCCAAGAAGAATATACGTGCCAAATTTCAAGTTTGTAGGCTTTATAGTTCTGGAGATTTTGGGATGATGCGTGAGTGGTATTTCGCTTTTATATACTGTATATAGATTCAGAAATGCTTAGCAATATGCTATGGTAATAACAAGTGAAATGAGATGAACGATGAGAACTGAAATCACGATTCTTGCTTAACTGCAAAGAACAGTGTAAATGATGGAAGACCAGCTCTAAACATTTAAAGAAAAATATTGCATTTCTTAAGAGGATTACTAATTATTCTTGTTGTTGCTTTGATAAAACAGTTTGATTCCACTGAGAATATAACAGGGAAAGATTTTTTTCTTTTCTTGAAAGTCAAGGTTCAGATCAAAATTGATTGGTTGTTGATCCACTGGTTGTGACTGACCTTCTTGGCTCTCAGGCCTGATATCATGGGATGAAAAAAAGAGCGACTAGCCCAAAATCACACCAATATTTCATGCCTAAAATAGGACTAGAATTCTGTCTCCTGAATTTTTAGCCTGGTCCTTAAACCACTATCAAACTGTTTCTCTGCATTATTCCTCAAATCCCTTCAGGCCTTGAGAAGAGACTCATGAGTTCACACATCACATAAATGTCCTGTTTAACCATGATTTTCTAAATAACCCACAGTTCCCTGCATTCATATACAATGCCACAGAGTTTTGAAAGGTGAAGATGGGTTTGCAAATCACAACATCTAATTTCACATGAAACAAAAGCAAGGAAATTGTATTACGTTTTAATGTAATATCTAAACCAAATGTCCCAAGGCATACCTATACAAGTGGGGGATGGGAGAAGAGTTATCTGGAAGGAAAGTAATGCTCTCCTTTGAAGCAGTGTGATGGCCTAGAGGTGGAACTCTTGCCTTGAAACCAGGAGTCTGTGAATTCAATCCTAAGTAGTGGCAGATATTTCTCTCTCTGGGCACAAAGAAAAAATATCTGCTTTGAGCTCTGCTTAGGCATCAGGAAGGGCATTCGGCCAGTAAACTCTCAGCTCCATTCTGTCGCCCTGATGCAAGGAATTACATGGTTATTTTTTTTTTAATTTACAGGTAGTCCTCAACTTACTTGGTTGCTTGGTTGTTCAAAGCTGCAATTGACTATCCCAGGGCTACATGTGATTGGCATTTGAAGTTTTGATGCCTGCCCCCCGTGATCACATGATCATATTATAGGTGCTCTGCAAGTGGCTCATTCTTATGCCTACTTGCAGCATGCTGCAGTAATGTGATCATGATTTACAACTGGTTTTGTTGGATAATGGTGTTTACTTATGGTTTCTACATCCATTGTACATAATGGATTCAATTCACCATGTCTGCTTAATTACCACAATGATTCATTTAAGCACCACAGCAAAAAAAGGTTATAAAATTGGGTGCAGTTATGTGGTGACCTGCTTAATGACTGACACAACTTATGATCCTAAATCCAAGCTCAACTATGGTCATAAGCTGAGGAGCACCTGTAAGTGAATTGCTTTCTAACTTCCAAGGAAACTTAAATCAGATCCATTTTTACATCAATCAAAGAACATTCTATCACTCTTGCTAATTTCTGTTGAAGTACTTGTCTGGTTTATTCAGAGAAGATGTTTAATTAGCTCAAACAACTTTTCTGCACTCTGGTTAATATCCTTGATTTGGTTGCTAAACATCACTTTTTACTTCTGTGTAGTTTGTGAAGTTGTTTAAAGAAAGGCTTATTCTGATGTCACAAATTACAACATTAAATTAGAACTCAAGGATATTCAGTTCAGCTCTGTTTTGTTTCAGATAGATTTCATTATTCCTTCACTCTTATTTGATGTTTACCTCAAAACCATGTAATAATTTGCAATATAGTCTTCTTTTATAGCATAGTCTATGTCCTAAAAATTGCTTGAGAAAAAGAATATAATCAAAATCATGTTGGTTTACACAAGTTCATTTTGTTCTGTTAAATACATAATCAGTGCTTATACGTGCTATGTAGTCATATTTTCCTTTTTTATATTGTTTTCCCCCCCTTAAGCACTAGTAGTTACCATGGTAACAGCAGATTTTCAAGTTCATTCAGGTTCCATCAACTTCAATAACTATTATTTTTGCAAAATCACAGCTAGTCCAGAGCAATTGTTTGCTGATGAAAGTAGGGTTATCTATCAAGAACTCATGTATTCATTCTAATGAAAGGAAAAGTATTAATTGCTATTTACTAAGAATTAGCAACACAATTTAGTCAAAAGAAAAAAAGAAAGAAAAATCTCATTGCTTAATTTAATCATCTAATCATATTCAAAGGTTTTGCCTTCAAATGAATTGTAGCATTGTTTGCAAAAGAAACCTGTCTCATTCAACCAGGATGAAACTCATGAGTGATACAGCTTCCACAATAAGCTAGTAAGCCAAGGATAAAGAATGCTGTTCACCTCTGATATAAAATCTTGGTACTCAAAATGTGATGAACATGTTAATATCCGTCTAATAATACAGAAAAAGAATTGCTCTCTGCACCAGGACATATAACATTTTCCTGTCTTGGGGTTGATCACCCATTTTGCCTCCTTTCAGCAACCCAAGATCAAATAAGTGGGACTGCGTCACATGAATGTCTCTGACGGAGAAGGTTTTTTTGGTGCTATGTTCAATTAATGGAGATGGAGTAGCTTTATTTAAAAGAGTAAATTTGAAGTGTTAAGTCCGTCAAGGACCAATTATGCTTGTTGCTACAGACAAAAATTGTGTTGCCATTTGCTGATTTGCTGCTGAATTCCAAAGGATACGTTCATCAGGAACCTGTTAGACTAGGACAGCTTATGATCTATCAACCTTTGTTCTAGACATCAACATACACCTTGGCTACATTGTCTGCTACTGGATGTAAAACTTGACCAGCATGCATATATGCTCAGCCCTGATCTACATTAGCACTTATCAAACAGAGAATATGGCTAGCATGTGTATACAACACCTAATATCTGTTAAACAGCTGCTATGCTACTACAGGTAGTTCTTAAATTATGACTGTCCTTAGTGACTATTTGAAGTTACTATATAATCCGCTTCCCAAACAATATTTATTACCCAATTTCAAAGTTACAATAGCTGCACACACACCCTGCATTCACACAACTGCATTTTGAGTGCTTGGCAACTACTAAAAGGCATTTGTAACATCCTGCAGCCACATGACTGCAATTTTCAAAGTTTTTCCCCTAGGTTCCAGCATTTACTTCTGGTTTCCAGCAAAAACAACAACAGCCATTGGAGTAAATGGATTCACTTAATGACTACTGTTGAGGTATTCCCCGTTAGGAGAATAAGTGCACTCAGGAAAACATAGTGAGAGTGATGTTGAATAACACACGACCAGCATACAGATACACTGAATAGTAAAATGTAGGTTTTACTTCCAGTAAACAGATAACAAAATCCAATAAACAGTCCAAATCATACACAGTTAAAGCAGTTAATATCAGTCCAGGGATAATCCAAAAACGAAGTCAAGTATCATAAACAAAGTTCAGTAAATGAAGTTTGCTAACAGCTGTAAGACTCACAGCAATCCAAGTAGAATGACGATCAGGCAAAACGGCAGAACAGGAAATGCAAGAAGAACAAACCAGGTTTCTGGCTCTATCTTATGGCTGTTGGAGGAACCTCAGCCAATCACACTTACAGCATTCTCTTAAAGATACAGTATTAAATTACTATCCTGGTTTATATATTTCCCACCCAACTGTTAGGTGACTATCATTCCTAACAACTATGGAATTCCGTTTAATGATCTTGCATGTAGAATGTTATGTCTTTTTGTGTAGAAGAAATATACGCTAGGCAGCCTTGTCAGGTATTGGGCATGCCAACCCATTGCCCAAAGGGATAAAATTTGAACTCATAAGATTTGGGCAAATAATAAAATACAAGAGTGGTAAGTAACTAAATGGTAACCTACATAGGCTTAGGATGAGTTCAGTTCAGCTAAATTACTGTATGATTCAGACAGTGTTTACCCAGAAGGAATTATATTCATCACACTCATATGAGAAACTAATCACCATTTAATATACAAAACAACTTTGCTCAGTTGCAAATATGGGATCTATATTACTAAACAGCAATTCTTACAGATAGAATGAAATTTGCAATGTTGTGAATGAAAAGGTGAGTTGATGAAAAGGTGAGGAACAAAAAAGAAAGGATTAGTATTCAGCCTCAATAAACATCAACAGCAAATGTTTAATCCTTAATTTACCCCTGTAAATACCTCATCCCAGTCTTTTTTAAAAAAATACAACAACCTGAGTTTGTTCAGACAAGATCATAGAATTTACTGCTGTGAATGAATATCCAAGGCAAAAAAAGGTAAAAGAAAAAGCGAAGTCAGTGATTAATGTTGATTTACAATCTGTTAGTACAGGATAAATTAGCTAAAGGTAAATGCTTGTTTTCACCACAGAACAACAAAACTAAGTCTATACTATTGCGACTAAAGTTTAAATTACATGCATTAAATTATAATAAAAACAACTCCTGTACAAAGACTTCATAGTTTCATAAATTCTGTACTGTTGCAAAAGTACTCCTATGATAGACAGAATGATGCAGTCCTGCCTGATTACACAATAATTATTTCTATATGTTTAATGTCTTAATAGGTCAGACAACAGCTTTTGGCTCAAAGGCAAGCTGGCATTTTGAAGGAGGACTTTAACCTCACTTCTCAAGGAAGAAACAAATTATTTCACATGTTTTCACTACCCAAAACAAACTTTCATTTCCTTTTTAGTTGAGAACTAGGAACCAAAGGATATGTATGAAGAGGAAAAATTTCCAGTTGGCCTAAATTATTATAAAAATTAGCTAAATGTTCATATTTATTTATTTGTTTAGATGATTCACATTGCCATTTATCTTGCCACAGTAATTCTGGGTAGCAGAGAAAGTCAAAATAATAATGCCCATTTTACCCATGACACCCAAGATTAAAACAAATAAACCTAAATAATAAAAACTGACTATCAAGATAATTTATCTAACTTCCTTGCACAATCTTTATGCAGACTAGGATGTTTTGCAGATGATAGTTCACATTTTTCATTAATTTGTATGAAATTTGAAATAGTAGACAAAATACATTACAAGGAATATTTGCTTACAAAAAATGTTACATGAGGAAGATGTAGGAGATGACCAGGCTGAGCCTGACCGAGGGATCAAGTGCATCATTACTCCTGAGTATCTTCATGCCCACAAGAAATCTAAGTCCAACCTGCCTTGAATTCCACTGACCCATATCTACCGCCAATTGGCCTTGACAGTTATTAGTTCAGATTCCTTATAGACAGTGTTAGCAAGCAATATGCTTGTGTTCATTGGAACCACCTTGGCTCCTGATTTCCTGAGTTTAACAGAAAAGTGGATACTGTATTAGAGGAAAGCTGTCTTAAAGTACATACTGTACATATTTTCACAAAGTCTTTTTTCCAGATTCACAAAAAAGGCAAAGATGAATCAAAACAAACACACAATTAAAAAGTGAGAAAACGGACCTAAATGGAAACAGTTGCCAACTCTATGTTTTCAATAGCATAAGAGCTACTTCCAACAGCACTGTTATTGGGACTGATCCCTTTTCAACTAAACTGGCAACTTGTCCCTCAATGCTATTCCAAAAGCACCTGCAATAAACCCCAACAATATAATCATGTTATTTACACATCCCAAAGTAGTTCCATATCACCAAGAATAATGTGAAGTGGCCTGTGGAAGGCACATAGAAAACAAGAACGTATTACAAAAGACAACAAATTCCAAAGAAATCTGGAAATTGATTAATAAGTAATCATGAAGATCTTTATACCAATATGAACGATATCTGAAAGATCCAGACCAGTATGAAGTCATCCAAGCTGAATCAAGTTTTTTTCTCTGGATCTAAAAGCCCACCATAATAACCAACATGCAAATGATGTGACAGATGATGAATCATACCAGCCAAACACAAAAATGTAAACTGTCATAGTGCCTGATTTTTCCTTGCATGCCAAATATAAGCTAGTCACTTGCTATCTCTGTCATCATCAAACAACCCCCTTCATCTGCTCCATGGGCTCATTAAAAAATAAACCCACAGATTTATTCATAATATAACAGCTTGTGAGATTTGTTGGTATTTCCTGTTTTAAGTTAATTAATCTTTTGAAAGAAACTGATTAAATGAAGCTTTGTTCAAAATAAAAGATAACCAAAGCTTCTCCTTTTCACCTTGCAGAAACAACATTGCACATAAGACAAAAGGATACTGGTAAAATGTTTGGAATACACCAAAATGTTATATAAATGCTACACATTATCGTTACATTAAAAAATTATACATCCAAAATAATAAATTCAGTACAGTGATTTCCCCAGGACTAATCAAAATGATTATGGTATCCCTGAATTTATTAAGCCGTGGAGTAAAACATGTCTATACAAGATTCAAGACAAGAATAAGCATAATCATTTTGAATAACACAATTTTAGCATCCCCATTTCTCATAATATGTGCAACAAAAAGAGCAAGAACTTTTTATCTTCAACACTGCATGAATAATCACTTTATACATAATTTAGATTATCCACACATGCAGCTAAGAATGGAAGGAGCTTTTCTGCAGCTACTGAAGCTTGAACAAACATTGTTTTATATGGATGCAAAACAAATATTTCAAATGGCAATCAACAATAAATTCTATTTAAAAACTAGACCAACGGCAGGAAAGAGGAACAAAATTATACACAGTTGCTTTAAGCCAGGCGTTCCCAAACTTGGCAACTTTAAGACTTGTGGACTTCAACTCCCAGAATTCTCCAGCCAGCTGGCTGGAGAATTCTGGGAGTTGAAGTCCACATGTCTTAAAGTTGTCAAGTTTGGAGGCCTCTGCTTTAAGCCAAAACTGTGACAACTCTAGACATTGACTTATCTCTATTGAGTTCAAAAAAACTTCTCTGATCTTGTGAGTCTGCATATCCATTTTTAATGTCTGAATAAACCAACTGTCTGTCTATAACAGACAACATCTGTCAAAATGTCCTCCTCTACAATTTAGCAACTTTAAATTGTTTGGGTAATTCAAGCTAAACTAATTTAGGAAGCTGGAAACCGGCATTAGATTACCCCGTATCTTCTAACTTATTCTTAGGCCAGAATTTCTCTTTGCAATTCTAATGGCCATATGAACATTCTTATTCTTTGACACCATTAAGAGTCATTTCATTTGGAAGGCTACAGTCTGAAGATAGTCAAGCAACCAATTCTTTGCTAACTGTAGTAGCTTAAGGCCCTAAATTAGAAAGATTTCCTGCTGCCAGTAATGGAGCTTCAAAGCAAAATTTGCGTAGTCTTTGGTTTTACTTCAAGACAGTTTCCTGCAAAAAGTAAGATTTTCTTCTCTCAGCTTTAAGTTTTGTGTTCCATTCCTTGACAAGCAGCAACACACAATGAATCACGCACAACACTCACTTTGCTAATAGAGGCTTGCTTTATCTGAATGTTTTCCACAAAGACACTTTCCATCATGCACCCTCACAGCCTGCAGATTTGAAATGGTACATCTGAAAGCCGAGCATACCACCTTTGAGAAAAGTGGGCGTCTTTTTGACAGCAAAGGAATAAAAAAAGGTTATATTGTCTATAACTGAGATGTCTCAGTGGGTGGTTGTTCTGCTCTAATTCCCCAGATAAAATTTAGACCTCCAGGCAGTGGTCTTCATTGCTATTCTGTACTAGTGAGAGTACCGATTCTTAAATAACCAATAGAAAATGTTCAGCTCAGAGCTACAGAGCCTGACTACTATACTACTCATAGGTTAAGATAAACCCTATATTATATAGATGTTATTACTGCACTGCTCAAAGAAACTAAAGATAATCCATAAATTGCAAAAGACACATAGAGAGAAAATGGTCGCCAATTCAGACAGAATTAGTATTAGTTAGACTTTAAAGAGTTCCTGAAAGCTGCAATAATTCTTCTATATGCAAGACAGAAGCAAAATACAGTCAGATAGATGCACCTTGTATTTTTTATGCTTGCTTGAGATGTTTATACCTAATTATAGTTATTAATGTTTATTTTTATTTTATTTTATTTTGTCAAGTGATTATAAGATAACAGGTATAAGTATAAACATAGTTATGAATACATGAAATGGATACATATAAGAAAAAAAGAAAGAAACAATAGGACAGGGACAGTAGGCACGTTGGTGCGCTTATGCACGCCCCCTACAGACCTCTTAGGAAAGGGAGGAGGTCAATAGTAGACAGTTTAAGGTTAAAGTTTTTGGGGTTTGGGAAAGAAACCACAGAGTCAGGTAGAGTATTCCAGACATTGACCACTCTGTTGCTAAAGTCGTATTTCTTGCAATCAAGTTTGGTGCGGTTTACCTTGAGTTTGTATCTATTGTGTGCTCTTGTATTGTTATGGTTGAAGCTGAAGTATTCATTGACAGGTAGGACATTGCAATATATAATTTTATGTACTATACTTAGATCGGTGTGTGTGTGTCATTCCGTAATCCTGTTTTGTATGATTTTCCTTCCTCTATCCTCATGCAATTTATATACTGTATAAACTTTCCCCGTTGATATAAATTCATACTGCCACCTGAAGTTATTGACACAAAACAATATAAAAACCCTACAGGGTATGCACAATTGAGAATAATACAATCGAAGTGATTATTTAATGAAAAATATCAGTAGTTTAACTGGACTATAATCTTTGAACCTGAGATGCATAATTATGATAACTGTGACCTAATAATGTACTATTACAACATTTTTTCACACAAGTTCCTCTGTCTGGAAGACCTTTCCCATCCAGTAGCCATCAAACAGCACAGAGAACTTACTAGGAGTCAACTACAAGTGAATGGCTACATAAATAAAACTCAGTTTGAATGGGACCTTCAGTAAATGTCATAGAAGTAGATTTCAAGACATTCAGCGCATGCTTACTTGCAAACAAGTACCATTGAATTCAATGGGGTTTATATCTGTGCTTTACTATTGCTCCAATTTTTCAGTTAAGGTTCATTAAATTATGAACACACTGAAAGGATGCTCGTTCTTGACATTTTGAGTGTTTGTTCACAGTGCATGTTAGTTCTCATTTGTTTTTATAAAGGAATCATTTAGAAAACACAGTGTTTAACATATAGTTCTCTGCAGCATACAGCGCTTAAAGTCTGATCATACAATCATAATTCCCTTTCTGAATGGAAATAAATCACAAATTTATATTTTCCATCATTTTCAGCTAGACAGAAACCATATGGTCTCTATATATATCTTGCATATTTGATGAGAAGATGCAGCTTGCAATTTCCTTAATCAAAAGAAACATATATAAACTAATGGTCAATACCCAGAAGAACACCTAAATGCTATATATAACCAGTAGAGCAAAGCAAATGCCAACATATTCTACTGTGACATTATTTTGTTATGTTGCAGAATATGCAGTAATGTACAAATACAGTAGGGCTACTTAGAAAGTACAAATCATTGTTATTTAACCAAAGACTACATGCTAAAAGATTGTGAATTACACATGAGGTTGTGCACCATCACCTTCAGAATCAGAATGGGAAAGCAATTTTGAGGTAACCAGCTTAGATCTCATCAAATCTTGAGACAGAGAGTGGTTTTGTTCCACCATTTCAGAGTATGGAAGACAGTTCTGAGAATAAGGTCTCATCAAAAGAGTTACAATTTTTAACTTGGAAATCAAGTGTAAAAACAAAAAGAAAAAAGAATTTGAGAGTAGACCCACTGAGGTCTCATACACAGAAAGCTTTGGGTATTTATCAGACAATTTTTACAATTTTATCAGACAATTTTTACAATTTTTACAATTTTTACAACTAGACCAACGGCAGGAAAGAGGAACAACATTATACACAGTTGCTTTAAGCCAGGCGTTCCCAAACTTGGCAACTTTAAGACTTGTGGACTTCAACTCCCAGAATTCTCCAGCCAGCTGGCTGGAGAATTCTGGGAGTTAAGTCCACATGTCTTAAAGTTGTCAAGTTTGAGGCCTCTGCTTTAAGCCAAAACTGTGACAACTCTAGACATTGACTTATCTCTATTGAGTTCAAAAAACTTCTCTGATCTTGTGAGTCTGCATATCCATTTTTAATGTCTGAATAAACCAACTGTCTGTCTATAACAGACAACATCTGTCAAAATGTCCTCCTCTACAATTTAGCAACTTTAAATTGTTTGGGTAATTCAAGCTAAACTAATTTAGGAAGCTGGAAACCGGCATTAGATTACCCCGTATCTTCTAACTTATTCTTAGGCCAGAATTTCTCTTTGCAATTCTAATGGCCATATGAACATTCTTATTCTTTGACACCATTAAGAGTCATTTCATTTGGAAGGCTACAGTCTGAAGATAGTCAAGCAACCAATTCTTTGCTAACTGTAGTAGCTTAAGGCCCTAAATTAGAAAGATTTCCTGCTGCCAGTAATGGAGCTTCAAAGCAAAATTTGCGTAGTCTTTGGTTTTACTTCAAGACAGTTTCCTGCAAAAAGTAAGATTTTCTTCTCTCAGCTTTAAGTTTTGTGTTCCATTCCTTGACAAGCAGCAACACACAATGAATCACGCACAACACTCACTTTGCTAATAGAGGCTTGCTTTATCTGAATGTTTTCCACAAAGACACTTTCCATCATGCACCCTCACAGCCTGCAGATTTGAAATGGTACATCTGAAAGCCGAGCATACCACCTTTGAGAAAAGTGGGCGTCTTTTTGACAGCAAAGGAATAAAAAAGGTTATATTGTCTATAACTGAGATGTCTCAGTGGGTGGTTGTTCTGCTCTAATTCCCCAGATAAAATTTAGACCTCCAGGCAGTGGTCTTCATTGCTATTCTGTACTAGTGAGAGTACCGATTCTTAAATAACCAATAGAAAATGTTCAGCTCAGAGCTACAGAGCCTGACTACTATACTACTCATAGGTTAAGATAAACCCTATATTATATAGATGTTATTACTGCACTGCTCAAAGAAACTAAAGATAATCCATAAATTGCAAAAGACACATAGAGAGAAAATGGTGCCAATTCAGACAGAATTAGTATTAGTTAGACTTTAAAGAGTTCCTGAAAGCTGCAATAATTCTTCTATATGCAAGACAGAAGCAAAATACAGTCAGATAGATGCACCTTGTATTTTTATGCTTGCTTGAGATGTTTATACCTAATTATAGTTATTAATGTTTATTTTTATTTTATTTTATTTTGTCAAGTGATTATAAGATAACAGGTATAAGTATAAACATAGTTATGAATACATGAAATGGATACATATAAGAAAAAAAGAAAGAAACAATAGGACAGGGACAGTAGGCACGTTGGTGCGCTTATGCACGCCCCTACAGACCTCTTAGGAAAGGGAGGAGGTCAATAGTAGACAGTTTAAGGTTAAAGTTTTGGGGTTTGGGAAAGAAACCACAGAGTCAGGTAGAGTATTCCAGACATTGACCACTCTGTTGCTAAAGTCGTATTTCTTGCAATCAAGTTTGGTGCGGTTTACCTTGAGTTTGTATCTATTGTGTGCTCTTGTATTGTTATAGTTGAAGCTGAAGTATTCATTGACAGGTAGGACATTGCAATATATAATTTTATGTACTATACTTAGATCGGTGTGTGTGTGTCATTCCGTAATCTTGTTTTGTATGATTTTCCTTCCCTCTATCCTCATGCAATTTATATACTGTATAAACTTTCCCCGTTGATATAAATTCATACTGCCACCTGAAGTTATTGACACAAAACAATATAAAAACCCTACAGGGTATGCACAATTGAGAATAATACAATCGAAGTGATTATTTAATGAAAAAATATCAGTAGTTTAACTGGACTATAATCTTTGAACCTGAGATGCATAATTATGATAACTGTGACCTAATAATGTACTATTACAACATTTTTTCAAACAAGTTCCTCTGTCTGGAAGACCTTTCCCATCCAGTAGCCATCAAACAGCACAGAGAACTTACTAGGAGTCAACTACAAGTGAATGGCTACATAAATAAAACTCAGTTTGAATGGGACCTTCAGTAAATGTCATAGAAGTAGATTTCAAGACATTCAGCGCATGCTTACTTGCAAACAAGTACCATTGAATTCAATGGGGTTTATATCTGTGCTTTACTATTGCTCCAATTTTTCAGTTAAGGTTCATTAAATTATGAACACACTGAAAGGATGCTCGTTCTTGACATTTTGAGTGTTTGTTCACAGTGCATGTTAGTTCTCATTTGTTTTTATAAAGGAATCATTTAGAAAACACAGTGTTTAACATATAGTTCTCTGCAGCATACAGCGCTTAAAGTCTGATCATACAATCATAATTCCCTTTCTGAATGGAAATAAATCACAAATTTATATTTTCCATCATTTTCAGCTAGACAGAAACCATATGGTCTCTATATATATCTTGCATATTTGATGAGAAGATGCAGCTTGCAATTTCCTTAATCAAAAGAAACATATATAAACTAATGGTCAATACCCAGAAGAACACCTAAATGCTATATATAACCAGTAGAGCAAAGCAAATGCCAACATATTCTACTGTGACATTATTTTGTTATGTTGCAGAATATGCAGTAATGTACAAATACAGTAGGGCTACTTAGAAAGTACAAATCATTGTTATTTAACCAAAGACTACATGCTAAAAGATTGTGAATTACACATGAGGTTGTGCACCATCACCTTCAGAATCAGAATGGGAAAGCAATTTTGAGGTAACCAGCTTAGATCTCATCAAATCTTGAGACAGAGAGTGGTTTTGTTCCACCATTTCAGAGCATGGAAGACAGTTCTGAGAATAAGGTCTCATCAAAAGAGTTACAATTTTTAACTTGGAAATCAAGTGTAAAAACAAAAAGAAAAAAGAATTTGAGAGTAGACCCACTGAGGTCTCATACACAGAAAGCTTTGGGTATTTATCAGACAATTTTTACAATGCTAATGCATTGGACTAATTTTGCAATGAGCATCCAGCTTATAAATATATTAACCAACAAGCTCAAAATACACTAGATAAATGAGGCAACCTCTTGCAACTTTTGCAGGAACCTTAGGGAATGCTAAAAATGAAGCATATACAGTAGTTTCAGATTAATAGAGTTCGAAAGGACCTTGTAGGTCGTCTAGTCTAACCCCCCATACCATTTCTGACAGATGGCAACACAGTCTCTTCTTGAAAGCTTCCAGTGATGAAGCTCCTACAACTTCTGAAGGCAAGCAGTTCCATTGGTTGATTGCTTTCACTGTCAGAAAATTTATCCTTATTTTCAAGTAGAATCTCTTCTTGTTCAGTTTCCATCCATTATTCCTGTCTGACTTTCAGGTGCTTTGGAAAATAGCTTGACCCCCTCCTCTCTGTGGTAGCCCCAAATATTGGAATACTGCTACCATGTCTCCCCTGGTCCTTCTCTTCACTAGACTAGCCATGCCCAGTTCCTACAACCATTCCTCATATGTTTTAGCCTTTAGTCCTCTAATCATCTTGGTTGCTCTTCTCTGCACTCTTTCCAGAGTTTCAACATCTTTTTTATAGTGTTGTGACCAAAACTGGATGCAGTATTCTAAGTATGGTCTTACTAAGGCTTTATAGAGTGGTGTTAGTATCTCACTTGATCTTGATTGTATCCCTCTGTTAATGCAATTTAGGACTGTATTGGCTTTTTTGGCTGCCGCCGCACACTACTGGCTCATATTTAATTGGTTGCCCACTAAGACTCCAAGAAATTTTAGACTCAATTGTGGTCATAAGTCAAGGACTACCTCTAGATATATATTTTCAGGTGTAAATTAAACCCAAGATTTACTTCATATATGGTATTATCTTGCAAATGATATTGTGTGATAAGTACACGGTGGCTCAGTGGCTAAGATGCTGAGCTTGTCGATCAGAAAGGTCAGCAGTTCAGAGGTTCGAAGCCCTAGCACCATGTAATGGAGTGAGTTCCCGTTACATATCCCAGCTTCTGCCAACCTAGCGGTTCAAAAGCATGTAAAAATGCAAGTAGAAAAATAGGGACCACCTTGGTGAGAAGGTAACAGCATTCCGTGCGCTTTCGGTGTTTAATAATGCCAGCCACATGACAACGGAGATATTTTCGGACAGCGCTGGCTCTTCAGCTTTGTAACGGAGATGAGCACTGCCCCCCTAGAGCCTGAAACGACTAGCAAGGAGAACCTTTACCTTTACCTTTAGGTTGAGTAAGTACTGTTGAATGAAAACAGGATGGTGATATCAGGAACTTTAAAAATTTCTAAATTAGGTTATACAGAGATATTTAGCAAAAATTCAATGCAGGAGTATAATTAGAGAATAAGCATCTTGCTCTTTATACACATTTAAGTATCTTAAAATCTCTGTGCATCATAGAGTTTTGCTGAAGCATGAACAAATGTGATTACTCATTCATAGTTTTTGGAATTTTATGGTTATGCAGTTTTCCAGTCTAGGAATAACTGGGTAGAAATTCATTTGATTATTAATGTAGCCAACTCAGATATTTAGAGAACTGCTGGCTAAATTTACTTAGGTTTTTTAAAAATGCTACTAGTCCCCAAAAATGCAATATTCCTCTTTTTAGCAGAAAATTATAATGAAATAGAGTTAAATTTGTCTAGGTACACTTGCAAGTCCTTGCTTATAAGTATAATCACCATATCCCTTATAAATAACTTTATGAGCTCCTCAGACTATAGAATTTGATGAATAAACTGGGCAGAATAACAACAATACTTCTATTCAGGTATTTGTGGTCACATTCTACCCAAGTCACTATTATCATCTGGAAAACATTTTTTTATATTTAAATATTTAATCTTGGGTGTTTAATTTAATAGCCTACTTCACAAAACAAACATCCATGGCCACCCCAGTGGTGTACTATTGTTTGATCTGATTAGGTTTGGATTAGAAAGCAAGTGGTACAAAGTTCAAAACATTCTCAAAGATCCATCTCATCCTGGGAACTCTTTTTTTTGAACTATTACCATCTGGCAGATGGTACAGAATAATAAAAACAAGGACAAATAGGCTGAAAAACAGCTTCTATTCCAGGGCAGTAGCTCTTTTGAATTCTGCTGTATATTGCAGTGCTGGTGTGGTGTCAGGGATTTCCGGTTCAATGTGTGAAGGGTGAAGGATGTGTGTTTATGTTTATTTTCATGATCATGGTCATGATGTGCACTGAAGATGGTGTTTGATTTCTTTGTACGAGGTGCAATGACAATAAAGTAAAGTAAAGTACTTAAAAATTACCGTATAGACCTTCAGCAAAACAAACTTTGAGGAAGCTGAGACAGTTATAATTGGTGTCAATACTGAGAACTATGAATTTTCTTCTGACACTTAAAAGACATGTCTGACTGCACCATCATGTGGAACATTTAATTGGTCAGATTTTTCTAAGAATTATATAACCAGCTAAAGTCAATCTTTACGTTTGGTTCTTCCCATGTTATCCTTGAAGCTACTATGTGAAAACCACTGCAAATATTTTGTCCAGCTACAGGACAAATAAACATATAAGCATCCAAGTATTTTTGTGTTCTGGGTGACTTTCCTTGCTTTTTGTTTTTGTCTTTCTCTTTGAGCATTCTACTGGAAGGTCTGAGGCTCAAAAAATCATCTCACAGTCCAGAATCTCATGCTTTATGTAGCCAAAAATGAATAGAAGACTTATACAGTAGTGGATATATATCAGCAGTCATGTTCAGGAAGCTTGTTTCTGTTTATACCATAAATATTGATAATTTTGCAATTCTGTGCATGAAACCTTAGAGAGGCCAAACCTGGAGTCTGTACATTTTTCTGTTAATTGAATCACAGACCTTTATATTTTAACAAAGGTGGTGTTAAGGTTTTATCTGATGGAAAAACTTTGTATTGGCATTCCTTCAGTTTTAGTTTATTTTAATTTTATTATTTATTAAGCAAATGCTTATGTCTTCCCACTTCATACCCAGGTGACTCTAGGTGGCTTGCAACATTAAAAATCCACAACATAAAAATTCATCATCCCCTCTCAAAATCTGCATCCAAAATCCCTCCTCCCATGGCAGCAGCGACACAATCAAATCCACCATATGATTGACTCCATTTCCATGTCTAGTCCCCAGGCCCGTGAACAAAGCCACATCTTTGGGGCCTTATGGAAAACCAACAAGATGTGGGCCAATAATAGCTCAGGGCAGGAAAGGGGAATGATGTCCCACCATTATACAACTTTTAAAATACAGTGTCTGATTTGAAGTTAAATAATCAGATTGACTTGTAACTCCAAAAGCAGAGAAACCTTATATTAAACTAGTATGATTTGATTGCTTATTAGTACCCCATGAATATCACTAAGTGATATTCTTATGATGCTTGATGAATGTATTTTATTTTTTCTTTATGTACACTGAGAGCATATTCACCAAAGACAAATTCCTTGTGTGTCCAATCACACTTGGCCAATAAAGAATTCTATTCTATTCCAAATTATTACTGTCAAAAAAAGAATCAGGGAATATTCTTAGCCACAAACTAATTATCTATCATTATCCAGGTAGCTATCATTTGCTTTTTTGCAAAGAGCAACTTCTAATTACTTTTAAGAATGAAGCAATAGTAGGCATTGTTCCTACAATGCTCCTTCCATGAAAAACTATGAACTGCTACCTTCTTTAAAAAGAAAAGAAAGAAACAATACAGTTATTACACCTGAAAATACCTGGCAGGCTACAGAGAACTACCAGTTTATTTAACCATTTTAAATATTAATCATCACTGTATGAATGATTACAGTACAAGGGGTCATGTTTTACTGCAAGCTGATTCTCTGCCTCCTTTCAACAAATTAGAATGAAACAGAAATCTTTGGTGGAAGAAAAATTCTGACCGTCTGGCAGGTAATCCTTAAGGGATTAAAAAGAATAGCATAAAGCTTTAGCACAAAATGGAGAAAGGCAGAGACTGAGAGGACTTGCATATGTTTTAATGCCAAAGAGAAAAAAAATATTAAGATTGCTTGCACCCTGCAGCTTCCTAGGATTTATATGTACGTACTTAGTTCCATTTTCTTCAGGCAGAAAGGAAGAGTATAACACATACTGATTGCCAAAAAGCCAGAAAATGAAAGAATTAAGAGATCAACCTTCACTAGCGGGTTTTGGGGTTTTTTTTTGGTTAAGGCATGAACCAACAACTCCAGCTACAAGCATTTTATCACTGCTAACGGCTGTAGAACAGGTGGTGAGCAACTGGTAGCCCAGGGCTTTAATTTGCTCTCCAGTGTAATCTGGACCCACAAAACCTCATTTACAAGGAACCTTGTCTGCTTTCTTAGAATTCTTGAAGGAAATGAGCAGTTTAAATGTGTAATGAAAGAAAAGTCTTTGTCCAGACAGGGAAGGAAGAAATTAAAGATATGTTTGCCTACTACTTTGTCAGGGAGAAATGGCAAATATACATGGCTGGCTCAGTATACCTCAAATATTATCAGGGATATGCTCCACGTGACACAGTAAATGCACACTGTTCGCATTTCATATGTAAATATTAAATACAATTTCAGGTGATGGACTCAAAGGAAGGAAAAGAAAGAGTTTGATTTAGCCAGCTGCAGAGCAGTCTGTTGTCTACATTTCAAAACACTCAAAGGTTTTCCATTTAAGAGAGCACGCCAGCAATTCATGCTTGAATAACATGGTAGTTCATATGCTAAACCAAATATTGGTCTATCAAGTTCAGCACTTGTTTCTTAATTAACCATAGTGGTGTGAGGATCCCAACAGGATTTTGTAAATGTAAATGGCTAGAAGGATATAGCTGGGTCCTTCACTGTAGATTAAACTGAATTACAGATTGGAAATGGCAGAACTAACAAGTATTCTGTGCAAACGTAAAGGATTAATAAACACTGACAGAAATTTTTGGGGACAAGAACTCCCCCCCCCCCCTTCAAATGCATAATATATGTTTAAAATAAATGTCTTAGCTTTAAATGTGTTGCTGAACTCTTAATTTTGGAAGGCAAATTTAATGCAACAAAGAAGTGAAAGAAAATAGTCTAAGAACTGTTTTAATTAATGGTAAAACTTTTGGAAACAACTGTACCTCCCAGGAAAATCTAAGGCAACATTGATCTAAGGCAACTTTAATTTCTTAACTTGATACAGAGAACTACAAATTCAAATTCTGTTGTCTTGTTATATCCAAAGGCATTTGGATACCATTGATTACATTTCCATTTCACAATTTTGTCACAATCTTGATTGTTGTCACACAAAAGGATCAAGAACATAGACCTACAAGGATGTTAATGTTCTTACTTTTCAAAGAACATTATCTAGTGTGAACAATAGATAATGTTCTTTGAAAAGTAAATTTAACATGTATTTTGGAAGGTTTGTATTTTTCTAAACAGATTATTTCTTTTCAATGTCATTTCTTTTACTCCTGTGACACTTCATATAAAATTACACAATAATGCCAATGCCTGGAAAGGTTACTGATCAGTGAGTTCTATAAAATACTGTTATTTTTCAAATCTTCATGATAATGTGAAAATGGCAATACATCCGTTGTTCTGTCCTCATTACACATTACCCTGTGTGTCATTCAACATGCAGCTAAATAAATGGTGGGATTCATTTTTTTGAACTACTGGTTCTGTGGGCATGGCTTGGTTGGCATGGCAGGGGAAGGAGACTGTAAAATCTCCAGTCAGAGGTGGTACTTGCTGGTTTTCCGAACTACTCAAAATTTCCACTACTGGTTCTCCAGAACTGGTCAGAACCTGCTGGATACCACCTCTGAGCTAAACCCTCCTATCCTTTAATAAGTCAGACTGTAAATGTAAAGCTTGATACTTTATTAAAGAACAGGATAAGGTGAAACACTGATGCTATGTATGCGATACATATTTTGTCTTTGGAAGAACATGTGTCACAGACTAAGCTGGATTCTTCTACATGTTTCTGTTATCTCAGAATGTTACAAAATGAAGTCTGACTGCTCAGGATAAACCCTTTTTTCAGAGTGAGGCATGGACTATAGGTAGGGTCAAACACCATCAAACCAATTTCCAAACAATGGAAGATTTGTGTTTGGCCACCAGATGGAGCTCAATACACGTTAAAGAACAAGAGCAATAAAATTACACAAACTAAATGCTGGAGGCATAACATCCATGATGCTGTCATTACATAAGTGATGTGATCGTGTAAAGATAGGCAATTGAGATCTGGAATTCCATCGCTAAGTTACGTGGTTGTAAAGTTCAGTGGCAATTCCAGGAATCCCAGTTGCCATTGTTAAATGGGTCCCACGTGGCTCATCAAGTGACAGCCTCATGTGATCATTGCTTCTGACTTCCTGCCAGCTTCCTCACTGACTGCTTGTGGGAAGCCTGCAGGGAATCTTGGAAATTATGAGCATGTGACTACAGTTTGCTGCAATGTTGTGAATCAGATAAGAAGTGCCCAGATCACAATAACCCGACTGTAGAAATATTTCAATGGCCTAAATTCTAAGGATCCACTATAAATCTCCTGTCAACTAAAAAAAATACTTCTTTTTTTAGTTGCTAGAAGAAGGGGAGTGTTGTTTTAGTTGCCAGAAGAAGGGGAGTGGGGGAAAGCAGTGCATTCCTCAAATGCCTTAGATAATTGCCTTAAATAAGAGCCCAAAGCTGTTGGCCTGCAAGAATATTATTGGAGAGCATGATTGATGACTCTGGCTATGGATGTATCCCATTGGAGAATATACATCCAGGGGGTGGGGGGAAGACCAGGGTCAAGGGGGAAATGAATGATGTATTTTAGTGTTAGCTGCACGCAGCTAACTCCAACATGGCCATTCCTAATAAAACAATTTTTTTTATTCTGAGAGATGCGGCTGAAGACTTATGATTTGAATCGGGGTGGATTTGTTGGAGCCCTGACATCCCCATTGTCCAGTGCCGTCATAACTTTAGTTACTGAAGAAAAGATTGTAATCCAAAGACTGCTTGTAATGCCATCATTACATCTAATGGTAAGTCATGTTGTGTGTGACGATGTCCTCATGAATGCAACATCATAACTAAAAAAACAGATTTCAGAAGAAGCTGATTAAATTAAGGAACCATTTCCCACCTATCAGCAATGGTCTGTTCAGCCATCAGAAGCTCCTGCAAAATCCAGCTCAGTATTATGTAGAAGCCAGACTATTTTATAATTTCTTTTTCTGACCGCTTTGGAAAACAGCCACAGAAACTTAACCACAGAATTATATCTGAAATATATGCATCAAATTACATTGTAGTAATCTGAATTATCAGCTTAATTGTCATATGATTAAGCTGGTTACAGAAAGAATGCAAAATGGCAAGTTAGCCAAAGGAATCACTTGGCTTTTTATAATTTAAAAAGAAAAAAGAAACCCTAAGAAAACATTACCAAATGAGAAAAAAGAAATTATTTTGGTTCTGCCTTTCATTATATAAATTTTAAATGCAACTATCCATTTTCTTGTATGCCAAAAAAGACTTCTTCATGGCAAAAAACTAGAAAGGGATTCCATTTATGGCTCTCCCAAAGTACACATACTGAGTTTATATTAATACTACTTCATCAGTCAGGCTAATAAGATTCTATATCCTAACATAATTAATTGAGTAGTTCTCCGGTGAACGGGGTTTATTAAATCTTAAGTGAAATCTTATGTAATCATCTAGCTTTTCCCCTGTCTCTTCTCTTTTTCATATTAAAATATGATGATTGCTGTCCAGCACAAAAACTACATCAATTATTCCTGACATGTTTGAGCACAGTTCTCCGAATACATCTTTCAATGGTTGCTGAGCAGAAGCACATTGCACCTTATTGATTTGCAAATGATATGCACACTATTCTCAAAATTAAAAAAAAAGCATAGAATAAAATAATGAGGTATTCTTTCTGCTATCCTGTATCCTTATCTTTTATCCTCTGGAGTCTCATTTTCCTCTTTAAAAGTCTCCTTTTTAAAATCTCATATTTAAAAGTCAGAGTTCTTGGGAAAAGAATGTGTAACAGAATGAGCAGAATGAGGAGACATTCTGATTAGGAAATATTATACTTGTTTGCCTTACCACTTCTAAACAAACGCAATTTTGAAAAAATGCATTGTGAAGTTCTTGGTTCTCTCTGAACTTAGTTGTTTTCTTGCAAATGTTTCATTATCTGACTAAAAACATCAGTGCATGTTACCTAGTTGGGTAATGAAATGGCTGCAAGCAAACAACCAAGCTCAGAGAACACCAAGGATTCCACGACTCAACCATGAACTATATATATTATCTTCTTTTAAATATATATTCCTGTATTATCTACCTCAGGGATGTCAAACTGGTGGCCCCTGGGCCGGATGCATCATGCACAGACTCACCCCGGCTCTGCAAAGGCAAAAAAACCTTGCGATACATGTGACATCACGTGACGCGATCCAGTTTGACTACTTCACATATTTGGTTAGTCAACATGCACACGGGCAAGGTTCTGCCTATCCCACATAATCTAACAGAGTTGGTATGTTCTGGGTCCCATTGATTAAAGAATATCACCTGATGGAAACCAGGAAATGGCTTCATCATTCCCCTCAAAATCTGTACAGCCACCATCCTGATCCTATTTAAATAACCCTTAAAACCTGGTTCTCTGGAAAGAGTGGATGAGGGAGTATTGTATAATGTTTTGGGTTTTTTTAATAAAAAACCCCAAGGTGTGTGTGGTCCAGACTACACTTTTGATAATGCAATTCTTGTTTTTAACTTTTTTAATGGTTCTATTCGGTCAAACACCCAGATTTCTAACTAATTGGGGTGACCTATAAATCTCATAAGTAAATAACTATACAAAATACTATTGATCAGCTTATGTGCAACAAAAAAACATTCCTCACCATACAAGAAAAATCCCATGCTACTGCTTATGAGCCAAATAAAGATTTCTGTACTATTTCTGTACATCATAAGTCCTTTAATCTTTAAATAAGTTTCTTCTAAAAGAAAAAAGGAAAAGTTTCTTCCAAAAGTTTTGAAAGCCCGCTAATAGTAAATCTACAGTAAAGGCAACCAATGACAATACTATACAAATATACTATTCCATTTCTGACAACACATAGCAGGGTCTGCAATACCTCCAAATATAACTTTTTAAAGAATTAAAATAATATATTAGTTCATAAATGTTTGCAATATTTATATTCGCAGGTTATACGAATTTCAGAAGGAAAGGAAAGATTTCATGATATCTACATCGTGTAAGGAATGAAGTCACCAAAATCTTGCAAATGTTGATGGTCAGATGTGAGATATTGTGAGATTTACATTTTTCTGCTCTCTCTGAAGGAACTGCATCATTGGATGAGATTGTAAGAGATGGTCTGATGACTGAAAATATCCTGATCCTATAGTTCACATACCTATCCCCAAGGATCAGTAAAACCTTATTTACCTACTCTGTACTTCCTAGCCACTGCAGAGGTAAATCTTTTTTGTCAAATACAGAATGGTTCTAAATTTTGTTAATTTAGATATCTCACTGCCGGTCTGATGTGTGAACCCAAGAGGGATTCAGTGCTATGCTGCCTGTAATTAAAAAAAGTGGAATGAGAGATCTGAAGATTAATAGAAAAGCAATCAATTCTATCCTGTCTCTCTAACATAACAGCCTACTGCTGTACTACAATTTTATTGCCATAGTTGATGTTGATCAATTGAATTGGAATAACCTCATTAAATAATGACTTCTTTATATTTTTTCTTGTAAAAGCAATCTTCAATTTTCACTGCTCCAATTTTTCACCAAGCCATTGTTCTGTTTGCATAAAACTGTGTGATTGGATAATGCAATCATTATTTTTTATTCTTATAATAAAATGTCTTAATTTTTGCTTTTAATACTTCAGTCCAATTCCATAGTACCTTCAAGCTTGCCAGAATTCTCTACGATAAAATAAGATTCATCTGAAATATTCTGCTTGGCATAGCTGCCATCTTCTGGTAAAATAAAGGCATCTCATTTAGACCTAAAACAAGTAGTTGTAAGGAATATATTAATCTGCTTCCTCTAAATTAATAGTAGTAATCTGGCATATATGGTCACAAAACTGTATTGCCTACAGTAATACGTAATTTGTGGCACAGTCGTTAAGAGTGTAGTTCTGCAAACTACTTCTGCTGACAGCCAGCTGCCTGCAATTTGGCAGATTGAATCCCACCAGGCTCAAGGTTGACTCAGCTTTCCATCCTTCTGAGGTGGGTAAAATGAGGATCCAGGTTGTTGGAGACAATATGCTGGCTCTGTAAACTGTTTACAGAGGGCTGTAAAGCACTATAAAGTGGTAAGTAAGTCTAAATGCTATTGCTATTGCTATCATGAATGTTCTGTGGGAGTTATTTCTTCTGACTTACTTATTTCTTTGTCAAATTTGTATAGCCACCCAACTCACAAAACACGACTCTGGGCTGCGTATAACAACTGAACATAGCATTTGTTACTAGGCTACAGTAAAACAAATCTTAATACACTTGGAATTGCAGGCTAGGTATGGTGGGACATGAAGGAGGTATAGACAGCAAAGGGTGCGGAAGGCTTGAAAGAAGAGGAAATGAAATGAAAAGCAATATTCACTAGGTCATACTTCTCTCCATCATTCATCCTGATTGTGAAGCAGAATTGACACTGGTATAGTCTATCCTTTGAAGAATAGCAGGCAGAAGCAGAGCACCACAACAAAAGAATATTGTTTCCTTTCCCTCCATCCCAGTAGGAAGAAGCCAGGGATAGAACAGAATGTTTTGCTAACTACTTGCTCCAGGGAGAAGAATATGACCTACTTTTGTATACAGTGAAGCAAGTAGAGAAACTATTCAGAATGTATCTCATTTGCCCTGGTCACTAAGACATTATTAGTTTTGCAATCTTTTCTGAAACATTTCCACGATTTAGCTAACAAGAACTTTTTATTCTGCAGTTCCAATTTTTATGGCATGTTTAGTCTGACCTCTGCCCACCCCCCACCCCCACTTTTGGTTTTAGTTTGGTTTAGTAATAAATGCATCATGTTAGAAACTGGAAGACCATAAATTCTAGTCCCACCTTAGGTATAAAACCAGACGGGAGACCTTGGGCCAGTCACTTCCTCTCAGCGCTAGGAAGGAATAAACTACTTCTGAAAGTCTACAGGAAATTACCCATGCTGTTGCCAGACTTAAGAATAACTCAAAGTCATAATAAATATTATTAAATGTTAAAGGAGCACATAATTCCTGATTAATTCGGAAACATTTGGTCAGATCACAGTAAAAACCAATTAAGATACTAAGACCTCAGAACACAGACATTTAATAGAGACAATCAAAAAAGCTAAAACACCTCCTGACCAGCAATCAATACCCAGATAAGACAAGATTAACTCCAAGATTAATACTATACTAGACACACAAGCTAATAGTAAATAAATAACCTAATCAAGGAACCACTAAGAACACTGACAGGGCAAGCCATCTGTATATAAACGAAGAGCAAACCCTAACCACCTTCCAGCGCTGAAGATGTTACCTAGTTGGATAATAAAACATCTGCAAAAAAACACCGATCAAGCTCAGAGAGCACCAAGGACTCCATAAACACAGACATCACAATAAACATTTGAATTCCACAATGCTCAAAGAGAGCAAATACAAAAACTGTCTTTGACTTATGACCAGAAGTGAGTACAGCATTTCTGTTGCTAAGCGAAACATTGTTAAGTGAATTTTGCCCCATTTTGTAATCTTTCTTGCTACAGTTGTTACGTGAATCACTGCAGTGGTTAAGTCAGTAACACAGTTGGTTAAGTGAAGCTGGCTTCCCCACTGATTTTGTTGGTCAGAAGATTGCAAAAGGTGATCACATGATCCAGGGATCCTGCAACCATCGTAAACATGAGTCAGCTGCCAAGCGGCTAAATTTTGATCATGTGACCATAGGGATGCTGCAATGGTTGTGTAAAAAATGGTCATAAGTCACTTTTTTCAGTGCTGTTGTAAACCTCAAATGATCACTAAATGAACTGTTGTAATTTGAGGACTACCTGTGTATTTTTACAAATACTCACCCAGAATATTATGCTAACATTCCCTCATGAGAATTGTTAGCTTATTATCCCATTCATCATCTTTCTGAACCTATTTAATACAGTGCACACCACCAATGACATGCACACACCTGCTAGCAGTTAATCCACACTGATACACCCTGGTGATGAAATACTGATGCCAAATAGCCCATTTTAATCAAGAACAGTCCCCTTCCTCCAATATAACGTTGTGTGCCATGATGCACGAGATTAGGCAATTTATGGATAAGCAACAAAAAGTAGAAGAGGCAAAATTAAAAGGCTGCTAAAGTCCCCAAGATAGAATTGTGGCATCTTCATGATTTATTGTGTTTCTCTTGACTTTCGAGGCACACAGCACATTTATTTTCTGTTCTTTCATTTCATTTACCAAATTATCCTCTTACATTCTTTATCTTCAATAAGCCAGGTTCATTACCTGATGGGCACATAGATATTGATTTCTGTTGCCCATCATAACTTTGGTCAAATGAGTTTTTCATACTGCACTTCTTAATAAGACAGAGAAGATGTAGACTAGGTTATGAACCTTAGTTCTACAAATACCACATTTTTTAGTCACAACAAATACAATCTCAGTCAGTTATCACCCCAAACCATAAACACGGCCTAAGCATGTTCATACAATTCTATGCAAGATAGGATATCTAATTTAGTGAGTGCTTTGCAAACCAACATCACATCCTACTATGATGGAGATAATGTGGTACACTGACATTTAATGGGGCTTTTCAGTATGCTTCACCTTTCAAACCGCTTATCCACTTGCTCATGTTTTATATTTTATTTGTTCTTCTCTGGGTAAATGTTTGTTTTTCTTCTCCTTTATCTCCCTCACACACATATAAAATAAGGAAAAGCAATGTTATAGTGGCCATTGCCTTGAGTCACACTCAAACCAAGGAGATCCAGATAGAAATTCCCATACATGCTTGCACTGAGTGATTATTCCCCTAATACAGAGTCACATCAGGAGGACAAAAATCTTGAAAGCATGATGAAATTATAGAATAAATATCTCTGTTTTATAAACAAGATTAAAGTTAATACTTCATACTGCAAATACTAAAGGCCTGATCTAGTAAAAGATCTAATTATTACTTTGAAAAATATGAATCACTTCAGAAATGAAGTATGAAACTTTATTGATCCAACTTATGTGCAACACATTTTTGTAGTCTGTGGCACTTTGTAGATAAAATGGGACAAAAACAGGGTTTTTTTAATCCCAAAAGCTTCCAACAGATGGCAGCATAAGACTGCACATAAATTCAGCTTGTTGCCTGAAAATATACATTCCATAAATATTATATACTTCAGATGAATCCTTTCTCTACCTTTTATTTCTCTCCCAAACCCAGTAATCAAAAATGAGGAGGCAATATTTTAATTGTGCTATATATGCTTACAATTTTTGCTGTGTACTTGCAGGTTTTTCCATTTATATAAGATGAACCTGAGTCTCAAAAATCAGAAACTGATTTATACATAAAAGTATATTCACATAATCACTCCTTGTATCTGTTCATTTTACTCCACTGAAGATAGCAGTTTTGATTCTGAATTCACAAACTCTGTTTTTGAACTGGAACTCAAATTATTTACTGTTTCTAATTGTAAGGAAAAAAACACACATACTGTATAGAATTTCCACAATGACTGTTCCAGTTCTCCATACTTACATCCAGTAAGTATTGGATATCCTGGCATATCTCAGACATATTTTTTTTATTCCAGACTATCACAATAAACAAATATTGCAATAAAACAAGTCACATGAATTTTTTTGTTTCCCAGTGCATATGTTATATTGCAACAGCTTTCTGTCTAAAAATGTACATACCTTAATTAAAAAAATAATTGATAAAAATGCTAATCATCATCTGATTAATAATGAAAAAGGCTGAATTATCAAAATGTGACACAGAGACAGAAAGTGAGCAAATGCCGTTGGAAAATTAGCACCACAATGGATATGCCTGGCACAGGATTGTCACAAATCTTCAATTTGTTTAAAAAACAACAACACACAAAGTACAACAAAACGATGCACACAAAAAAAGGCATAATATTTGCCTTACATACAGGTAGGCCTTGATTTACAACCATTCATTTAATGACTGATCAAAGTTACCACAGCATTGAAAAAAAGTGCCTTAAAACTAATCCTCAGAGTTACAGCTGTCACAGCATCTCCACAATCATGTGAAGACCTTGGTATTCAGGATGTATTTATGATAGTTGCAGCACCCAAAAGACATGTGATTGCAATTTGTGACTTTCCCAGCTGGTTTCTGACAAGGTCAATGGGAGAAACCAGATTCACTTCACAATGCCAGATTCACCACTGTGCGCAAAAAAAGTTGTAAAATCAGTTGCGACTCGTTTAACAATTGCCTTGCTCAGCAACAAAATTCTGGTCCCAATTCTGGTTGAAAGTCAAGGACTACATGTACTACATATTTTATATTCTCTCTTCATATATTCTGATTGTAATGTAACTTCCTGAGAATTAGCATTCTGAATACTAATGTTTTCTGAATGCTTTATTCAAAACAGACAAGCATCTAGCATCCTCTTCATTACCTTTTTGGGGGAGAGATAAATTTTAAGATTTCCAGTGTTCATGAGTAAATCAGTATCAAACATTAGCCTTGAGGCTGCTCAAATGCTTGATCTTATTTTCTTAGGGATTCTTAAATCAATATACTATCAAATCATGCATGCCCCATTGTTTCCTCTATTCCCATAGTTCCCAAGAAACAAAGTACAAAACCCAAAGTATACACACAAAAAGAAACCTTCCAATGAATGTTCACAGAGTGTCTTCCTCAACATCATCTAGAATCTTTTTGTAGGAACGTCATTCCAGTCTGTACACACATTCTGGCATTTCTCTGCATGGATCAATCCTCTTTATATATTGATATATATTTTAAATTCTTTTTTTTTTAATTTATGAATATCTGTGGTTCAAAAAATAAACCAAAATACCTTGTCTCTTCAGGTGCCAAATTAGGATCCAGAGAAACTGTCTCAGTTGTAATTTCCACTTTTCGTACACTCCCAAAAAAATCAGTTATCAAGACATTGTTAGGATTTCTCGGAAACAGATCTGTCCGGTGTCCAGGTGTTGACACACACAAACTTTTAGGGCATACCTGAAACTATAAAAAAGATATTTCATTTCAACTCTTCATGTAACCTTTGCTGCATTTCTGTTTCTAACTAGGTGTTTGTCCCTATAGTGATCATCCAATACCACTATACAACTTGTGACGTGGTTTTTCAATTCCCCAATAGAAATATTGGAATCTAAATTCATGTTTAGAATGAAAGGATTAATTTAATAGAACTGCTAAACCATATTTCTATCACTGGTACCTTGTTACAGAGTTACATAAATATTTCCTCTCCAAATTACAGATTCCAATTACTTGAATAATTTTCTAGAAATCCATAATTTGGTGTCATATTAAAATCGATGTGCCTCTGTACTAATCAAGTTAGAAATTAGAACAGATGTTTCTAAAAATGACTTTGACCCAATTAAAAAGTGTAAAGAATAAAGCAATAATGGAATATTCAAGCACAGGGCATAATGTGTGTGTGTGTGTGTGTGTGTGTGTGTGTGTGTGTGTGTGTGTGTATGTCAGTCAGTCAGTCTGTCTATCTGTCTGTCTAAGAAACCACCCATCTTATTTGCAATCCCAATAGCTAAACTCTGCTGATCATCCTAAAACCATTTATTTATCCTATTTGCTACTGAGAAGTGAATCCAACACTATTTAATGGGGTCACATATCTACAAGTGTGGGCAGGGTTATAATTCTATGTTTTCCTAGATATCAAAAAATAAAGTTAAATTTAAAACAACACTGAAATCCTTGTAAATCTGCGATAAGTTCAGGAAATTCTACACTGTAAATTCTAACTCACTGGCCCATTTTCACAATATTTCGAAGATGGCATTTTATTTATCTGTTAATTCTGTAGTTTCTAATAAGTTAATGGATTCCAGAAAACACAAAGTTTAGAAGACAAACTTGTTCAGAAAGGAATGACCAGTTTAGCAGTATAATACAGGTAGTCCTCAACTTATGACTGGTCACTTAGTGACCATTCAAAGTTGCAACAAACCTCCTCAGACCTACTTACAACCCAGTTTTAAGGTTCCAATGGCTGCTCCTGTAGTCACATGACAATATTATGGGTGCATGGCAACAGTCCCGCGTTTACAACTATTTGCAGCATCCTAATGTCACATGAACATATTTTTGGAATTATTTTTTTTTGCCAAAAAACAGTGTTTACTTCCAATTTCTGGCAAAAAATGCCCTTTGGGGAAAATGACGATCATTTAATGATTGCCAGATACCCTAATCACTGGCACAAAAACAGCCATAAAATCAGGCATGGTCAGACTTAACCACCATGGCCTACGAAGATAACTCCAAGCTCAATTATGGTTGTAAGTCAATGATTACCTACGTATCTCAAGATTATACCCTATATATCTTTTAAAAACAGATTTTGTCACATTTAATAACTTCTTTCTCAGCTGACCATTAGTTGCTTACTCAGTTCTATCACTATCAAGTCTGGCAATGCGAGCTGCTTACTGCAAAACTGATGCCATCTTTTCTGGTGACAAGGTAACCTGCAACTGCACATCTGTAAACTTAAATACTAAATGATCTTAGACAGCTGCTCTCTCATGTGAAAAAATACTTTGAGATTGAGATTCACAACTCATATCTCTTGACATAGTATGTTAAGCAAGATTGAATTTAAAGAGGACATTGCTCAAACCTGCAAAACAGGATATGAGTGGATAGCATGTGCACCAGAACCCTTTGCTTAACATGATATGAAATATTTGAGAGACAAGCTAATCCTTTATCTATTAATATATGAATATATAGATATATCCAATATTTCTGCTTCATATCACCCGGACATATGTTTATGCAGAATTTCCATTTAGGTTAAAAAAAAAAAATGTTATAAAAGATCATATATGGAAGAATGGCCAGGAGTCTGTCTTTGACTCAGGAATCAGTGGAAATTTTTCATCATATGCAGACTGATTTGCTATATAGCACCCTAACCCTAACCGCACCCACTGAATACTTGGAACTGTGCTGCATAATTCCCTGCCAACGCTCACACCCTGAAGCCCCAGCCCTTGCCAATGATTTTCCACCTCCAGTGCTGCCAGAAACACCCCACACTGCTAAGAGACAGACTGGAACTGCCCACAGGCCATAAGAGAACTGGTAGCGGAAATTTTAAGTAGTTTGGAGAACCAGCAAATATCACCTCTGACTGGCCTCATCTCCATCTATTCTCTGCCTTCCACGTCCTTGCTGATTGGCTGGGTCTTCTTTGTTGGATGGGGACGGAAGGGTATTTTGCAGTAACCTTCCCCTTGGAGTGGGGTGGGAATGGAGATTTTACAGTATCCTTCTCCTGCCACACCCACCAAGCCAAGCCACGCTCACAGAACTAGTAGTAAAAAAAATTGAATCCCACCACTGCCCAGATCCCTTCCTTTGGCAGATCTATTGGTTCTCTTCTACTAGTCAAATCCATGGAGCTATCTCATATCAGCAGATTATTTGTTCTATTAAACAGGACCTTTCCAGTACCACAACCAAAAATCTTCCTAGCAACTACAATCTTGATTCTTTAATTAGACAAGGCAGTCACGTTATTTGCACATTGAAATTTATGCTCTATGAATCACTTATGCTTCTTTTTACACTCTGCAATTAAGTCTTAAATTTACTGTACTTTTTGGACTATAAGACACTTCAAAGTATATGACACACCTAGCTTTTGGGGAGAAAAACAAGAAAAAAAATCTGCCTCTGCTTCCAGCAATTTGCCTCCTTGCAGCAAACAGCAAACAGGCTGGTCAGTTTCAGCACAGCCTGATTAGCACAAGCAGCTGATTGTCAGTTGGAATTGCCTCCTGACAATCAGCTGTTTCAGGCTGCAGGGATCGCCATATTGCCGCCTCCACTTGCCCCATTTTCAGCCTCTGCATGCCCCGTTTTCAGCTTCTGCTTGCCCCCATTTTTGACCTGTTCTGAGCGGCGAGGATCAGAATGGCACACGGAGGGCACACGGAGGCCAAAACAGGTCACGCAAGAGTCTGAAAATGGGATGTGGAGACCGAAAATGGGGCGCAGGGAGGCGGCAATAGGCAATGGCGATCCCTGCAGCCTGAAACAACTGATCATTGGGAGGCAATTCCAACCAACAATCAGCTGCTTGTGCTAATCAGGCTGTGCTGAAGCTGACCAGCCTGTTTGCTGTTTGATGCAAGGAGGTAAAATGCTGGGAGGCAGAGGCCAAAGGGTGGGCAGGGCTTTGGCAACATTTGCTGTATAAGGCGCACAGACATTTCCAGCCACTTTTGGAGGGGGGGGGTGTATCTTATACACCGAAAAATACGGTAACTTCAGTCAATGCTAGATGTTTTTCATCTTGAGTCAGGAACCAAACAATGTTCTGAATCTTGCATAATATAACTTTTTTAATGTAATTGAACTGAAAGACAGCATTGTAGACAACAGTCTAGAAACAATTCAAACTTCAATGTATAGTGGTTGTAATGAAAAACACAGCTTTGCTACTAAGATTCCAAGCTGTAAGAGGATTATTTTTTAATAAGGTAATGTAGATTTAAGCCCTAGATTTAAGACTAATTTAACTTGAGCAAATCTCATTTGGGGGGTTTAAAACTAGGGGGGGAAATGTTATCTTCCCAACTTGATGTAATACAGCGACAATGGGGAAAACAGCAATGGATGTTAAAAGGATTATGTAAAATTATTCAAAACACAGAGTTTTCCAGTAGCGGTTTCATGAATAACAAGTTAAATAAGTATTTACCAGATCATTCATATTTGTCTGGCTTGCTGGATTAATTTCTTCTAAAAATTCCAAGACGTAAAATGTGTATCTATCCATCAAATGGACGCCAATGCCAAGATCTGGTTGATGCTTCAAATAGAAAATGTTGTTATAAATACTGAATTTAGTATATATAAATGTTTAGCAATGAAAACAGAACAACACAATACTATATCTACATCATCTGTCAACAGCTGATTAACCTCCCAAACTATGAATAATTACTATGTGGCACAGAAAGGAACACAAATAAATAAGGCCAAGCAAAATACTGTATGTGAATGTGCTGGGAAGGAACTACATAGATCTCTAACACTAGCTCCATATTTTAATCTACCAAGCCTATTCCAACAAAGAGAAAAATAGCACTTCCTTACCGGCTTATCTTTCAAAATTCATCCTTCATTGAGAGTGTCACAGTTCTGTAGAAGTGCTTTTAGCCCTCCAAAATATGTAATGAAATATACCAAAGTTCTCAAAAAAAGTATTGTGAAAGTCATGACTTCCTGGAAGGTCATGAATAACCTAAAATAGGGTCATACTTTCATTTTTATTTTAAATCTTGCTTTTCTTTATAGCACTATTATTAATTAGTTTATTTATTTATTGAAAACAAATTTTCGTTCCACTATAAATGCAGTATTTTCCAGCAGAAACAAGATTCCTATTAAATCTTATACAGCAAGATACCCACCAAACTAGGAGAGATTTTCATTTGGTAACTGTTATCTATATATAGTTAACATATGAAATGATACACTTACAGAAAGTGAATCTTCTCCAACTTGGCTGCTAGCCAAAGCCATTATATTGGGAGAATAAAAGCGTTCATACATGGATGCTCCTTGGCATGTATCAATGATAAACAGCAATTCATTGTACCTAGAAGGAGAAAAAAAGCATCTTTTATTCCTGTTTATGCCAGCTGGTCCCTAAGCCTTCTACAAGAATCAAACACAACAAAATATCCAGATACAAAGTAAAGCCCTTACTAGTATATAAGAGATAAGCCATATCTTCCTTTATCCATCAGCTGTGGTGTTTTCATACAGCCTTGTAAACAAAATGCTAATTTCAAATAAGTCTTCCTGGAGATTTTGCATCCAGGATTTTTGCCATTAACAGACAATAATGTATCTTTATAAACTATCCAGTTTTATCATCACTGCATAGGAAAAAAGTACTGGCGATTAAATGTACAATCCAATGTGTGTTTATTCAAAAGTAAAATCCTGAAATCTTACACTAAGGCAGCTCCATCTCAATATAAACCTCCTAAAATCTTGTGTAGACTTTCTTTTTTGCAAAGGATATGTCTGCTCATTCAGAACCAAAATAACAAAGGTTTTTGATTACGACTTCCTTTGATGAAAGATTACATACACTTTTTTATCTATATAGATCTGCATACATATTTTCCTAGATCTTCAAATGCAGATCTATGTCAACCGTTAGGACCGTTCATATCGAGTCAACGGTGTTTCCTGATGGGAGAATCTGGGACAGTTTGAAAAGAAAAACAGCCTGTTTTTACCTTGCTATAGTTTGATTCATGCAACCTCAATATGAAATTACCGTTCCACCCCCTGAACAGGTTTGCAGAAGTCTCTCATACTTGTAAGTTGAGTTGCGTAGCATAGCACCTCTTCCAATATATTTGCGTAGCCCTAATATCTAAGAGTTAACCTTTATATTTTGGAGGCCAAGTGGTACTTTAAAGAACAGTGATACAAATGACCCAATAGATTGTATTTTCAAACCAGCCAATTAAAAAAAACCACCAGCTTTAATAGAAGTTTTGAACAGAGGACATTGCAAAGGCCCAGTGAGTTCATGACGTGCTTTGTATAGAGGGCTTTAATGCTTAGTTGTACAATCTACTAGAGGTACATAGTCCATAATGTCATAAAGAGGTAAAAATGTGAGCAGTGTTAATGCAGATGTTGACAGTGTTGTTAATTGTAGGGAGGGGAATAATTGACCAATTAAGGCTTGCTGCAACAATATCTGAATTTTTGCTAAAACCTATGGTTGCAAATAAATGTACTAAATGAAATGAAAATTGTAAATACGTTCTAGGTAGATCAGAAAAGGGAGAAAAATGCAGGCATGCTAGAAAGCAGAGGGTTAGAAATTACCTCCTTTTCTGCCACATTTGTTCAAAGGCATCAGCGAGTTCCACATTCGTGATTTCTTCAGAATCTTGAAATTTCAAGAAACCATTCCCACCATGACCTTGACGGGGGGGGAAAAAGTCGGGATATTTTCAAAAATATTTTCTGAAACCTTCAAACGAAACAGTTGGCATCAAACTTTAACTATGCATAAATATGCTCTCACCCACCAAGTGAGCTTATATTAAGGCAGATGAAAGAAGCAAGGCAAGCAAAGGATAAGCAATTGCTTTGTCCTTTGGAATTCAGCCTGAGCAATCAATTCAGCTTTAACATTTAAGAAGTCTGAATTACCAAGTCCTTACAAACCTCCCCTGAGTCACTGCAACTACTAATATATATGCAGCCACACATCTTGAATTTTCTTTTAGATCTGGATTTCCAGAATAATATATATTGTAGTTCCAAGCTAAGTTAGAACATTTCCTATAGCACTTGAACAGAGTGTTTAAACATTCACCATATTCCCATATGTGCTGAGCTACATTTTTTTTACATTATGATTTGCTGAATAAACCATTGACTTGCAAAGTGTACAATCCAAGTTTCCTTTTGGCCCATCTCACTGTGCAGATCCCACAACTGAATAGGAATGAGTTTTTAAATGGGGGGGGAGGGCAATGTGGAGATTTAAGGGCAGCAACTGTAATGAACCAGAACATTACACTTATTATGTAGTTTTTTGCTTGTGTAGCTATGTAATATGCAACTGAAGACCAATTCTTGTGCTGACTTTAAAATCCTAGTTTTTACCCTAGGATTTTTATTTTAAAATCCTAGTTTTACCCATCTGCACATGACTGATTGCAATATAAGTATTTTAATGTGAGAACAAAGAATGATGGAAACAGTTACTAAGGCTGTTTCTGACTGTGCATGAATCATTGGCTATAATGAGTATTAGTAAAGGACGGAGTATTATATTAGGCTTTTCTACAGAAGACAAGTGTGACACACAGACATGCCTTTAGCCATTCTAATACAGGTAGTCCTTGACTAATGACTACAACTGAGCCCCAAATTTCTACTGCTAAGCAAGATAGTTATTAAGTGAATTTTGCCCCATTTTATAACCTTTCTTGCCACCACTGTTAAATGAATCATTACAGTGGTTAAATTAGTAACATGGTGGTTAACAGAATCTGTGTCCTCCATTGACATTGCTTATCAAACAGTCAGAAAATAGTTACAACCATCATAAATATATTCCAGTGGCCAAGCAATTTTGATCACGTGACCATGAGAATGATACATTGGTCATAAGTATGAAAAACTGTTATAAGTCATTTTTCCAAGTGCTGCTGTAACTTTGAACCATCAGTAAACAAATGGTTCTAAGTTGAAGACTATTGTAAATCTATCAAAGAAAAGCTGTACAGGAAATATGCAGTCTCAAAGCGGAAGAAATTAGTGCAACTGTCAAGGCTGTAGAGGTATTTCCATTATTATTATTATTATTATTATTATTATTATTATTATTATTATTATTATTATTATTATTAATTTAATCTTTAGTAAGATTCACAGCCTTTGGGGCTAGTTGGTAGCTCAACAGCTGGAGTCCTAAGCAAGGACCCTATAGGAACTGTTCAGGTAGCATCGGAGGATATAAGCTGTTCCAAGTAGGGTTGATTTTTGTAGAATCAGGGTATTCAAGTCTGATCATTTCAAGATTTCCAAATAGTGAGCTAGCCCTTTAGGTATTATTACTACTACTACTACTACTACTACTACTACTACTACTACTACTATTATTATTATTATTATTATTGGAAATGCCAAACAAAATACAATTACCTGTCATGTATATGAGAATATTGCTTCTGTCATCAGAAAGCAAACGTTTGGAACGAGGCGCACTTGCTGGGATTCGTCCTGTTAACACTCTCAAAAAATTTTCTACAGTAACCTAAATGAGACAGCACCCTGTTTAGAGTTTGCCTTTAATCATAAAGGCATTATTTTCAAATGAACTGTCCAACAAGATATACACTACTGCACATTACAGCTCATTAATGTATTATTAGCTCAGGTTAAATCATCATATTTCAGCCTCCATAATATACATTCAGTACTTTGAACACCTGTCAAACTTTATTATTTTATTTCTGGAAACAATTTCAACATTTTCTTACCATCAACACAACTGTGAAATGCTCATAATCACATTTTAAAGCTTTAAATTCTGCATGACAATTATGGAAAACAACATTCCAGTGATTAAAAACACTTGATCATAAATTATCCATCTGCCTAGCAAAAAAAAAAAAAAAGTCCTACTATGAAATCTCAAACTTCACACTTACTAGCTTTGAAAATAAAGTTCCAAAAGTACTTAGAAAACCATGCTAGTGACAATAACAATGCTCAAAATCTTAACTCCTGCACTGGTACTATAGTCCTCGTTTAGCTGAAATTGGGACTGGCAGGTTTGTCTTTAAGCAAAATGTTTGCTAAGTGGGAGATCATGTGACCACAGCTGCACTTTCCAGCTCTCAACTAAGAAGTATAATCCATTTCATACATTTAGTCTTTAGTCACAGTATGCAGTTCGGAGTTTTGTGGTTTGTCTTCCATACCTGCTTTAAAAGGTAGCTCTGAAAGCATACCTGCTTTAAAAGGATGTGCTCTGTACATCAGAACAACAACACACAAGGACAGTTTTTTCCCGAATGCCATCAACCTGCTAAACAACTAATTCCCGCAATCCTGTCAAGTTAACTACTAAGACTGTATTACTATTCTTCTTCTCATCCTTACTAGTACCTATCTCTTCCCACTTATGGCTATATCCACGTTGCTTGTATCTTTACAACTTATATTGTTTTTATTGTTTCCTAGTAAGGTTTGATTGCTTATTAGTATCCTTTGACTATCATTAAGTGTTGTATTTTATAATTCTTGATGAATATACTGAGAACATATGCACCAAGACAAATTCCTTGTGTGTCCAATCACACTTGGCCAATAAAGAACTCTATTCTATTCTAAAAAGGTTTAGGTAGGATCATCACTATGTTAAACTATTAAACATGGTGAAAATATATCAATTTACCTACAATCAGTGAGTTATTGATATATCGCACTAATTAAACAATGATTTGACTAGATTTGATAGGTTAAAGATTTTGATTTCAGAGCATGTGAAGTTCTAAAACTCATACATCATTTTGAATGGGCTGAAGAACAACTCTGAGGCCCAAGAAGTTGCAAGTTTTCATCAAATCAATTGACTTAAAGGTTATCTCATTCCAAATTACCCTTCTACATTTTAATAAAGAATGTATTTAAGAATTAACCTCATAATTTCTGTAATCCACTTCCACGTCATCTCCATAGACATTAAGTTCCATGTTTTTGTGACTAAACACAGTGGCTGGAGCCGGATTTCTGGGATTGCAGGCCATATCATCTGCTAGCATTAAGACTATATGACTAATTGGGAAGAAAATAAATGAATTTGAATACACAATTTGAGTGCAGTAGTAACACAAAGCCTCAATAAACATACATGGTCTGCTAACTTTGAAAGGCTGTTTAATAGCTTCTTAATCTTTTTTTCTATGCAAGGAATTCTGTGACTAAGCCAAAACTTCACACAGAATGAAAACACAGCTCTTAAAAGTTAATAAGGCTAATGTTATGTATTTGCACATGAATTAAATTCTATGCAATTTACGAAACTCAATACTTCCAAACAAGAATAGGTGGTTGGCTCACCATGGAAATCAATCTGTTTTGTTTTGTTTTCTCTCATTGTTACTCATCAGGTTTCTTCATCATTGCTTTATCATTAGCATAGATGCTAATGGAGGGAGCAAGCCATGGACAATTGGCAGATCTAACTTATGCAGAAAGTACTGGGCTCAGTCTTTGGAATCCCTAATTAAGGAGCAATATTGGATATTGCCACTTACAATATGTTTGACAATTTAGTTAAACTTGGGGATCCATTTCATATTTATGTCCCTGGAGAAAAAATATCTCTCCTGTTTTCAGGCAATTTTTGGAACATGCTACCAAACCTGGAAGATCTTTTGGGCTACACTGTTTTTATTAATTCTGGGCTTTTATTTATTTGATTTGTATTTAAATGTCCCAAAGATATTTTTTCAAAAGGCAGCTGGACTTCCTTTGTTTTTCCTTGAATATGTTTCACTTCTCATCCAAGAAGCTTTTCCAGTTCTGACTGAATAGTGGGGAATGGAAGGATTCATATTGCTTGCATTTTCAGCATTCTCTTTAAGAGTCATTGAGGCCAGTTGGAGGTTTATCTGTACCTAAACGATCCCCTGAACACTACAAACGGGTATGGAACCTTTTTGGGACTGCTGTTGTACACAGGAGATAAGTGGTGTCATAACCCTCCTTGTTTGTTGAGAGAGAGGACTGTTCAATTTTAATGTAGATGGGTCTCTTTGACCCCTCTTTCAAACCAGTGGTCCTCTCTGTCCATGCTATCTTCAAAAGAGGAACCTTTGTCTTTCAAATGCAGATAGACTTGATAGGTTTGTTCTCCTATGTTAATGCCATGTGTTTGTGAAGTGCTTGTTTGTTTCTCCAATGTTAAAATTAGAGAAACTTAAAATGGAACAGTCCTCTCTGAAGAACTGAAAAAACTTCTTGGATGAGAAGCAAAACAACTTCAAGGAATAACAACAAAAAAGTCCAGTTGCCTCTTGAAAAAGGGACAACCATGACCTGGATGAATGAGAATCTCCATAGACGCTTCTAGAGTGAACATACATCCTTTATTATAGTTCTTTATTTCAGAAAGCTGCCCTTTAGATTAAATTAATTAATTGCTTTCTTGATTTTGCTCCTGGACTTTCCTTTGTAAAGAAACAATGTTATCTATTGTACAGCAAAGTTATAAGCAGGCTTTTTTTATCCTTATGAACTATTTCAGATTTGTTCCTTTTCTAGATCTGTCTTTTCTCTCTCTCAAGAAATAATGGTCACTATGTTTATATCCCATCTCTTCAGTCTATGCAACATGGTCACATTTACATTTTTGAGTCGTTTGAATTCCTAATTCTTCATCATAAACAAAGTCACCTATTTTTCAGGCTATGAAAAACAATGACAAACTGATGAATTTTCCAGTATTAACCAGATAACGAGTGTTCTGTATATACTTAAATTAAATATATGCCTCTCTCATTCAAATCCATAGTTAAATATATGCCTATGTCTATGAATATATTTCTCTGCTAATACCTGCAACGTTAGATTAGACCTGAACTATACTTTTTACAATTGTCAATCAAAATCAAATTTTTGAAAAGGCATGTAACTAATTAACTTATCAAACATTTTTTAAAATCAAATTAATGAACAGGCATATAACTAATTAACTTATGAAACAATTTACTTCAAGATGCTAGTGCGGGAGAAATTTTAGACAATTAATCTGGTAGTAATGTATTTGTTGTTGTTTAAAAAGAATTGCCTAAGCATAAATACAAATATGTTGTTTAACTGCCTCACAAATGAATTAATTAAGACTAAGTGCTTTCCAGCCAAATTCATTAAGATTTGGAACATCAAAGATCAGCCAAAATGTTTAAGCTTAGAAATGTACTGATACCTCATTTCTTATGCTATAATCTGTTAAACTATCACCAAGAATGCTGAAGTAATCTGATCAAAATATTATATTGAAGAAGGAAAATATATTTGGCTATTAACAGAAAAACACCTATATACAAAAAAAGCATAAGAAAACAGAGATGGGAAAGATGTGACCTATATTGTGTTAACTATGGTTCTGGAAGCCTATTTTTAGCTCAAGGTTTGCTAGTAATTCTTAATATTTTAAAAGGCTATAATATTTGAAAAAGCTGATCAAAGACTGTAATAAAGGTATTTGATTTGAATATTATTTATGACTAATTAATAGTATTATAGAAAGCTATAACATTCAGGTTATTTCAACTTCATTCTTTTTTTCGTATTTCCTTTTAGAACCTGTCTAATGAACATACATAGATATTTTTAAAAAATGGAAGATTAGACAAGTATAGGATCACCTTAGCAGAGTAACTACCTTATTTGTACTTGATACCATTTTAGAAGGCTCTTCTTACCTATCAGGAATTCCAAGTCTCTTGACACTTCTGTAAACCGAGAGAGTATTGGCCACATGGCGATAGTTAAACCAGAATCGAGATGTGCACACCTAAACAGATTAAGAGGCGTGTGTGTGTGAGTGTGTGTGTGTGTGTGTGTGTGTGTGTGTGGAGAGAGAGAGAGAGAGAGGTGGGGAGAGAGGAAGAGAGAGACAGAGAGGACAAAAATAAAATCTGCAGCTTTAATGCAACAACATGACTATGCAGGAATAAATGGGCCACTGAGCTACAGCTTATTTGGAAATTTCACTAAAGACAAATTCTTCAAACTGCAAAACCATTCTTTCTCAACTGAAGACTAATGCCTGCAGTAAAATCTTCAAAGACCTCCCTACTCTGTATTATTTCTTCTCTCACACATGCGTATATTTCCTACAGTATACAGCATTAGTAAATTAATAAATCATGGTCAAGGTGAGTATGAAGGATAACTTTTTCTGGAAAAATTCCGAAAAAGTTTATTTTAAAAAAAGCATTGGTGAGTCTAATGCTTTACAGGTATTTAAATAGAATTATTTATGTTTTATTCTCTTCTGTAAATAGATATAAAATATGAGATTGGATCAGATCCAATCCACTAGCTTTGCATGAAAAGCAATTTTATCACTGTAGAGGTAAGCAATCTTTTCTTTTCAGTGGTACCATTTGGTATATTCCAAAATTTTTTTTAAGGTTAAGTTAGGTTCAATTAGGCTAGGTTATCTTACCAGAACGGCCCAGTTGTTTGTATGTCCACTTCTAAAAAATTGTTCTGCTTGATCCTGAAAATACATAAATTATACAAATAAATAAAATAGCATCATGTACACACAAACACAAATTCCATAAATATTTTAAATATGTTTTTATCCAATCAAAAGTTATTTTTTACTTAATTGAAAACATTGATTAGAATAAATATCGTACCAATTGATATATTTATGAAATTGTACAGAACAATCCTGTGTATGTTTATCCAAAATATGGTTCCCTTTTTAGAAGAACTTTTTCTCCATATAAATTTGCTTTGTTTTAAAGAAATCTTTAATCTGCATGTATAAAAAGCCTTTCATGGATCATATCAAAGAACAACAAAGAATTCTCTCCATTGTCTTGAAAGCTGATCAAAGATGGCAACCAAAGAGGAAAAAAAGAACAAAACAAAAGCAGAAATTCATAAGGAATGCTTAAAAAGACTTAGACATCCCAGTTAGTAAAATTTAACTTTGATTTCAGTACTGCAAATACTTGCAATATAAAAAAGAATTATAATTCCTTAATGCTATTTCATCATTTTATTTATTGAAAAGTCTTCACACCACAAACAAAACTATATTTTAAAAAAAATCACTTATTGCAAATGAAAGCATATTTCATTTCACCACAGGAATTGCAGAAATTAGCCTCAATGAATCAAAATTGGCAAACCAGGAAAAATGTGAATTAAGCCAGAATGATCCAACTGATCAGACATTTTTATCCTTGAATCCTCTAAAAACAAACTGGATTGGATGCATTCTCCTTTAACAGAACAGAAGCTTATCATTCAGATTAAAATAAATGTAAGAAGTCTGACAATACTTGATAGATTCCTGCCCCACTATCAAATGCCACTCAGCCAAAACCCTCAAATGATCATAAAGAAATGTATCCCATAATATATGATTTGCAAATACTTCACAATAAAACATTTTTTCATTCTTTCTCAAAAATAATGTACTGTACTCAAGAATGCTATAAAATATTGCAGTAGAAATCCATAATTGTAACATGAGGGACTTTTAAAAATTATACTAAGCTTATGATGAATGTTTGTAATAAATAGTCTGTGTTTATTTTCTTGAATAACAGAATTATAAATTAATAAAATCTTCCTAGCTGATTACCAATCTTGGACCATGCTATCCTTGTTACAGTCTCTGCATAAGAATTCAAACAGTGATGTGAAATTTCCCAGAATGTCATCTATTTGATAACATCTTAGTTTCTTAGAGGGTAAACAAAGATTATGACCCAACTCTACTTTTTAACCTCTTTGTCAACAACGCTACATTTTTGTGTGATTTTTTTTAGCTAAATTATGTGAGAGAAATACATTATTTCCCTTTTTGTTGATAACTTGATCCTTATTTCTTTACCTCAGATTAGCCTTCAATTTTGAGTAAGTCTTAGCTAAGTATTTTTTAAAAAAAATAACAATTAGATCAATGTGAACGATTTAGTTAGACTAGCCATTATCAATCACTGAAATTGAAAGTTGGTTAAATGGAACACTTAATGCATATTTTCCCCATGGTGCCAGAATCTGGATACGAAAAAAATATTTACATTTGAGGTACTGAAATACAGAGTTTTATGTCCTGTAACTCATAATATCTCAACTAGATTTACTATTACAATTAGTTTATTGAATTATGAATTCAATTTTCTGTCCCTGCTTGTTTCGAAATTAGTCAATCTCTGCCTTTTAGAACAAATAAGAACTAAATCAGCAAGAAATGCATTTTGTTTTCAAATTTTAGTTTATCATAGTATTATGGGTTGTTTTCTTCTTTGATTTTTTACTCTTGAGCTGTTTTTCAGCCACATAAATGTTTCAAGATTGGGTTGATTAATGGCTTTGTTCAATCTGATTTGAACACTACTGAAAATAATAAGACAACTGTTCTCTGCTTTGCAATTGGAAAAAGCTGGTTTGAATTATTTAAAGCTTGTATTTAATTGCAGCCTTAAAATTTCTCTAATATTCAACAGACGTTCAATGTCAGTTCTAGGTCATTTGAGGAAAATACCACATAACTGCTAACTCTGTCCACTTAGTCAAAATTGGCTTTATTGTATGGGTTTCCTGACATCCAGCTTAAATATCTAAATAGAACTCTTGGGGGGAACATTAATTTAGTTGACCTGAAAAAATGCCAGGTTTTGTTTTCTCAATCTTCAGAGCTTGGGCAAATGGATTATCATCACAGCAGTGTGACAAATAAATTGGAACTACTGGTCTAATGAATACTATTTTATGTAATTATCCAGTTTGTTCTGTAATCTGTGTATTCAATCCGTTCCCATCCTTGAAATAGAACTGTTGAAACAAGTTGACTGATGCAACATAAAACAAAGCAAGTACATGTTTAGTCGTTCTTTTTAAAACCATTATTTCAAGGAAACATAAATCAATTAAACAGCCTTAGCAAATATAAATAAATAAATCTGCTAAAGGCTATAACTGTGAAAGCCAAGCAAATTCTCCATCATCCAACTGAAAAGACCAACCAATAAATCAGTGCTCTATTACCCCGAGTCTCTCTGTTGGTTTTCTCAACAGATTCAACCAGCTTTTATTGGAAACAAAATGCATGAATGCATGACTTCTGAATGAGATCCAGAACAACTTGGTTACATTTAAAAATCAAAAATCAACATTATTTTTATATTGTCATGTACATGTAATATATATAGAAAATTGGAAACAAAGATTTTGAGACTTGGCACCACTCTCCAGCAGCAAAATGAAATGGGGAGGAGGGGAGAGGGAAATCTAAGAAAAAATGGAACTCATGCACAGGAAATATACAAAACTGGGAAAATGGCACTACATCCCCCTAACTCCAGGGTTTTGCTTGAGATAATCACCTAATTAATTGCTACTTCAAAGGATTGATTTTCTTTACTTAAAAAATTTTATAGGCCGCACATCTTACCTCAAGATAACTCTGGGCAGCTTACAATCATAAAAATAAAAACTATATAAACTAAGGCCATAAATAAGTTAGTATAAAATCCAGAACTCACCCAATTAAAAGGGAATAGGATGGGGGCAAAGTAGGATCTGATCTTAATTGATCAACCACTCCACTGTGATACTCTCCCATTGAAGCCCCAAGCTAACTGGCAGAGCCAGATCTTTAGGCTTTTCCAGAAGATCAGGACGGTTGGGGTGAACCTCACACTGGGGAGGGGAAGGCAAGATAGAGCTGGTGAAAGACAGAAAAGGCCCTTCTCCTGGATCCTGCCAGCTAGAATAATCAGACTGATGGGCCCATGACATGCCTTCTTTGCTGGCCAATCCCAGTGGAATGAGACAGTCTTGCAAGAGGTCTGGACACATACCATGAAGGGCTTTAAAGGTAACCTTGAATTGAATCTGGAAGCAAACTGGCAGCCAATGCAGCTCATGGAACAGTGGTGTTACATGGGCTAGTCTTGGAGAGCCAAGAACTGCTGGCACTGCCACCAGAACTCCTATTGATTAAAGTTTTGTAGCACTTTAGATCTGAAGGCCAAGTAGTGATTTGGAATTTAAAAAGAGTGCTTGTTTGCAACTTCTTAAAGCATCATGTTTCCTGAGGATTGCAGGGTAGCCCCCCCAGTAGTTGCCCCATGATCCCAGAGAAAACACATTTGGTTCATTTTATGCATTTGTACACTCACACATTCCAAAGTATTTTTCTGCATTATAATACAAAGTGCTGCATAATCTGATTCGTATTCAGCTACTCCCACAGAGAAAATGTTGACTCTAGAAAAAGTGCAAAGAAGAGCAACCAATATGATTAGGTGACTGGAGACTAAAACATAGGAAGAACAGTTACAGGAACTGGGCTTGGCTAGTCTAGTGAAGAGAAGGACCAGGGGAGACATGATAGCAGTGTTCAAATATTTGAGGGGCTGCCACAGAGAGGAAGGGGTCAAACTATTTTCCAAGGCACCCGAAGGCCAGACAAAGAATAATGGATGGAAACTGATCAAGGAGAGATTCAACCTAGAAATAAGGAGAAAGTTTCTGAGAGTGAGAACAATCAATGGAACAGCTTGCCTTCAGAAGTTGTGGGAGCTTCATCACTGGAAGCTTTCAAAAAGAGACTGGACTCATTTGTCAGAAATGGTGTCGGGTCTCCTGCTTGGGTGTGGACTGGACTAGATGACCTAGAGTACAAGGTCCCTTCCAAGTCTGTTGATCTGTTAGAATTCTGTTAAAACAGTTTTGCAGCATTTTCTGGAATTGTAGAGAGATTCCCACAACGAGAAAGGTCAATGAGTCAGTGAGGAGTAGTGATTAAAAGATGTTGGATAAGGAATGTGAGATTGAGCTTCTACTACATAGTATTTGAGGCTTTAAAAGCTCACTGGAAATAGTCATGTCTCTCTCAATGCAACCCACCTCAAGGTTTCTTGTTATAAAGAAAAAAACAAAGCCAAACAGAAGGACAGCATTAAGTATGCCACCTTGAGCATCTGAATGAAAAATGAGATATAAGTGATGATGTTGATGGAGAAGACCAAGATCCTGCCTCTGGGTTATCCTTGAGAAGAGTGGGGGAGTTGTATCTCTTTCTCTCCACTCACACTGAGGCCTTTTTTCCTGTATTATTGCCACTAATGTATATGAGTGAAAACTAGAGAGATTATAGCAAAGACTAAGTAGAAAAGCCCTAGATAATTCAACTCAATGGAATGCAAAAATCAGTATACAGATAGTCCTCAACGTGAGCCCAAAATTTCTGTTGTTAAACAAGACAATTACCAAGTGGGTTTTGTCCCATTTTATGATCTTTCTTGCCACGGTTGTTAAGTGAATCATTGCAGTTGTTAAATTAGTAACATGGTTGTTAACTGAATCTATCATCTCCACTGACTTTGCTCATCAGAAAGTAACAAAAGATGATCACATGAACCCAGGACACTACAACCATCATAAATATGAATCAGTTGCCAAACATCTGAGTTTTGATCACATGACCATGGTAATGTTGCAATGGTCATAAGTGTTTTTTAAACTTTTTCTTTCCTAATCATTCCTTCTCTTCTCATATGAACAGAACACAGAAGATGAGGGTTACCTGCCAGCAGGTTGCCATTTTTCATGCACTTTGCATTTCCCCCAGCCCACTAGAAGGACTGCTGGCTAAGCTCCACAAAAGGCAGGCATGAAAGGCAACAGCTGGGATAATTTATTTTATTATATATTATATGTAGATTTTGTGTGTGTGTGTGTGTGTGTGTGTGTAGTCCTTGACTTACAAGTTTATTTAATGAGCGTGCAAAGTTACAGCAGCACTGAAAAAAAGTAACTTACGACCATTTTTCACACTTACAACTATTGCAACATCCCCATAGTCACATGATCAAATATTGGATACTACTCATATTTATGATGGTTGTAGTATCCCACGATCATGTGATCCCCTTTTGCGACCTTCTGACTAGCAAAGTCAATGGAGAAGTCAGATTCACTTAACAACCGTGTTGCTAACTTAACAACCTACATGATTCACTTAACAGCTGTGGCAAGATAGGTAAAATGGGGCAAAATTCGCTTAAAATGTTTCACTTAGCAACAGAAATTTTGGGCTCCATTTGTGTGTGTGTGTGTGAGAGAGAGGGGGGGGGTTATAATTCGATTTCTAGGAAAGGTAACCATTCTAACTGCTTCTCGTGTGGCTGCGGTGAGATCATCCCAGGGGTTTTGAAATTTCATGGGTAAAAAGAGCAAGGACAGAAAGCAGCAGCAGCAGCAGCCGAGTCCCCGCCAAAGGCCGTCAGGGGGCGGTCGAGCATCCGACCTGAGCGACCCCCACGAAGAGCCAGGCCGGCCCACTCCTCTCTCGCCCTCCAGGGTTGCAATCACAGCCCGGAAGAGAGAAAGCAGAGTCCACGCGCCGGTGCAGAGCACTCCGGATAGACATTTGCAACACCGCACTAAATTGCAAAGCGACAGCTAGATTTTAAAAGTCCCCGGCCCGCTGTTGTTTTTAAGGCGGTCGCCTTTGAGCCACCCTGGTTGCATTTGCTCAATGCAACCAAGACCAGCCCACGGAAACGGAAATTCAAGTCCTGGGTTTCAAATCCACCCCACGGTAGGAAAAGAAAAAAACAAAACAAAAGCAAGGTAGAAATAAAAGCGCGCAGCCAGCCGTCCCCCTTGCCATTCGCAGCGTACCTGCGCTCCTTGACCGACCGCCGAACTGCAGCGGCTGAAAAAAAGAAACAGCAGCGCTGTTGTTACAGGAAAAAGACACCGGCTCGGGCTGGAGGCAGCCATCTTGCCTCTCCGCAGGACCCAAGAAGGAGGAAGAGCGGTCATTGGCTAACCGACTGCTAATATAACTCCGCCTCTTTTTTTCTTTTCACAAAGTTTGCGATTGTTTTTACTCTGGGAGTCGAGATGCCCGATGTGTAGGGAATGCGGGTTAAATCTTAACCGGAGGGGGGGGGGGAGATCCCAAGCCTCGTGGCGATGCTGAGCAAAAATGATGAAGGCCATTGATATTAAAAATCTGTTCCTCTGAAGCGTTTAATTGGGAAGGACGCAATCAGTTAAAGGTCCTCGTAGGCGCTCCATCGGGACTTTTACTGACAGGACCTCTATTTAAAATCTTCGTTTCTAAGCCAGGAATCACCTTAAAATGCGTAGGCAGCTGCTTGAATCAGAAGTGAAGTTTATTCCAAAATAATATAATGTATCATCTGCTCAGAGGCGACCACCCTGAGCCCTTTAGAAATCAACTCAGAGAAAGCCAGCCTTTCATAATAGATAGATAGAATACCAGAGTTGGAAGGGACCTTAGAGGTCATCTAGTCCAACCCCCTGCTCGAGCAGGAGAATCTATTCTAAATATTAGCTTCTACCTAGGATCAAACTCACAGCATCCTGATTGTGAGGTGAGAGCTCCACCTCTAGGCCACCGGAGGATGAAAAGAGTTTTTACATCATGGTATTTAGCAACTGAGACATTATAATCTACTTCCTCAGTATCGAATCCTAATGTTACTATACTTGCAATTTATGAAATGTGTTGCTTACTGTCAATTATAATTACTGTATTGACAACCACAGTGTAACCATGGTTATCCATGATTGAAACCTGTTAGTAAACAGGTATACTTACCTAAGTTCTCTATTGTTACTGGGGGTTTTCTGTTGGTTTGGTTAAATGAAGCTAGTTAATAACTTTAACTTTGGTATTTTAGAATATGGATTTCTGTTTTTCTAGACAAGGTCCAGGTCCAGATTACGGGTCCAGATTGCAAGCATTTCATCAGAAAAGCATTGTGGCATGGGATTACATATAAAATTTAACCTCAGGATCTGGTGCAGTAGGCTTTGGGATTTGTAATAAATTGGCATCTGGAGAATGTGTCTCCTCCACCAAAAAGTTATGAAAAATGCTCTTTTTTACAGAAGGAAGAAGCTCTGACGTTGCCAAGACCACAATTGTTTAAGTCAGAAAGTGGATTTTTATTTAGAAAAAATAAATAAGTGAAAAATAATTTTGCAAATTTGTACATGCGTTGTTTTTTGTCCCTTACCTTGTCCTCAAAATTTTCATCATGTCTAGACAGTAAGATAAATTTTTAGAGATGTTGGTATAGCTAGTTTAGCTACAGAAACCCAATTTTGCTGAAAAACGTTCATGTCTTTGGGACCTCTCATTTTTGGGCTTCACATCCTGATCCTAAAATACACAGAAGGCTAAAAAAACTCAAGTGAGAACTCTGAGTAGATTTGTTCAATGATTCATTTGTTTGTTTTCCTGGCTGTCCCATAGCATTCTCAGAAGTCGTCTCCAACAACTGATAGTATAGCAATCTCAGTAAAGGTAGTGTTAGCCTTCCTGTGGAATTGATTCCTAATCTCATCTGCTTGGCAGGGCTATTATAATGAGAGTTTTAAGACACCAATGGACAGAATTTTTCCCATAGTATTATACAGCTGTTGAAGTTGGATCCTGAAAAAACTGAGAGAAAGAAAATCTTCACTTGGATATGAATATATTTGCAAAGAGTATTCAGATCTGCAAAAGTAATCAATCAATTTGTCCTGGACCCAAGTAAAGTTGATTATTATTAGTGGGCAAAAATTCATACAGAGGGATGTGAATGGTTGATGGGTGAGAAAAAATAACAATGTTTTCAAAGTATAAGGAAATAGATGAAGAGAAATGTAACAGTTGAGGTAAATAAAGAGAAGAATGTCATTGGAAGTGCAGTGAGTTTTTGTTAAGACAGGTCAAGATGGCAAAATTCAGCAATTCTGGTATGGGATACTCTGGAGAATTCCAGAATATTTTGTTTTCTCTCTCTCAACAGGGTCAAATCTCTCCCAAACCATTCTGAAAGTCATTTCGCTTCTCTGCGCTGGAAGCAGTTTGAGGTATCCCTCAAGCATGGCATTCATTCTCCCATCCAAATAGTAAGCAGGCCTGATATTGTTTCCTGACTAATTATGTTTATAATTAAAGGTAAAATATACAAAATAAATAATTCATGTTCTTATCCGGGCAATAGTATGGAAGTAGTTGCCACTGCTTTTTCCATTTTTTTTTTCAATTTTCCTGTCTAATGAGTTAGGATTCTGGATGACCAAGCAATAATCAAATCTGATATGGAAAAGCTTTTTCAAAATTATCCAAACTCCATACTGTTGCAAGGAAAACTACATTGATAAATCCATATAGTCCTCTGGAGTTCAGCTCGATTTGAAGGCATCTTTACGTTTTCATGACAAAAGTCTCATTGAATGTAGTACTGTATATAGAGTACATTAAGGTTTAATATTGTATCAGTGAGCTCATGTATTTTGTGTAACTAGCCTGAATGAAAGATGACTCTAAGGAAAATATTTAGCTATGGTTTATTATTTAAAAATGAGAGGAAATTATACCAGTCACCTAAAATAAATGAAGATGAATCTTTGTGTTTATTATAGGCATAAAAGTGTTTTATCAATTCGTATGTTCATTATGTTTCTTATAGGGATAAAGATATGTTACAGTGACAATTGATGTCACTGCTTAACTGTCAACTGACTAGGAAGCTATTTTTAATCGTGTCAACAAAGCAAAAGATAAATGGTACAGTTAATCTAGATCACAACAGGAAATGATTTGGGATCATAATCAAGGTCTTAGTATGTGGGAAATTTTGTATGCCTAGAACAATTTTGACCATGCAAAACTGTATGAATTATTAGTCAATTACTAATCCAAGAGAATATTATTGTTGCTGTTAATATTCCTCTCTTGTTCTTATGCTAGAGCAACTTCAAATACAGGTAGTCCTCAACTTAGAACAGTTCGTTTAGTGTCTGCAACAACTGCAGTAAATCATTTAAGAACTGTGGCAAGAAAGGTCGTAAAATGGGGCAAAATTCACTTAACTGTCTCACTTAGCAACAGAAATTTTGTTGTCAGTTATGGTTGTACGTCAAGGGCTACCTGTAGTTTTATGGAAGAATAATATAGACCACCTGAAATAAAATTAACAGTAAGAAGAGCAATACTTTTATACATTGAATATCAAAGTTAATCCCCTTAATCCTTTACATTTATGGTTGTGCAAGATCCCACAATCCCATAATTGCCATTTGTGAGATTAACATCCGCCGTTCAACAAACAGAATTAATGGAGAACACAGAAATGACATGAAAGTTGCAGTCACATGCATAGTCTCACTTAACGACCACAGTGGTTTGTTTAATCATGGAAACAGAAGTGATATCATAGGTCCAATGCAGTAACATGATTTTTTCCTTAGCAACCACAGTGCTTAGCAACAGAATTGCCTGGCACTTTATGGTTGGCTAGCGAGGACTGTAATATCCTGATTATTACCATGGATAATGGATGGAGTGGAACAAATAACACTGGGAGAAACATACTTTAAGAACTAAGATTGCACCTAAATTTGTTTGGAAATTATTGCACAGAAAGATGCCCACATAACAGAAATACACGTTCAAATTGGAAAATATGTTCATCTAATACCTCAATACTGAATATATGAACTGAAACTATATCTTACAGAAGTACATCTGGGTAGTACAGATAATCCTTGACTTGAAACCATTTGTTTAGTAACTGTTCGAAATTACAATGGCACTGGGAAAAAATGACCTTACGACCATTTTTCCACACTTATGACCACTGCACCATGTCCATTGGCATGTGATTTACGTTAGGATGCTTAACAACTGGTTCATATTTATGACAATTGCAATGTGCTGGGGTGATGTGTGAACATCTTTTGTGACCTTCTGACATGCAAAGTCAATGGGGAAGGCAGATTCACTTAACAACCATGTTACTAATTTAACAACTGCAGTGATTCACTTAACAAATGTGGCAAGAAAAGTCATAAAATGGTACTAAGCTCACTTAATAAATTTATCGCTTAGCAACATAAATTCTGGACTCAATTGCGATTGTAAGTCGAGGTCCACCTGTATTGCTACACATAGCTTTCTTCGGCTGCAAAAGGAGGGCAAATGGAAGCTTCTTTCTAACCGCTCCCCTGTGCAGATACCTTATGTAATTTTATTTTTTAAGCCAAGGGTTTCTAAAATTACAATCAAAGGAGAAAAACTGAAAATGTATTTAATTGCTTTTTTAATGCATCAATTAAAAGTACATTAAATTGTTTAAATTTAACATCACTGGGTGATTATTAAATAATCTTTGCCTTCTATCCAGAGGTGGGATTCTACCAGTTTGCACCTATTCACTAGAACTGGTTGTTAACACTCTAAGCAGTTCGGAGAACCGGTTGTTAGAAGAAATTACTGGCCTAATCCTGTAAGGAAGGCAGGAAGGAAACATTCTGGTGTTGCTTACAGAAACTGCCTCTCCATTAACCCTTATTACATTCTTGGCAGGACTGGACTTCCTGTCTCAGGAACATCTCTGGAGTTTTTTCCCCTCCTTTGCTGGTACTTTGCTTGTGTGGAGTGACCATTCAAAGTTACAATGGCGCTGAAAAAAGTGACTTATGACCATTTTTCACACTTATGACTGTTTCAGCATCCCCACAGTCATGAGAGTCCAGGTGAGGAGATGCGTGCCTCGATGTGAGTGATATTGAGTTGGCCACACCCAGCCAATAACATGACCACCAAGCCACACCCACCAACTTAGCCACACCCACAGAACCAGTTGTTAAAAAATTTGAATCCCACCCCTGCTTCTATTGCATTAATTACAATTTGTGAGACCTGTGAAGTCACTTTCGGGCTTTCAAAGACCATTCATAGCCCTAGAGGCCTTGTGCATCTGCATCACTGAAAATGAGTGGATTAAAATCAGGCAGTAGATCTCCAGAGAGCCTTTTCTGTAAACACCACATCAACCCTCAACTCCAACTTTCAGCTCACTGAAATTTCATAATGAAAATTGGTGTTCCTCAGACACACTCACTAAGCACAGATCTAAAAGCTGCTGAATTATCCTTTCCAAAAATAGTAATAGCACTTGGTCTTATATACTTCATAGTTCTTTATAGCATTCTGTAAGTGGTTTTCAGAGTCAGCACATTGCCCTCAACAATCGGTCCTTATTTTACCAATATTGGAAGGATAGAAGGTTGAGTAAACCTTGAGCCGTCAGAATCAAATTCCTGGCTGCTGGCAGAGTTAGCCTGCAATACTGCATTCTAACCACTCATCCCCAGTCATTAATAAACCTAATGGACCACTTATCAGTTTTCTTACCATGTCTGCTATGGTCAAGCAAACTGGGCTATTTTAAAAATGAAACAGGGAAAAAGGTCTATTGGCATGGGTTTGAATACTGTTTTCTCATATTGTGTTGAATTTTTAAAAAGATTGTTGGGGAGGGGGGTCAAATTACTCAGTTAATCTGAAATCCTCAAGTCACTGTGTTAAAGGAGAAGTTATTCCAAATGTATGAGGTTTCATTTTGAAAAGCCTTTTTACTTCTTTTCCAGGCACTTCTAAAATAAAACATTCATGGGTACTGATATTATAAATTGCTTAGTTGACATTTTAAATTGACAGGTTAAATTTCTTCAAGAGTTTCAGTACAACATAGTAGGAAAGAACAATGCATTAATATAGCCTAGAAAACATAAATATAATGACTTTAAATATTGCTTTCTATTATGAACTGTCTTGGTTTCAACTTTAGTGTGCAGTTTATTTACTTGCAAATAAAATTGTTTTTTTAAAAGATACGAAAGGCCTTCGGTGATTTATAAATAAGGCAAATAAACCTCATAGCAACTTTCTGAGAATTTCTTATAGATCAAAGAGAGCATAGGCCATATTTTCCAAAGCATAGTCTTTGGAAATAGGAAATACGTAGTAATTCTCTGGGAGATTAGTTGATGTGCTTTTTGCTCAAGGGAACACACAATTTTTCCCCATCCAAACTTTGCAACAAAAAAGATGGTAACAGAAGGAGACAAAAATAACTGTTTAACTAAAATGCAAATCTATTGTTCATGTTAATTAAAATATACAACTAAATATAAATTTAGCTAAATTAAATCTGAATGTCACATCCAGCCTTTCCGTCTACATAGCATTCAGAGGCTTGTGGTAAGGTACAGTACTTATTGTAATGCCTGAGTATATAAGATTAAATTCAAGGTAAAATTAAAAACAAAATAAATTCAGCTAGTAGTTCTTAGGTAGATTAAAGAAAATTTATTATTTTTCTAAAAATAATCTAGGTTTTGGCTTTTACTTTCTGAACCCTCGAAGTTGAATAAACTTTTATGCTTTTAGATAGTGCTTTCTTTTTTAGGAAGCTGTATTTTAAACATACTATATGGTTACTGAAAAACAATTATGCTTTCATACAGCCAAATTACTTTGGTGAATTGTATGTACTGGAAGACTGTAAATAACGTAACATTTGTTAGATAGAATTTCGGGGCTTTCAAAGCTTCCTAAAAGCTATTTTGTTCTAAGAGACTTCCTTTGGCTTTATTATTTTTTAAATCTAATTAAAAAGCATTACTAGAAGCTTATTATTTTGTTTCATATATATATATCCTGATTCCCTTTCCTGGGTCCATGCATTTTATTGAAAGCTTTCAAATTAACAATTACATTTGTTCCTTCTCATCTTCCATTAAATGAACACACAAAAAAGTATTTATTTTAAAATAGAGCAATTAAGGAGATAGAAAACAAAAAGTAGCAATAAAAGCTTTCTGTACTTTTTATTATTTTATTTTACTTGGAACTAATGTACCACAATAGAACATGAGCCATATGCAGAGGGCACTTCTATTTAGTATTATAGTATTATGAATAATATTGCTTTCAAGTATGCAGATAAATAAATAATGATACTTTCCTCAGTTGGTTTGAAATTTGAAATGATTGTTCACAGAAATAGCTTTAAAGCATACACTTTGTGCATCTACTGAAAAGTAATTCCAAAAATAATAATTTTGGGAATTTTGTGATCTTTCAGATGCTTTTACACTAAAACTTCATCACTCACTCTGGCAAAAACTGTTGAAAGCAACATATGGAGGATTATAGTTGCCTATGTTTGGTACATACAGTATTATTATTATTGGCTGTGAGAATAACCTTTGGAGACAAAGGAAAAGGTAGAGACAATGATCTGATAAGAGAAATCTGAGTTCAAAGATTGGGAGGAGGGGGGAATAAAGCATTTTAGAAGGGACCAATGGTGGGATTCAAAAAATTTTACTACTGGTTCTGTGGCTGTGGCTTGGTGGGCATGGTAAGGGAAGGATAGTGCAAAATGTCCATTCCCTCCTCACCCCACTAACCTGCTTTCCACGTCTATTTTCCTGTGCAGGGCAACAAAAGAAGACCCGGCCGATCAGCTGGCACTCAGGGGCGGGGACAATCAGAAGTGGTATTTGCCGGTTCTCCGAACTACCCAAAATTTCTGCTACCAGTTCTCCAGAATTGGTCAGAACCTGCTGAATGCCACTGTCAATGGAAGGGACCCTTCTGAAAAGCAAAGGTAAGAGAGGGAAGTAGTGATTTCAGACTTGCATGATTCTATAACTGTAACTTTACAAGATAGTATTAGTACTCATGTTTTTTGTTTTCTCTCTGGACTACCTTGAAGGCTGGCACACATATTTGCATGCACACATAAACACATATGCATACAAACACACACATATATAGAACTTATATATTCCTATTCTTTTCATTCTGGACTTTTTAAAAAACATTTGCTTCCAATGGTTCCATGGAAAAAGGGGAGAATGTGTACCACTTCAAGGCTAGTACAAGAGGCTACTTGGATTTATTTTAGATTAAAATTCCTGTAGAATATCTCAATTTGACTAGCTACCCAAGAGCTGAATTGAGAAACTACTGCGGGCCAATTTTTAATTGATCTTTTCAGCAGCATCTTTCCCATGCAATGTGTAGAGTAAAGAGTTTAGCACATAAACTAGATAGTATGAATAAGAAAATTGAATTTAAATGAATAAAGCCATTTCTCTGTAAATCAGCTCTAGGGCACATCAACCCTCTACATATTGTTTCCCCCAGATATCTTGGGCTTCAAATGTTATAATCCCTAGTCAGGGATGAAAACATCTCATCCATTTAGAGTAGCATTTCCCAATCATGGTAGTTTTAAGATGTGCTGACTTCAGAATTCCCCAGCTAGTTGCTACGGTTGGGAAATAGGGATGTACAGTACACCAGGCTGAGAAACAATATAGATGGATTTATTTTTAAAATATGAAGCTATTATTTTTCTATTAAGCTTTCAATAAATTAAAGGTACTTCTCAACTTATTGTTTGTTAGTGGCCATTCAAACTTACAACAGCACTGGCCATTTTTCACAATTATGAAAATTGCAGCATCCCCCATGCTCATATAATCAAAATTGGGATACTTGGCATATTCATATTTATGATGGTTGCAATGTCCTGGTTTCATTGTGATCACCTTTTGCAACCTTCTGACAAGCAAAATCAATGGGGAAGCCAGATCCTCTTAACAACCATGTCACTAACTAAACAACTGCATTCATTTAACAACCATGGCAAGAAAGGGTGTAAATGGGGCAAAACTCAAGTAACAACTCTCACTTAGCAATAGAAATTTTGGATTCAGTTGGGGTCATAAGGTGACCACTTGTAATGTTTCTTTTAGAAAACATTTTTTTTAAAGAAAGAACTGAGCATAATACTAATCATTTAAATAAATAGCTTAATTTGTACCTGCATTAAAACAACTGCTATGACTGGTTCATTAGAGGAGTTTTCTTGCAACAGATTCTTATTCAATTTATGAATCTTACTTTAAATTGGAACCATTAATCATTTTAAATATGCAAATTCTTCTCAATGGGGAAAACATGCCTTTGTTTCTGTGAATCTACATTTTATTTCAAATGAAGAAAAATTTAAAAAGTAAGGAAACAAAAAAGGCATTTGGGGAAATTGGCAATGGGACTTTTCATAAATTCTTTTCTGTTTCTAGGGGGGAAAAAGAAGGAACAGCTAGTCTTGATTTTTTTTTAAATTAAAGTGATATGAATGGTGAAAAGATAATCGCTGATCCAGTTTAGAGCTGGATAGAAGTCATGGTTTTAACTTAGATTTGCTTGAATTGGACATTTGAGAAGCTACTGGATGCAAACCTCTCCCTTTCATATTTAAGTGTCATCCAGAAATAGGAAATATGTCACCCAAAAATAGGTCAGTAGAAAATACAGATTTTCATAAAATATGCATACTGTATTGTGTGCTGATTTATATAGAAAGAGGCAGGCTCAGCCATATGGCTATGTTTTAAATACAAATATGATCATTCTATATTTATTAAAATTACCACCAGGTGAGCTCTTGGCCTACTTAAGCTATATCCATGTGGCACACACAACAATAATCTGAACCAAAGAACATGGGTATTATTGAGTCAAATAACCATGATTGTGATTGTCTGAATGTAGCTTTAGTCTTCTGCATTGGTGTGGACTACCAATGGAAGACCATAAAGGCTTTTTTTTTTTTGAGAAAAAACACCTTTGAGAGAATCACCAAGGCTTTGTCCTGTCTTCTAAGGCTGTTTAGTTTTAAAATTTGCACTGGAAAAGTAGAGAAAGTATAATCCAAACAGGATTACTGGGATTTCCAAAACATGGCTTCCATTTGTAAACTAGGTTTACCTCTGGCGTTCATCATACACAATAATGTAGAGGAAAGGAAGTCTTTTCTCCAGTGTCTCTTCAGGAATCAAAAGAGATAAAACAGTAGAAACAGCCTCATAATATAAGCTCTTGTATAGTAAAGATAAAGGTTCCCCTTGCACATATGTGCTAGTTGTTTCCAGCTCTAGGGGGCAGTGTCCATCTCTATTACAAAGCTGAAGAGCCAGCGCTGTCCGAAGATGTCTCCATGGTCATGTGGCCGGCATGACTAAATGCCGAAGATACACGGAAGGCTGTTACCTTCCCCCAAAGTGGTCCCTATTTTTCTACTTGCATTTTTACATGCTTTTGAAATATTAGGTTGGCAGAAGCTGAGACAAGTAACGGGAGCTCACTCTGTTATGCAGTGCTCTGATCGACAAGCTCAGCCTCTTAGCCACTGAGCCACAGCGTCCCTAAGCTCTTGTATATATGTGAACAAGATAAGTAGTCCTTGACTTACAACCGTTCATTTAGTGACCATTTGAAGTTACAATGGCACTGAAAAAAGTGACTTATGACCAATTTTCACACTTTCGACCCCTGCAGGGTCAAGTGATCCGAATTCAGATGCTTGGCAACTGAGTCATATTTATGACAGTTGCAGTGTCCAGGGATCATATGATCACCCTTTGTGAGTTTTGGACCAGCAAAGTCAATGGGCAAACCAGATTCACTTAACAACCATGTTGCTAATTTAACAACTACAGTGCTTCATTTAATAACTGTGACAAGGAAGATTGTAAAACGGGGCAAAATTCACTTCTCTCACGAACCGAAATTTTGGGCTCAATTGCAGGTGTTAGCCGAGTATTACCTGTACATGGAAGAAAATAAATAACTAGAAACCTAAGCAAGAAATCAAGCAAAATAGGTGTGGGCTAAGCTTCCATGATTTATCACATAAGATACAAATGGTCATGTTCTACCCAGAGATCATGGATAGCCAAAAAGCACACAAATGGATCATAGAACAAATCAATTCAGAGTTGAGGCCTGAGTTATCGTATTTTACATAGTATGTAAAGAAAAGAAGAGGATGACCAGTCGCAGCAAGGCAGATGAATTCAACTACAGTAGTAATTGATGCAACTTTTGGAAGATTGAAGTTCCAGGTTTGGAACAGTTCATCTTTTATGTGATCACTAAAAGTCAGTACTGAGTTGATGGCACACAAGCAGTCACAAATCCCAACAGAGGCTATACCCCATCAATTCCCCAAAATGCACAGAATGGGCCAAGTCTTCCAACTCTGTGACTTCAGTTATGTCATCATGTTACAATTATTCTCTTCCATGCCTCTTATCTTCTAAATTAATTTATTTTAAATATATATTCCTCCTAGCCATTAAAAATTTGCTTGCCTTAGGCTCTAATGGATTTTTGTACTTCACATCTATCATTTCAGTATGAATTATTCATCCCTCGATAAAGGTGATTCATCCCTTGGAAAAGACTTCTCTGTTCCCTTTAATTACAAAGAAAAAAAGAAAAGTATCAAAAACTCATTCCCTTTGAATTCTTTTCTAGTAAGATCAAGAATGTTAAAGAAATACGATTTCATGGTACAGGTTATACTGCATAGCAGGCATCATATTTGGTCATTACAAAATTTATTTTCTTCGGCACTATTGTTGTACAAGGCTAAAGTATGAAGCTATCACTGAAACAGATAATTATGAGCCAACTTATTCTCTTCACTCTGACACAAAATGACCTATTTTAGAGTGAAATATTTATTAAATAATTTAGAGTGAATAATTCTAGTTGAATGCAGTTGCTGGAGGTACTGCCTTGAACAACCCTGAATGTTTGTCACCCTTTTCCTTTGTTAAACTACAAATGCTAAAAACATGGTTTTTGTCTCTGCCAGTTGTTCCTTAATGTGTTAGGGAAGGATCTGCCTTCATTAGATGCTTTTGGCAAAAACATTTCTTTATTGTCCACATGGTTAGCTAATGTCTGCCCATAATAAATTAAGAAAAGCTTCTTCCACCTTTTGTCCTTGAGTCAAATCTCTTGCTGTCTTGTTGTTATGCTTGTTTACTCAGTTGCTTGCTCACATCTTAGATGTAACTTTAAAAAATTATAAATAAAGGCTTAGATATTTGTAGCATTTGCAGCCTGTTCCAGCATTCTGAACACATCGTGGTTTAGTTGCTAAAAGTCATGTATTGTCAGACTTAAAACAAGACTCAAAGTTAAAAGCAGGCTTTTTTGACCTAAATACTACAGTTTACTGTTTAACAAGCTTCTTGCTTCCCATTAAAAAAGTTAGGGGAAAGGAACTCTGTTAAAATTGGAGAAATAATTTCCTATTGAGATCATTGACTTTATTGGTCATTTGATGCAGGTTCATTTATTTATTTATAATTTATTAAATTTATATGCCACCAATTACTATTGCAAGCCATTAACACAACAGGTTGTACAAGAATAGAAACAAGATCCGGGGGAGAGGGGAAGCAAAACTCTGAACTACAAGATTAAAACAACCTATTCCTTTTTTTTTTTTTAGGAACAATTGTTTTTCTCTCCGTGTAGATATCTGAAAAATCAACTCAGACAAACATTTGTTTATTACTTATTTCATCACAAGAGTTATATGTTTTTCAATTCAAAACTTAGTTCTAAACAACACAAAGGAAAAAAATAAAGCTACATAAGTATATTGTAAGCATAAATCTACAATATAAAAAGTCACAGAATAAGCCATGACAAAGCAAGTATGAATAAAACATACAAGAGCAAATAGCTTTAAAAGCAATAAACATCTGTAAACTGAAAAAGCTGGAAAAAAAAATTAGGTGCCAGCCATATTTTTGCCGAATGGTATTCCATAACTAGGATACCATTAAAGAGACCTTTGTATAAAGAAAATAGTCACTTCTCTTACCCAGCATAAATGTACAGTATGGAATCAAAGAATAGTTGCCTGCAAAAACTGATAAGATAAATGGAGTTATTATTGCCATTAACAGGTAATAGTGTTTTCTCTAGCCATTCAAAACATTTATAATTATTCTGGACTTTTTGATAATAAACAACGTAAAGGCTACAGGTATTAAGCTCCATTGAGCCTTATATCAATCACATTTGGGAATTTTTAAAAAAATATTTTTTTGGCATATTGGAGAGGCTGGAATATTGGTTGTATGCTGTGGTCATTAATAGAGATACCTATGTGACCCAGAGGTGGTATTTAGCAGGTTCTGACCAGTTCTGGAGAACCAGTAGCAGAAATTTTGGGTAGTTTGGAGAATCAGCAAATACCACCTCTGACTAGCCCCACCCCCATCTATTCCCTGCCTCCTGAGTCCCAGCTGATCGGCTGGGTTTTCTTTTGTTGTCTTGCACAGGAGAACGGAGCTGGAAAGCAGGTTAGTGGGGTGGGGAGGGAATGGGATTTTGCAGTAACCTTTCCCCAAGGAGTGGGGTGGGAATGGAGATTATACAGTATCCTTCCCCTTCCATGCCCACCAAGCCATACCCACCAAGCCATGCCATGCCCACCAAGCCACGCCTACAGAACCGGTAGTAAAAAAAATTGAATCCCACCACTGATGTGACCACCTTGCTAATGATCACAATCCCAGCTCTCCCCATTGAGGTTTTTAAACAACCATATAGGAGTGCCTCAAGGAGTCGGGGAACATTTCGGGGGCACACAATGGCACACAGAAATCTGCTGTAGGTCGAGAAGCCTCACCTGACTAGGCCCACCACTGCCTTCTCTGCTACTCCCGAGAGGTCTAAGCTTCCTGCCTGCCTCACCCTTGCCTCACCTTAACCAACTGGACATGTGAAAACCTGCCAAGAGTCTGAAGTCCTAACTGGCTAGGCTCGCTGTCCCCCTCCATCATCCCAAGAAGTCTGGGTCTTCTGCCTGTCCCATCACACCAATCCACTTACTCTTCCCTTTCTTTGAAGTTGCTGACAGGTGTTCCCAACTGATAGGAGGTTTAGCTAGAAAGCTGGGGAAATCAATCTTCCTTGTGCTTTGTATCAGCCGGGCACAAATGTTAGCAGCTATCTAGGAAGAACTCAGGTGGATAAAAATGCCATATCCAGTTTAAACACTTGGCTGTCTGTGCCACCAACCATAAGAATAAGAAAACAAACATAAAGTAGATTGATGAACTAGAAAGAGTCTTTGTTCTCAATGCAGCCAACTTATAAAACCAACATTGTTTTTTAGCCAAATACAACATTTTTAATAAAATGTGATGAGAGAATTCCAGGTCAGCATTTTCTGATTTAATTTGATTGAATTTTCAAACTAAATTAAAAATATAGTCCAAATATCTATTGAATACCAAGTAATCCTGCCATCCTTTGCAGAAACTGTTATTGCAGGATATCCCACCTCCAATGCCAAAACTAATATCTACTAAAGGTAGCATTCTAAATTTATGAACAGTCATGATTCAGAAATTAATTTTCACAGATAACCTGCTGGTACATGATTGCAGTTCAGTGTGGCATCTTTTCTCATCAGTTTGCTATGCTTTAAACTGCCATCTCTTTGCCTAGTTGTGAAAAGTCAGAGTTGTCAAGAAGTCTCAGTCAGAAGGTATGCCACAGTACATACTATGTATTGTGATATATCTAGATTCTATCATATCACAAGACCTAAAATGGACACCTAACATCAAAAACATCATCAAAAAAGCACAACAAAGAATGTTCTTTCTGTGCCAACTCAGAAAGCTCAAACTGCCCAAGGAGCTGCTGATACAGTATTGAGTCTGTCATCTGCACCTCTATAACTGTCTGGTTTGGTTCTACAACCCAACAGGACAGACACAGACTCCAGAGGGTAATTAGGACTGCAGAAAAAACAATTGCTACCAACCTGCCATCAATCGAGAAGCTGTATACTGCACAAGTCAAAAAGAGGGCTGTGAAAATATTTACAGACCTCTCACATCCTGGATGTAAACTGTTTCAACTCCTACCCTCAAATCAATGCTATAAAGCACTGCACACCAGAACAACTAGACATGAGGACAGTTTTTTCCTGAACGCCATCACTCTGCTAAACAAATAATTCCCTCAACACTGTCCAACTATTTAAAAGTCTGCACTACTATTACTATTAATCTTCTCATCACTCCTTATCACCCACCCACCCTCCCACTTGTGACTGTATGACTGTAACTTTGTCGCTTGTATCCTTATGATCTATATTGACTGTTTCCTAGTATGATTTGATTGCTTAGTGTACCCTATGACTATTATTAAGTGTTGTACCATATGATTCTGACTCTTGACAAATGTATCTTTTCTTTTATGTACACTGAGAGCATTTGCACCAAAACAAATTCCTTGTGTGTCCAATCACACTTGGCCAATAAAGAATTTTGTTCTATAAAGTATATTTGATATATTAGAGGAGGAGTTATTTTAGCACCAATTCCTGAGACTATTATAACAATAATAATGACATGGTTAACAATATTAAAATATACACAGATTTCAAGGGGAAAATGAGGATGTATTGCTATATCTGCTCAATTGCTTTAGTTCAGAAATGGTTTCTGATACCAAATAAAATATAATTTAAATTATTTATTTCCTCTAATTATCTGGATTTTGGTAGGCACCACTGAGTCCAGCACTTTGCTCTAAAATGGAAAACTAGTCTTGGATGCTAATGCTCTGTGTTTATAAGGACAAAAAAAGTCTTATTTTTCAGAAAGCTTTAAAAAAAACTTTCTGATGTTCCTGTTTTATCACTTCATCAATCCAGCACTTGACAGGCAGAAATACATATCACTGCTGGTTGTGTTCCACAAGAAGTTCCTGCACAATTAATCTAACTCTTTAATATGGTTCTGATTTTCATCATCATTCTTACCATAATTGCCATTTTCCTAAGGGACATTAATGATATAACAGTACAAAGTAATCAAACCATTCATATATATATATATATATATATATATATATATATATATATATATATATATATATATATATATATCTTTGGTTGTTCGGGTTTTTCTCGCGTAGATTCAAAGTGTCTAGGCAGCGTTTGATGAAGTCTCATTCATCATCATCAGGCCTCTGTCTTTGGCTCTTGCTTTTCAGAGTGAATCTGAAATCACTCTGAAAAGCAAGAGCAAAGACAGAGGCCTGATGATGATGAATGAGACTTCATCAACGCTGCTAGACACTTTGAATCTTACGGGAGAAAACCCGAACAACCAAAGATCCACATACAAATACCATGAGAACCTCAGAAAATATATATATATATATATATATATATATATATATATATATATATATATATATATATATATAGGCTTCAATATATTAATTTGAGGATGTCCACAGAAAGGTGTCCATCCCTCTGCCTCTCTGTGTCCACCACCACCACAACTCATCCCACATACTTTGGGAATTCTGCCCGATTCAGTAAAAAGCCTCCTTTTGAAATTATAGGTGAACTTGAAAATTTTGTGGTACTGAAGCCAAATGGGATGTAGAGGACTTTGAAAAGTAACGTAAGAAGGTTGAGGCAACAGTACATATACAAACTTTTTGTTTTACAGGAACCAAGAACTTCTATTCGCTGCTCTAAAAAGCATTCTATGATTTCAGGAAGGGAGGATAGATAGCAAATGGTCCTTCAATCAGTTATAAGATCTTTGGATCTAAGCTATTCTCTTTTAAAGAAATTTTTTGAATAATTTTATCAGTTCATCACAATTATCCCTGTATTACAAATGGGGGAATAGAAGTTCTCACATTCAGCCTAAGGAAAAGAGCTATTAATCAAGGGGAAGGTTTTGATCACCATGATTGTAGCCACTATGTTGGCCTTTCCCCCACAGTCCTATTGCAGATGTTTCTGATTTCTTCTTTTCTGTTTACCTCAGAAAAGCCATTCAGAAAGGCTGAGACTCTGAAGTAGAGAGAAAGAGAATTAAAGAAATATAGAATCTATTAATTGATCCCAGAGCACTAGTTAGATTCGTTTCCTGCATCACTCATTTTCTATTAAAATCTCTTCTCTTTCCCAACTGGAATATATATTTTTTAATTAAGTTTATAAGAAAAGAAATAGGAAAGATATATTTGATTCATTTTAATTATCAAAGACAAATATATATCCCTTTGACACACTGTTTGTTTCAGAAGATAACATTTCTTCAAGATTGCTCTTTCTATCTCTTAAGCCTGAATAAGAAGTAAAACTGGCAAACTCACTCTTCAATCTTCATTGTCCCAATCAAATTCAAGAACTAGGAAAATATGCCAATTAGATCCATTTTTCAAAATTCACCTATTCCAAAATAAGTTGTGTAGCATTACTTGAAGACATTATTTTGGAATAAGCGAATATGATTCATTAGGATTTTTGGAAAAGATTTCAGTTAATAATATTTTTCACAGAAGCAAACTTGTGCTTTCTCCAGATATCTGATTGCATAATAGCCAGATGGAGGTTTTCAATTATTGTACAGCAGAAGAAACACAAAAGAAGTAAAGTTTATAGACTGGCATTTCCAAAAACAATGTGGGATTGGCTGATACGCACCTTCAGCTATAATGCAACTAAGATAAATGCCACACATGAAAATTATGAAATTCCTTGTGGGCACCTTCCCATCTGGTACCTTTTTATAATTATTGTCACTAATTATTGTCACATATTCATATTCAGGAAAAGGACATTTGCATTGTGATGCTCTGTTCACCATCTTGCTGATTTTGACACATACACACTCTGTGGGCACCAGCGACTGCCATTTTGTAAACTACAGACTAAAGGCAGAAACCTTCAAGTCTGGGAAATCAGCAGTTGGACTCAAAAAATTAAGAGGAATGGACCAGAACTTAACCCAGGCAGTTTATATATGGAGTGCAAAATTCCAGGTTGATGTTAGACAGAAAAGTTATTTGTGTATGTGCCTTCTTAATTCTCTGGTTCATATCTACTGATCTAACCTTCTTGTGCCTGTTTGAGAAGATGGTGTGGATCAGTGGTGGGATTCAAAAATTTTTACTACCGGTTCTGTGGGCGTGGTGTGGCTTGGTGGGTATGACTTGGTGGGCATGGCAGGGGAAGGATACCATAAAATCTCCATTCCCACTCCATTCCAGGGGAAGGATCAGTGGTGGGATTCAATTTTTTTTATTACTGTTTCTGTGGGCGTGGCTTGGTGGGCGTGGCAGGGGAAGGATACTTAAAATCTCCAGTCAGAGGTAGTACTTGCCGGTTCTCCGAACTACTCAAAATTTCTGTTACTGGTTCTCCAGAACTGGTCCGAACCTGCTGAATACCACCTTTGGGAAGGATACTGTAAAATCCCCATTTCCTCCCCACTCCTGGGGGAAGGTTACTGCAAAATCCCATTCCTTTCCCATCCCCACTAACCTGCTTTCCAGCTCCTTTCTCCTGTGCAGGGCAATAAAAGAAGACCCAGCCAATCAGCTCGGGAGGCAGAGAATAGATGGGTACAGGGGCTGTCAGAGGTGGTATTTGCCGGTTCTCCAAACTTCTCAAAATTTCCGCTACCGGTTCTCCAGAACTGGTCAGAACCTGCTGAATACCACCTCTGGTGTGGATGCAAAGTTTAGTTGCAATGCTTGGTACAAAGGCTTTACAACTACAGAAAAAAAACTTTAAATGGTTGTGGAGGAAAAAGTATAATATAGGAATGATGTCAATACAAGAGCAGTTCACTATGTTCAGCAGCTTCAGTGAAGCTGGATAGAAATAGCCCTCTTGACTCTGCTCATTGTACAATCTTGATTAAGAGTAATTCTACAGCAAGACACAAAGATATAGAAGAGATACACACATGACCATGACAAGGTAAAGAGCCATAGGAAGCTTAGCAACCATGTAAAGAGACCATTTTGGGGGTGGAGTAGGGAGGATGACAAATGAACAGAATGTATGTTGGAGGAGTGAAGAATGTCATCAATATGTCATTAAAAGAAACAGTCAGAAAAAAGCAGCAGCCAAACTACAAGTCCAAAAATGAACAAGCATAGTTTATGTTACAAACAAGGAGCAAAACAACAAAATTATGGAAGAAACTATTACATTTAACTTACAAGAAAATGTCTACAAAATAGAGAGCTGTCAACATTTTTCTTTTTGCCAAAGAAAACAAATTTACAAGAAAAACTGTGCAAATGTTTATAGCCAATGGGCAAAGAAGCAAAATATTTGTGTTTAATAAATAGTAAGGCAAACAAAACATTTAAAAAGGAGAAGACTGTAAGAATGGTGAGTGCTTTCATACTGGGAAATGGGAAAGGAGGGACAGACACATCCCAGTCTACCCTTTCACTCTTTCCACCATGGTTCTGGAGCCATTCTGTTGGATACTAGGGAGAAGATGCCTTGGTATTTGCTCTCAAGATTTCATCCATCTAGCTGTGAGGGGTTGAAAGTCAGTGGTGGTATTCACATTTTTTTTGCTACCAGTTCTGTGGACGAGGCTTGGTGGGCATGGTGTGGCTTAGTCAATGTGGTGTGGCTTGGTGGGCATGGCAGGGGAAGGATACTGCAAAATCTCCATTCCCTCCCCACTCCTGGGGGAAGGTTACTGCAAAATCCCATTCCCTCCCCACCCACTAACCTGCTTTCCAGCCCCATTCTCCTATGCAGGGCAACAAAAGATGAGCCAGCTAATCAGCTGGGGCTGGGAAGGCAGAGAATAGATGGCGGGGCCAGTCAGAAGTGGTATTTGCTGGTACTCCTCACTACTCAAATTTTCCGCTACCACTTCTCCAGAACCTGTCAGAACTGGCTGAATACCACCTCTGTTGAAAGTCTAAATAGTAGTAAGATTCTGTGACTTAGTCCTGTCCTCCCAAGATTAATATATTATTTGGACCAATCTTTTTGCATTCTTCATATTACTTTCTTTTTTTTGTTATATATCCAACCAGCTTATTTCATTTCCTGGGATTCATTATGATAAAAACCAAACAACAAAATTTCAGTAGAAAAAGTATGTGTCCTGTTCTTTTCTCCTTTTCATTCTCTGCAGTCATCAATCATCTGTTTTTGGGTGCTGCCTTATCATCTTCCTGTAGCAACCAACTGGTTGCTGTCCAGATGAGTTGGATTGCAACTTTCTTTATCCATAGCCAGGATCTCCATTAGGAATGATTTTGCCATTTTAATCTTTTGGGACTTTGGGGCAACTGTTGTTTTTAGGGCTTTCTGCATTAATTCCTCAATGCTTCCTCAAGCAGATCTCTGCACCTTCACAAAGTCAGCAGACAAGCCTGGAATAGGCATTTGTAACAATATTGAGATGCTTTATATTTTCAAATGTTGTTCTATTTCACACACGTATATGCGTACACACGAACAGAGACTGCAAATTTCCTCACCCTGTCCAGTGTCCAGTCCAAAACTCTCTGCCAAGGGCAATATAATGAGAAAGCAATAATTCAATATTATTAGCTCTAAGCTAACATAATAAGCTAACAGGGACATAATATTAATTAAGGGACATAATATTAATTAAGGGACATAATATTAATTAAGGGACATAATAACATAATAAGCTAACAGGGATGCAGTGGCTCAGTGGCTAAGAGGTTGGCAGTTTGGCGGTTCGAATCCCTAGTGCCTCGTAATAGAGCCGATCAGCTGGGACTTGGGAAGCAGAGAATAGATGGGGCGGGACCAGTTAGAAGTTGTATTTGCTGGTACTCCAAACTACTCAAAATTTCCACTACCAGATCTCCAGAACCTGTCAGAACTGGCTGAATACCACCTCTGTTGAAAGTCTAAATAGTAGTAAGATTCTGTGACTTAGTCCTGTCCCATTACTTATGCCAACCTAGCAGTTCGAAAGCATGTAAAAATGCAATAGAAAAATAGGGACCACTTTGGTGGGATGGTAACAGCGTTCCGTGCGCCTTCGTTGTTTCGTCATATTGGCCACATGACACAGAAACATCTTTGGACAGCGCTGGCTCTTCAGCTTTGTAATGGAAATGAGCACCTCCCCCTAGAGCCAGAAATGACTAGCACATATGTGCGAGGGGAACCTTTACCTTTTAACATAATACAATTTCATGTATCCACATGGCCAGGCAACATAGAAGGTAATAGCATTGAAAGAGCATCATAATATGTAGAACTAAGCTCTTCTATTATGATGAACAATGTAGGAATTACATGGGGATGACATTTGCTGTTTTCAAGTTATGAAAACTTCAGTGGTGATGGTGACCTTGGGAAAAGGGAAGGAGTTTTTTTTTTAAATGTGAATCCAACAATCTGTCAATTAATTGTATTGGCAATTTTTCTCCTCCCAAGATGGTTACTTGGAAATCTGTACAGAAATATCCCAGAAGGTGGAATTGCTCTTCCTTGTCCTTGTTAAAATCCTGATATCATGTGTGTGTCCATTGATTATTTTGTGCACAGTTTGGCTTGTTTGTCATGCACAGAATCCAGAGAGGACTTGTTGGCAGATGATTGTTATCTCAAAATTAAATCTTATTTCACTAGCCATTCCTTTCCATTTGATGAAGGCAGCTGTAGCTCAAAGACAGTGATACCTCATAGTAAAATTTGTTAGTCTGAAAAAAAGATAACCAGTTTCTCTCTGATTTTTGGCTACCATATGCTAATGTAAGTTTCCTCTTATGGTGTTATGAACAGAATATGAGAGCAATGAGGTTTTAATGGGACAGATTAGGATTATTAAGGGATATTATGCTAGCGTATTGATAAAAGCACTCTACTTGTTTACTAAGGCTTTTCCAAGCTAGTGCCTTGTTCTCAAAAAGTTATACTTAGGTTCTGAAAATGCACAGTTAGGATAATTTACAGTTTGGAACTGCAAATTTTGACTGCCTTCCTAAGAGCCTGTCTGTCACAGAGAGATGATAGATTGGAGATGAGATCAGAACGTTTTTGAGAAATATATTCCATTTAGTAAAATACAACAGCAGTTAAGCTATTTTCTGTGAAAGGGAAAAGGAGCAAGTACATATGAAGAGGAATGATAGAACAACTGAACAGCTGCACTGTATGGTTTTGCTTTTCCAAAAAGGTACTTAAAAAAAGCAGAAAAGGAGAAGGACACCTCTGCTTTACTGCTCTGTATATAGCAAGTGGACGGACGTGGTGGCTCAGTGGCTAAGACTGAGCTTGTTGATCAGAAAGGTCAGCAGTTCAGCGGTTTGAATCCCTAGCACCGCGTAACAGAGTGAGCTCCCGTTACTTGTCCCAGCTTCTGCCAACCTAGCAGTTTGAAAGCATGTAAAAATGCAAGTAGAAATATAGGGAACACTTTGGTGGGACGGTAACAGCGTTCTGTGCGCCTTCGGCATTTAGTGACCACCTGACCACAGAGATGTCTTCGGACAGCACTGGCTCCTTGGCTTTGTAACAGAGATGAGCACTGCTCCTAGAGCCAGAAATGACCAGCATGTATGTGCGAGGGGAACCTTTACTTTAACCTTTTATATAGCAAGTGAGAATTACAAAGTACACAATAGGCATCCGAATGGAAACCTCTTTGGAAAGGAAGACTTGGGGAGAAGGGCACAGAGAGTAGCGATGAATCAAAGAAATACGAATCTGGGTCCTTCCTTAGACTAATAAGCAATGGTTGACAAAAGAAGTTGGGCTGTTGGGCCCACCCGCCCACCTGGGCTCCCACACTGATCTTTATTCCCTGCTTTTGAAGCTACAGGGAGAGTGCAGGATTGCAGGAGGTGAGTAGGAAAGCGTCTGCGCATGTGCAAAGTGCGTGCATGCACGCAAAGTGCGCCCACCAAGCCACGCCCACCGAACCAGTGGGAACCTACTTTGCAACCCACCACTGCCTTGGTTGCAAATATTTTTAGGCCAGTGATTAGTTAATGTGTAGTTAACATATTGTGAGAAGAACCATTAGTCAAAGATTACTCCAAAATGGACAACTACAGCATTTGTCTACCGAGCACCATGCCAAATACACGTTGACCAAATTTTTTTACTGCCGATTCTGTGGGCGTGGCTTGGTGGGCATGGCAGGGGAAGGATACTGTAAAATCTGCAGTCAGAGGTGGTATTTGCCAGTTCTCCAAACTACTCAAAATTTTCGCTACTGGTTCTCCAGAACTGGTCAGAACCTGCTGAATACCTCCTCTGACGTTGACTTAGAAAGATAGGAGAAAGAAGCAACAAGTTTAAACTCCATGGCTGTAACTCTTTTTTTATTTTTCATTTCCTCTCTGCAAATTCAGTGAGAAAATCAAGAGCTGTGCATGGATTCAGTCTTGCCTGTAATCAAGATTCTAACCTAGTTGAGCCGTATCAGCGGGTCTTCTGCCATGACTAGCACAGGAGGACAACTAAACTGCGAAGTGTCAGGAAATCAGAAGAAAGGATGAGCGACTACAATTTGCCACATCTCTAAGTCACTTATCTGAAGAAAAAAAAATGGTGATACATTATGGTTTTTTCCCTTCTCCTTCCCTTTTGTTGTGGCAAGACCACAGGAGACAGAAAAAGTGATGCTTTCCAGAGCATGAAGGATCAGTATAAAACTATTGAAATTGATGATTAAGGGGAACACTTTGATGGCCAGCATTCTGCTATTGCTGAAAATTGCCTATGAACGAAGGACTAAAGATGTTCCGTATGCAAGAACGGTTGGATATGATTTAAAAGCCAAAGCAGGGGAGCAATCTGAAATTAATCATTCTGAAAGAAAAGTTCAAGGAAAAGCAGAGATCAATGGGGCGGAAGGACAAGCGTTAATTCTATTATCTGTCCAGAAGCAAGACAGGGTGGATTTAATGACCCTCTTTCCTTTCCATAACTGACAGCAAAATCCAGGAACGGGACAACTTTCCACAGCCAACTCTGCAAGGGGTAATTTAACAGTTCTATTTAATTATTAAAAATAAATAAAAAGTTATTTTAATTTTTGCCATTCACATTTCATTCTGTCCTTCCTTTTGCATCCTTTCTGTAATGATTCTATTACGGCATTTCTTTGATACTCCTGTCTTGCAGTGAGTCGTCCTGCGGGAAGTTGGCTGTGGTGAGTTGTCCTACAGCGAGTTGGCCATAGCAAGTTGGCCATGGTGAACTGGCCATGGTGAGTTAGCTGCAGCAAATTGCCATAGACCGACAAAATCCAGCCCCTTCCTAACTGTTGGAAGCTTCATGTTGTGTACTACCAACTTGCACATATTCCAGCTCACAGTTATAGCTGCTCAGGTCCCCTCCCAAATGGACTGCAGGTAGTCTTCAACATTTGAGCCCAAAATGTATGTTGCTAAGTGAGAAGTTTGTTCACTTTGAGTTTTGCCTATTTTATGACTTTTCTTGCCCCATTTGTTAAGCGACTCACTGCAGCAGTTGTTAAAATTAGTAAGTTACATGAATCTGGCTTTCCCATTGACTTGGCTTGTCAGAAGGTCACCAAAGGCGATCACATGACTGTGCAACACTGCGCACAATCATAAATATGAACCAGATATCAAGCATCCAAATGTAAATCACATGACCATGGGAACACTGCAATGTGCTCTGACCAAGGATTCCCGAGACCGTAACAAGCACACGCTGTTCCCTTTTTTTTCATATTTCAATGGCTGTGAATGATATGCATTCACAACCTGTAATGAGTCCCAAACAGTTTATGAATAGTCCAACAGAAGTCTGCCACAGTCTTTTGGGATAAGGCTGATAAGCACCCACCATTATCTCCCTTGAAATGCTGGCAACACTAAATTGCCAATTAGCTGTACGGAACACAAAGTCAACACAGAGCTTTAGATTTTAAACCAACCAGAACGAATAAAGTTGCTTCCTGCAAAGGCTCATGTCCCTTTGCTCCTTTATATCTTATGGGAGGGGCCAATCATCTCTAAGCCTTACTCCCAAGTCGCCCCTTTTGTCTTAACTGTTCTTGCCTTCTGGAAGCTTAGCAAGCGTGCACTGGGAATAAGCTCTCCCTGTTCCTCTGTCTTGCTGAGGTCAGATTCTGGAGGCTCCGGAGTTAGCACATAACTCCCTGGCCCTATCTCTGTGTCAGATGGACATCCCTCCTCCGATTCTTCCCCAGACTCCAGAACTGGGCCATGTTCCTCTCTATTGTCTCACTCTGCTGCCAGCAGAGGCCACTGGCAGACCACAACACAATGCTCATCAATGTGAAAAAGGCTCAGATTACATTTCAGTGCCAGTTGTAACTCCAGTCACTAATGAACTGTTGTATGTTGGGGCCTACCTGTAGTGTAAAATGTGCTACATACTGTTGCTTGAAGAGCATCCTAAAGCTACAACTGGTACAAAATGTGGCAGTGTGGAGTACTTATGTGTCCCTTAGAATGGCACATGTTATACCTTTGTTCCATTATTGCATTATTTAGTTATTTAGTTCTACTGCTGCATTATTTTGCTTCCGAGTTCAACTCAAGGCGCTGTTTTTGACCTATAAAGTCATATATGATATGGAATCAGTTTATTTGAGGGATCTGTCCCATCAGGTCCAGCAAGGAAGGGCATGTTAGGAGTCCTGCATGCTAAAATTCCATCTGACAAGATCAAGAGATGGACCTTTTCTGCTGTGGCACTCTGCAGCATTATTTATTTATTTATTTATTTATTTAGTAAAGCGATTATAACAGGTATAAGTATAAACATAGTTATGAATACATGAAATGGATACATATAAGAAAAATAAAATGAAACAATAGGACAGGACAGTTGGCACATTGGTGCGCTTATGCACGCCCCCTACAGACCTCTTAGGAAAGGGGTGAGGTCAATGGTAGACAGTCTAAGGTTAAAGTTTTGGGGGTTTGGGGAAGAAACCACAGTCAGGTAGAGTATTCCAGACATTGACCATTCTGTTGCTGAAGTTGTATTTCCTGCAATCAAGTTTGGTGCAGTGTACCTTGAGTTTGTATCTATTGTGTGCTCTTGTATTGTTATGGTTGAAGCTGAAGTATTCATTGGCAGGTAGGACATTGGAATGTATGATTTTATATACTATACTTAGATTGGACCGAAGGCGGAGTAGTTCTAGTTTTTCTAGGTCTAGAATTTCAAGTCTGGTGGCATAAGGTGTTCTGCAATGAGTAGAGGCGTGTAGAACTCTTCTTGTGAAATATTTCTGGACTTTCTCAACTGTATTAATATCAGATACGTAATATGGGTTCCAGACTGATGAGCTGTATTCAAGTATTGGTCTAGCAAATGTTTTGTATGCTCTAGTTAGTAGTGTGATATTACCAGAGAAAAAGCTACATAGGATTAGCTGTCCCATCAGGTCTAGCAAGGAAGGGCATATGAGTCCTGCATGCTAAAATTCCATCTGACAAGATCAAGGGATGGACTTTTTCTGCTGTGGCACTCTGCAGCATCATTCTCCACCCCAGGTGAGAGTTAGCCAGATAGGAACAGCAATAGCACTTGGACTTATATACCACTTCACAGTGCTTGACAGCCCTCTCTAAGTAGTTTACAGAATCAGCATATTCCCCTCAATAATTTGGGTCCTCATTTAACCATCTCAGAAGAATGGAAGGCTGAGTCAATCTTGAGTCTGGCGAACAGATGTTGACATTTAGGAAATCCTTCAAAAAATAGTTCTTCCAACATTGGGGATTCCAGAGAAAAAGGGGGCCCACAACCTCCATTCTCCTGTAGTCTATATTTGTGTCAAAAAAATAATAATTTTTTTCCTCGTTGTTTTGTGTTGGTTTAAACTGGTTGATGCCAACCAGGGTCAGGTCTGCGATGTGGTTGGCTAAATTCGATAAATAAGCAGCTAAACTTGAGATGTTGAGATTTCCTTCAATAACATGGGCATTGGTTTTTGTCTAAATATTTAACTTGGCCCATAAGTGGATCTTCCCCTTGGTAATCCTGCGGGCACTAATCCCCCCTCCCTACCACCCCCCCCAAATGAAGGGACGCCGTTTCAAAGAACCTTCACCCCACCCTCGCCTTCAATCCAGATGTCCACGCCCCCCCCCCCCCCCGCGTTCCTGTACTCCGCGCGAGTGAAGATCAGCCGCTGGGCGTGAAACGGCCGAGCGTGAGGTTGCAGAAATCTTGACTTCGTAGCGCGTAAACTTTGGAAAAGGGCCGGCGATCGACTGGGAAAACCGCCTGAGGGAAGGCTTTCGGGGGACGGGATCGTGTCCACTCTCTGAGGGGCGCACACACCCCGTGGAAAGCCACGGGCGTACCCGGCTTCCCCTCGATCGCTGCCTCTCTTTCTAAAGGAGCGCCACGTGCCGGCACGTGTATATGTTGTATGTATGTATGTACGTAATGTATGTGTGTGTGTGTGTGTGTGTGTGTTTGCGCGCGCCTGTGCATGTGTGTATAGAAAAGCGCGGATCGTGCGATTTGGAGCCAGTCTCCTCCCCTCCCCGGCGCCTTTCCAGAGCAGCCACCCACTCCCACCCACTCCAGCAGCCCCAGCTTGACTGGCGGAGGGCGGGTTGGGCTGGGTGGGTAACGGCAGCTCAGGCGAGGAAGCGGAGGCGCTGCTGCTGCTGCTCTCTCGGTTCGCCTCACCTTCCAAGAGCGAGCAGGTTCTTGCCAGGGACGAAGACCGTAGCGCTGAGGCGAAAAAGGAAAGGAGGACAAGAGCCGGGCTCTTAAAGCGCCAGCCAAGCAACTCGAGCCCCCAATCGCGCGCGCCATCGCCTTTTCCTCCGCCAGGCGGCATGAGCAGCTGCGACGCCAAAGACTACCTGATCAGGAGGGAGATCCCGCAGCTTTTCGAGGTACGGACTCGAGCGCACCTCGGCGGCAGGTGAACCTCGCAGACCGCGGTGTGGTCGTCGCCTGGGCGAGTGGAGGAAGTTTCCCCAAAGTCAGGGATATGCGGAGGGAAGGAAAAGGATGCAGAGATCCCAGGGGCGTCTAAAGGGGTGGGGGGGCAAACAAACAAACAAAAAAAAAGGTTGCAGGGATCCCAGGATGTCAAAGACGAAGGAGGGACCGGGCGAGGCGGGAGGAAAGAGGGCAAGGATTGCGGGGAGAAGTGGCGGTGGAACTGAGTCGGTTGAAGAGGAAGTGAGCGGCTTTTTCCATGCCGAGCTTCAGGCGTCCTTAACCCCTTAAAGCTGGATGCAGATGATCTGAAATAGAGGTTAGGGTTCCCCCCACCCCCCTAAAAGATTTCTAGCTGGCAGCTTTAGAACTCTTGGTTCTTAGGAGGCACCGAGAAAGGGCTTGAAACAGCTGGAACAGCTGGTGTGCTAACTGCCAAGGTATCGTCTTGAGGTTCCTCAGTAGATGTCCTTGACTTCCAGATGGTCGCTGTAGTGTAGATCTTTCTTAACAGCCCTTCCTCCCTCCCCCTTTTCTGGCTTTTTCTCACTCATCCTGTTCTGCCCTTCTGTGAAGCAGCAACCTTACTTCTGGTTGCCTTGGCTTCACCGTTGACTTTATTTCCAGCCTTTGTTTCTAACCTTGTCATCTAGAAATGTGTGTAGAATTTGCTCATTAGCAGGTTGAACGGTGCCATTTTCCTTGATATTTTTAGATTGGTTGGAAAACTTTGCCCATTTTGCATCCAAAGGAGGCCTATGGGAAACACTCCAGTGTGCTATTTCATTCATACTAGGTTGCATTTCATTCAGGTGGCTTTCCTTGTGACTTCATAGGAGCATGGCTTGTAGTCACAGCTGTCCTTTATGCATTGTTTCCTTTTGCAGTGCAATATTAAGTGATCCAGAACATTTTGTCTGAAACACAATTACCTGAATGTTTAAAAAAAAAGCTTCAGAAAGATTATTTCCGCTATCACTGTTTGTTTTTAGTAATAAAAATGCTAAAGATTTTTATATGGGAGACTTTAAATATTTTTATTCTAAATGATTGTTCTAAGAAAAAAAATACATTTGTGATTTACTAAATAATATGGATCTTAAATAGGGCACCTCAAATCATTCAATTTGTATTATTTAATTATTAGAACATAAACAGCAAATTCTAGGCTAGATTTTAGCAGTGTAATGTTCTTGTAGAAAAATCCCAAATTCTTTTTCAAATATGTGATTAAACATAATTACAGTAATAAAAACTGAATACAAACTAAAAAATGAAGACAAAAAATAGAAGATGCGGAGAAGAAAAAGGAAAGAGAAAAGAGAAAAATAACAATACATTAAAGAACAATAAAAGAAATATATAAATAAATAACTTTCCCTTTTATCACAAGTATAAACAGTGTTCGTAATCATCACCTTAAAATGCAACACATGATGTCTTTCATTTTTGCATCTCTTATTTATAAAGTAATAATTTAAAACCTAGTCATATCAGTCCTGATCTGCAAAATCCACTAAGGGTTACCAGTGATAACAATGTATCTGTTTTAACCTTGATCAACTAAACTGATTTTATATTCCTCCCTTCCTCAACTGTATGAAGCACTTGTGAGTGGGGGGGTGGGGGGTGGGGGAACCCTAACCTCTATTTCAGATCATCTGCATCCAGCTTTAAGGGGTTAAGGACGCCTGAAGCTCGGCATGGAAAAAGCCGCTCACTTCCTCTTCAACCGACTCAGTTCCACCGCCACTTCTCCCCGCAATCCTTGCCCTCTTTCCTCCCGCCTCGCTCTCTTTTTCTGGGGAGGAATTATGAAGAGTCGGTCTACTCATTGGGTTTTTCATTTTGCTTAATCTTCAGCTTTTCTAGCTGAGCTGTCTTCATCATTCCCCCCACCCCCCAAAAAAGTCCAGAAAGCCCCACTGAGTACAATAGAGTTCTTTTTTCATAAATGTATATGAATGTATCTTTACCATATAATCCTATTCATCTACTTAAAGTCTAGTTGAATTGATTAGAACATATTCTCAGCTAAATAATATTATTTGTCAATTCGTTCATTTATACTCTGCCCAAAGTCTAGGTAATTTATAATATACAAATAGATATAAACAAAATGATACACATAATTAAGATCCACAGAATTATCACGTGAAATTTTAAAAGCATTCTTAACATTTCCAGATGGGATCAAAGAACTTCTTTTTAACTGCCCTCTTAGAGACTCAAGCCATTTCTCCAGAGAGAGTATAACTTATACATGCAGATGGTAGCAATATTTATTTATTTATTTGGCTTGATTTAGGTGTGCCACCTCTGGATGGCTTATCATTTAGCAAACCAAGATTAAAACAGACTGCAAAATAGATAGAGAAGATAGACTCTGGATACTCAGTGTAAAAACGGATATAAAACAACCATAACTAAGAAACACCTTCCTTACCCCCAAGGCTTCGGAGGAGGACTAGATCTTCAATGCCATCCAAAATGCCACATGGATCTCAGGAGGGATCTCCATCTATATAAACAATAACATCTATAATAACATCTATAATTTCAATCATTACCAAACATTTCAAAGTTGTTCTCTTATATGTCATTATGCAGCCTATTTAATATTCAGACGACTTTTCCATTGTGTTTGTTGTATATTCTAAACCCTATTATCCCCTTATTCCCACTTTAGAGATAGAACTGCGAGGAAGTTGGGCAGTGGTGGGATTCAAATCTCCATTCTTATCCCACCCCACTAATCTGCTTTCCAGCTCCTTTCTCCAACAAAAGAAGACTCAGAAGGCAGAGAATAGATGGAGGTGGGACCAGTCAGAGGTGGTATTTGCCGGTTCTCCGAACTACTCAAAATTTCTGCTTCCGGTTCTCCAGAACTGGTCAGAACCTGCTGAGTACCACCTCTGATGCTGAGTTATAATTCTGGGTTGTTTATTGAGCGATATATAGTAGACCAACCAGAGGTGGTATTTAGCAGGTTCTGACCAATTCTGAATAACTGGTAGTGAAAATTTTGAGTAGTTCGGAGAACTGGCAAATACCACCTCTGACTGGAGATTTTACAGTATCCTTCACTTCCCTTGCCCACCAAGCCATGCCCACAGAACTGTTAGTAAAAAAAAAAAAAAGAATCCCACACTGAGACCAACCTCCCAGCACATGGGCAACCTGTGGTTTTGAACAGGTAGATAATTATCAGCTAAATACTATAATTATTTTGAACAGCAAGATAATTAAAAAATAAAGGAAGTTTGTCATTTATATACATTAACTATATTATATATTTTATATATGGCCCAAAACAAATTCCTCTTCATTCAATGCATCCCAGGCAGCTCAAAAGGTTGGACAACCATGCAATAGATAAATAAACCAATATAAATAGCAATAGCACCTAGACTTATATACCACTTCACATTGTTTACAACCCTCTCTAAGCAGTTTACAGAGCAGTTTATATTGCCCCCAACAATCTGGCTCCTCATTTTATCCACCTCGGAAGGATGGAAGGTTAAGTAAGTCTTCTGTGAGAAAGACAAATACACCGATGTAAATCTTCTGTGAGAAGGACAATTTCTGTTTCCATTTAAACAATGAATTTTGCTTCATTTATTCATTTTTGCACATGAAGAATATCTTATACACTGTATATTGACATATCTGGCTTGACCATGCAAGGGGCAAGCATTTCAGTAGGTCTTTGCAAGGATTAGAATCACTTTCCCCAACAAACAAAAACAAGGATTTTGAAAGACGTTGGTATTTGCATTGCAACTCAGAACATGCAGAGGGTTGCTTGGAATAGTTATTAGAATTGTCGGAGAGGCCTGACACAATAATTTGACAAGCTATATTTCAGCAGTCAGAGAATTTTGCTTGAGATATATGCATATGAGTATTTTTTGATTTTTCAGTCCTCTGGGTCTCTGTTCTTTACAATACACTCACTGCTTAGTATATTTTGTGGGCTCCCTAATGGAATTGGGGGAGTTGTTATAATTTCCATAAAGTATGGGTAGTCCTCGACTTACAACAGATCATTTAGTGACCATTCAAAGTTACAACAGTACTGAAAAACGTGACTTATGACAATTTTTGTCCATTTATAGACAAATTTATAAATGACCATTTATGTCCATTGTAGTATCCCTGTGATCACATGACTTACATTTGGATGCTTGACAATTGACTCACATTTATGACATTTGCACAGTACCAGGGTCATGGGATTCCCTTTTGTGACTTTTTGACAAGCAAAGTTAGTGGGAAAACCAGATTCATTTAACCATGTTACTAATTTAACAATTGCAATGATTCACTTAACAAATATGGCAAGCAAACTCGTAAAATGAGGCAAACTCATTTAATAAATTTCTCACTTAACAACACATGGGATAGGTTGTTAACAATATAATTTTGGGCTCAATTGTGGTCGTAAGTTAAGAACTACCTGCATATATGTTAATGTGTGCGCATTTAATTTTTTCCCCTGTTTGCCACTGTATCTGAGATCAGATTATCAGAAGGTGTCCTTTAAGGGCAATAAAACCATTTCACTTCATAGTTTAGGAAGACTATTATGTAACTGGTATACAGTCTGTAAAATCCTCACATTTAAAGTCTTATTCAGACTTGTTGTCAGGCTCTCTGGGTAGAAATTACTGTTCAGGTTTTGATTGGCAGTTTGTTTTAGAAGATTCAAAAGGCAAGGGAATTCCATTCTAGACTACAACGGTAGGACAGCCTATGTTTGAATATGGTAAGAAGATAAAATTTCATCTGAAAATAAAATGAAGTCCCAAGAAATGGGAATAATATTAAGAGAAAAATTAGATTTCTAGAACATGTGAGGGAAAAAGGAAAAGAAGAAGAGAAAAATACAATGAAGGTCAAAAGGATAAATAAATCTTTTATCATAAAAATTTAAATTTAGCTAAGATTAGGATAATCCTGTGACACTCTTCAGATGCTAACAAGACATTTTTTTTACTTTGGAAAGTCTATTAGGAGTAGAGCAACAATGGGTCCTTCTCTTATTGCTAACATAGTTTACAAATAAATTTAAAGCAGGTTGTGCAGGCATTACACAAAGGAAGTGGTAGGGCATAAGTAGATGCCAAATTTTTGCTGCACAGTTGTGTAATTGTTACTTTGCAGACTTCCATTTATGTGTGTCCCAACTTTACTGATGATCTGGGTAGGTGAAAACCTCCTGTCTGGATGTTTGTGGGGCAACTGAAATGCCTCAAATGCAAAATGGGTAGCTATGTAAATTTGATAAATAAATACAATAATAAATTCCCATTCAAAACCCCAGTTCAAAATAAATGATAAAAAGACTTCAAAACCTGATTGAAATAGGCTGAGACAAACATTCTGGATGATCTTCAATCTGTCTAAGCTTTGTGCATTCCTGAATTAAAATTCCCTGTCTTCTCCAGGCAGAGGAGAGGAGAAAAATGCTTGTGACAGAGATCCAGCCTGTCTCTTCCCAAATTATAACCATGCAATAGTTAATTTATGCAGCAGTGATATAGCAGTGTTGTTCTTGGTATAATTTTGAAACTTAGAAAATTGCAAACTGTAAAATTAAAAAGCTTCTTTTAACATTTCTGAACGCTACTGTAAGAATATGTGATCCACATGTTTCCAAGGTTGTAGGGTTTTTTTTAGCTGTGTTACAGGCAAACTGTTGCAAGCCTCAAGAGTGAAGTAACAGTTATGTAAAGTAGATATTTTACAAATGTTGCTGTATTATTAAAATATAGTACAACATTGTAATCTTTTACCCTTCCTATCTGAATATAAAAAGTAGAATGCCTGCAAGCAAGTTAGTCCTGGACAATGCAATGCTGTGTTTCATTTATAGCATTTATTTACATGCTTTTTGGTTTTTTTGCTAAACCAAACAGCTGCTAATAAAATTGTCCCAATTGTCATTTTCAGCACAATGGTTCTTCAGACATAATTCTTTTATATATTCTTGGGGTGTGAAATTCTAAGCACATGCATTTATCATGAAAGTAGGGCTACATTCTAATCCTTGGTGATTGGAAACAATTATCACTGGGTTTCATAAGGCTTCCTTCCAAATAAGTATTCCTAAATAAAATATGCTTAAATAGGATTCACTTTCTGAGGCCCATATTGTTTTCTTGACAGAGGTATGGAATTGATACATAGTTGGATGTTTTTCAGCTGGATTAATCTATACTTTAATTTATAGCCCTAGATTGCCTTGCACCCAAATCTGATAATGTTATCTACAAAGTAGAGATAGTAGTCCTTATTTACTGACCACAATTGGGACCACCAACTTGGTTGTTAAGTGAAGCGGTAGCTAAATGTAAGTGATTTTACTTTAGCTTTCTTCGCTTTGTAGACCTGGAAAGATTGTAACTGCAAGGATTGGTGGCAAAGTTTTGGATCACTGTTGTAACTGCCAACGGTTGCTCAACAAGGACTATCTGTACTTTATCTCCGTGGTCCCCAACCTTTTTGACTCTGTGGACTGGAAGCGGCAGTGGCGGGCCATGGCAGCAGGGGGATGCTATGGTTACATATGTGCAAATGGAGCATTGCACCTCACCCCCAATTATATGCCCTGGTTCCCAACAGGCCACAGACTGATACTGATCCACAGAGCATGGATTGTTAATCCTTTCTTTACCTGACTTAACTGAGGTTAAGAAACTCTGATCATGTAAAAATGTTTAGTAATATTATTTATTTTTAAAAATATTTTTTAAAAATACCAAACAATTTTTTTCAATAGTGGTTACTGGTAATTTTTATATTGTTTAGTTTCGTCAAATTAATAATAACTGTTGTGGGTGGGGAACCTCTAGCCTTATCAATTATTTCTGGCTATGTAACATACATAGGGAGACTTGATAACTTTTAAGAAAACAGTTAAGAAGTTTAATTCTGAATGTGTTTTGAAACTATCCAATTATTCAGAAGTATTATTGTTTTGGAATGGAAATATGGATGACTGAATTTTCTCTTCCAATTAAAATCCTATAAATAGAAAATTTATATCACTATGAAGACCTTAGAAATGATCATCTTTTCAGTTGCAGCAATCCACAGAAAACTAAGTATCTAAATTCAGAATAATTTAGACCCATAGCTGTAATCCCTACTGTTTTCTGAATACTGCAGATCTTGGCAATTGTATCCTGTGCTGTCATGCTTATTTTACTTTTAGAATATTTAAGTGCTAATTCATAATAAAGTGATGTGTATCATGTATCAGAACAGTAATTTTGAAGTATCACTTCATGTCTGTTTCCAATGTTCCTAAACTCAGTTCAGAACAATAAGTTTCTCTCCAAAGCCTTCCTCCCCTTCTTGTGGAGAAATGGTTATACCATATTTCCATGAGCCATAGTGTTGTGTACTCTAAAACTTAGATAAGCAAACAGGGAATACCTTATGATTGTCATTGATATAAAACATGTCTTCAAGGATAGTGCAGGAACATACAGGGACTCCTCAACTTAGAACAGTGGGGACCAGAATTTCCATTGCTAAGCAAGACAATTGTACAATCTTTTTTTGCCATGGTTGTTAAGCAAATCAGTGAAGTTGTTAAGTGAATCACATGGTCATTTAACAAATACAGCTTCCCCACCGACTTTGCTTGTCAGAAGCCAGCTGGGCAGCTCACAAGTGGCAATCAAATTACCCTGGGACGCATGCCAGTTGCCAAACATCTGGATTTTGACCATGTGGCTTATGAAGATCCTGCGATAATTGTAAGCATGAGGACTGGTTGAAGGTAACTTTTCTCTGTGCCGGTCACTAAATGAATGCTTGTAAGTGGAGTACTACCTCTAGTGACATCAGAGACAGAAGTTGCTTATATTTATGAGTTCATATTTAGTAAGTGTAGCATGCTACTGCAGAAATAAAATACAGGGAGTCTTCAATCTATGACCGCAATTGAGCCCAAAATTTATGTTGTTAAGTGAGAAATTTTTAAAGTGAGTTTCACCCTATTTTATGACTTTTCTTGGCACACTTGTTAAGTGAATCACTGCAGTTGTTATATTAGTGACATGGTTGTTAAGTGAATCTACTTTCCTCATTGACTTTGCTAGTCAGAAAGTCGCAAAAGGGATCATATGACTCTGGGACACTGCAGCTGTCATAAATGTGAGTCAGTTGTCAAGCATCTGAATGTAAATCACATGACCATGGGGATGCTATAACTGTCATAAGTGTGAAAAATGGTTGTGTCACTTTTTTCAGTGTCATTGTAACTTTTAATGGTCACTAAATAAACTGTTTTAAGCTGAAGACTACCTGTAGAAAGTGAAGGAGAAAGCAGGCTAAAATAAAAGGGAGATGTTCTGATTCAACACGGTATTTGTTAATCAGTTCATTAATGCCAACTTGACTCTGTTTCACATTCTGCAAGATTTTTGGTGGCCATTAGGTGCATATAATTTTTCCTAAGTGACCTTTCCGCTGAAATAGACCGTGATTGATGAAAGGTTATACAACAATGCCATTTAAAATAAGTGTGTCACAAAATAAAGTAAAACTCTGTGGAATCAGGCCATCTTCAGAAGTTCTACCACAGCCAGTATAACTGCTGGTCATAAACTGAAAACCAAACGATTTGGAGAGTACAGTATTTGATTTTCTTACCCTGACCTAAAATATGTTCCAAAACAAGATAGAACTTGGAATGTTTTATTGGTAAGACTTTACATTTATCACCGAAAACAGCAACCACATTCACTTTCAACAATATCCCAAAGTCTATGCATCATTTTGCTACTAGGGAATTTGGCAGTGCAATTTACAATGTGTAGCATATGAATCTTGAGATATAGGATACTTATGGTATATAATCTATACATAACATGGAATTAAAATAATTCACTCTCACTGATTTGCTTTGAAAATGGAAGCACATGGAAATAAATTGAAAGTAGGGGTTTATATCTCTGTTAGCCTCATTATATGTCAGTTCACAAGTTGTTGAAATGGAAATATTGATTCCTCCCCCCTTTTGACTGCACCTTCCATAGTATGAAACAGTTAGCTATTTTACAGAAAAGTTGATGATTTACATTATTATGAAAACAATCACAGACTCCATATCACAGCTTTATGACTAAGAATATATAGGCTTAATAAACCACACTTTAATTTTAGAGTTTGTGCTTATCGTATCTCTTAGTCAGTGGCATAATACAAAATTGGAAAAAAGAGTAAAAATGAAAACAATGTATGAAGTGGGACATAAGTGATATGGTAGCAAGAAAGCTCCCGAGAATCTGAAAATATGGAGAGGCATTGTAAATAGAGTTAGAGTAAATTGGATTTAGCTTATTTCATTTCCTTTCTGGTCTCAAGATCTTTTCTCCTTCTTGCTTTCCCTCTGTGGTTTGTATAATATTGCTTACTTCAAAAAGGAATGGCATGACGGCATATGATTAGATATGAACAGACAGGGATTTTATAATTTTAGTCTAGAAATAGGGTTACCTATTTAATCTACAAAAATACTCTAAGTAGAAAAGTAGAAGTAGAAAATTCTAGTTTTTTGCTGCCGTGTAGTGCTGCTCCGGAATTCTTGAGCCCTAGACTATAAACTTATTTTTGACTCCATTAAATTGCATTGGTCGATCAATCTCTTATGTTTCAGAGTTTGCTGAATGGATTAATGTGCTGTAAACCCGATGATCCCGTGGAGTATCTGGAAAGCTGTTTACAAAAAGTAAAAGAACTGGGGGGACCAGAAAAAGTCAAATGGGACACTTTTGTCAGTCCAGAAAAAAGGTCACTGCCTCCCCTAAACGGCAACCAGTCAAGAAGAGCATTTTTCAGGAATGGTAAGATAATTTTAAATTTTAAATTTTAGCTTGCAGTAAGGAGATTCATAGGTCTGATAAATGATTACATGGGGAAGGGAAGGGAACCATGGTAGCACTAAGATATTCCTCTTTATCCAAGACTATTTACAGTTAATGTTTATTTTGAGGTGGCCTCTGACATTGGGATAGTGATTATTATCATTTCCTCCTCTTTGGTTGTATTTATGATGAAAATAAATATATTTTGTTCTTTTTAATGTTTAAATAGTTTTGTAATGTATCCACTGAACATCAGCAACTGAATAATGGCATAATGCCATATAGTTTCTAACTTTGCCACTGTAGCATTTTAAAGAATATACTGTATTTAGGCCAAACAACAATGGAAAACTTGCTTGCTGAAAGAAGGCAGAGCCTCCTCACTGACGAACCATAGATCACAACTCTCTGCGGCTATGGTCCATGCTCTTTCGTTGGAGAGCCCCGATTATTACGATTAGGGGCTGAAGCTGCCTTGGAGGGGCAGTGGAGTAAGGAGAAGCCACAAGCCAGGTTGAGGGGAGCTGCATCTCCCCCCCTGGGCTTGGTGTTTTTCCTCCCCGAAGATGACTGCAGCGGTGGTTTAAAATGGCTACCCCAAAGAGGAGGACTCAGCTGGATTAAGAGTTGTGCAGGAGGGAAGAAAGAGATGGGTAACATCTGAACAACTGGGCAATAAAGCTAAACAAAAGTACCCCGGGATTAAGGTAACATGGAATTTTTAAGAAAAGAAAAGTGAGCTGCGAAATTACAAAGGGACAGGGGAAAAAAAAAGAAAATATTTTTGACAGCTAAGCGGGGCTTCGAACCAAGAAAGGAAGAAGCTGGAACTAAAGATTTAATTAAATTGGACTAAAATATTTTGGGAATAAACAGTCATAAAATAAAGCTGGACTTAAGATTGTCAATAATAATAATAATAAAGTTTACAAATTGGAAAATGGACTGTACTGGAATATTGAAGTTCGAAAAACCCTAAATAAAAAAATAGGGGGAAAAGGTGAAGACTTTGTATAATGGGGAGTGCCACCTTTTGACAAAAACTTGAGCTCAAACAAAAGGGAAAGCATCCTGTTTCTGAATGAACTTGTGTGGATATAACGTTAAAGAAATATTGAAACAAAGTAAGAATCTTAGAAAGTGAAAGCAGAACCAGAATAAAGAAAAAAATAAGGAAAGACTGTGGGATTGATTGAAGTTTTTGGTATAGACCCTCGGCTGGAATAACTGAGAACTTTAGAAAATTGAAAAAAGAAAGAAGGAAAGTAAAAGTGGTTTTTTTGTGTGGACTTTAACGATCATAAAACATAAGAGTGTTTAATGATGATATCTCTTCAGGAATTAAAAATGGAACTTAAAAATATGAGAGAATTACTACAGGAAAGAGGCGAATCACTTTGCTCTGTGTTAGAAAAAATGGAAATGGCGATTGAAGAACAAGAAGAAAGAGCTTCAGAGGAGGAGGAGTCGATTCAAGGAGAAGACATTTTAAATTAACACAAGAACACTACAAAGAAGTGGGGAAAGAAGGAAGGTTAAAAAGTTGAAATTTAAGAAGGCAGTCAAAAGGGGGAATACCTGTGAAGTCAGGAAAGGCAGAAAGACCCAGCAGAAAAGGGGAAAGGAAGATATTAAGAAAGAGGGATATAAACTGGAATGAGAAAAGATATGGGTAAAAGAGGGGGAGGAGAAGCAGTAAGAAATAGGTAAAGAAATAGGGAAATAGTAAGATGTTGAAAAGAAATTGTTTTTTCAGAGATAATCAAGGGGGGGAAATATGCTGCAGAATCCAAATGAAAAGATGTAATGATTATTATTGTAACTTAAAAAATAATGGTTTATTGGGAATCAAGATGAGGGAATAAAGGTATATTTTAATCATTGAGGTGTCACACTCAAAACAGTAAAAGGGGGGAAACCTATACTTGTTTTTTTTTTTAGTGTTAAAATTTGTATTAATCTAGAATTTATAAAAAGAATGTGTAATGGAAAGGGAATATGACAGACTAAGGAAACCAACTAAATTAATAAGTTAATATAGACTATTAAAAACAAGGAGAGACATTGGTAACTATTATTATTATTATTATTATTAGGCAAACACATATTGTTTATCTTTATTTTTAAAATAAATATTAAAGGATTTTATTTGAAATAATTGAAATGAAACAAAAAGATGTTTCGATTGAGATTAATGAAAGAGGCTAGAATTAATGTGTTTGTTTCTCTCCTAACTGAAAATTTGGAATGGAAAAGGTAATAATAGAATTAAGTATGCATATATGAATGTATAATTGCTGTCATATTTGTATGTAAAGGTGATGACCCAGAAATATGTTGTTCACTAAAAAGAGATTTTTGTTTTTAATGTGAAAAACTGAATAAAATTTGTTTAAAAAAAACAATGAAAAATTTGCTTGCAGAGAAGTAATGCCAACATAATCATGCTGAGGATACAATTAATATTGATCAGTTAAATCATCTAGAGAACAATCTCTAGATTTTCCATTATTTAAAACCATGCCAAAATCATGTATTATGAGAAAAATATTTTTTTAATTTTTATGACTGTACCCATAAAGTATTTTATTTTTTTAAAACAGTTGAGCTATTTTCAGGTTTTGTGTGAATTACAGTCAATAATTAGATTAAATGAGCTATGTAATATTTTAACAAATGACTCTAAAAAGATGCATTAAAATCAAATTAAAATTGCACTTTTAGTTCTACCTATCATTGTGAAAGGCACTGCAACTCATTTGAAATTCTAAATAACAGATTATTATAAAAAAAATTGTGTCCTTCAGGCAAATGGCTAAATGACAAGATTTATCTAAAAATGGACACGTTCCGAACTATATGGTTAAGTTTTTAGAGGTCATCTTTCTAAGTAAAGAAAACCAAAATGCTGTCTTAACATAGTGCAGAAATCTTCCTGGGGTCATCTGTTTGTGAACCAAAAGTGTAGAAGAAACCATTGACTTAGAAGTTTATCTGAAACACATTGAATTCTTTGATACTCTTTAATCATATAACAGACAATTTATAAGGCATAACTTCTCTTCGGGAGATCTCTTTTTGCAAATAATCCCTTCATGATAGGATTCTCCAGTTGTTAGGGACAAGCAATCCTCTAGCTCTCTTTTCTTAGTCCAAAACTCCCATCAAGGTCATCTTTGTCAGGTTTCTAGGGAGTTTAGTGATGGGGGGGGGGGAGTCAGGAAACTCAGCAGGACTGAATCTGAAGGAATATAGAAGCAGCAGATGAAAACTTTCTTGAAAGGAACTCTTTGATACTTGTCCCATTTCAATTTCCTGTGATGTCTCCTAAGTATGGAACAGCTGTCTTCTTCAAGAAGGGAATTAGATCTAGCTGAATTATGATTAAAGCTTGCTAGGGACATCTTATTGAAGTAGGTTTTAGACCATGGTATAAGTTCAGCACAGCAGTCTGATGTTTGATCTTCTGCTGGCTATCATTGATTGAAACTAGTTCTGTGAATAAACTTCAGAGTATGAGCTGTTCTTATAGAGGCAACCTGTTTTCTCATTGCATGAACATTATAGAATGTTTTGTTTGTATTTACTCAACATGCAAGCCCATAACTTATTTATGGCTTATTTAAATATAGTTTATTGCATTAACACAGCTGCACAGATATCTACAATATATTAAATCAGGGGGATGTCCAGCCTTGGCATCTTTAAAACTTGTGGACTTCAATTCCCAGAATTCTACAGCCAGCTGTATAATGTACTGAATCTCATTCTAAATCCCACAATTTAGCTTAACTTGGATGAACCATTCTCTGTGACATTAAAGTAGGTACTAGTGTCATCAGCAACAATTTTTGAAAAATGTTTTTTAACATCTCTATGATTTACAAGAAAACTACATGGAAGTACCATGGAAGTAATTGTCAAGAGTCCAACTTGACTTGAGAGTGTAAATGTTTTTCTCTAATAGATTTGTTGAGTGTATTGAAAGATCTGTAAAGAGTGCTTAAACAGGATCTCAGGGTAACAGTTAGGCCTTTTATAAAAACATTGTTTCTGCTATTCATTATTGATGAACATAAAAATAGATATTTTGATGTTTTGTCTTTTATTTTTTTATTTTTTATGCTCTTGAGTCAGTCTTGATTCCTGACCACAGCCTGGAAAAGTCAATTCTATTTTCTTGGCAAGATTTCAGAAGTGGTTTGCCATTGTCTTCTTCCTAAGATTGAAAGAGAGAAGGACTATCCCTAAGTCACCCACCTGGCTTCATGCCTTCTCCTGGTTTCTAGCATAATCTTATATGACCATCAAAGGGATCCTCATTTCTGACATTACCATTTCATATTTTACAGTGATGCCTGACAACCCCAACTTTCCATACCGGAGATATGATCGACTTCCTCCAATCCACCAGTTCTCCATTGAGAGTGACACGGATCTCTCAGAAACAGCTGAACTTATTGAGGAATATGATGTGTTCGATCCGACCAGGCCTCGACCCAAAATCATCCTAGTCATAGGTGAGAAAGCAAAAAATGAGGCTGGCCACAACAAAACCAGTAAAAAAAAATTCTTAGATTGTCAATGGCTTTTAACACTGGAGCTGCTGGGTCAATGAATGTCAGAGTTTTTGTTGTAGAGGGCTCCAACCTGCTGCTTAAATGTTGTGTGTAAACTTTATCTGAAACACATAGTTGCAAATAGAGCTGAATCCCTGTAGATTGAACCAGTGGTGGGATTCCAAATTGCACGCTACCGGTTCTGCAAGCTTCAAAGAGCGCTCAAGATCACCCTTGGTGAGGTGAGCTGTTTTCTAGCTCAGCTGAAGCATGGCAATCCATTCTGCTGAGCTAAAATAAGCTGAATAAGATGAGCTAAAAATCAGCGGAATACAGGATGGGAAAGGGCAGGGGTGGGTGGGTGGGGCCAGTCAGAGATGGTATTTGCCAGTTCTCTGAACTGGTCCAAATTTTTGATACCAGAACACCAGAACCAGTCCAAACCGGCTGAATACCACCTCTGCATTGAACTGTAAGAAAGATAAAATCTAATCTGGTAGTTAAAACTAATAGGATAAAGTAATACACTAAGGACACTGACACCATTGCTGGGAATCTGTTCCTATTACTCTTCCTTTTGTGTGTCTGGTGTATACTGGTTTAGAGGAATCATGCTTGTGATTCTGTTCTGCTAGCTGGATAATCTTCTGTCAGTGTCCCAAGCACCATCATTCTGAGCAAACATGGGCAATGGGAGAAGATTCTTCAAAATGTGGCCATTTCGTCAAAATGATGAGATAATGGTTGTGATGGCTGGGAGTTACAATTCAGGAAGAACTCCAAGCAGATGGAGTGCACTGTTGTCATATCCATTTATAAACCACCACACTAAAGTTCCTTACTGTTTGGGGTACTATGACACCGACAGTTGCCAATAGTTAGATCAATAGAGAACTGAGGAGCTAGAGGGTAACAGGTGGTCTCATTTCTGCTCTGTGGTGTTTTCAATGAAAAACACCATAGGAGTTGACAGACTAATGAACTCCTTCTGTATGGCTCCACAAAAACTAATAAACCCATTTCATACATTCATTGATATTGAAAGCTATTTTTTCCAATCAACTTCTATTGTGTTGACTTCTAGTATATCTTGAAGGCGAAAGGTATATCTTGGGAAAAACTGGCCTAGATTCTAATTCGAGTTATTCATGATTGAAAGATTGCTAGAAGCTTGACTTTGAGGCTCATTTAAGGATGGTACTAGGAGGATAATCGGGCAATGCATCTGAGAAAACTTGGTAAGGCCTTTGTTTTTCCTTATAGGCGGACCCGGCAGTGGTAAAGGAACCCAAAGTTTAAAAATAGCAGAACGCTATGGATTTGAGTATATCTCTGTGGGTGAATTGTTAAGAAAGAAGATCCATAGCACAAGTAGCAATCGAAAATGGAGTCTGATCGCTAAGATAATTACAACTGGGGAATTAGCCCCACAGGTAAAAACAACAACAAGCCTTCACAATCATATGTGTATGTGGTTTTTTTTCCAGCAACATTTGAGAATGTACTCTTGAAACAGATATATATATATATCTATTTATATCTTTTTATTGTTTATCTGTTCAAGGAAACCACAATTACTGAGATAAAGCAAAGATTAATGCAAATTCCTGATGAGGAAGGTATTGTTATTGATGGATTTCCACGCGATGTTGCCCAAGCTCTTTCCTTTGAGGACCAGGTAAGCTGTTTATTCTTTTGGCTGCAGCTATTTTGAATATATCCTGCTTTATATACCGGAATAAATGTATTTAAAGTATTTCTGTACTGTTTTGCATAGCAAATTTGTATCTCAAACACTAGGAAGGAAGTAATAAATTAAAACAGTACAGAAAAATAGGAATATGTACTAAAACAAGAGTACATTTTTAAATATAACTGTATCCATATTGAAGAGGATTGGAGGTAATCTTTTTAATTATCTTTTTGATGTTTGATTTTTAAACTTTCCCTATTGTTCCTCACCTCCATCTTTTCATTTTTGTTGTAATTTTGTATTTTATCTTTTTTGTTTTTTTGAAATTTAATAAAAGTCTTTTTATTAACAAACGGAATATGAACAGAAGCAAGAAAGCCAATCCAAGCAAAGTAATTCATCCAGTATTCACATGGGGAAGTAGGGTTCATAATACAGATCTTCAATAAGTGTCCAAGAAATGTAATATATTTACTTTAACAAAGAGATGATTCTGTCCACCTCATCCCATAATTATATTTGAATAATTTGCGGACTTGATATAAAAAATATTTAAAGGGAAGAGACATTGAAAAGAAAGCAAAAATGGGTTTGGAATGGCAAAAGCAATGGCATGGCAAAAACAATGGATTAGAAAAATCAATGGTGGCAATTTTTTTCATATCTTCTTTCTCAAGGCAGATACTCCCTTCCTACTATCCTCTCCCTCATTTTACCAGCCTCAGAAGGATGGAAGGCTGAGTCAAACTTGAGCCCTGTTAAGATCGAATTCTAGGCTGTAGGTAGAGTTTGCCTGCAATACTGCACTTCACCACTGCACCACCAGATATATCTGCTAATACACACAGTGATGAAAAAAAAATGTGACATTTGCATTGTGATTTCATGGCACATGCCATGATTGGCAACCTCTAATCCAATGTTAGGCCCAAGTGCGCAAGTCACAGAGTTTGCAAACATCACAAATCACATTTTTATCATCCACACAATCACTTAAGAAAGTCTACGGCCATAATGGCAAACCTGTGGCATGCAGAGCTCTGTCTGTGAGCATAGGTCACCCCAGCCCAATTCTAATTACATTTCTCCATTGCATTTCTGTCAATCGATTCCAACTTCTCACAAGAGAAAAAGATCTCACAAAGTTGGGAATTGATTGAGTGAACTTTTTCACTTGTGTGCTTCACAATGGGAGAGATGGGGTCCCGTCCTCTTCTTGAAGCCCATTACAATGTGGAGCCACAATGCAACCATGCGTTTGCTTGGCTCAGCAAGAAAAAAAAAACAGGTTTTTTTTCCTGCAGAGCTGCCTGTGTTGGGATGCCCCGCCTCCCCACCCACCCGCTGAGCTTCTGCGTGCTGCTCCTGGGCTTATCGGCCTACAGACATCAGATTCCCACCACCTAGCACAAGTTCAGGGGTTCCTCTCCCCCCCTGCATGGGAGTGGGGAGAGAGAAAACAGAGGGAGGCAGAGAGGAATAGGGAGGAAAAGAGAGAGAGAAACAGGGAGCCAAAGAGAGAGAGAGACAGAGAGGGAGGGAGGGAAAGAGAGGGAGGGAGGGAAAGAGAGAGAGAAGGAGGGAAAGAGAGAGGGAGGGAAAGAGAAATGACATTACAAAAGTTTTTCCTTGTTTTATTGTTACTAAATGTAATGTTTCAAAAGCAGAAAAAGCCCCAAAGGAGTCTTTAAGGGCTGAATGCCAAGAGGCACGGATTTCCTCTGCCTTCTGCATTCCCACCCCGCACTGCCTTCTGCGTCCCCACCCCATGCTGAAGCAAACCAAACAGGCTACGGTCTCCTGCTAAGCGGCCCCTCTGAGCCCATTTTCAAACTTCACTGAGCATGTCTCCAAATATTCGGCTCGTGCATCCCTCCTGGCCAGCGCCTCAGTGACAGTGGCGGGGAACATAACACCCTGCCTGCTCTGCTCTCGCTGGCCAGAAGTGGGGCTCCATGCCCTTGCCTTCCAGCCAGAGCGCCACATTTGTTTATCTATTGATTATAAGAGGAAGATTGAGGATAATTTTTATAGCAATAACATGAGGCAGGTGTGGCGAGGGATTCAACAAATTACAAACCATCAACTGACCAAGGTCATCCCTGCTGAGGGGGATGCTTCATTGGCAGGGAAACTGAATCATTTCTTTACTCGCTTTGAAGTGGAGACATCAGAGACAGATAAAACACAACTACCAGTCAATTGTAGCCCCCACCTCATTGTGGAGGAGCAGAAGGTGGGGAGCATTCTGAGGGCTATGGACCCTAGAAAGGCTGACGGTCCTGACAGTACCTCTGGCTGAGTGCTTAAAGACTGTGCTGATCAGTTGGCTGGAGTCTTTACCAGGATCTTCAATCGGTCTTTATCCCAGTCCACTATTCTTTCTTGTTTGAAGCCTTCCACCATTGTTCCGCTGCCAAAGAAGTTCCCTATCAATAGCCTCAATGATTACAGACTAATGGCACTCACTCCTATCATCATGAAGTGCTTTGAGAAATTGGTCTGCCGGCACATCATTTCTGGTCTTCCGCATACATTTGATAAACACTAGTTTGCATACAGAAAAAATAGATCTACAGAGGACACTATAGCCATCACTTTTCACACTGCTCTGACTCATCTAGAACAGCAGGCGGGCTAAGTGAGGATGCTTTTTGTGGATTTTAGTTCTGCGTTTAACACAATTCTTCCAATAGACTAGTGTCTAAACTTCTGGACCTTGGTCTTTCTTATTCAATCTGCCTTTGGATTATGGATTTCCTGTCTGGCCGCCCACAGAGGGTCAAATTAGGTAATCATACCTCTTCTGCCCTTATTCTTAACACTGGTACACCACAGGGTTGCGTGTTGAGTCCCTTACTCTATGCTCTTTATGTGCATGACTGCATTCCCACTCACGTTAGTATTGCTAAATTTGCAGATGATACAACAGTGGTAGGACTTATCTCCGAGGGGGATGAGTCTGCCTACTGAGATGAGGTGGACCAGTTGTTTTCATGGTGTGGAGACAACAACTTGGTCCTCAACATCAATAAGACCAAGGAGCTTATAGTGGATTATAGAAAGAACAGATCAGACATCCAGCCCTTGCTTATCAATGGAGACTTGAGTGGAGCAAGTGGCCAGTTTTAAGTTTCTGGGTGTAATCCTAAAAGAGGACCTGACTTGGGGTGCCCACATTGCAGCCCTGGTCAAAAGGGCTCAGCAGAGATTACATTACTTGAGGCTTCTCAGAAAACAACATCTGAATGAGAAACTGCTGGTGACCTTCTACCGCTGCACAATAGAGAGCATTTTAACATACTGCACCTATTGTTGCCAATTGCACAGTGGCAGATAGGAAAGCACTCCAGAGGGTTAATGTCATTGCCCAGAAGATCAGTGGTTGCCCCCTCCCCTCTTTGGAAGAGCTTTATAGCTCCCGCTGCCTTAAGAAAGTTCAAAACATTCTCAAAGATCCATCTCATCCTGGAAACCCTTTTTTGAACTATTACCATCTGGCAGACAGTACAGAATAATAAAAACAAGGACAAATAGGCTGAAAAACAGCTTCTATCCCAGGGCAGTAGCTCTTTTGAATTCTACTGTATAGTGCAGTGTTGGTGCAGTGTTGGGGGGTTTCGGTTCAATGTGTGAAGGGTGAAGGATGTATGTTTTTGTTTATTTTCATGGTCATGGTCATGATGTGCATTGAAGATGGTGTTTGATTTCATTGTACGAGGTGGAGTGACAATAAACTAAACTAAATCCTTCCATTTGCTGGTCGCCTCCGAGGAGGGAGCTGCACTCAGGCTGCCCGGGTCCCCACCACAGGGGAATAGAGGGAGAGAGATGGGGGGGGGTGTCTCCACAACAGGATCCAGGTTGGAGTTGCCTTCTTTTGTGTGGATCTCTAACTCTTGGCTTTGCCTACCCTGTGGCAGGGGAGTGGAAGCCCAAGTGGTTGGATTCACACAACACATGAAGCTGGACAGGATAGATAGATGAGACAGACAGACAGAGAGAGAGAGATAAAGAGATGAAGAGAGGTAAAGAGAGAGAGAGAGAGGAAAAGAGAAGGAGGGAAAGAGGGGATGGAGGGAAAGAGAGAGAGGGGAGAAAGAGAAAGACAGGAGGAAAGAGGGAGGGAAAGAGAGAAATGATATTACATTTTTTTCTTTTTTATTGTTGCTAAACGTAATATTTCAAAAGCAGGGAAAAAATGAAGGGGCATAAAAGTGCATTTATCACATTTTTCTTAGACCAAGTAGCTGAACTCTGAATTGTTTATCATTATTTTAAGATAGTAAAATCTTATTATTCAGGTTAAATTGCTGTGTTAGCACTTTGTGATAAATAAGTGGGTTTTGGGTTGCAGTTTGGGCACTTGGTCTCTAAAAGGTTCTCTAATCATTGGTCTACAGTAATCATGAAGATATGGCAATCTATCAGTGTTCCATATTAGCATTCTTGGAATACCCTCACCTGATTGGCCCAAACAGACTACTCTGTGATTGGTGGAAAGAACAGCAGTGATTGGCCCGTAATGAATCAACCGCGATTGGCCACGCCGATCGCGGGAGATCCAAAGAGCCGTCATTGGTTGCAAGCCACCGGCAAATCCCTATATGAAGGGACTGCCGCGGCTCGCAGGTCCAGCACAGATCTGCATACCGAAATAAAGAGCTGAACAGTCACCCTGGTCTCGAGTCTCTTTTCCCACGATTGAACAATCAGTCTATTCACAGCCTATATATCAGAAGCAAAACTTCCAATACTCGGAACCTGACTTTGCTGATGAGAAACTAGTGTAATTGATTCACCATTAGTGTAACATACAGTGTCCAGATGCTACATTTTGCAGTAGCTGCCTCTTTCAAATTAATGAGCATCGACCTAGGTTATTTATAAATTCCTAATTATAGGCTGATAAGAGAGCGTTTTGTGGGCACACATTTGGGAAATCTGATTCCATGATTCCAGAAGCAGCCAGAAAGGCAGCTAACAATGGCGATAATCTTGGCTGTGCAATTAAATTGTTCTAAAAAGAAAAAAACCCATCAAAGTGAACAAATCATATTTTTCATACATCAATAATTGGAAAAGCAACAAGGAAAGGTTATTCTTTAATTGAGGATTTTCAATATTCATTAGAGCGCAGCAGCACATTGTTTTCACAAGAAGCCACATCCTGGAAGGTATTGCAAGCTGCTAACTCAGAATGCAAGTCTGAATCTGCTTTCAGTAATACATGCATTAGAGCCCCCCACCGAGGGGGAGACAGGGCCTAGAGTGGGCAAGCGGGCCTAGCGGTTTAGGCACTGGTTTTATCCACCAGGAGGCTGGTAGTTTGAGACCCAAGTACCTGTGATGAGGTGAGCTCCTCTTCTTGCCCCAGCTCCTGCCAACCTAGCGGTTCAAAAGCCCAGGAAACCTAAAAACAAGATCATAAGTGGGTTTTTAAAAATATTCCTGTGATGTAGTAAATATTAATTTGTGCTCGATGTACTTAATCTATTTCCTTCGGAAATCAGACAATAACTCAAGCACATGAGGAGTATTGTATAAGAGAAGTATAAAATACTAGAACTAATGGACTGTCAGATGTTACTTGATTTGTGTTCTTTTTCTCATAATAGCCAACCATAATGGGATCTTAAAGGATATAGATTTCTGAAAGAAAAATTGTTAATTGATGCAATAGCTGTAGGACCGCATATGAAAACAAAGTTTTGTCATGAGCGTTTTTTTTTGTTATGGAAATGTGATGCAAATGCAAGTAGATAAATAGGTACCACTTTGGTGGAAGGTAACAGCATTCTGAGCTCCTTGGCATTTAGTCATGACCATGGAACAGACTTCAGACAACTCTGGATCCCTTGGCTAGGAAACAGAGATAAGTACAAGAGATAAGCTTAGAGTTGGACAAGACTAGTCAGGTGACACGTTTACCTTTTAAAATATGCACATTAGGTAATCTCTTTTTTCATAAAAAAATCATAGTTTATATTATCACAAGATTCTTTTTAAAAATACAATAAAAATATAGTACAAAAGCCAGATTCTGAGACACTACTATTAAAAAAAAACAGCAGTGCATTTTCTGCCCTACAAAATTAAGATTCTTCAATGCATGACCTTAATTCTTGCCATTGATTTATACTGCAAATCATTGCAAGATGCTTGGGTAGTGAAAATGGCTTGTATATGAAATAAATTCTTATGATCATTTTAAAGATATAAAAGGGTTTTACATCCTACTAATCATGCATTTAATTTCTTTCGTTCTGCCATAAATCATTACTCCCAAAACATAACTGATAAAGCCAGTTATGTTTTGGGAGTAGTGATTTATGGCAGAAGTGGGAAGGAATGTTATCTCCAATCTCCATTCCTCCCCACTTCAGGTTAAAAAGCTTTTAAAAATTGTTAAATTTGGGGTTTATATTACAATTCTGATGTTACTTCAGTTTTTAAAAGAGTTGAAATAGTGGTGTTTCTTCTTAACCATCTTCTTTACTGAAACGATGAGGCAGTTTTGTAAGGATTGAAAGATTCAAATTTTTTCCCTGTGGGTTATACGTTGCTTGCTCCTAGTTTATAGCCTTAGTATCTGAGTGAATCAGGACACCAGTATTTATTTAGTGTTTGTCTAGAAGCCAACCTTTCCGTTCTTTTCAGTTAATTTACAAGATGAGAGTTGCATTATAATTTATTTCAAATTAAATCATACTGTACCATTCATGTGTTTGGAATTTATTTCCTCTTCTAATCAGTTTTTGCAAAATACAGTGAAAGTGAATTAGGCAAAGGCCAGCTCCAGGGATAATTCCTCATAGTACACAGCTCCTTCAGAGCTTTATATTCTTTTTCACAGGGGCCTTTTCAAACATGCATGCGCTTCATCAAATACCAGTTCCCTTTTGAACTTCCAACTCCCTTGCTGTCGGATTCTCCTGCATCTGCCTCAACCAAAACTAATTATTTTCCAGACATGATTCTCAAAGAGTCTCTTTAATAAAACTTATTGAGAAGAAAAAGACAAGGGCACAAAGATTCTGACAACTGAACTATTCCCCATCTAAAAATCAATATATTCTTCGCACCAGGTTGGAGACTGCCTTATTTCTTCCTAACTGCCTTATTGAGAATAGTAACATGTGGCTGCTCTCTTCACTAATGTAGTTGGCTATTTGTATAACCTTCCCTTATCAGGATGAGTACTTAACCATTGCATCTGCTGCTTGAAGGCAGATCATTCCCAGCAAGGAAACAAACCTTACTTAGTTTGGAAGGATGCCATGAATTAACCAAAACATTTCCTATCCATATACTTGGAACAGCTCCTGAAGCAAAATCCCTTTAAAGGCATAGTTTTCCAATTCTTTTCTCCTCTCATCCTCCCTGTCTTTCCGCATAATTTTTTCCATTATTAAATCTTTCCAAAACTTTTGTAAAAACTCTGTAGTTTCTAACACATAGACATTGACATCTGAAGCAGACCCTTAATTTTTATCCACATTTTTTTAAAAAAAGGGCAACATTCTAACCTTGAAGATAAAAGATGAGTGATTTTAGGTTATCTCTCCTTCTTTCCCTATCAGATGATTGATGATGTCAGAATCACAGATCTTGTCATGCCTCGGGCTAAGGGATGGAAATCTTCCATTTCTTAATAAGCATTTGAGAATAGTTACAAACTAGTCTACCTTAGACTAGAATGCTCAGGAGGTATCGAATCCTTATTTAGAAGATCAAGACAATTGAAAACAAATTATTCAGAGATCATTCCGTCAGAATTGTGGGAGGATCTTCCACTCCACTTATTAGCATTCTGGTAAGAATTATGATTGCTTTCCTCAATTTGATTTAATTGTTCAAGGAAGTGCACTGGAGGAAGAGGATCTTTCTAGCCCAGGGGTGTCAAACTTGATTTCATTGAGGGCCACATCGGGGTTGTGTTTGCCCTGGGAGGATGGGGTGGGCGTGGCCAGCTCAACATTACTTGTGTTGTGGGCACCTGTGGTGGCTCAAGCGCTCTGCCAGCGAAAACGAGCTCCCAAACTCCATTTTCAGCTGCAATGGCCTCCTGCACCCTCTGCCAGTAGTCCTCTGCATGTGGTCCTTCCAAGCTCTAATTTTGCTGACAGAGGCACCGCAGACCAAACCTTCACTGTTTCCAGGGTGGCCCTGTGGGCCAGACCTAAACACCTCATGGGCTGGATCTGGCCCTCGGGCCTTGAATTTGACACCCTTATTCTAGCCAAAGCATGTTTATATAGAAGTAAGTTCTTTAGTCATTGAGTCTAGGAAGGCTTAAATGATTTCATCTGCCAAAAGAGATGACATGAAGATAATTTGTACTCATTATCTAGATTGGCTCTTGTTTACATCATGAAGAAATTGTACAGTCCTTTCTCTCTCTTTTCTAAATATGTTACATAAAAATAACAAGATAATTGCTCTGGCATCAGATATCAACATGGCCATACCACCACATAGGCATTTCAGCTTTCAGGGTTTCAAAGCAATGAATTCTCAAACAATCAGGTTTGTCTCAGACCCTGTCTTTTATTAGGGAGTTAGCTCATAAAATCTAAATCTCTAGTATTCACCTTCCTTTTCTCATTTCATTATTGTGGGTGTGCTTAATATTTGCTTCCTCCATTCCTCTGGGAAAAAATAATATCAGACAAAACTTAAATTGTAACTTAGAAAAAAATGTTTCACAAACAGGAGCAAAATTGTTAGATAACACCCTTACGTGAAACATTCTTTTAACAGATCTTCAACTAATCAAATTTGTATTTGGACTTCCCCTACACACAAAGGAAGGAAAATTCCATTGTTTCTAAAGTTTGTCCATAACATTTGCTGGATATGTATAATTTGTGTAATGATGTATTGACATTTTTATGTTATTTGCACGCATTTACATAATTTGCCTGACATATATGCATGCAAATGTTAAAGTTCAATTAGTCAATTATATGAATTGGTGCAAATAATATAAAAACACCAATTATGCCATTATACTAATGAAGTAAACATGTCAATTATATATTTTGAGGTTTAGCAGATATTTAGGTTTTATAAAACCCCTTCTTTCCAAATCTATTAACTTGAGCTTTTACTATTATATTATGTTAGAAATAGAATTAAACCTGACACTTCAGAAGTTGAGGAGTTGATGGTTCTACATAAGCATGGCCAACTTTGGAATATGGAAATGTTGAAACAGTTCCAGAGCTCCTTTCTCGCATATTAAATATCTCTGATCTTCTCAAGGATTGAATGCAGTGAATAAGCCCAGAAGATAGTAGAGTAATAATGATACTGAAAAAAATAGTGCCAGGTTCAATGAAGCATAGTGTCAGGATTCCAGCAATCGCTCTAATTAAATTATGATTCTCCAGCCAAACTTCAATAAACTTCAAAGGATTCATTAGAGGCAACCTACTAGCACTGCCCTGTATGAAGCCAACTCTGGGATATGTAATTTACAGTCACCTATGACCCTGTTTCCCCTCTCCCTCCTGAGTGTCTCATAAACCAGATTTTCCAATTGAGCATGTTCACAGGCTGGGTATCATCGTTCACGTTCTCCAATTAAATATATTCCCGGGACAAAAACTCTGATATTTTAGTTACAATCTTTTAAAGATAAGAGTTGGAATGTACTTTCACTTTCCCCCTTTTTATCGCAACTACTGAAACAGGCATAGGAATGTTTTATAAGTTGACAAATAGATTAGAATCCAATTCAGCCACGGTTGACATCTTATTACTCTGCCATTTTTTTTTCTCCATGCAGAGTTGGTTAGCAAAACTATTTACAGAGTTTCTACGATTCAGCCATTGGAATGGATAAAGCAAAGCATAGTTTTACATGGGAAGTATAGCAAATTGGACAAAATGAGAGGTGATATGACATCACTCATTTGCATTCTTGACCTCTGGCTGTTCTGCCTGAGATCTCTTGCTAGTCTTCATTCATTCATTCATTCATTCATTCATTCTTAAAATTTATTGGCCACCCATCTTAACCACCAAGTAATTCTGGACTATTTTTCTTAAAACTCCCAGTCCAATTTTCCTGCCACCAACTCAGTTCATTTTTCATTTCCTTTTACCCACATGGGAGAAACTTTTTGGTTGTGAAAACTTTATCTTCTGTTTCATCCTGTTTTTTCAAACTAAACTTAGAGTTGTCTGTCTAGAAAAATCACATGACAGGATAGCAAATAGTGCTTAGCTGCATCATTCTGTTCTAGAGCCCTTTCCTCTAAGTTTCCAAATTCCTTGTATTGGGCTTCCTATTGTAACCCAAGCTTACAATATTCGTCACCACAATACAAAAAAGATGTTGAGACTCTAGAAAAGATATAGAGAAGAGCAACAAAAAGGATTGGGGTGGGGAAACTAAAACATTTGATGACCAGTTGCAGGAACTTGGCATGTCTAATATATCAAAGAGAAGGACTGGGGTGACACGTTAGCAGCATTACAATATTTGAGAAGATGTCACGGAGAAGAAGGGGACAACCTATTCTCCAAAGCATATGAGGATAAGACAAGAAGTAATGGATGGAAATTTATCAAGAAGAAATCCAACTTAAAACTAAGGAGAAATTTGGTGGTAGTGAGAACAATTAACCAGCGGAACAGCTTGCTTTCAAAAGTTGTGAGTGCTCCATCATTTGAGGTTTTTAAGAAGAAATTGGACAGCCATTTGTTTGGAATGGTATAGGTCTCCTGCTTGGGCAAGAGATTGGACTAGAAGACCTCCTTGGTCTTTTTCAGTTTGTATTATGATAGAATGACATTGCTGTGAAATCTGAAATATTTTCATCTAATAAGATCTCTTAATCACTTCCAGTCAATTATATTGGCCTAAAATGAGCACACTTGGAAAGTTGTCTACTCTGGCTTCTTGGTCTTTTGCTGAACTTCCAATACATCTTTTACATAAAGCAGGGATGTCAAACACACATAGTCACAGCATCATCATGTGACATACTGGGACTTTTCCTCCCTTCACTAAACTGGTGGGGCCAAGGCCAGCACATAACACATCTGGCCTATGGGCCTTTGACACCCCTGACATAAAGAAACACAGTTTCCCCCCCACATTACAGCTTTAGAGAATTGACAAATATCTGAAAGCTGTTTACATTCCAGGCACTTAACATTCCAAGGTCTTTACATTCTAGGCACATAAATGCTGGCTTTATACTAACTTGTGATTCAGGCAGAAACATCTGCAAGACTAGTGTGTTTAATACTCTCCTTCAGACATAAAATGTTTTCATGTATTCTTTAATTGCTTAATACCATTTACATTCCTGTGCAATTTTCAACCTTTGTAAACTAGGCTAATAGTTTTGTTTATCATAATTAATCATAATTTATTTGTAGATAAATTGTAAGTGTTGAGACCCTTTTTGGTAAGGTAAATGAAATTTTCTAGTCAACACATCTTATAATGTACAGTGTGACAAAATATGGACAAAATCACTAGCCAGAGCAAGACTGCAATCTTCGTTCAGGTCTTTGAAGAGAATCACACTGGTTTGAATAATCTATAAATAATTTCATTTATCTCCCACTTCACTGGACATGGTGACTTAGTTTTACTTAAACGTATTCGTGAATAAGGTTAGTCATGGCATATTTAAGTCCTGGTACATTTACTCTGAATCTATTTGAATCTAAGTCCATGGATTTCTTGCAATATTATTTCTCTATTCACATTTTTTGAGAGGTTGCAGGTGTATGTTTTTGTTCCTTGTTGCTGATGTAATTGAAATGAATTGGGAAGACTCGATGGGGCCATCTTCATCAGAATACCAAGCATAAAAGAGATCACTGATCAATCAGTGACTGGGTTGATTCATAATATGATGTGATCCCTTGATGAACTGCATTGCAGTTGAACTTGCATGCAGAAATGATGGAGAACATTGATTTCATCTCCAGCAGTACTTTCAATGCAATAGGTTCACAAATAGGTTCAGTTTATCTTTTTCTTCAAGGGCGGGGAAAGGCAAGCAAGAGAACATGCGTGTTAAGATACTGTGATAGCAATTCCACCTCTATACTTGTGCATAACCTTATGATGCGAGTTCAAAAGGGCAGAGTTTGCATTGGAGTCATGATGAAAATTGGCATGAGTATAGCTCGGAACAACTGTCCGTGCGTCAGATCCCAGTTTTTAAGTGCAGAATCAAATGCTAAATCAGGTGAACTGTACATAAAGGTGAATCCCAGAACACTCACTTTAGGTTGAATTCCTATCACCTTTCCAAATCAATGTAACCAAATATTACTTTAATTTGTCATTTTGGAATAGAATGTCCTAAAGGCAATGGAACTATGCCTATAGTTTCTCATCCAACTTGGCAACTAGGAGGAAGGAGAAATGTCAGTTCTAGAAGTAATTAATTATATGTAATGCTGTACAATTTTTACTGCTAATAGTGCTGAGTTATGATCACGAACTATAGTTATGGATTTTCCAACCATTTTTCTGTCCTAGAGTTCATAAACTCCCATCTGTTTTTGATTAATCTCAGATTATGGTAATATCTGCACTCTCAATTGTGGCTTATATTAACCAGTTTACTAAATTATGTAGCCTCATAAATCGTAGTTTGAAACAGTCTGACTTTGATAAACCATACTAAGATTAAGCATGTTTTATCTTGGTTCAAATATCATGCTTATTTGCATTATTTACAGTGAAAATGAAATTTCTGGAGGAAAAATAAGAAAAGACTCAGAAGCACAGCTTCATGACACCAAGCTATGGTTTAATTATGTACTAATTCAGCCACTGTATATAATATTGCAAAGCTTAGAAAGCTGTACAGTTTCAGTTGCTTTGTAAGGTTCAGCTATAACTTAAGATCACGATGTGACAAAAATGAACTTAAGCAGAGGCTTTGAAGAACAAAAGCTAACTTTTATTGATCAATAAAAGGGTAAGACCTCTCCTCTCACACACACAGATATATGAGGAAAGTTACAAAGCATGTAGGCGAAAGTGACTCTTCTCATACCTTAAGATTCTTTTAGAAGTTGAGTAATTACATTGTAAAACACTCTGTTAGATTTACATCTTTCCTGCAAAACGACAAATGTCCTCCTGGCACTTGTTTATCTTTCAGTATCCTTTCTCCTATTGTCTGTTAATTGATCACAGCTGACCATTTAAGAGGGCTATTAACAGCATACTTCAAAAGGAGTATATTGCCCCAAATGTAGGGAGTGATGTTCCCAGGGAGTACGTTCCATTCAGATTGATTTAGATGGGATAATCATGTATCTTCATATGAGAGAGATGTAATTAATTGCAGGCTAGTTTTACAACACGAAGAGAAATATTTTCCATAACAGCAAGATAAGAAATGCCTATAGAGATAAATACTTCTATATACATAGGAAAACAACTGCCTAACATCAAAATAAGACATGCTTATAGAGTAACTCTCTACTCTCTCTCTATAATATTTTTTATTTCTTTCCTTTATTTATTACCCTAACAGCTTATTGAAGTGGCTTGACTCTTTACACTTTGAAATACATTTGAGCTTTCTAAGGAAAGTGCTAAAGAGCTGATTTGGTGTAGATGTTAAAGGCCCTGAATCACAAACTGTGACGCTTTGAGTTCTAGTCCTGCCTTTGACAAACGTTTTCTGAAAATGTTGCCAAGAAAACTGCAGGGGAAATTATCCAGGCAATCACTCAGAGTCCAGATTGGCTCAAAAGAGAAAGAAAGAAGGGGGAGGGAGAAAGGAAGGACGGACGGAAGGAAGGACTTGGAAATTTTGAGCCCAGGAAATTTAAAAACAAGATCGTAAGTGGGTTTTTAAAAATATTCCTGTGATGTAATAAATAATAATTTGTGTTCAATGAACTTAAGCTATCTCCTTTAGAAACCAGACAATAACTCAAGCACATGAGGAATATTGTATAAGAGAAGCATAAAATACTAGAACTAATGGACTGTCAAGTGTTACTTGATTTGTGTTCTTTTTCTCATAATAGCCAACTCATAATGGAATCTTAAAGGATATAGATTTCTGAAAGAAAAATTGTTAACTGATGCAATGGCTGTAGGACCGCATTTGAAAACAAAGTTTTGTCTTGAGTATTTTTTGTTGTTATGGAAATGTGATGCTCCCATCTAATAATGTCAATATCAGCCTTTCATTTTTAAAAATAGGTACCTATAAAAGGAACACTTACTAAATCTGCTGAAGGATCAGATTGTTGTTTTTTTTCTCTTCAGTTGGAAGAGCCATTGGGACTTTATCTGAATAATGTCATTGTCAAGATCTAGCCTACTTCAAGTAGTGCTGAGTTGCATACTATTTAAATGCACAAGTAAAGGTGACTTTTATCCTGTAAAAAATAAGATCCTGTTAAATGGCAGCAGAATTTGTCCTATGAAACACATTTTTCCTTCCCAGGGGCTTTTTTGATAATTCAAAAGACATCTGGTGATGATAATGTTGTCTGGTTTTAAAAAAAAATGTTCTAGACTGTCACACATGAATTTTGCAGCTGTTCATAATGATTTTATTAGTAAAAGAGTAGAAATATTAAAGATGTCTCTGGTTACATTGGATAACAACAATTGAATGTATGCCTTATGACAGCATAGTACATTATTATGATTAGGTCTACTTCTTTTTCTACCTGCCAACTGTTTCCCTAAATTGGCAGGTAATATACTGTTAGTTATAAAGCAAGAATAGACTAGAAAGTGTATGCATGAACATTTACTCGTGTTAATGTCTCTAAATATAGATTTAGAGAGCTTGCCTACAATTTAATTATCCCCACTTTCTTCTCATACAAATTTTCCATTAATAGTGCTTGGTACCTTGAAAAGCAAACTGATATTGTAGCACATTGAAAATTATAGATTGGCAATTATTGAGGGGTGGCTAGAGGTAGGTTGACACCTAAAGACTGATTTTCTGATTATTTTTTTCTCTCAGAGCACGCATTCAGCTTGTGTTCGCCAAATACAGAAGACTGCTCATTGATATTGGACTTCTGTTTTCACTAATTATTTCAGGAGTGGTAAAAAAGATGCTGAATTAGGTTAATTTTTTTAATTGTTCCTAGTTTTCTCAAGTATTTTACTACTTCCATTTTGTTATTTGAAAACTTGCATAGGATATCCATAAAGTTATTAGGAATTAAGCTCAATTCAAGGGAGTCCAATTTTATTTTTATTTTTCAATTGTTCCATATAAGGGCACTGAGCTGATAGGACTGTAATGATTACTAAGGGTTGTACTATTCATTATGTCCCACATGCGCTATGGGTGAGCTTTTGTGTACTAGCAAGATTACAATTTAACAGGATGAAGAGCAGTGGTATCGACAACAAACTGTCATAACATCAAAATAACTCATCAACATAAAAATGCTGCCGTTATTTCCTTGTTTCCGAACATCTGACTAAAATATGTAAGTTGTGGCATTTACATGATGAAGTCATCAAACATGTTTAGTCCTTGGTCCTCTACCTTGCAGATGCTATACACGAGGAAACCTTTGCCTACTGTAATATTTGTACTGTAACTTTATCTTATAGTTTAATATTTCATTGTAGTTGATAATTATAGTTTGCTATAAATCATCCCACAATGGGAACCTGTAATTCCATTTCTCGTCATAAACCAGAATGTGCCAACTTGGCCTGTTACCTCCTCTGGTTTAAAAGTACAATTTCATGGTTTTCATGTAATGACAAATTGGTGTAAGAAATCACAAAAATATTATATTATAATTAGATAAAAATATGTCCTTTATTTTAGAAAGCTGTCCTTTAGATTTATTTATTTTTCAGAAACTCACTTCTGTCCTTTATTTTACCCATTTAACTTTTACCATGCAAATTCTACCCTTTAATGCAGTCTTTCACATTCCTGTGAAAAATATAAAATTTGAAATTTCTTTTTAAATCAGATTTACGTACACTATTTGAAATTAGATATTTTTATGATAGCTTTTTTAAAATATATTCTTTGTTTTGTGTTATAACAATAAATAATTTTTGATTCTTATGAACCTCTTCTAAATAAGCCCCTTTTTCAAGTTTGTCCTTTATTTTTTCCAAGAAAATATGATCACTACAATTATTATGTGAGAAAGACATGAAACAAGGCTCAGTTTTGATCTAATAAACACCAAACATGGATTAATGTATCAAAAGAAGCTGTAAAATTATTTCTTTGCAGGACTTAGCATGATAGCCAAACATATTCTTGGCCATTGTTGTGCATTGTTTTTGGACTTGTCTGTAATTCTAGCAGGAATCAAATTTCACCTTTATATTTACTGTGGATATATTCATGAAGTCCAAGTGTTTTCCCCTTTTCATTGTAACCAAGTCTCCATCTTTATCTATTATAGTGAGGGAAAGAAGTATGTACGTATTATAACTAATTACAATAATTGCTGATATATATCTCAAGCAGTCATGTTCTATTTCCTTTTCCAAGAATTAAAAGATGGAAAGGCCTTTTGTTGTGTCCAATTAGAAAATAACAGATGAGCCAGCAGCCTAAGATTAGTTGAGTAACTGTTTTGAGGGAAGATCATACCTGTTCCGGACTAGCAGGCTCGTAGCCTGCAAATCTGATTGGCCCGCTGATAACCGATCGTGATTGGTCGCCATAGACTGATGCGATTTGCCAGTAAACGGGCTACCGCGATTGGCCCTGCCAAGAGCGGCAAACTCAAATCGCCTTCATTGGCTGCCTAGCCGCAGCCAGCCCTATATAAGGGGCTGCTGCAGCTGGGGTTAGTTGCTCAGATCTGAAGTCACAAATAAAGAGCTGTTGTTACTATCTGAGTCTTGCCTTCGTTCTTGAACCGTCCTCCCAGATCTAACAATACCACCTTAGGTCTGTGCCCTTCATCTTTATTTCTCTTTGTTCCTTGTTTCAAGTTAGCCTCTGTTTTTACCATTGTGCTTCTCTTACACAAAAATACATCCTCTGATTCTTTCTTCTTCACTTCCTCCAAGGATCTTCTTTTGAACAATCATGGATTTTCCATAAAAACTGCTTTAAGAATTTCATGTAAAGCAAAAGGTTGAGGTTACATTTCTTCTGTATTTTACAGCACTGAAAACAGTTGGAAGTCATCACTTTTTCTTTTTTTTAAGTCTTTGCACTTTTTTCTCTCTTTCTCTTTTTTTTCTTCTGTATTTTATTTTATAATGAAACTTAACTAATTCCTCAATCGGCCTTCAATTGAGAGAAACTTTAAAGAGGCTTTTGGAGAACACAGGATTCCTCTCGAGAGGGAGATGGGATACAGGATACCTTTTTCTGTACATTTTCTATAAATCTTTTAAAGACAAAAAGTAGTTTTGCAATATTTGAGCTGCCTTATAGTGTCTGTTTTGCATATGTGCTAAATTTGAAATTGTTATGTGAAATCCTTTGCTGTGAATAAATATACTGTATATATGCATATTTCTATGCATGTATTTATATATGTGTGCATGTGTGTATGTGTATATATATACACACATGTTTGTGTATATATGTATACATACACATATACATATATGCACGGTATATATATGAACATGTGTGTACACACACACATATATAACTATATATATATAACTATACTAGCTCGATACCCATTCTTTGCTACGAAATTATGTGGTTGGGCTTAATTTTGGGGGAGGAAAATAAGGGGGGGGGGGAATTCTGCCTCTGCCTACCAGCATCCATGGGTATTCATCTGGCTAGCGTCCTGTCAGTGTGTGAGAGAGTTGAGGGCTCTTTGGAAACTGAAACAGTATTTGCTGTGTGAGCAAGGAGACAGCAAGGAGCCTGGGCGTGGCTTAGTTCAACTGTTCTGTACTAAAGATGCTTGCTGCTGTGAAACTGAAACTCCTCTGCTTGTGTTTTGCAGGGGGGAGAGGGAGTAGAACTCCTTAGCATCAGAGCAAGTTAATAGTAATATATGAAATACTAATGCTCTGATGGTCATTTCAAAAAATCCTTTCTTAGCGAGCACATAGAAGCCAAGAGGAACATACATGCCAAATTTCAAGTTTGTAGGCTTTACGGTTCTGGAAATTTTGTGACAATGCATAAGTGGTATTTCACTTTGTGTGTGTGTGTGTGTGTGTGTGTGTGTGTGTGTGTGTGTCTGTATGCAGGTCTTGGTGTGTTCGGGTCTTTTCCCATGTAAGATTGAGAGTATCTTGGTGACGTTTTGACGAGGTCCCACTCGCCATCTTCAGGCTGGTGCTTTTGGCTTTGTGCTTGTGCGAGCAAAGCGTGATCGGAGCTGCCATCTCTCTTTAAATACTGGTGGGGAGGTTGGCTGTGTTGTTATTTCTTAATTGGTTGATGGAGTTGATGTTTGCAGATTGGTTGGCTTTTTCGTAAGAACATGTGTGGCTGAGGTCTTGGCTGTGTGTCTATCAGCCTCCTGTGTTGTAATGACCTGGGTAATGGGCTGTGTGATGACCTTTTGAGTTCTATTGTTGTGACATCCTGGGTCTTGTGCTGTAATCTCCTGGGTTGTTGGCTGTGTTGTAACATCCTGAGGTTTTGTGGTGTAACCTCCTAAGTTTCGTGATGTGATATCCTGAGCGGGTGGCTGTGATGGGATGTTCTGGGTTTTGGTTTGGCTCCGAGTTTGAGGCCTGGCTATGTGTCCATGGCGTGTGTCAGTTTGCTGGGTTTGGGAGTTGGGGTATGTGGCAGCTGGTGATGCAGCTGTGATCTGGTTTCTGGATGGTGGTTGTCTTTTGTCTATGGGGTGCGTTTGTGTTTGAGTCTGGTGAGGGAGATTGGTGGTGCCGTCATGTGTTGTTTTGGGTCCAGTGTTGGTTTTTGTGGCTGGTTAAGGGCTAGTTTCCAGATGTCTGGTAGGCGGGAGATATTATCTCGTTTATTCATGTTGTGGGGGTGTTTCTCTATTTTGATGGCTTCCCTGATTATTCTCTTGTTGAAGTGTTCAGTATTGGAGATTAATTTGGTTCCCTCAAAATTAATTTCATGTCCTGTGGCTTTAAGGTTCTGGAAAAGGGAGGAAGTATTTTCTTCTTTTCTGAATGTGTTCTTGTGTTCTGCGATGCATGCATTTATTCTCCTGTTGGTTTGTCCAATGTATGTGTCTGAGCAATTGTTGCATGGTATTTCATAAACTCCTTGGTTATCTAGCTGGATCTGCAGCTGTGGGACCTCGTCGAAACTTCACCAAGATACTCTCAATCTTACACGGGAAAAGACCCAAACACACCAAGACCCGCATACCTGTATCCATGAAAATCTACGAAAACAAATACACACACACACACAGACACACACACACACACACCACATGCTTTTTACACACACACACACACACACAGGTGTGTATGTGTGTGCGTATAAAGCAGAATCTACTGATCAAGCTACTAAAAAGATTCTGCTTTCCAAAAGAATTACATGAAAAAAGGTAACTCTTCCCTTTAAGTCGCTTAAAGATATGCATTTAACATTTAGTTTTAATGCTCTTCGCTTTCATGTGTTGATGCTAAAATAGTGATGGTTTCGATTGATACGACAGAACATCTTACATGGAGATGAATCTAAGATGACCTATTGGCACCATATATCTTGTTTGAATGAACAGAGTTCCTCCATTTTTGCTGAGAGACCATGTAATTTTGGAGTTAATCCAATGATTAACTCCACATATAGATTTGTGATTTAGGTTATTGGAAGGAAGTATTTGTTACAAATATTGACATTTCTTGGCATGCTGTTAGTAGTTTATCTCCTGCTTGATTTTTTTAAAACAGGACTAAATTTTCCCGTTATTCCAGGTGTTATTTTACTTCCAGTGTGAACTTTTCTACCTCCTATAATCAATACTTTTTGGAAGGGAGTTGTTATCCCAAGATGCTGTATGTCAGCACAGAACAATTCAGTTTCCTAATAGTAAGAAAATATTAATATTAATAATAAATATTAGCTGGCCTTGCAACATAGTATTTCGCAGCCTAAAACTCTTTAGTATTTTAACCAACCATATTCATTCAGTTAATTAGCACTAGTTATGAATTTATATATCTTCATTATTCTCTTTCACTCGTCTTATTTTCTTCCCTTAATCACTCAGCCTTTATGGCCTTTGAGCATTTCCAGTTTTGAGGATTTGCTATCACTATCAAATGCTTATTTTTTTTTAATAAAGGTTTTTTTTCCATTTTGATAAACTTGTAGATCCTGCCTAAGTCTGCAAGCACTACTGTGAAGAGATGATGTCATATTTGGTCACATAATGATTGTAATTGTAAAGCTTAGTTAATTAGCTGTATATTTAATAATATATGTACCAAACTTCCAAGATTTGTGGTAGGAGGGTGATATATAAGCTGTAGACAGCAGACTAGTTTGTACAAGAAGAACACAGACAGGAGATACAAGTTTCTCTTTAGATAATTACACACATCGGTTCTGACTGCATTCTCTTTTATAACATTAGCTAATTTTGCCAAGGTTTAATAGGCAAACCACCCTATTTTTAAAATTTTCCTTTCCAAATGTAAATGGCATTGACAGTACACTCCTTACGAAATGACAAACTGTCTTGAATATTTGTCTTCCATAAGTAAACAACTTAAAAAAAATTCCCTCTGTATCTTTTAATTGTATGGATGCTTACGTTATCCTGTTATTTCATATGGACTCTAATCATCAGGCCAATTATTTGTGACAGTTTCATTCCGCTCAATTATTTTCAAAGAACATAATTATCTCTATCATGTGTGCTGAAACATAAATATCAGCATTAAGACTTGAACCCAACAAACTCTTTGGTAAAAGGCGCTCAGTTCAATTAGGATTATTTATTTATGCTATGTTATTATAAAGAGCCCTTATTACCAAGAACACAGCCATCACAGTCTGTGACAAGTGTCTTTGGCCTGAACAGCAGGAATGGGTGTGCTAAAATCATGTGGGGTGGCACTATCTTTTCTGTTTCTAGTGTTTTCATACAGGCACTTCTAGATGCCAGCTGGTATCATTTCCTGCATCTTCCTTACCAGCTGGTGTTACCTTTCTTTCAAATCAAAAAAGGGGGTGACAAATTGCTCTTTCTCATCAAGTTGTAGCTATGGGCATTGGGGTGCAAGAAGGGAGAAAAGAGAGTCTTCTTTCTTCTTAGTCTACACAGTGTTGGATACAGTATAATCTACAGTGTAGTCTACACAGACTACCTGTTGGATGTATCAGTTATCCTCAACGTAATTTAAAAGAAGGAAAGAATTTCTCTTGGGATGTTAACAGAGATCATATTTCTCTTCTCACAAAAATATGCATAGGTTCAATGCTAAAGCTCTTGAAAATTGGCAAAAGTTGGTGGTTTACAACATTCATTCATTCATTCATTCATTCAATTTCGATAGCCCCTCAACTCAACCAAGTGACTCACGGATGGATAACTGACAGTAACCTGAATACATTTCTCTGTGTTGATCTTTTCATCATCTGGATTATCTTCTTTGCAGATCTGTACCCCAGATTTGGTGGTGTTCTTGTCCTGCTCAAATCAACGGCTCCAAGAACGCCTAATGAAGCGCGCTGAACAGCAGGGGAGGCCAGATGATAATCTGAAAGCCACACAAAGACGCCTGACTAATTTCAAGCAGAATGCTGTTCCGCTGGTGAAATATTTCCAGGAAAAGGGTCTGATCGTGACTGTAAGTTTTTTAATCTATATGTTTGATAAATCAATTTTGGCTAGCAAAATTCATGACCTAGAAAAAGATTGTCTCATTTTGAGAATAACTGTTTACATCATTAAACATTTTTTTCATGTTTGATTGTGGACTTCTGCAGTCAAAACTCTCACAGACTGAGAGACCCCAGTTGATTTTGTAGCTGTTTCATGCTCACCTGTATGTATAATTTATACAGCAATTGCTTTTTGGATCAAAGCCCTTTCTATTAGAATATAAATGTTTTTGAGCCATCACTGTTGCCTTACAACACTTACAAAAGTTCCTCTCAGAGAATCTGGTAAGTCATTTGATGAAGAGTGGCGTCATATAGAAATGGTCTGTGTTAATCCATTTTAGCATTTGGGATCAACAGAAGAAAAATTGTGGCCAAATTTAGAGATGCTATAAGCTAGCTCAGTATTTCTCAACCTCATCAGCTTTAAGATGTGTACACTTCATTCATGCTTGCTGGAGAATTCTGGCAGCTGAGGTTCACACGTCTGAGGCCAGGAAACACTGAGTTATAGAATACATTTTGAGCTGGACATTAATTTGAATAAATACAGGCATTCTGGTAATATGAATTACAGCTAGTCCTTGTTAAATGGCTGCAGCAAGCAATAATTTTTTTCCCCATATATGGCCAGTCTTCACATTAATGACCCTCAGAGATCTGTAAAACAGGGGAAAACTGAAGTAAAATCATAAGCCCAGTTGTAGTTTCAATTAGCAACTATTTCATTTTATGACTGATTTGCTGGTCCCAATTCTTGTCACTAAGTAAAGACTGTATGTTGAATGTATAGTACAGCTTATTTTCAAATTCTGTTTGGCATTACAGTACTTTTATGCCGCAGTTATAATACTGTCCAGAACTCAAAAGCAAGAGTCAGTAAGTCTGGAAAACTAATGTTTCATACTTGCTATATAGCACAAGACAAAGCATTGGAATGAAAATATGGCTCTTGTTTAATTTAAAATATTCTTGTAAGCAATAAATATATCCTTAGATGTAGAACTGGAAATAAGTCATAATGTTGATCTTGTTTGTAAAAGAATGGATTGCTATAAGATGAATTCTGTAGCTCTTTCAAATCAATGCTTCTTTATAAAAGAAACCAGAAGTGCCAAGCAAGCAGCTCGGTGAAATATTATAGGAGAACAGGCTGAGAGCAGCAAAAATGAAATTTTGTCCAGAAAGAGATCTATCAAAAGGCTGGAATATCTGTAGGAGTCTGCAGAAAGATTTTTTTTTTTAATAAAAAATTTATTTGGGTTTTCACAAAACATAATACAAGTAAAATTTCTTTTTTTGAGAATAGCATGGTCCCGGGTTATCACTTCTCCATACAGACACAAATTCAATTTCATATTCATCTTTGTGTTCTATTCCATGTCTTATTACTATTTTAACATTTTCTCAATAATTTTTCCCTTCCCTTAGTTTTCCCTTCCCTTCCCTTCCCTTATTACTATTTTAACATTCTCTCAATAATTTTTCCCTTCCCTTAGTTTTCTCAATCTTACTTTTAATTATCTCATTCCTTTCTAAATTCAATTATATATATCCTTTTCTAAGTTTCAATACCTTTCTAGTCATATTTATACTTTTGTCTGTCCTGTTTCAATTTCATATTTTCTTTTCTCATTAAACAAAATTTCCCTCTGTAGTTACTAATTGGAGTATGACACCTTTGTATCTTTTAATTTTTATCCATTCAACTCTTATTTAAACTTCAATTTATGCGTTTACAACTATAACATTCAATATAACACATAACTTCCAGTTGAATTCTGCTTGGTAGATTCTTAAAATACGCACTAAGTTCTTAAAGAGAAAATATATATAATAATAATAAATAAAATACTTATTCTATTCCAATTCAGTTCTATCATTAATGTTAGTTATAATCTTTGACATTCCTTTTCAATAGGATATCATACTTCTAGGAACACTTATAATATTTCCATAATTTTTCATGTTTCTTTCATATTCCTCTTCACTTAAATTTTTATAACACATTTATAATAATTAAAATGTTCCCCTCCTTTCCTAATTTCATTCTCTCACTCTCTTTGTTTCATTTATTTATTAAACATTCAATTCCATTTCAATGAGTATTTTATCTATCATTTTAATCACACTTGTTTCATATTTTCAGAGTTCATTTCTATTTCTAATATAACAATACTATCTTATGTACCCTTGCAGAATCCCCCTTTCAATTAAGTTTTCACCCAATATCTCTGTGTCTTGTACATTTTCCCTGTTTCTCTATGTCCTGCGCACAATCGCAGATTTCGGTCTGTCGCCGAAGAAGCTCAAACTGGATCTCTTCAGCTCTTGTGAAAAGGGGGAAGAAAACCATGATGGTTCTGACTTAAAGCTGTATCCCAATTTTGCTTTGCTTAGACAGTTCAGTTAATTAACAAACAAATCAAACCCTTTAATCTCTTTTCTTTGATAATTACAGTTGAACCTAGTGAAAAATTCATCTAGCATGGATGGGAAACTTCTGTTATTCCCAAATTACCTCTTCTCACAAACAATTGGTCATATTGGTTGGAAACGATGAGTTGCCGACAACAGCTGAAAGGCTACACTAATGCTGGGGTTTTTTTCTCTCTTCCTGCAAATCAAAGAGCAAATTAGAAAGCAGTTATAATGTTTTCTTTTTAAAAAATCCTGGCTTTAGACAAAAACCCATGTCTATACTGACTTAACAGCCTCAATGGATTTTACTTTGTTTTATTTATTTATTTTATTTATTTGATTTGTCAATCGTTTACAAGATAATAAGTATAAGGATAAACATAGTTAGGAATACATGAAATAAATACATATAAGAAAAATAAAAGAAACAATAGGACAGGGACAGTAGGCACATTGCTTCGCTTATATTTTTGAGACCATACCAAAACAAACAAAACAAAATCCCCAAATATAACACTGAAAGAGGCAATTGTCTTGTGATTCTTTTGAAAATATTTGATTGCGCCACTATCTAATTATTGTATTGGAAAATAGTTTTTCAAAAGCTCCTTCTTTAACCCAAGCAGCAGAGCAGGCTCAAATAAATAAATAAGAATTAAATATGGTCATGCCTACATCAAAAGTTCAGATACTAGACAAAGTAATACAGTATAACATAATACAGTTTGAAATAGGTGATTCTCTGCTTGGACATTTATATTTTATGGGCTATATATAGGCAGTCCTTGAGTTTTGACCTCAATTGAACCTAAATTTTCTGTTGCTAAGCAAAATTATTTGTTACGTGAATTTTGCCCCATTTTACCATTTTTCCTGCCACAGTTGTTAATTGAATAACTGCAGTTTTTAAGATAGTAATGTGGTTATTAATACGAGTCGGTTGCCAAGCATCCACATTTTAATCACATAACCATAGGAATGGTGCAATGGTCATAAGTGTGCAAAATGGTCATAAGTCACTTTTTTTAGTGCCATTGTAACTTTGAACGGTCACTAAATGAACTGTTGTAAGTCAAAGACTATCTATAATCATTATTGTTATAGTTACTGACCAGCATTTGTAGAATTGTTATAAAAAGTTACAAAGTTCAAATGAAAAAGCACAAGCATTTCTAAAACCAATAAAAAGAATAATAAATTATTCATAATAATCCTATATAAATAGAATCTTAATTTTTAAACAATTTCAAGAAATAGTAAAAAGAGCAAGACTGTAAAACTGCTTTAAAATACTAAAAGCTTGCTTACTAAATGCTAAACTGCTCAGCATATATAAAAAAAAAGCAAACTTGCTAGGATGAGTGAGTGGTGAGGTGTAAATTAAATTATATATTTGAAGGATCCTAAAGCTTGAAGTATTAAAAGATTAAAGATCCAATTCCAAAGAAGGGCAATGCAACAAAAGTTCAAACTACCGCACCATTACACTCATTTCACATGCTAGTAAAATTATGCTCAAAATCCTACAAGCTAAACTCCAGCAGTATGTGGATCTAGAACTACTAGAAGTACAGTCAGTCAAAGAGGCAGAGAAATCAAATTGCCAACATATGCTGGATCATGGAGAAAGCTAGTGAGTTCCAGAAAAACATCTACTTCTGCTTTATTGGCTATGCTAAAGCCTTTGATTGTGTGGATCACAACAAATTGTGGCAAATCCTTAAAGAGATGGAGTACCAGACCATCTTTTTTTTTGTAAAAATTTTATTTGGGTTTTCATAAAACATACAATTAAAATATTTTTTTGAGAACAGCATGACTCCAGGTTATCATTCCTCTATACAGACAAAAACTTGATTACATATTCATCTTTTCTTTCTAATCATTATATTTATAGTTTTGTCCGTCCTATGTACAATTTTGTATTTTCTTTTCTCATAAAACAAGACTTCCCCTGTAATTACTAACTGGAGTGTAACACCTTTATATCTTTAAATTACTGTCCATTCAAATTTCATTTAAGATTTAATTTATATCTTGACAATTATAACATTCAATTTCTAACCTCTATTTTATAACATATAACTCTTATCAACCGAATTCTTCTTGGTACATTTCCTTAGAAATACACACTAGGTTCTAAAATATACAGTTATAACATTCCATTTCATATAATTTATCAACCAAGTTCTATTTGGTACATTCCCTTAAAAATCAATAAATTCTAAACAGAAAAGAAAGTAAAGTAATTAATAGAGTTGTTATTCTATTCAAATTCATCTTAACATCTGATATTCATATTTCTTTTCAATTATATTTCAATAAATCATTAATAACAGTTAAATATTACCATCCTTTCCCACTTTCATTCTCTTATTCTCTTTATTTCATTTAGTTACATTCCATTACATAACAGTACCAATTTTATCTATTACTTTAATCACCTATATTTCATATTTTCTATATTCATTACTATTTGTAATATAACAATACTATCTAATGTACCCTTGCAGAATCATCTTTCAATTAAGTTTTCACCCATTATCTCTGTGAATCCTTGTACGTTTTCCCTGCTTCTCTATTTCCTGTTTCTGTCCTTTATAACTTCTTCTCCTTTCCATTTTCCCCCTCTTCTCCCTCACCTTTTTGACCCCCTTTCTCTCTAATTCTAATTCTCCTTTCTGTAATCCTCTCTTCTGCTTCTTCCTAGTATTGTAATTACTTTTCAAGCTATTCTTTTTTTTTGGTTGTTTTTTCAGATCTTAAGTTTTTCACTCCCTTCCCCCCACCTTTTCCTTTTTAACCCCACATAGAATTACTTGATCATTAAAGATAGCTTCTTCTTTGTCCCGCCCTTCTTGTTCTGCAAGCATTTCTTGTTGTTTTTCATAGTTCAAAATCTCCATTTCTAAAAATTGAAATATGAAGCCAAAAGAACCTCTTCCCTCTTGTGAATCTTCTTTCTGCTTTTTAAGTTCCATTTTTAGCTCTTCAAGGAGTGATGCCATTTTAAACACTTTTAAACAACCACCCGATTAATTTTAGTCCTTAAAATCCAACAACCAAAATTCCAAAGATCACCAAGTAATCCAAATAATCCAAAGCTGTTTCTTCTTGCTTCTTTTTTCCACTTTCTCTTTCCAGAGGTTCTGTTATCTTTTAGCAAAGTTTTAATTACAATGTATCTTTTAGGAGTCTTGTTAAAATTTCACTGTTAATTCTTTTTAATTTCAGGTGGTCTTCTCCATTTTTTCCAGAGCCCACCCTTTTCTTTTCTCTCTCTCTCCTTTCCTCCTTTTAAAGGCTTTAAAATATCCCAAAGTCTTTATTATCCCTTTGACATTTTATTTTCAGCTTAAAATTGCCTATTAATGTCAAAGTGGATTTATATCAGTTTCGTGCTTAGATCTCTTCTTAGTTTTTAAAGCCAATTACAGCTGTCAATATGAGAAAAAAAACATCAAATCTTTTCCCTTTCCTCTCTCTTTCACTGCTTCAAAAATCTTCTTTGGGAACAGTATTATTCTTTATAGTTCAAAACCCAGGGTACCTTGTATAGTTGCTTTCTCAATTCGACCTGGTTAGTCAAAACTTTATCCTTCATCTTCCTCCTGCACAATCTTGTCCAGTCAGGAATCTTTTTTGAGGTGGCCATTTCTGACCACCGCTTCAACCGCCTTCAGGAAAGGGAGTAATGGCCAGCTGAGGAGGAGAGATGCGGCTCTCCTCAACCCTGCTGGGGGTTGAATCTCCCCATTCTTCATCACCTCTACAGGGTGGCTATAGCCTGAAATCCAAGCAGATGGGGTGGTCTGGCGGCGAGCACGGATCAAAACCGCTCACGATCGTGGATTTCAGTCCATTGCTGAAGAAGCCCAAACCGGAGGTCCGGGAGTACCAGACCATCTTATTTGTCATTTGAGAAACCTACATGCAGGTCAAGGAACAACAGTGAGAACTGGACATGGAACCACTGATTGGTTCAAAATTGGGAAAGGGGTTTGGCAAGGCTGTATACTGTCGTCCTGCCTATTTAACTTATATGCAGAGCACATCATGAGAAAGGCAGAGCTAGATGAATCAAAAGTTGGAATTAAGATTGCTGGGAGAAATATGAACAACCTTAGATATGCAGATCATACCACTCTAATGGCAGAAAGTGAAGAGGAACTAAAGAGCCTTTTGATGCAAAGGAGAGTGCAAAAGTTGGCTTGAAACTCAACATTAAGAAAACTAAGATCATGCCATCTGGCCCTCTCAATTCCTGGTTAATAGCTGGGGAAGAAGTGGAGGTAGTGACATGTTTTATTTTCCTGGGCTGAAAGATCACAGCAGATAGAGATTACAGCAGTGGTGGTATTCAGCGGGTTTGCACCGGATCAAGCGAACCAGTAGCAAGAATTTGGCATGGGTTGCTGAACCGGTAGTAAGTTCTGGCTGGCCACGCCCCCGATCCAGTCGCCCTCCTGCCTGATGCTCACTTACCCGCCTGCCTGACATTCGCCTACGATATTTCTTTTTTTTTTTTCCCTCCTGACAATTAGCTCTGCCGGGATTCCCCTTGCTGAAGCCCAGGAAGGCAAAAAATGCAGAGAGGAGCTCAGCACCTCCCCTCCATTTTTTGCCTTCCAGAGCCCCAGAGGAGCCTTAGGGGAGCAAAAATGCCCCCCAGAGGCTCCTCTGAGGCTAGGGAGCTCCCAAAATGGAGCTTGGAGGGATGCTGCATGCCCCTCCCATGCTTTGTTTTTTTTCCTTCCTGAGCCTTAGGGGAGCAAAAACACCTCCCCCGAGGCTCCTCTGAGGCTAGGAAGCTCCCAAAAATGGGTGGGGGAGGCAAAAAAGCAAACAAAAAAGCCACACCCACCCAGTCACATGGCCACACCCACCAAGCCACACCCCAGAACCAGTAGTAAAAATTTTTGAATCCCACCACTGGATTACAGCCAAGAAATTAAACAACATTTGTTCCTGGGAAGGAAAACTATGGAAAATCTAGTAATCATACTAAAAAGCAGAGACGTCACCCTGCCAAGAAAGTCAAGGCTATGGTTTTCCCAATTGCAATGTATGGCTGTGAAAGTTGGACCATAAGAAAGGCTGAGTGCCAAAGAATTGAGCCCTTTGAAGTATGGTACTGGAGAAGACTCCTGTGAGTCCCTTGGACTGCAAGGCGATCAAACCAGTCAGTCCTAGAAGAGATCAACCCTGACTGCTCTAGAAGGCCACATCCTGAAAATGAAACTCAAATACTTTGGCCACCTAATGAGAAGGAAGGACTCACTGGAGAAAAGCCTAATGCTGGGAAAGATTGAGGGCAAAAGAAGAAGGGGATGACAGAGAATGAGGTGGCTGGATGGGGTCACTGAAGCAGTAGGCGTGAGCTTAAATGGACTCCAGAAGAAGGTAGAGGACAGGAAGGCCCAGAGGAACATTGTCCATGGGGTCACGATGGGTCGGACATGACTTTGCAACTAACAACACCAAAAGATTAAAGGAGTTATTGTTCTCTTTCTTTCTCTCTCTCCCCCTCCTTCTCCCTCTCCCTCTCTCCCTCCCTCCCTCCCTCCCATCTTTCTTTCCCTCTCTCCCCCTCTCTCTATGTGCGTGTGCCAGATACCTTAAAAGTGTTCTTTAATTCTGCTGAAATATTTACAATAGCATTTTCCAAGAAGATAATACCAATTAAAGGAATAATGCCCTAATTCCATTGTAAAATCAAGAGAAATAATCTATTAAATGATTAGTTAACTATATCTTGGAGCACTATGATGTTATGGCAACCATTTGCTTTCCTGTTCCAGCTATAGCAACAAAAATGAAAAATGAAAGTTGTTCAACCATGTAATTAAAGTTTTTTTTAAAAAGAAGAAGCTAACTACAGTACATTGGGATTCATAAACCCAGGATATGCAAAGTATTGTTCCTGAAGAATCTGTTTATAAACAAACATGCTCAGATAAACCAACAAACAAAACCTGCATCTTTGCAACTCCTCTTTGAGATGCAAAGGTATAGATTTTCAAAGTACTGTTCTTCCTTGATTAAGGGGGGAAAACCTTTCATTTTTCAAGCAATCAATAACATTAAAAATAGACCACAGAGAAAAAATTCAGTAATGATTAGTAATAGCAGCTATAAGTTACCTTTGATATCAAAAGTATGACTTTCAATACCAATTGTGCAGAACATAAACAAGAGGGTATTATTTCAGTTTTGTCCTGTTGACTACTAACAGCCATCCAGCTGAGTGCTGTGGCAACACAATTGTTAGACTGGCCTTCTGTTGAGTGTTTTATCTAGGGCTAGTTGAAGACATTCTTGGTTGTTTTTAATATTTTGCTCAATGCTACAGCCCTAGTAAGGTTTTGCCAACTAATTATTGGACGCTATAGTCTCAGCCATTAGTTACTTTAAAAATAAAGCAGGACTGAATGATGGCAGATCTACCGATTTCATTTGGGAAGTTACATCTTCTTTCCTCATGTTAAGAATTTGGTGTCAAGAAGCCAGAGCTAAAACTTCCAATTTTCCAAGAATACTATACAGCTTTTTGAATAGTTTGAACTACAGATTTTCCTTAGACTTTCAGCAAGGAAGATTTATTTATTATAAATTATAAAGAGCCTCAGTGGTGCAGTGGTTAAAGTGCAGAATCGCAAGCTATGTCTTCTGTAGTCAGCTGCATGCAATTTGGCAGATCAAATCTCATCAGGCTCAAAGTTAACTCAGCCTTCCATCTTTCCGAGGTGGGTAAAATGAGGACCCAGATTGTTGGGGGCAAGATGCTGACTCTGTAAACCGCTAAGAGAGGGCTGTAAAGCACTATAAAGTGGAATATCAGTCTTATTGCTATTGCTATTTATTTAATATAAAAAGACTGAGCATTGCAGTCTAAAACAACTGTCAGGCACCAGTTTTGGGAATGTTATAAAACAACTATACTATGCATTTTAAAGATAAAGATTAGGTATTACAGCTTTTCTAAGGATGTTTCAAATAAAGAAACTCTTTTCTTTGCATAGAAAAGATAGAAATTGTGTTTGTGAAACTTAAAAGATAGCATTATATTGTAGAGTAGATTCAGGAGGCATTACATCTAGGAATATTTCTCTGGCAGTTATAAGTTTCAGTTTGCCAAGTGAAAATGATAGAAATGGTATTAGGTTTCCCAATTACTTTTAGTACTCTTCATGTTTTCTTTGTAAAATTCTTTTAGAAAAATAAGGGAATTATACCTCTTGGAAATAATTTTAATACTGTTGAAGAAGAGTATGTTTTCTGATGTTGATGATGTTTTTTTGCTAGCCGTTTCTGGGTGATGCAAAATAGTAATCAGATCTTGAAATATTGTTTCATCTATCAAAGAGATATCTAGCCTGTTTCTCTTCTCTTTAGTTATATTTTTAGAGGGTTTTTTGTGTGTTAGAGAAAGATGCATCCTTTAAACAGAGTATGCTTTAGCTCTGACTTGTAAACTTTCTGAATCATATTTATCCTTTTAAACAGCAATAGAGAAATAATCTCTAGTTAAGCATAAAAAGGAAAGTCAACTTACAAGATATAAAATGACAATGAATGAATATGAAGAAAAGAAATACATGAAATGTATAATAATGCTTAATAACATATAATAATAATGTTTAATTACTGTATGTGTCAGAAAACAGATGTGTAAAATAGACACAAGGCCTACTGCCCCAAATATCCTTTATAAACAGACCATTATTAATTGATTGGTTGTTTATTTTATATTCCTAACACTGCTTTACATGGTTGTATCTTTCCATAATTGTCACATCTCTTTTCTAGTGGAAATTTAGAAAGTGGAATTATTTCCAGCAATAAAATAAATTAAAAAAAGCTTACAGAAATAAGTGCCTTTCACAGAAGAAAAGATTCGCCTTAAGATAAAATTTCCACCCAGTGCCATCTTGTGATTGTGATAGGCGGTAAATAAATAAATAAGGAAATAAAATTTTTGTCTGTCCAATTTTATTCCTTCAGAAGAAAGAGAAGGGTATATCACTGGCTCATGTTGCAAAAAATGCTTTGTGATTATCCTCTTTTTTGGATGTTTCATATATTTTTTTCCAGAACGTTGCATATCACTTGATTAACACTGATATAACTACTTTAAGTTCCATAGTGTTAGATCTTTATGATACTATGTCTTCTAAGATGAGTACAAAAACATTTGATATTATTATAGTATTTTGTTCCCCTTTGATAATTCAAAAAAGAACCTGAAATAACATTATATTCTGGCTATTTCCTTTATTATGTTCTTAAATATTAGGTTGGCAAAATTGAAAGGGATCATTTAGATCATCAATCCCAAAATCCAATTTAGTGCAAGAATCCAAGGTATAACGAAGATTCAGGGATGAATCAATTGAAGCACATTAAGCAATATGCATTTATTCTGAAGTGTAAATTAATTGCATCATAAGGTACTAACCTGATAAATTTAAGAACCTTAGAGCACAAATGACTAGACATTAAATGACTCTAATTTCTGAGAAGGAAAATGTGTTTCCTACAGACTAATAAGTCTGCCATTAATAATTGGGAAGATTGTCAACCAGTTCACAAAGAGATTGATCTGAAGAATCTTGAAACCAATGTAATAATTATTAGGAATCAGCATAGATTGTTTTTTAAAGGAAAAATGCATTATCGTACTAATCAGTTCTATTTTCAACAATCATTTCTTCAGTAGATTGTGGGAATCTTTCAAATGTAATTAATAGATTTTAATTTTACCAAAACGCTTGATAAAATGGTCCATGACATTCTGGTTAGTAAAGTGTGGCATAACAATTAAATGGATGAGTTGGATACAAATGTCCAAGAATGATCTCAAGGGTTTCTCTTACATGTGCTCCTGGGAGTCTTTGTGCCTCTTTCAGGCTTAATTAAGAGTAGGGAATTTGTGAGAGAATTGTGATGAGCATGCTGTGGTAAGACAGGGTTGCTGTCATGTACAAGACAGGATGAAGCTATTTCAGAAGACAAGACAAGAAGCAATGAGTTTAAATTACAAGCGAGTAAATTTTGACTACACAGTGGAGGAAAACCCTAAGAGCTGTTCAACAATAAAACAGATTGCCTTGGCAGAGGGTGGATTCTCTTTCTCTGTGAGGATTTGAACAGAAGGTGAATGGCTAATCTGTTTTTGATGCAGTAGTAGTGGATTCCTACATGGAGCATGGGCTGGAATAAATGATCTCACAAGTATTTCTTATCTCTTATAATCAATGATTCTATGATGAGAAGGAACCGGAATTGCTGTGAAATCAAGACCAGAAGAAACTGCAGATTCTCAGTGGCTAGATAGGGACAAGTCAAAACTAAGTAATACACCTGAAAAAAAGATAGTGGATAATGACAAACTGTCTCTTCTACTAAGCCCTAGAGTAGGGATGGCCCACTATGGAAACTTTATGACCTGTGGACTTCCAACTCCCAGAATTCCTGAACCAGCCCAGGAATTCTGGGTATTGAAGTCCATAGGGCATCAAGTTGCCATAATTGTCCACCCCTGCCCTAGAGAATGTTGACAAATGCAGATGAAAGATGCACAGAATGTTGGCATTTCCCGTCTGCTGCCTGACTTGACTTGTGCAAACTGGTTCTCAAAGGATTTAAATGTCCACATGTAGCTTTTCAGTATTGCTGACAACTCTAGTTCCTTTATTTTTTATTTGGATCTAAGTTCAACAAAATGTTTCCTGATCGCCTGGACCTGATTGCTTAGGACCTCAGACCTTGTCCTGGAACTGCTTGCCATGATAAATTGGTATTCAAGATTCTTTGGCCTCCAGGGTTTGCTGATAACTGTTCTGTGATTCCTCAGTTTCAGCTCGTAAAAGCTTTATTGTTGCTTCTAGCCATAAACATGGATTCCTTGGAAAATGTGTTGAAGCTTCCAAACATTTGTCCAGTCTTTGTATAAATACAGAGATGAAGGATTGCCAGCTTTTTTCATTCGGATAGTGGACCTCCATATACTTTTTGTAGAGCTCAACAGTGCCTTCCTATACTCAGAAAAAAATTTGGTTTCAAGGTTGCTAGTGAAGTTTATTATTGACACATTTATATGTCGAACACATCTATTCAGTTTCCTCTTTAACTGTAAAAACTTTTAAAAGATGTTCCTTTTTGCAAGTAAAATTAATCATTCAATAGCAAATCTGAATCTACACTCAGGGGTGGGCTGCTGGGGGTTTGCAGGGGTTCGTGAGATCCCCTAGCTTAGATTTCTATCTTGCCTATACTGGTAAATTTTCTATGAAAATAATATGTAGATGTACACTTATCTAAAATGCATTTCATTTCTTTTAGAATTTTTTTTATTTTTTATACATCTCTTCAAGTGAGCACTGTGATTCCAGGTTACAACATACATACATAATCATAATTACATTTCTAGCTTTTTTAACCTAGTTTCATATCAAATCATGATCTATTTCATTGATCTTTAAATAAATTTTCACTTTGTTTTTTCAGTTCATTAATCCAGTAACAAAAATATTTTATCCTCAAACATATTTTCCACTCTATATCCCCTATTATTTTCATTTCTAGCTTACCACCTATTTTAAAACAAGAATAAAATAAAACTAATATATTCAGGATCCACATGGTATTTCCCCCCAGTCTACAATAAATCTTATATTTATTCCAGAGATATTCATATAACCATTTCATATATCCTCTTTGTTTCCATTTAGTCAAATTTTACCTATGGAATTTTATTAAATTTTCATTCCTCACTTTTTTTAATCATAATATAATAATCTCATTACAAATACTTTACAATATAATCATTTCTAGTTTACCATATTCTCTGTTTTTCTAATATCCTTTGTATAATCAACTGCATTTTCTATTTCATATCTAGTATAATATGTATACAATAAAAATAAGGAAAAAAATTAATGTTTCCTTTTTGTTTACATTTAACCAAATTTAGCCTATGAAATTATATTTAATTATATTTAATTTTCATTCCTCATAACAATCATAACAATCTCATTGCAAACAAATTATAATATAATCATTTCTAATATCATTTGTGTAATCAATTACATTTCCATTTCCCATTAAATATAATATATGTTAAAAAAAATTAATAATAAAACCATCTTAATTTCTCTTACTCTATCATCATTTTTTAATATAATTACATAATAATTTTACAGTGAGATCTTTTTCCCTTTAATTCCAATTAAGCTTATTTCTTTATTTTTAAAAATGATTATCAATAAATTTTAAACTTCAAAACTCCCCAATCTATATTTCTAAAAAACAACAACACCAAAATACATTTCCTTGTGGTATCCCCCTTTTGTTTTATCTTTTACCCTCATCTCTAAATCTAAATTTTCTCTTTTCTAAGTTTTCCGGTCCTTTCTCTTAGCTCCTCCCCCGCCCCTCCCAATATTATTTTTATTTTCATCTCCCATTCACTTGTTTTTTTTCCCCTCCCTCTCCTGATCTCTCTTTTGCAATTTCTTCTTGCACAGCTTCTTCTTTTGTTTAATCTTGGAAGTATTTCCCCTTTTATTTATCACATCTATCATCAATGTCTTAATTTTAGTTTCTTTCTTGTCTTTTTGCAATGTCCATTGTTCTTTTGGCTTTTTGGGGTAGATTTCCTCTTTCTTTAACTCCTCCTCCTTGGTCTTTCTTTGTTCTTCTGTGAACTGCATTGCCATTTCTAATTTTTCGGTCAATATATCCGGTAGTTCCATGCTCTAAAATGCATTTCAGAGAACCTACAAATCCCACTCCTGGCTGGCCCATCCTCTCCCAGTAGTCCCCATGCGGCCCGTTTTGGATGCAGGTAATTGCAGGCTGTGTATGGACACTCAGGGGGGGGTGAAAAATGGGCCTCCCGGAAGTTCAGGAAGGCTGGAAATGGGCCTTCAGAGCCCGGGGAGGCTGTTTTTGCCCTCCCGGAGGCTTGAGGAAAGCTTCCGGAGCCCAGGGAGGGCAAAAATGCCCCTCCACAATGGTGCAGGAGGCCAACTAGGCCATGCCCACCATGGCCACACACACCCAGCGACCGGGCAGAGAACCCTTTGCTATCATTTTTGAAGCCTACCCTTGTCTATACTATAAAGCCAGGAGAGAATTGTAGGATAGAAGCAACAGAGGTAGGACTGCTATTACTTGACATTTTTAGTTATATTATAGACTTGCAAGAAACAGAAAATAAAGAGGAAGAATTAAAAAAAAAAGTAACTTGAGTTTTAAACAAATTAAACCTTCACTACCCAGAATCATTTAAGCCATGCTTGTCATTATATCGGTAACAAACCCATTCAAAATCAGATTGTAAACATGTATATTCAATTCAAGATTTTAAATCTGGAGTAGCTAGCTGTATCTTTCAAATAAAGCAAAATAATTTTTCATGATGCTTTGTTTCCATAATGCAAAGTTGTTCATAAATCAGTAAATTACAAGTTTTCAGTATATAAAATCTACTTTTATGTTTTAAAATCTAACCATGTATTTCTCTTCCTCAAATAATAATGAGAAGTATGATGTGAACAATAAACCAAAGCAGGATAACTATAGAACAAGTCCAATCATACATGACAGGCAGAGGTGGGATTCAAATTTTTTAACAACCGGTTCTGTGGGTATGGCTTAGTTGGTGGGTATGGCTGGGTGTACATGGCTTGGTGGTCATGTTATTGGCTGGGCGTGGCCAACTCAATATCACTCACATCGAGACATGCATCTACTTGCCTGGCCTCTCATGACTGTGGGGATGCTGCAACAGTCGTAAGTGTGAAAAATGGTCATAAGTCACTTTTCCCAGTGCCATTGTAACTTTAAATGGTCACTCCACACAAGCAAAGTACCAGCAAAGGAGGGGAAAAAAATTCCAGAGACATTCCTGAGACAGGAAGTCTAATCCTGCCAAGAATGTAATAAGTGCTCCCCAAACAAGATTTACCTGAAATGTTCAAATTATGGTTACCTGCGGTCAATTTTTCACATGAATAGAGGTCAAATTTACACTTCCAACCCTAATGTCTTGCAGTGTTTAATGTTGGAGAAAACTCTGACTTTTAGCTAAATGAGGAAATAAGCCTGTCAGGATTTCAAAAATAGTAACTTTCTAGTTGTGCTCATAATCATTTTTATGATAAATCATTTGAATTCCACATAAGGATAGGAATTCTAGGAAAATGAGTGGCTTCTGTTGCCATGACATCTACAAAACTTTATGCAAGAAACAAAGCTAATTTCTGAGGTGTATTTTTAATCACTTGGTCAATAGAGTTTTGCCATTTTCTTTGCAGTACTCTGGAGCGATTGGAAAATATTTTGAACATTTAAAAGATGATTTCACCTCTAGTTGTTTAACCATTGAAAATGTGGAAAATGAAAATGATTTTTTTTGCTTGTAGTTACAGTATCTATTTAAATATAAATTCTTGAAAAACAGTGAACAGAATTTATTCAAAGTTGCTCTTTCATTGTTGAGCTATTAGACTTATTCAGGTGAGGCAAATTTTTCATATTTTATTCAGAATCTGATTTTTAAATCTTGTACACATGATTACTTATATTTTTCTTTGATTTGTTAATCATGATTATTAAATTTGATAAAATTGGATGATAACTGTGCGTATTTTCTTGTTTTTAGAATTATCTTATTTTAAAAGTTTTTAAAAGTTATTAAGGATCTTGAGTTCAGAATTTAGATTGGTTTCTGTGTCTCCCCTCACTTTTTTCTCCTAAAATATAAATATTTAGCATATCAAATTGACAGTATTTGTATGGTTAAATAAATATTATGTTGGCTACATTATTTATTAGTTTAATGGCTGCATATTGTACTGAAAGAGCCCTGTTTGGTGTTTTCACATTTTGGATTAGTTTCATGCTCCTAGGAGCAAGCTGAATGTCTTTACCTGATGAATCTGAAAAAAAGTTAAATAAGAGTGGAAAGCAAAAAAAAACAGGAGAAGGAAATAGCAAATCACTTTCATGGTGTTGCTATAGGTTACTTGGATATACACGTATGGCCAGGAGTCAAGTTCTGTTTTGAAGGAGCTGTAGATCTGTAAATAATTTCGGATGTGTCCTGGTATGACAGCTGCCATGTGATGAGAGATATAAGTAGTCCTCAGCTTACCACTATTCATTCAATGACTGTTTGAAATTGCAGCAACACTGAAAAAAGGAACTGATGATCTGAAGTTATGGCTACGCAGCAACCTTGCAGTGATGTGAACAAAATTCAGGTGCCTGGCAATCCACTCGCCTTTATGACCAATTGGAGGGACCTGCCTATTTTCCCACCCATCCTCCCTCATAGGCTTTCTTGGTCCTACCTTCTCCCCACTGGGGTGCCCACAGGCCTTGGGCCTGCTTCCCACTTAATTGGGTCCCACACCCGTAGGCCTCTTTTCTCTCTCTCTGTCATGATTCACCTCACTTATCTTTTCAGGGAAAAGCACTATGATCCACCAGTTGGCCTTCTTATACAGAGGTTGTGTGATGTTGTCCCAGAGGTGGACACCATTTGGGGTGTAGCTGCAATTCTCAGATTGCAGTTGCGGTCGTTCACACAATGACGTCCATTTCTGGGATATCACCACATGGCCACTAAGTAGGAAGACCATGTGGCAAATCAGTGGTTCTCTTTCTTAAAAGGGATCTGTAGAAAAAGTGAGTGAAGTGAGGTGTGATGGAATAGGGAGGAAGTTCAAGGTTTTGGGACCCAGTGGGATGGGAAGTGGAGCACAGGGTGCCTCAGGAGATATGGGAGAGCCTATGTAAGCTGGGGAGGTGTTGCATTGTGTGCCTGAACCTATACCAGGCCTCTTGGGGCCTCCCCCCATCCCCTGAGACTCTACCTAATGACCCATTGGTCACATAATGACTGCAACTCAGAGTGCAGGAATTGTGGTCAATAAGCAAGAAGATCAGGTGGGCACCTCATTTTACAACTACCATGACTTATAAGCATAATTCTGGGCTCAGTTCTGGTCATTGGTTAACGATCACCTGTATGCTAAATACATGGTCATATATACAGAAATTGAATTGGCATCCTTCAGTCTCAAGAGACTGTGGTATCATATTCTGAAAAGAGGTCCTAAAACAGCATCTAGTGTGGCTAAAAAGGCCAATTGGAGAGTGGCAATCCCTTCCACACTGAGGACAGATACAGTCTGTCTCCTAACCATACATACAGAAATATGTAGATGTATTCCACTTCTTTCCTTATTCTGAGTTGCTCTCTGTCACATTAGATTGTTTTGGGAGGACTATCAACTTATCAGACTGTTTTAATTTCCTGTACATTTTGTTACTATGCTGTCTCTGTACCTTTGGTAATGGTAATGATTTCATGCATAGTGAGATGTCTAATATTTAAAGGGTAGCAATTGCATTTAGTCTTGTAATTGGTATAAAATATATCACCTACTAAATTGTACTTTTCTAGCAATTGGTTTTAGCAAATAAAACAGCAGTAAATCAATACTAAATTTAAAATGTCCTTTGGTATGAGCACAATCACATTCTGGTTTCTTGCTGATGTTTCTGACTCCCAATTAGGAAGGACCAATTTATGCGATATGTAGTTTGTCACTAAAGGATCCTTTCCTTAGTGAAGGAAAAAAAACCTTTTTGGGGTTGATGAATAAATAAGCATATTATAATAAAATGCTCTAGATATTCCATGCCTACTAATGTACATTTTTTTTTGTATTGGCATTGTCTTATAATCTCCAACCAAGGTCTAGTTTTATATTTTTGGAGTTATTATTTATTTATGTAATTTATACAGCTACCAATCTCACTATCATGTCTGACTGGCGTGCAAAAAATATACATCTATATGCCTGTTTTGCAAATCCTAGTTCGGAAAAGTTTCTGGAGAGATAAACTATCAGCTGAGCAAATAACACGATGAATTGTAAATAATACTGAATAGAGTAATAATACTGAACAGGTCAGATTGTACTGGCTGTGCTGACAATATGGAGAAGGAATGCTTTCAGAATCAGTTCTGCTCAAAGACAGAGAAAACTGCTGCTGTCATTTTATGTAGGAACAGGTGCAACTTTTGTATGGAAATCAAGCTCTTACTCTGATTTCACTTTTCTGGAATTAAGTTAATCAAAATGTTTGAGATCTTTGAGATCCAGGTCAGTGTATGTCCCATGGGCTGGCCCTAATCATCTTTCATTGATGTCATATATGTCTTTCATCAGAGCTATAGGAGTACTTGGTACTCATAGTTAATTGGTTCCAGGAGGCACGATGAGTACCAAAACCAAAAAGAACCAAACAAATTTTTCCCGTCAGGCATAATGTGAATTACAAGGGAACCGATACTGACATGTTCTATCCTGAGTGTTGAGTATTAAACAAACAGTGAGTACTGAGACAGAATTTTCACATCAAAATGTGCTGAATACCAAATTCTATGAGTAGTTGAGTTCCAAGGTATCACCGTATTGTTGTCATCTGAGCAAATGAATGAGTTTTGTAGACAATGAATTCTCATGCTCTAAATTTAAACTTTGAGTCTTGTAGATTGAGTAGCATTATGTAGCCTTCTAACAATCTCATTTTTTGGAATTGCCTGGACCTAGACATTGCAGAGATCTCTCCTGAGCCCACTTTAATGTACCAACATCAGCTTTTTTTGGAGAGACCAACAAGAAAAAAAATCAAGGAAACAGTCGGTCCACTAAAGAGAGAAGATGGCAAGGAAGTAACAGGCAATAGAGAGAAAGCAGAACTGCTTAACTCATTCTTTGCCTCTGTCTTCACACAAAAATAAACTGTAGCTCAACCCACCAAAAACATAACTGTAAAAGACAGACCAGAAATAAAAGTTAAAATAAACAAAAAAATAGTAAGAGAACACCTGTCTGATCTTGATGAAAACAAATCACCGTGGCCTGATGGATTATATCCCAGAATTTTAAAGGAGCTGGCAGAGGTCATCTCAGAACCACTGCAGCATATCTTTCAAAAATCCTGGAGCGCCGGGGAACTACCAGAGGACTCAAAAAGAGCTGATGTGGTTCCCATCTTCAAAAAAGGGGAAAAAAACAGACCCAGGAAACTATAGACCAATCAGCCTAACATCAATACCCAGGAAGATACTGGAAAAGATAATAAAAAAATCAGATCTGCCAACATCTAGAAACAAGTAAAGTAATAACTAGCAGTCAGCACAGGTTTGTTAAAAACAGATAATGCCAAACCAATCTTATTTCATTCTTCAACACAGTGAATAAATTAGTAGACCAGCAAAATACTGTGGAGATAATATATTTAGATTTCAGCAAGGCATTCGATAAAGTAGACCACAACCTACTTCTTAGTAAGCTAGAAAAAAGTGGAATAGATAGCACCACCACTAGATGGATTCGCAACTGGCTGGCAAACCATACTCAACGAGTAGTCCTTAATGGGTCTAAGTCTACATGGAGGGAAGTAAGCAGTGGGGTGCCACAAGGTTCCAGTACTCTTCAATATCTTCATTAACGACTTAGATGAGGGAATAGAAGGGGAACTTAACCAAATTTGCAGATGATACTAAGCTGGCAGGAATAGCTAACACCCAAGAAGATAGGCTCAAGATCCAGATGGATCTTGACAGACTAGAACACTGGGCTATATCTAATAAAATGAAATTCAATTTAGAGAAAAGTAAAGTCCTACACTTAGGCAAGAAAAACCAAAAGTACACATATAGACTGGGTGAAACCAGGCTCAATAGCAGTAACTGTGAGAGGGATCTTGGAGTCTTAGTGGACAACCAGCTAAATATGAGCCAGCAGTGTGCAGCTGCCGCCAAAAAAGCTAATGCAATCCTAAATTGTATTAACAGAGGGATACAGTCAAGATCAAGGGAAGTACTAATACCACTCTATAAAGCCTTAGTAAGACCACACCGATAGTACTGCATCCAGTTTTGGTCACCACATTATAAAAAAGATGTTGAGACTCTAGAAAAAGTACAGAGAAGAGCAACCAGGATGATTAGGGGACTGGAGGCTAAAACATACAATGAACGGTTGCAGGAACTGGGCTTGGCAAGTCTAGTAATACATGATAGAGGTCTTCCAATATTTGAGGGGCTGCCACAGGGAGGAAGGGGTCAAGCTATTTTGTAAAGCGCATGTAGGCCAGACAAGGAATAATGGATGGAAACTGAACAAGGAGAGTGTTATGTCCTGAGGACTCAAGGAGTTCTCACTCAGGTCCACTCGCTTTGTGTGGGCGTTATTCCCCCATTCCCATTGGTCGGTTCTCCCCAGCAGCCAGCTATAAAAGCAGGCTGCGGGGTCCAACTGGCTGCTGATTGCTGCGAGCCAGTTCCAGGCTTGGCAAGCACGGTCAGCCCTTTATTTGTAAAATAAAGTACTGTTGCACTCATGCTCTGGTTCAGCCTCTCATTGCTCAAACTTAACACTGGCGACGAGGATGGGATGGCTACCAGAAGCACCTTGCAACCGCTGAGTCACTAGCCACCGATCTACAGCCCAGAGAGAGCGATCGGCTGGCGACAAGAGCAAACGCAGATCCGCAGCCAGAGAAAGCGGTCTGAGTCAAATAGTTAGAAGCGTCTGTAGCAGCTTGTTAGCCCCGCTACGGGGAAAGTGAAGCGCTGAGCCGCAGCCGCTCTGCATTTGGCGCGAAATTCAAACGGGTGTCATTTGAATTTCGAGCCAGTAGGAATCACAGCACAGCGCTGTAAAGAGTCACTAACGCCCACTTTTTGGCGCGAATCAAGACACCTCCAACGGCTAGCAGCCAACGTGGTAACCCAGAGAGAGAAGAGAGGGTAGCAAAAAACCTCTCCAGAGCTGATATCACTAGTAACTCACGAGCGCTCGTAGTCCCAGAGAGATTTTTTCCGCAGGTAGCCCAGCCGTTCCAGCACCATGAGTTCCAATCCAGTATTCCCGGCGTTTAAACCAGACGAAGAGAAGTGGGAATCGTATAAGAACCGTTTCAATCATTACATCGATGCGGTCGGCCTGGCGGATGCGGGAGAGCATCGGAAAAAATCCTATTTCCTAATCTACTGCGGAGCCACCGTTTACGATACCGCTGCAGCACTCGTGGCGCCGAGAGAATTGAAAAACGTTCCGTGGTCCGAGTTGCTTGAGATCCTCACAAACCACTACGCTCCCAGGCCTTCACAAATCGCCAGGAGGTTCACGTTCCGAATGAGGAAGCAATCAAGTAAGGAGACCATCAACCAATATATGGCCGCCCTCAGAACAGCAGCCCTGCACTGCGGGTTTGGAACATACCTGGAGGACATGCTCCTCGATCAATTAGTTTGTGGGGTCAAGGATCTCAACCTACAGAGGCGACTGCTAGCTAAAAAGACCTCAACCTCGCGCAAGCAGTAGAGGAGGCCCTAGCAGCCGAGCTAGCAACGAACTCAGCCACCGAAATTCAGGGCCCAAGCGCCAAACTAGCAGCGTTCCCAGTCCATTCCGAAGAGGTGGAAGCGGAGGAAGGCCACAACGATGAGAACGATGTCCATCGCCTCACCGATGACAGACGGTCGCAGGTAGGGGCCAAACAAGAATACACCGGTCCACCCAAGCACATCACCCTGTGCCTAGCCTGTGGGGGATCACATCAAAGGGCCACCTGCAAGTTTAAAGGAGCCGTTTGCAACAACTGCCATAAGAGGGGGCACATTGCGAGAGTCTGCACAAAGACCCCCGTCCTCGCACTCGGGACCACAGAGGCAAGTATTAAACTGTCGCACGCACCGCCTTGCCAGGCGTACTTGCCACTCTGTTAGTAAAATTTCTCTCTCCGTTTCCCTAGAAGGTAAACCGTGCCACATGGAGGTTGACACAGGGTTAGCGCTCTCAATAATCTCGTGGAACACCCTCAAGAGACTCCACCCCAGCCTATCTACTACCCGGCTTCAGAGATGCCAGTTCGGTCTGAAGGACTACCAGGGAAGGCCATTCCCGTGATCGGCAGAGGCAAGTTCTTTGTCAGTTTTAGAGCTTTTAAAGGCCACCTACCTCTAGTGGTAGTTAACGGCAATCTACCCACCTTATTGGGGCTCGATTGGTTTCCCCACCTCGGCCTAGGATTAACAGGAGTCCATGCTGTCTCAACCTCAGACACTGACTCCTTATTCGCTGACTACGCAGACGTGTTCAGCGAGGAGCTGGGGTGTTATAATGGAACCCCATCTCGTTCACCGTTGACCCCCAGGCAGTCCCAATCAGATTAAAACCACGTAGAGTTCCATTTGCTATTCGACCAAAACTAGATGCTGAATTGGATAAGCTACTAAAACAAGGGGTCATTGAGCCAACAGATTTCGCCAAGTGGGAGACGCCCATTGTCACACCCCTCAAAAAGATGGTAGCCTGAGAATTTGCTCGGACTACAAGACAACAATCAATAAATATTTACAAGTTAGCGCCTACCCCGTGCCCGTCATTCAGCACTTATTGCACACATTCGAACCGGGCAGTATTTTTGCTAAATTGGACATGTCTCAAGCATATCAACAGTTCCCTGTTGATAACCAAACAGCGGAACTTCAGACCATCGTCACTCACAGGGGTGCCTTCCGATGCAAGCGTCTCCAATTTGGCGTAAGTGTTGCCCGGGTATTTTTCAATCCCTCATGGAGCGGATTTTACAGGGCCTCCCTGGTGTAGTACCCTACTTCGACGACATCTTGGTCTCGGCCAGGGACAGACCCCAACTCTTCCAGAGAGTGCGAGCAGTGTTAGAGAGGTTCAGACAGCATGGCCTCAAGTTAAAAAAAAGAAAAATGCGCCATTGCCACTAGACAGGTGGACTTTCTGGGTTATAAAATTGACGCCTCTGGCATTCACCCCTGGAGTCCAAGGTCAGGGCGATCCACGAAGCTCCCACACCAACCTCCAAAACGGAGCTACAAGTTTTCTTGGGGCTCCTAAACTTTATGCATCCTTTTTGCCCCATAAAGCCTCAGTAGCCGAACCCCTACACAGATTACTAGACAAAAAGTCACCGTGGCACTGGGGGCACAAAGAAGACCAGGCGTTTAACGCCGTCAAATCACTACTTACGTCAGAGGCAGTGCTCATCCAATTCGACCCCAACCTTCCTTTAGTACTGGCAGCAGACGCATCCCCTTTTGGAATTGGGGCGGTCCTTAGTCACCGACTCGCCAATGGCGCCGAGGCCCCCATCGCTTTTTTCTCCAGGACGCTCTCGGCCACGGAGCGAAATTACAGCCAAATAGACAAGGAAGCCCTAGCAGCTGTTGCAGCCGTGAAAAAGTTTCACGAATTCCTTTTTGGCCACTTCTTCGAACTGGTCACCGACCATAAGCCCCTCCTGGGCCTACTGGCCGGCGACAAACAGACACCTCAAGTCCTCTCCCCTCGGATGACAAGGTGGACACTTTTCCTAGCGGCCTACTCATACAAACTTATCCACCGCCCGGGCAAAACTCTATCCCACGCTGACGCGCTCAGTCGCTGCCCCTTACCCGCTCCGGCTGAAGACCCAGCTCCTGTCAATGCCATTTTTGAAATCACCCAGTTGGACCTGCCCATCACCGCCCTTGACATCGCCGCCAAAACCAAGGCAGACCAAACGCTCGCCCAGGTGCTCGACTGGGTGAGGAGGGGGTGGCCGGGAGGCAATGTTGATAACAAATTCGCACCCTTTAAGACTCGCATGCAGGAGCTGTCCAGTTTGCAGGGTTGTCTACTGTGGGGCACTCGAGTGGTCATTCCGATCTCGCTGCGCACCCGAGTCCTGGAAGCGTTGCACGAGGACACCCGGCATTGTGAGAATGAAGGCGTTGGCACGCAGCTACGTGTGGTGGCCGGGTCTAGACGAGGACATTGTCAATTGGGTAAGTTCCTGCAGCATTTGCCAGGAATCCCGTCCTGCTCCCCCCATCGCCACCCCTACCAGATGGGAGAACGCCAGCGCCCCTTGGTCTAGAATCCATATCGATCTGGCCGGCCCCGTGCATGGAAAGATGTTCCTAGTGGTCGTGGACGCTTATTCCAAGTGGATAGACGTGGCGCAGCTATCCACGACCACCACACTAGCAATCACCAACGTGTTAACGCGCCTGTTCGTTACACATGGACTACCCGACTCCTTGGTCTCCGATAATGGCCCACAGTTCGCATCAGTAGAATTCAGCCGTTTTGCAGCCAACCTGGGCATTCGCCACATTTTCACAGCCCCATTTCACCCTGCCAGTAATGGGTTGGCTGAAAGGGCCGTCAGGACCACCAAAGAGGCCCTCGCTAGGTTTGGCAGGGATGACTGGCACCACAAACTCGCACGGTTCCTGATGAGCCAGCACTCAACCCCCTGTGCAGTCACCAATAAGTCCCCAGCGGAACTTCTGATGGGCCGGCGCCTGAGGACTGTATTAGATAGACTGCACCCACAATACTGCCCTGACTCTCCCCTCGCTTCCACTTCGGGGGTTAGACATTTTATGTTACAGGAGCCGATATTCGCAAGGAATTTCGCTGGGGACCCACTTTGGATTCCGGGCGAGGTCATCGCCGTCACCGGGCCGAGATCGTATAGAGTCAGGCTGGAGGATGGTCGCGTCTGGAGGAGACACATAGACCAACTCAGAAGGCGCCTCAGCAACCTCGCAAACAAGAATCCAGAGTCTCCAGTCGAAGGGGAACCGTCTCATCCGCCACCCAGCCACACCGCACCCAGTGACCAGTCTGCGCCAGCGGTCGCCCGGTCAGCCCAAACTCGGACAACAGCGCCCAGAGAGTTGACCAACCGGATCCAACCCACGAGCTTGACCCCAGAAACCAACCCGTGGTTTCCGAGGATACCCAGTCCAGAGAGAGTGTTGGCGACACTATGCCAGCTCAACCGTCACAGACTGATACCGAACAGTCAGACAATGTTCCCGAGTTGCGCCGCTCCGGGCGCCAACACAAACCCCCATCTACCTCAAGGACTATGCGTGTTCGCATCTGGGGGAAGGGTGTTATGTCCTGAGGACTCAAGGAGTTCTCACTCAGGTCCACTCGCTTTGTGTGGGCGTTATTCCCCCATTCCCATTGGTCGGTTCTCCCCAGCAGCCAGCTATAAAAGCAGGCTGCGGGGTCCAACTGGCTGCTGATTGCTGCGAGCCAGTTCCAGGCTTGGCAAGCACGGTCAGCCCTTTATTTGTAAAATAAAGTACTGTTGCACTCATGCTCTGGTTCAGCCTCTCATTGCTCAAACTTAACAGAGAGATTTAACCTGGAAACAAGGAGAAACTTTCTGACAGTTAGAACAATCAACTAATGGAACAGCTTGCCCTCGGAAGTTGTGGGAGTGCCATCACTTGAGACTTTCAAGAAGAGATTGGACTGCCATTTGTCAGAAATGGTGTAGGATCTCCTGCTTGGGTGGGGGTTGGACTACATGACCTACAAGTTCCCTTCCAACTCTGATTATCTGTATCTGTATCTGCATTTGGCAGTTTCAACTACAAGGAATGTACATGACCCTGCTAGTCAGATGTTGTCAAAACACGGCATCATGTCTCAGTAAATTGTTTAGGAACATGGGGTATAAACTAATGTTGTCATTCTTATGAAACCATACACCCAGATGTTCCAAAACTGCTTTTCAAAAGGCAACTGGAACTTCTTCACTTCTTGGATGAGAACTGAAACTTTTTCAAGGAAAACAAACAAACAAAGTCCGGTTGCCTTTTGAAAAGCACATTTGGGACAACCATTAATTGGATGATTGAGAATCTGCATAGACATCCACCTAGATGGTTATTATAGAGGATTAAGAATCAGATAAGAACCCAGACATCACTCACAGTGCAACCAAGGTCAGCAGCAGGAAAGTACAACATGAGATAACAAAAGGCTCTTAATATTCTTATGAAATTAGTGAAATTGGCCAATTGTTGTTACAGTAAAGCTTTTGTGCCCGTATGATTTGGAGATTCTGTTTATCTTATACTTAATGTTGTTTGGACAGTCATAACAAGTTCATCCACCAAGAGAGTTGCAACAGAGTTCATCACTGCAGTTACTTGTCTCATGGTTGTGGCTGTGCCTTTGCATATGAATGATCGGTCATCAGGCGGAGAGATCACCAAATCAAACAATAAACTGTTCTTGATGCAAATCTGGATTTCTACATGGTAGATCCTATTGGGATAATGGGAATTAAATTTTCTAATATTTAACAGACCATTATAATGTCATGCTTGCTGTCAGCTGAATGTTTTTCTGGATTCCTTTTTCTAGTACTTCGTTTAGTGTTGTAGTTGTACTGACAGTCATATTCAATGAGTAAAAGGAAGAAGCCCCAATGAACACTGAATCTCAGAGTAAATTTTACGGGCTGATGTAGTTACATTTTGTGTAAATGCCATGCTTTTCATTCTTTTAACATGCTTGTTCACCTTTTCAGCAAAGCTTTGCTCCAGTGATCATGTATTTGTTACTTTCTTATAAGTTTGATTATGGATTTCCCCCCTACATATCAGAAAAATGTTTATCTGTTTTATTTTTCTCGTTTGTTATTGAATCCTATTCAGGGTTTCAGCATCATTCAATTATGTATCTTAAATTTTCAGAATGCCAGGGGAAAAACATGATATTTGCAGCGTATTAATAAAGTGGGTAGTTTCAATTTTAAGTGAAAGTCTAGATTCACCCAACAGGTTAAATCATATTAGGATTTGTTTATGCCATGGCATGCCATAGGAATTCATCTGTTCTGTTTTTTTAACCAGGTATCTTCCTTGAATTTAGAGTTGCTGATTTGGATAACCCAGAAGAAAAATATGAAACCATATTGTGCCATAACATTAAAATTATAGCCATACCTCTTCAATAACTTTGAACTTCTGGTGATTTCAACGTTTAGCATTTGTGGCATTTGGTTGTCCATTTATGGATTGTGGATATTTTTTTAAAACACCATGAAGTTTGTTGAACAAGGAAATTAATCAGTATTCTGAGGAGTGCAAATGGAGATGCTTACGTCTGAAATCTGTAGTTGTATCATAAATTCTGATCACAAATTCGTCAGCTTTAATATGCTTTGGTATATATTTATAGCTCAGGGTTGAAATGAATGGTCCTTGGTGCTCTCTGAGCTTGGTTATTTTCTTGAGATGTTTCATTGCCCAAGCAAAGGTAACATCAGTGCTGTGATTAAGTTACCTGGTTTGGGTAATGAAACATCTGCAAGAAAACAATGGACATCTCATTTATTGTTTTTTCCAAAAAAGTTTTATTGATCCAGTCTGTAAGGAATCTTCTCCCCTGCAAAGTAAGTTCTAGTTTTTTCCATTATTATTTCTCTATTATTTGAATCAGTGTCATTCTAACTCATTAGAATTCTAGAATCGAAAAAGGAAGTATGAATCAGTAAATTGGTCGGTCTCCTTTCCTAAAGATAAGACTTATCTGTCAAGTAAAGATAAGATTCTCTACACAGTCTAGGGAAATGAACAGTGTAGGAGAATAAAATAAGCCTTGGCAACTAAAAACAAATGAACCAAATTCAATACTAAGAAAAGAAAGGATTAATACAAACGAGGTTAATACAATTGTTATTTTAGAAATTTAGACTTGGCTAGTTGAAAAAAGTCATAAACAAAAATGTTCAGGCTATTATATATTTTGTTTCTGTGTTTGATGATTTGTATAATGTTCATGGTGTGTGTAGATCAAATGCTCTTTCACTTCAAAATTTACCACTGTACCATTAAATATCTCTCTATTTTTATGTTCAATACACAAATTGCATGCAACAAAGGCAGTAGAAAAACAAGGCCAGCTGATCAATTTGTATTCTGTGGCCATTTTATAAATAAATTCCCAAGTCTCCAAGTGAGAAATACAGATCTGCATTGCCTTTGGTTTCTAAACTTTTATTAAGAGCCACATTATACTGCTGTCAAGCTGCCGGAAATGAATGCAGTCTTCCACCTCCACAAAACAATTCTAAGAATGTAGTGACTTAATCCAATCACATTGCTCCTGCCTTTGATACTTAACTATGTATGTAGAGATCTGCAGCCTTCCCACAGTTTTTCCCCCACTCATGAGATTTACATCATGGTTGTATTTTTTTTTTCTTTAAGAAAGGAAGTGATACTGCTCTCTTTTAAAGAAGCTATACTTGTTTGGATCATGTCTGAAGAAAATGATTGTGGACCAGGGAGTTTAAAGCAACTATAGATCAATTAACAGGATTAGCTCTTGGGCCAGGGGTTCATGAGAGTAATTAATAGAGAGAGATTTACTGACTGAACAGTATTATTTAAACACAACCTTAAAGAGGGCTAGAAGTTGAATGAAGGGAGGAATAGTAAGGAGAAGCTATTGATGGGAATTAGAAAGAATGCATATTAACAACTAGTATGCAGTGTGACATTAAGATTTGCACTGAGAAACTGGTTGATAAACCGGTTGGGATTAGATATTATAGTAAATTATGGCTCATGTAACTGATTGGCTGGATTCACACATTGTACTATACATAAACCAAGGTTTAAAATTTACCATGCCCCCATTTTCACAATTTTCTAAGGTCACTCAAGGCCATATTATGATTTAACATGATGTGTGTGTCTTCACTGATCAACACCAGGCAATTTTTGTTCAACTTATATTTAGACATGGCTTTGAAATTTATGGGATAAATTATTGGATTTTTTTGGACTCACAACAACTGTTGATATCATTGATAATGGGGTCCTTCTGGATAAGGTTTCTGAATTGAGTAGTAGGGATATTATATGCCAACAATTTCTTTCCAAATTTGGTGGCTAATTCCAAACATTGGTGCAGCGGCAGGTAATATTGGAGCCTCTGTGATGCAGTGGTTAGAGTGCAAGCTACTTCTGCAACCAGCTACCTACAATTTGGCAGTTCAAATCCCACCAGGCTCCAGGTTGACTCAGCCTTCTATCCTTCTGAGGTGGGTAAAATGAGGACCCAAATAGTTGGGGGCAGTATGCTGACTCTGTAAATCGCTTAGAGAGGGCTGTAAAGCACTATGAAGTGATATATAAGTCTAAGTGCTATTGCTATTGCTAATAGTCTAATTTCCAGAAGAATCAATTTTATAAGCATGTTTCTCTGTAGGGATGGTGGGAGCTATTAAACTAATATGTCCATTAACATATTAGACCATGACTAACACACAGTCTACTTTTCATCTAATCTATTTGATACTGGAATGAGTTGGTAGGAATGAATAATCTTTTGAGACAGGAGGAAGAACCAAGCCTAGATGTCGATCTGATAAAATCTTGAATCCAAACCTCAAGTGTAATTTGAAAAAGCATTTCATAATTTGACCCTTCCAAGTTTTCTGGAATGTAAAGGCAAGGAAAGTAGAAGTACTCTCAAGTTTATAAGATTTTCTTACTGTCACATTACAATTAAATTAGTATTTGTTTTAATAATTTGGGTTTTCTGGCCTGATGATCTATCTTGAAGGACTGACAGACATTCTGAAGCAGAGTTAGAGAAGGAAATGGAAAACCAGCCAAAATAACTTAGATTCAATGAAAATAAGAGTTACTGTTTGCAGATGCATATGACAATGTTATTCACTGTATTTTGCATAAGGATGTTTTCCACTAAAGGATCGTTAGACTAAGGGTTACCTTATGGTAATTAAAAGTACAATAGATGCTCTCCCAATAGCCAACAAATCTTTTATCTGCTTAATTTGATGTAACCAATTATGGTGCTAACTCAGAAGTACTTCTGTAACAGGTGTTCATTTTCTGATAATCTCCCACTTAAATAATTGCAACATGTTCTGTGTAAAATTCCAGGAACTTCAATTAGATCAAAGTAGAATGCTAGATTATTAATGGGGACTGGTTGATGCGCTCACAGTATGCTAGCATTTTCGCATCTGCACTGGCTGTGTGATGAGCAGTAAGAGTAATCTTGAGAAACAGCAGGAAGAGCTGCAACCAAGACAACAGTCAGGCAAAAAGAAAAAAAATGAATCTGAAGCAGAGATGTAATTTGGAAAATGTCCAGGGATGACCTTCCCTAATTCTCCTAAAGGTAAAGGGAAGAAGAAGGGGTGGAGGGAGCCACATTCAGACATGCAAGGTTTTCCAAGGCTAATTTTATAATAAAAGTAGTATTATCATTTGTAACTTTGGTTTCCTAGTCTGGCCTACCCCAAAGTGCTGACTGACTGCTGATCCACTTTTGGACTCAATTTATAATTTATTTATTAAATTTATATGCCTCCCATCTCTCTACCAAGAGACTCTGAGAGTCTTTACAATGCTAGTTTCAATTTTCCAAGCCATATTGATTTAGGTATACTGTATGTTGTCTGAACAAATATATCCTTCCAAATTTACCCATTCCAATCCTATTATAATATTATATATTCTAGGCAGTCCTTATTTGGCAATCATATTTGGGACTGGTAGTTTAGTCGTTAAGTGAAGCAGTTGTTAAATAAAAACATGTCTGTGCTTATGGTTTTATTCAGCTTTCCTTTGCTTTACAGACCTGTGAAGGTCATAAATGCAAGGATTGGCCTTAACATTAGTTTCACCACCATTGTAATTGAAAACAGTCATTAAATGAGGCAGTCACTTAATGAGGATTACCTGTAATTTTGGACATCTTTTAAATGAGAAAGGAGAGTATCTCAAAACATAGATCCTTTTCTGTATTACTTTCCTAATATTAACCCCAAGTTATTTTTGGCACCAGGTTACTTTGAACTTTCTCAGTATTTTATTCTTGTTATGTACTTTATTTTCTAATCAAAGTAATATTAAAGAAAAATTATTTACCTAAGTTGTGTCTTATTTTTTTAATTTCTATACTTACAAGGTAATTTTATTGAGCCGTTAGGAATGAAATAAATAACTGAAATTGATGAGAAAAAGCAACAGGAATGCCTTAGACAAGTTAAGCATAGATTTTAATGAAAAATGTGTTCTGAATGTGTTAAATTGGTGGGAATTCAGTGTGCATACTTTTGGCTTTTTTAGTGCATTACATACATTTGGCAAATATCACTTGTTATATATTGTTTAAAAAGGAACCATGATTCTGTATGAACTAGGTAGCTAAGAATGAAAAATATTGGTAGTTTAGATTAAGAATTAAGAATTTTGAACATATGATTTTGCTTTGTGGCTTAAAATCTAGAAGGAACTGCATTAGAAACTAAAGCTCTGTAGATTTTCCTCCTTTTTTCCTTTGTGTATCCAACATAGTTTTGAAAGCAGTAAGGAGTGAATTGTGGCTAAGGAACATTTGTAAGTGAAAATAGCAAGGATCATCAAGATTAAATAAACTTCCCTTTTGTCTATTACCTTGGTGGTTAGGGTTGTAACGAAACTTTGTCAGCATAACTACTGGTCCAGGTGTAGTTTTTATCTGGGAAAATAGCCATCCTTAGAAACTTTCAAATTAAAAAAAAAAGAGTACTGGAAATCTCCGGAAAAATCGGGCAGAAGCCCTTTTTAGAAATAGCAGGGTTGTATTATGTTGAAGCCAATCATGTGACACTTGCACAGCTGTAGGCCTTTTGAGAATTGGACATCCAGATATTTGAACATTTTGCTGGGAGTGAATCCATCAAAACCCTTTTCTTTCAAAACAGAGAATAGAAGCAAAGCCAACCACATAGCACAATCTTAGAGAAGATAAAGACTCTTGAGGCTCAACTGTCTGCATTAAAGAAAAAAGAAAAACTGGCTAAATACAAAAACAAGTTAACTTCTAATCCCATTTTCAGACTCCATTAACTTTTAAAATGCCCATTAATTTAATTTTATTTCCAAGGCAAAAAGGCAGCATGGGAAACCGTTTAAATTGAGTGCATGATCCAGGAAATATAAAATGAAAATGGAAGTAACTAAATTACATCTGATATGTTTCGGGGTATAAAAGTAAACAAAGAATAATGGTTATTTAGTTCTGACATCGGTTAACCTGCAAGATTTAAAAATGTATTATAGCATCGTTTGACTTTTAAATATTGTAACTTTTAGTAACTTAACTAAAAGAACTTTAATTGAAAGTTAGATTTTGCTGTCATAATTCAACATATGCACCTTTCCCACAAGTATTTTCATATCAGAAGGTTGCATTAATATGCTTAAATGAACGAATTCTGCTGGCAGAGGAATATTTTTGCATGGATATGGAGTGCCTTGAGGCAATATTTCTTAAAAAAAAAATCCTGAGGAATATGACTTGAATTCAAAATGACCTCCTGAGGCATATACATTAAGGCATATTTAAAAATTAACAAGTGTTAACTTATCCAGGAATTATCTTAAGATATAACTTTCATTGATATAATAACATAAAACACAAAGGAGTTCTAATTATTTTTGATGTGAGGGAATATACAATTCTAATTATTCAGGGAAATTAGCAGTTGGATTTTAAACTGGAAGAAGTTATCTCATGCAGAGTTTAAAGAAAAGTTATATTATTATAATTTTATGTTATTAAACATAAAATTATGTTATGTTATATATGTTATTAGAATAATAACATATAAAAATAAATAACAGCGTATAAATCACAGACAGAACCAAACTAGTTGGCACATTTCTAAATAAAGCTTAAAAGAGCTTTTTCCAGTTCCGTTATCCATCATCCTGAGCTCCATTTCCCCTCTCTATTATAGTAACCTGGCTAAGAGCATCACTAGTGCAATGAAAAACATGAGTGAATTTAAGCAGATGAGTTAGGATTTGTGGAGTTTAGGATAAAAAACAGAAAGAGGAGTAAAAAAGAAGAGGGGAGGTTTGTTGTCCCGGAAAAAAACCCTCAAAGCTACCCTTGTAGGAGCAGAGTAAAAAATTGGAACAGAGCAGATACAACATTGAATGACAGCAGTGCGTGGGGAGGAACTGCCTGTGGCTACTGGTGCTGTTGTGGGTCTGCAACAAAATGGAGGTGATGGTACAAGGTAATTAGTGATATTGTCACATATTAGATGGGATAATCTTAACAGTACAGATAGTCCTTAACTTAACAACAATTCATTTAGTGACCAAAGTTACAAAGGCACTGAAAAATTGACTTATGACCGTTTTTCACACTTATGACCGTTACAGCATCCCCATGGACACATGATCAAAATCCAGACGCTTGGCAACTGACTCATACTTATGATGGTTGCAGTGTGTCCTTCTTACAGGCAGTTCATTGGGAAACCTCATTCACTTAACAATCGTGTTAGTAATTTAACAGCTGTAGTGATTCATTTAAGAAATGGGGCAAGAAAGGTCGTAAAATGGGGCAAAACTCACTTTAAAATGTTTCTCTTAGCAACATAAATTTGGGCTCAATTATGGCCATAAGTCGAGGACCACATGTAGATATTCCTGTCCCAAATCTCTGTCATATGCCTGTTAATTTTACTATGGTTCCTGGTTAAGATAGAGAAAGAGAGCAATTTCTGTATTAAATGATCAACAGTGGAAACAGGATGTACACCAGGCATATTTTTTTTACCCTAAAAAAAGCTACTTTGCAGTTAGGAATTCTTAGATGTGAAAAGTGTGTGTGTGTGTGTGTGTGTCTGCATGCGCTCTTGTGCACAGAATAAGTTAGAAGAATTCAGCAGATCTGAAATTACATTAAAAAGAAATTAAAATGCAATCGTAAGCTGCTTCTGTCTCAGTTTGTACATCCTACTAATTAGTCATCCCCTCATCATAATGCATACCTTCTCCTTAGTCACATTTTTACCTCACAGTGAATAAACTTCCAATTAAACACAGAATTTTTTTCACAGAAAGGTTTTTTTTTAAAGTATGTATAAGTAGGCTTCGTTCAGCGGCTAGTTTTAAAAAGGAGCAATTGCATTTTTGTTGTTTTAATAATATTAATAGGTATAATCAGCTGAAGCAGCATTGTCAAGTTCCGTGCCTGACTTCCTATATTAGCTCAGACCAGATTTCTGCTGACTTATACTTCCCTAAAACAAAAAATCCCACATTCAGTACAACTTAATTCTAAATATTTATATATTAATGTTATCTTATCTAATGCATAGTTATATTTTTTAAATCTTTCTCATTTTTTTGCAGAACATTAGCCATGGTGGATTTCTTCCTTTATTAAGCAGTTCTTGTGTTTTTAGTCTGTATTTGTCTCCAGATGTATCCTCTCAGCATATTTAATCAGATCTTTCTTACTCTAATCATCTTTGAAATAGAAAATATTGGCTAGGATGATATTAGTAGTGAAAAGATTAAATTTATCCATCCTGAAGTTTATTCATTCCTAACTCACTTACTTGCTTGATAGTAAAATAGACTCAGATTTATGTACTGACATTTTAATGACTTATGTTGTCATTAAAACATAAACATGAAAAGTGTAAAAATAGAATGTATTTTATACTCCTTTTCAACATTGCCTCCAAGACACTTAATATTCATTTTTTTTGGGTAATTTACAAGTGGGTAAATATAAGTTCTTGGCATTACATTAACTAATATTAAAATAATATTTTTCAGTAAACTGAGATATTCATTTTAGCAACTGGTATGTGTTTCCCTGTCTTTCATGTTTTCAACTGCAAGGATCACATCTTGTTCAGCATAACTAGCTTCAAATTTTACCTGTCTACTTGGTAAAGGATTATTTTTCTAGGACCTTTTATTTGGCTAGATACCCAGAATTAAAATATGTTATCATTATGCTGAGTAGGTAAGTAATGAGCGATGAATATGTTTGAGTGCTGTGAACAGAAGTATTTCTATATTTGCATCAAGTGCACTTCTTATAAGAAAAGCAAATGTACTTTCTCACCATCAGAATATAACGGCATTTTACATGTAGTGTCATCTGTGCAGTTTGGAGTAGTAGGTAAAGGCACCAATTTCCTACCACTACCTGCCTTAGCCACAAAGGTAGATGAGTGAATCTTCCCTATAATCAATACAAATCGAGCAAAAACAATCCTACAATCAGTTCAGTATGCTGTGCTGACTCTTATCCTACTGATTTGAACCAAGAATATAAAGGCAATTTTATAATCTGATGTGATGTGCCCCAGTTTATTAAATATCTAGAAAATACTTTTTGTCTAATTAATGTACAGAACTTTTGACATGAGATGTGATGATGACTTCAGCTAAGCAGGATAATGAAGGAGTGATAAAAGCAAAGAAACAAGTGTCTTATCACTTTGAATCAGATCTAATCTACAATTTTCAAAAAAAAAAATTCACTTCATTAAAATGTCACCACATCTTTGAAAGGACTAGTTTTTATAATATTTCGCAGACATTAATTATAGGAACTACGAACTGTGAAATAGAGGTTTTCTTGTACTGGGTTCATTTTGTTTCTAAGTTTTATAGTTTCCTGCATTACATTTTATTTTTCTTTAGAAATATAAGAGCTACTAGTTCTATTTCTAGTTCTATTTAGTAATTAAATGTGGACTCCTATCATTTTGCATATTTAAATACTCTTTGGGCACCTTGTATGAATTTAAACAAAATACAAAATATAAAATGTAACTTTTGAAGTTGATGCAATTAAAATTAAAATAATTATTAAGGTCAATCAAAACTTGGCAAGAGATATGTATGTGACGTTGCTATTCTCCTGAATACTGAGAGTAAATAGTCAAGAATACCTCCCTGAAGAGAGCATGGCATAATAAAAGACTAATACAGGTGAACGTTTTCTCCTGCTTACCTTTGGCAGTTAAAACATCTTGCAAAATGGCTGCTGCATTTTACATGGCATACACTTTTGAAACGGTTTTTATAGCAATTGAAAATTTCATAGCAACAGTCAAATCAAGCTGTTAGTAAATCTTGAGTAAACGTAACCTAGGATTTGGCTCAGGAAAGTTTTCAGGAGTCCACTAATGATAATACTCAATAACCTACATCAGGGGTGTCAAACTCACATTGTTACAGCGTTGTCACATTACATATTGCGACTTCATGGGCGTGGCCAGCGCAGATGCATGCGGCCTGTGGGTTGCGAGCTTTAGAGCTCTGACCTACATTATGCAAAGGACCAAAGCCTCCAAAGACCTACCCTCATTAAACAACCAAGGAAGATATCATACTTAATGATATCAGAAGCTGCTAAGAGGAGGACCAGATAGTAGTATCCCCCTATTTAATTTCTAATGCAGGTCACTCACAAAGGTGACCATTGAGGTTTCTGTATCATATTATGAAACATTGATTGGAACTGATCTAAATAATCAGTTTATTTAAAAAATGCGATTGGAACCTAAGAACCACCACTTTCCTGATAAATATAGCTATGAATGAACTATTTGAAAGTGGTCTACAATTCCAGAAATCTTCTGAGTCAAGGAAGATCTGCTTTAGTAAAATTCTTACAATTTCTTCCTCTCCTGATCAAGGGAGGCTTATCTTCCTTAAACACAGAGCCAGTCAACTTGGCCAATTTAAAACAATCAGGCACAAACAGCTGGTGGTCATGCTTTCACCAGTTACCTGCTCCACATCCTTGAGATTAGAAATTGAATAACATCCTTATGAACAGGACAAGTAGTTTATCCCTGTACGATGCCACCCTTTGACTGAAATAGTATCCATCATCAGGTGAATCTGATCAATTTTGCAAAGAGCAATGTGAGCCTCCAACTGAACTGCTCCAACTGTTGAAGGAGATGCAACACAGTACAAAAACAGCATTGCTGGGGGAAGAAACCATCTTTGCTTCAAAGATGGACGCTGTTCTAATTCTTCCTGAAAATACTAACACTTCTGGGCTAAGGGTCTCCCTATGCAGTTCATTTCTCTCAGCCCCGCTAGTAAGCCAAGCTGATTTAACACTGCGGGAGGGAACAAAACACTTTGAGTCATCTCTGTGTTGCAGTTTATTATTTATTTATTTATATTTTTTTTATTTATTTGATTTGTCAATCGCTTGCAAGATAATAGGTATAAGTATAAACATAAGTAAAAATACAGGAAATAGATATGAATAAATGGGGGCAATAGGACAGGGATAGACAGGCACGGTGGTACACTTATGCATGCCCCTTAAGTTTGTCCAAGACTTCGTCATTCTATTCTTCCTATTCAGCCCTGAGGTGCAGGAAAGGTTATCTTTTAATGTAGGTACTTAAAATGAGTGTTTTGTTGTTATTTTAGGGACCTCACTGACCAATCCATCTACATTGCTGCAACTAGTGTCTGGTTGGTATTGAGAGTCTCTAAACTGTTAGTTCTTGCTGTGGTTTTCTCACAAACTGTTCATTTCAGCTGATAGATCTTTTTTTATATACCAAATAACAAAATTAGATGAGCAGCCTGTAGAATTACTGTGTATCCTTGTAAAATGTGAAAAATAAAATTCAAAGCATTGTATTGTTAAACAAGACAACCTCAATTTGCAGTAAAGAGCATCTTACAATACTTGTTTTCTCTCTTCAGTGCTGAAATTGATATAAAATAACTAGATCTTACACAAAAAGAACATTTCCACAAGTATGATTAACAAAAGAACCTGTGCAAAAGGCACCAGGTTTTTAGACGCTATAATATTGTTACTGGCTCACCAGGACTTTTTAATTTCCTCCTCCCCTTTTCTGTCTCCAATACTTCCTTCCTTATTTAAGGAATTACAGGTAGGAACTACAGGTGGCCCTCGACTTACGATCAGAATTGAGTGCAAAATTTATGTTGCTACGCGAAAAATGTGTTAAGTGAGTTTTGCCCCATTTTCTGTCTTGCCTCATTTGTTAAGTGAACTACTGTATTTGTTAAATGAGTAACACAGTAGTTAAGTGAATTTTTCATTGACTTTGCTTGTCGGAAGGTTATAAAAGGTGATCGCATGATTCCAGGACACTGCAACCATCATAAATATGAACCAGTTGTCAAACATCTGAATGTAAATCACGTGACCATGGGGATTCTACAATGGTCATAAGTGTGAAAAATGGTCATAAATCACTTTTTTCACTCAATGAACTGTTGTAAATCAAGGACAATCTGTATCTGTCTTCTTCCAGCACTCTGAAGCACCTTTGACACTTTCATTCTGAAATGCTGCACCCCTTATAAATGTTGTCAATATTATTAGCTTTTCAGAAACCATTGTTGCTATATCGGATATTTTTAACAGCATTCTTTAGCCCACTGCCACCCCAAATTGTTCTCTGCAGCACAAACATTCTACAACATAAGATGAGAACCCCTGGCTCCATCCATTGGGCTTGTTTTGCCTACTTTGTCTTCTTCCAGGTGTCTGATTGTCTTCTTTTTTTGTTCTTAGTTGGATGCTGACAAAGATGAGGAAGAAGTGTTCCGTAACATAAGCTTGGCTGTTGACAATAAGCTGTTTCCCACTCAAGAACCAGGGCCAAGTGAGTATTAAATCTTAAATATGACAGTGAAAAAATGCATGTAGTCCTTGTTTAGTGACTGCCTTGTCTAGCAACTATTCACAGTTATGATGGTGGTGAAAAAGTAACTCTACAACAATGCTTGCATTTACAACCTTTGCAGATCTGTAAACAAAGGAAAGCTGAAGTAAGATAATAAGCAACCACTTTGCTTAACCACTGAGTTGCCAGCCCCAGTTGTGGCTGCTAAACGAGGACTGTCTGTAATATAGGCTTGGAGCATGTATTGTTTTGTATTTATTTCATATACCGAACATCGATATGTGGTGTTTCAGGATATTTCACATGGTTTAAAATGTTTAAATGAGAGTTAATGAACTGTATGAAGAGTGCAATTTATAAAGTATGTAGTGATAATGTGTAATAATGTTTATTTATTTACTGAGAAAGTTTATATCACTATCCAACTCACCGATGGTAATTTCATCTAGCTAAAAGAAATACGTCCCCCAATACAAAATCCAATAAACCCACAAAGCAGAGGTGGTATTCAGCAGGTTCTGATCAGTTCTGGAAAACTAGTAGCAGAAATTTTGAGTAGTTCGGAGAACTGGCAAATACCACCTCTGACTGGAGATTTTTACAGTATCCTTCCCCTGCCACGCCCACCAAGCCACACCGACAGAACTGGTAGTAAAAAAATTTGAATCCCACCACTGCCACACACCGTTAGTGACAGTGATCAAACAAACAACTTGATGGGATCAGTGTCACCCTGGGGTTTGCCAGGCTCTCTGGCAAAACCTTTTCTTCAGGGCTTTTTAAAAGAGTATCAGAATGGGAGCCAGTCGTCTCTTCATGAGGATGATGTTCCACAGGAGGAGCCATCATGGAGAAGACTCTTCTAGTTGGTCCCACTAGATGGATCTTCTTAAGAGAAGAGACATACCTTGTCTCCTTGCTCTGGTGGGTCTGATAGATGTAACTAGGAAAAGATGAACCAAAGCTATGTTATGCAATAGTATTATGCAATAATTCCACATATCAGTGATCATCGCAGATACGATCCATAAGGGTGGTGATAATAGTGTAAATTGTTTCTCTGTTGAGGATGTGCAGGTAACCCTTGTTCTGTCATCCTGGGGCATCCCTTCAAACTTCTTTTCTCCCTTTCGAGTAACAATTTTAATGCGTAGAATGTGGTATACATTTTCATCCATTTACTAATATTGCCTGAGCATAAATAAATAACTACAGAGAAATGCTTATTTGGGTTTTTAAAAATATTTCTGATTGTTACCTTTTTAAATGTTGTATTCTGCACCGGAATTATTTTAAGATGTGTGTGTCTGTGTCTGTGTGTATAAAAAAAATAAGCAATGCATTGGTATATTAGGGTGAGTTTAAATTTAACAACTGTTTGAAAAGATGTGGAGACCAAGTTCTGTTTCTAAGTAAGCTTGGAATCTTTCAGCCCCTAGTTATTCCATGAATATCTTTTGAGGGTCCCTCCATCTCTTTCCATCTAAACAGGCTGAGAGAGAAGAGGCATTAATGTTGTCTCCAAGGGACAGAAGTGACATATGGTCCCTGAAAAACCACACTTGCCCAATTCTCAGTGTTCATTTAAAAAAACAAAAAACATGACATGCGTCTCTATGAACCAAAGGGTATAATCATTTTGTCAGTCTGCTCATTTTGTAAGAATGTTTTGTTCTATTTTGTTCCTGCTTTTCAATGTTTTTAGCCAATGAATGAGCAGTTGTAGCGATGACTGACAAATTGGAGAAGAAAGGCCTTTTAGTAAGTCTTTGCTAATGGGAAGTATGATTGTTCTTGCCTTAAAAAAAAGTACAAAAACTCAGAATTTAAATATATGTATGATTGGGCAGCCAGATGTCCACCCCAAAGCAAAAGAAATGAGCAATTACAGGAACCTGAAATATTCAAGTCTCTAATTCAAGACTTTTTTAAAAAAAGAAGAAGAAGGATTATAAGTAGTTACTCTGTCAGTACATGCCAATAAAATCCATTATGGTTGCAAATATTAGAATATGTTCTGCAAGAATATAACCACTTTAGCAACACCATCAATCCTGAGTGAATCTTTGTTTACATTTACATTAATTTAAAGCTGGGATTTATTGGAAAGATTTCCAGTGTTTAAATGAATACTCAAATGTGTGCCAACATTAAGCAATTCTCTTGCTTGCCTTATTTCCCATTCTTGATGTCATTACATCAATTAAGCCATTGTTATTGACTTAGGTCATTTGCATGAGGTTGCTATTAATTGTGCAATGACTCAATTTGCTGCAAAAGATGTAATTTGCATCATTTTTGAAATTACAACATTGCATATATTAAATAACTGTAAATGACATAATTTGTGATTTGGCCAACATTCAGGAACAACAAACATTCTTCCCTTAAAAGATTTTACTGTGTGTTTTCTAGAGATGAGAGGTTGAAAGCAAAATTAAATGATTTTGTTCCATTTCATTCCAGCTTCCTGGAAAAAGTAAAGTACATTATTTAGATTAATATCCTGTCTTTCTTTCCATAATAATTGTGGTTAAGCATTTCTTAAATCTCCTTTTGGCTGCCCAAAAATATTTTTCTATAATCTCATTGATAAGGTTTTTTTTAATCCAATTCCTTGATTGATAGCAATTAGCACTTTGGAATTACAGAAATTCCTTTAGGTTTCAATCTTTTAGATCCCAGATTTATCCTCTGAAAAAGAAGAAACATGCACCATATATTACTTTTTCAAAGTTAGAGCTACTTTTCTTGATAGACTGCCAGGTTATCCAATCATCTCCCTCTAGATATTTGGTTTTCCTTATAACAATAATAATAGCACTTACAATAATAATAGCACTTAGACTTATATATCGCTTCATAATATTTTACAGCCCACTCTAAGTGGTTTACAGAGTCAGCATATTGACCCCAATAATCTGAGTCCTCATTTTATCGATCTCAGAAGGTAGGATGAAAGGCTGAGTCAGTCTTGAGCTGGTTGGAATAGAACTGCTGACAGTCAGCAGAATTAGCCGGCAATACTGCATTCTAACCTCTGTGTCACCCTAGCTGTTATGAAGGTAGTCCTTGAATTATGATCTCAACTGAGTCCAGAATTATGTTTGTAAATCATGGCAGTCATTAAATGAGGCACCCATGTAATCCCCTTGCTTAACAACCACAATCCCTGCTCTCTCTATTGTGATCGTTAAGTGACTGCATGGGTGATTAAATGGAGCATACATATAGCCTGCCTTGGGCCTCACAGGGCTTTTGCTCTGCTTCCCACCCCGCTAGGTCACATGCTCTTGCCCCTCCCTATTACACCTCGGTCCCCTTACCTTTTCTGAAGGTTACTTCAGAAAAGCAGCCCATTTTGGATCACATGTGCAACCAGATGTGGAAGGTGCAGGAAGAAGCACATAATGGTGCAATAAAAAGTAAAATCATGCAAAAGTTGTATTAAAAATGCCAAGTAAGTCCATTTCTTCCCATTTCCCATTGCAAAAGGCAATGTACCCAGACTCCATTGCTACCTCAGCAGGATACACAACAGGTGAAAGGAGGAGCCCTTGTTCACTAAAAGAGCTTCTGCTTTGTCTGTGAAAGAAGTAGTCCTTAACTTCTTCAGACAGAGTTAGGAGTGCCTCAAACTGAGCTGATGTTATTCAGCACACTGAGTTAGATGGACAAGGATCTGTTTCAGTATAAAGACAGAGTCCTCTGTTCCCATTCTACAGCATAGGACCCTTTTCTGGATACCTTAAATGACATCATAAAGTTTGTGGAAAAGGTGGTGTTGCCGGAAAACAAAATAATTATACATAGTTGAGAAAAATGCATATGAGATGTTACAGAAGCAAACATTGCATGCACAAATTACAATCCCATACTCTACTGTGCTCTCGCAAGTCCACCTGTAAAAGTCTCCAAAATTCCTGCGCACTGTCCATGAGTAGGAAGAATGTCAGTATTTTAACCAAACATTCTCAATTATCAGCTAAAGAGTGACGGTAGTGTTTTTGTAGTCTTTTCAATCAGAACCAAACTCCTATTTTCAGACAAACGTAATATTCACACATACGTCTATCTATACTTGTAAGCCTTTCATCCTGTATTCTCACAGGACAAAGAAATGCTGGATTCAATGGGATTTATTTCTGACAGACGAGAATAAGACTGGATTATTAAAGTCTCTTCAACATTCCAGTAATGGTTTAAAAAAGAAGCAAGAACAGAGGCAATTTTCAGCCTTTGTGGACAGCAATATATTTGTATGCATGGTTGCTTCCTACCTGTTGCTAAGAGCAACAACTTGCCTTTAAATTCTGTACTTCAGAGTCTTGAGGCTTTTTTTATAGAAGAAATAATGGAAAGCAAAAGCAATATTCAAGGCTGCCTTTAACCAATTGTTTACATTAAAAGAAATGATTTACTCTCCTTTTAAGTGACTCTTCTCAGCATGATGTGCTTACAAATAACACAAAACTTTTCAATCTGTTTCTGTGGGTCTTAATTCATAAAATTGATATATGAAGAAACAGCCTTTTCTCAGAGATTACTTCACAATGACAAATAAGGGATAATTGAAGGCTTTCTTTAAATATTATCACCAGACCCAAAGTACACCAGACTTCACAAGCCTCTAGTCTGCTTTTAGGTTTATAGTAACAAAACCTTTAGCAACTATAGCAAAAGCAACAGGATGATACCAAGGGAATATTGCTGGGCATGAAAAAGATTTAGAAATAAAAATATTAGAAATTCAGAATTTATTGATCCTGTCATTCATAGAAGCATTGGCATTGTGGTGACAGGAGGAATCTCTAGAGAACTAGAAGAAAAGATTGTGTGAAATCTCCACTCAACTATGCTTCTCATTTCCATCTCTGTCTTTGAAGAGAAGTAGAAACAGAAATGGTAGCAATGGCATCATCACCCAGATAATGCGACCAGTGTGATTCTTAGCCATCATTTTTGAAACACAGCTTCAAATGGACACTAGTTGAAGTTGATGTGTATTGGTCCTCTAGTATTCTGAAGAAAGTCGGCCTAAGAAAAATGATATCTTTAAATCCTGGATATTGCCTTCTGATCAAGTTATCTAAAGTTCCCAGGATAATGTAATAGCATCTTAAAGGACTGGATCTATGTTAGAAGAATGAAAGCAAGAGAGTTGGGCTGAATGAGTAAAATCCAGGCTACCTTTAACACATGTAATTAAGGACATAAGCCTTCCGTAAAATGACAATTCAGTACTATGCAAAGCTTAGACAGGAGGTTTCTCTACCATGATTTGTGATATCTCACTAAGCAGTTCATGAATACTCAATTGTTACTTCGGCAATCATTGGTTTTGCTGTCATCTCCACTCCTTTGGAAAATTAGACGCAATTAAGTAGCCCCAACCCTTTTTAGCTAGTGCATACTTTTGTACCCTGGTCTGTTCAGGTTGGAATCTTTCAATTTTTAATTTTAGATAGAATACCAGTCAGCAAAAATATAGTCATAATTCATTTCCCTAGTTATAAACTTCTGTCACTGATTAGATCCTAGGTGGTTTATACCAAATTAAACTACACAAAATAGCACATGACCCAATAAAACTCCCACATCCAATTCAGAGATGTGACATTTCATCAGTTCAATGCAACAATCTTACTATCTTATTTTTTTTTCACTTGTCTTTGACACAATCACTTCTCTTTGTTATTATCAGATTCAAAGAAAATTCTTATTGGAATTATTTAATACATTTATTTTTGGGGTCAAGCAAAAGTTGATATTTCTGAACAAGTTTTGCAGCAAGGGCAAGATACAGCAAGATTAATTGTAAGGAGGTGTATAATGTTTGGCTGTGGTGCAGAGTTTTTCTTACCTTCCCAGTCCACCTGGTAGGACATTACATGCAAGAAGCTTTTAACTTTTACATGGGCACACAAATGACACTGGTCAACTCTAATTTCTAGAAAGTAGCTGCCAAAGGATTATATCTAGTCACATTCACCATATTATCAGAAGAAAATGTATGAGATTTTTCTCAGCTACAAACTCTATAATATTTTTAAAATTAAAGAAAAAATTAGAACAGGGAAACCAGACAGTTAGTAAAAAAGATACCTATGAACACATTCCTGCCCAGATGTTCCACTGAGGCTCACCGGACTAAACTCATAAAGAATAGCAGTCTGCAAAGCTATGGATATGCCTGTTAAAGGCTGGTAAAACCTTAAACATAGGAATATTAACTTGAGAAAGAATGTATGTAGACCTGATCCTCAACAAAGTTTTGTGCTGCTTGGGATTTCAAAGAGCAAACTTAATGACAGAGATAGGGAGACTCCAGTTAATAGACCAGATGTAACCCACAAGTTATAAACTTCTGATCAAAAAAGGCTGAATGGAACCTCTACCTCTTTCTCTGACATGGTCTCAAAGAGTCCTTTTTCTGAAATTTTCTGAAATTCTGAAACAAATATCTATTTATATTGGCCTATTCTTGGATTGCAAACATTCTGCAGTACAGAGAACCAACTCCAAGCATGCTGCAACCACAAGAATGACACAAGAATGACACATAGCAGTAGGTTAGAAGAAGCTCTCTGCTGGTGATGGTTTCTCAAATAGGAGAACAACAGAAGGATGGAAATAAATGATACAAATGATTCACCATAACATTAGAGGGGTTCTTTTTCAAGTGGTTTGCTTCCATACCTGCTCTTTTTTTTTTTTTTTTAGGAATTAACAATTTCAGTAAATTGTTGAAAAGAAAGTAATCAGTCTGAAAAAGATGCCCAGCATGGAAAGCAATGCTCACCATTGAAAATGGCTGAGATTTCTTCTCTTAGCCCTTGAGTTATGAATGCATCAGCTGGTACAGACTATTTTTGTAGAGTAAAATTCTCAGAGAGACCTTTGTGTCTTTAGCAACACAATCAGTACCCTACTGAAGTCAATGGAGAGGGTAAAACAACAAAATGTTCCAATGCTGTGTTTTCTAATCTTTCACTTGAACATTTTGGAGATCAATCATCAGGGATTGGAAATTATGGCTGCGTGAAGCCTGAGATGACTTCAGAAGGACCCAATTATTTTAACTTTTATAGAAAATTAAATGGCCAGCTTTTTGAGATGTCCAGATTGTGGCAAGAGCCACCCAAAGTCACTCCACAGTGAGAAGGGCCACATACAAATTGAACAAATGAGAAAGTCTGAGCCAAAGTGAAAAATGATTTCTCCCTTTTTAATAAAGGTAGAATCATGTAAGAGTCTGGTTATGAAATGAATATTGCAATCCTATGTATATTTATGAAAAAGCCACTCTGCCAAATGAACACACTCTTAGTTTAGTATAGATGAGAAACGTAGCTTTATTTCAAATATAATATGAAGGAGAAACCTAGTCCTAAAAGAGAATTTTTGCCAATACACAGTAAATATGTGGCTGGGGAGAGGGGTCACATGCAACATACACACTAAAGTTATAGCTTTTCCTGATTATTCAAATTCAGATATTTGTCTGGTAGCTTTCAACAATATAACCACTGGTCAAGTGGAGTACCAGATGAAGTATGCTGAAAGCATTTGGCTATGTAGAATTAGAAGGCACAAAGTCATGTTATGGAATTCAGTTTTAAATTCCAGTACTTGAAATTAAATAACACTTTTTTCTCTAGTGGAACAATTAAGACATAGGCTAGGCTAGGGAATAATCTAGTATAGTGATGGTGAACCTTTTTGTTGTGAGGTGCCGAAAGCGTGTGCACAATAGCGCACGTGTGTATGCCGACACCCACAATGCATGCGCTCCACCCCCTTGCCCATGTGCACGCAACACCACCCCCACCCCCTTACCTGCACTGCACACATGTGCACCTCCCAACTGATTTTCAGCCTGTTTGAGGCTGTTTTCGCCCTCCCAGAGGCTTGAGGTAAGCCTCTGCAGCCTCGGGAGGCTGAAAAACGGGCCCGAAAATGACCTCCCCCTGGCTCCAGAGGCCCTCCGAAGGGTGAAAATGGGCACTTCTGGGATTTCAAGAAGGCCCATTTTTTGGCCTTCCGAGGCTACAGAGGGTTCCCTTGAGCCTCCAGGTGGGCAAAAATGGCCTCAAATGGGCCAAAAATCAGCTAGGAGGCGCACACATGCTTAGTGCAGGTAAGTTTGGCTGGAGCTTTCATGCCTGCACAAATGGCTCTGTGTGCCACCTGTGGCCATCACGGATCTAGTAGTTGTTTTTATGGGTTAAATCTTTTTAATCTTCTTTTCCAACACTAACTGTGCAAGGCATAATGTTATATGAACATTAGGTATCTTTTAGAAAAAGCTCCTTTGACTTCAAGATCACAATAAATCCTAACCATTCTTCCTTGCTTTCTTCCTTTGTTAGATTATTAGAATTTTGTCAAAAATCTAGGAGTAAACAGGGTTCAGAATTAATTTATTAATTTAAGCTGTTTTATTGGAAGCTCTTTGTTTTCTAATAGCAAGAACTTCTAGTCATATATTGGAATTTCTGTAGGGTCAAATTTCTGTCAGTATTACAAATGTTCCAGCATAGTTTGTAATATCCTTTAATACATAAATGGATAATTGTTGGTCCAGGAGTTTCATCGGGCACGCTAAGCTGACTTATCTCATCTGCTGAGCATCAAATGAAACATTTACTCAGCACTATCTCTCCATTTCTGCCCCTGGTCCCCCTTCTTCCAGGGAGCTGGAAGTTGGCCAAAGGTCCTCTCATTGACCTTCTGTAGCAACACTAAGTGGATCAGTTCTTCTCTTTTTCTTCCTTTAGAAGGAAAAAAGCAGGACATGGGTGATGCTGGTAGAAGCTGATCCTGTTTGCACGTCTGCCAGAGTCCCCAACAAAATCTCTCAGTGCTTCAAACTTCTCTTCTAATATACTAATTGTGAAATAACAATGGGAGTTGAAGTCCACAAGTCTTAAAGTTGCCAAGTTTGGAGACTTTAGATCTAGAGTATTTCATTCATGATTGGAGAAAACATGCATCAGATGGACCTCTCAGTGCAAGCATGCAGTGTTTTTTTTTCTATACATGACAATACAAGCAACCCCAAAGCTGCTTTGGGTGGAATGAGCAGCACATACAATGAATGAATGAATGAATGAATGAATGAATGAATGAATGAATGAATGAATGAATGATCAGAATATTATATGTATTGAACAATTTCTATTAATATTACCCCATTCTCAGGGTAAGTGGGGGAACAGAATTCAATCTGTAAATCAAATTCATTTCCCTATCTCAGCTTTAATATCAATTAAGTTAAAAAAAATCTAAGCCTATAGAAAAGAGCTGTATTGCAATGTAATTAAATTCCTCATCATGTAACTATGATATCCAACAAATCAGATTTCTAGGACTCAGTGGCAGCAATTTGTTCCTTCTGTATGAATTCTAATAGTCATATATTTATTTTATCCCCACACACTATTTCTCTGTATTCAAAGATGAGACACTGAAATGTTCAGGCCCTTGGCAAAAAGAAAGAAAAAAATTAAACAAAAACGTGAATTCAAACTCAATGTGCAAAAATGGAGAATTTTTTTCTGGTACTTCTGAAAAAATTACTCCAATTCTTTAACATAAAACATAGACTCCTGCAGCTCACAGCTGTTGCAATTTCTCCTCTTAAATCTGAAGACTTCAAGGCAGTATAATAACAATCCCATTTTATTATCACCATGCTAAAACAGTGAACATTTGAAAACTAAAAATTACAATAAGTCTGTTATACAATATTTTGGTATGATTGCTGTTTCGATTCTTTCCAATATCATATTAGTGAGAGTTTTTTGCATTACTTGATTCTTGTTTTTTACACATGAAAGAAAAGTTGATATATAAAAAAAAGGCACTCACATTTTGCTCAGTAAGATTTACTTACTATAAGCATGTTTAATACTCCAGTATTAAGAGCAAAATTCTGATTATGTTTGATGGAGGGATTATGTGCCATCAAGTCAGTATTAATTCTTAGTGACCACATAAATGGGTTTTCTTCATCATGATCTGGCCCTTAATGGGTCCTTCAAGTCTTCCTGTTGTATACTCATTGTCACTCACAGTAACTGATTCCATTCCCTTGTTGCTGGTCATTCCCTTCTTGTTCCCTTCGTCCTTTTCAGCCTTAATGCCTTCTCTATATAGCTAGATCTTGAACAACGTAGGTCTTTATTCAAAGTTAATTCTATGAGTTCAATGAGAATTACTTTTAGATGTTTTTATTTTAGATTTTAGTAACGGTTTACATAATTATGTCAGGAAATTGCCATGAGGAATCAAAACAAAACCATTGCTTACTTTAAAAGGGAATCTTCTCTTGTTTGGGAGTAAAAATATCAACTTAGACCTTTCCCATTAATTATGAGATTGTATCATCATGAAACCTGCCTATTCTACTTGAGAAATCCCCTTTCTTATTTTTAGGTCCATGTGAAGTTGACCTTAGTCTCATCGTGGACCCAGGAGAGATTCCTGATCATGAATTTAACTTTGAAGATCAGGTAATGGTGAAAAAAAATCCTTGTATTTGCATTTATAAATGCCTTGGTTACTGCATAAGTGAGGGAATTGATTAGCGGGATAGAGTTTATTATGAGAGTTTCTGTTCCTTTCTGAATGCCATAATAAGACAGCTTTTCTAAAATCCAATATAACAAATGTGTGTTCAAAGAAAGTCTGTCACATTTTAAAATCCTCCTTGTTATCCCATCTCTTTTCTTATTCTGAGCATGCCTTTCAGTGCTTCCTTTTTGTGTTTTTTATGCTCTTTTCTGTTGCAGGCTTCTATACATTCTAGAAAGAAATACATACATGTTTCAGTACCCAGAAGAAGAAGAAAAATCAATCTGATTGTGAATTTTCAAAATAAAAGTTCACACTTAATGCAGTCAAAAAATGATCAGTAAAGCCTTGCATATGATCTCCTTAAGATTTGAAGGTGATTTCCTACCCAAGTACATACCAGATCTATTCTTACTTAGCCCTTTGAAGATCAAACACACAGCTAGAAGGCAATCTGAAAGGACAGCTACAAAGATAGTTTGAAATCAATCTTATTTCACCAAGTCAACACAAATGTATTTTTGTTCCATTCTCATCTTTGTCAAATGGGTTTGAATGAATGTAAAACCCTGTAATTTTTGTTTTATTTAGTTGAAAGAAAATGTAGAACACACTGCACACTGTAGATTTCTCATTAGTATAGAAAAATAAGAGCAAATCCCACCTCTTCCTAGCACTGATGGTATTTGGTAATGAAACGTCTGCAAGAAAACAAACCACTAAGCTCAGGGAGCACCAACAGATTCCTCTTTAAAACTTTGTTCAGTGATGAGGAGGAATATTAGCGGATTATACCTGAATATAGCAAAAAAGTTGAAGAGTAACTATGACTCTCCAAAGTATTAACCAGTGAGCAGAAAGATTAAATAAAATATTGTAGCCTTATCTAGGAAAAAAGATAGTAGGCTGAAAGCAGTCGGAAGCTTAATTCAAGGGACAAGAAAGAGTTTATGTGAAGCTGAAACATACAACTAAAGCTTAGACTATAATTTTGTCCCCAAACATTGCACCAATAAGAGAGTGAGAATGTAAGGTTATTATAGCTGTGTCCTAGCTCAGTGTTTCCCAGTCTTGAGAAATTTAAGATATATGGACTTCAATTCCCAGAATTCCCCAGCCATCCATGCTGACTGAGGAATTCTGGCAGTCAAAGTCCACTTATTTTCATGCCCTAGCTTCACGAAAAAAGGAACTAGATTAATGTGACTTTTTAATAATTAAGGACTAATTAATTTTGTTGTTATTCTGGAACTTTGTGATAATTGGACCTATTAGGGCAAAATACATTTAACAAAACTCATTTAACAAAACTCTCTTACTGTAGCAACATAAATTTTGGGCTCAATTGCAGTCATAAGTCGAGGATTTCCTATATATCAGTGGCAAGACTGGAAATATATTGGGGCACATCTTTTGAAACGGGGGTATGTTTCAGTCTTACTATCTGATAACAAGGGTGAGCAACCTAGTTCAAGAAGATCTGTTGTGTTAAATAAGTAGGGTGACAAGAAAGATTTGGTCATTTCTTGCAACTTCATAATTGGGAGAAAACTAAGACTGTTCCAGCTTTACTCAGTCACCTGTTGCTACTCCATTTATCTTGTCTCCTTCAGTTGTTTAACCCATAGGGAATGCAGCCCTCAACTGAAAAAAAAACTTGCTAATTTTAAGGAATTCAGAGCACATGGAATGTCTGATAGGACACATGCAGTTGCTTTCTATTTAATGTGTTTTAGGTTTACTGTATGCAGTTGCATCATTTTACTGTAAGTAAAAATGACCATTTTTAGAGTCAAGGACTGCAAACATATTAACACTCATTGTACTGTAAAGAAAAAAATATCTCTTACCTCTTACACGAAAGAGATTCACTGCAAATATATAATGTTATCTATTGACAATGTTTTTTAGACATAGTGAAGATTAACTTTTACCCAAAGAAGGTAATCTCCCCATCCAAAGCATACATTCTGTGATCTGTTAAAACAGCTTTAAAATAAAAGCAAGCCATTGTAATAGTCCGCCTTAGGATGCAGCTCAGAATTATAAATTACACCGCATTAACTAGGAGCTCTTTTGTTTTGTTTTAAAAATGGCTACCCAAAAGCTGAGCAGTCGATGACCTAAATGAGAATATGGAACTCTGAAATGTTAAACTTCTTTTCTGGTAATCTAACTAAATCTTTCTTCTTTCTCAATTCATCCTCCATTCAGGAGATAAAAGTATGGATTCCTATTTCTGCATAGATTAAAAGAAGTCTTCAAATGGAAGAGTTTATTTTCATCATTAAAAAAAAAAAACAGGGTTAAGAATATTTCCTTTTTTGTCCTAGCTGAGTTCTTCTACAGCTTCAGAATAAGGATGGGCATTTTGTCATAAGTAGCTTCTAGATATTACAGAAATTGTTTGTTTTTGGATTTTTTTTTAAAAAAAACAGACAAATCCCTTTTCATTCATCAAAGACCTTACAATAGTATGCTCCTCTCTTCTTATGAGCTTAAAAGAGAGTGCTTACCTATTGATCTTTTATAGGAGCAAAATTGGTATATTGCTGTCAGCATGGCAACATGGTGGTGAATATAGTTTTCAGTGTTTTTGATGGTGGTATTTTTGTTCTTGGTATAGTAAATTGTTGAGTTTTGATCCGTTTTGTCAGTTACAAGTCATTTAGATGAACCAGAAAATACTCAGCCTTGATATTGGACTGTCATCTTTTTACACAGCTGCAACTTATAAAGTGAAAAAGAATGGAATCTCACTGTCTTTTTAACATAGACGTCCAAAATGTGTTTTTTCAAGAGGCAAATGGACTTCCTTGTTTTTCTCTGAAGATATTTCGCAAACAGCTTTTTTAACTCTGACTGGATAGTGGGGAATTGAAGGATTTATATTCCTTGCAAACAGCTAGTCATTTGCATTCTTTTAGAGAGTCATTGAGGCTACTTGGAGGTTTATCTGTGTCATCAGGGTCACCTGAGTAGTGCAAATGGAGCTTTCTTGGAACTGTTGAAAGGAATGTGTTGTAGATTGGAGGTGTATGATGTCGTATCCCTCCTCCTCTGTTGAGAGAGGGCTGTTCAGTTTTTACATAGATGGCCTTTTTGACCCCTCTTTCAAACCAGCAGTTCTCTCTGTCCAAAATGTGGCTTCAAAAGAGTGGCTTTTGTCTTTTAAATGCAGATAGACTGCTGAGTTTTGTCCTGATGTCCTATGTTGTGCCATGAAGTGGTTGTTTTGTTTCAGGGGTGGGATTCAAATTTTTTAACAACCGGTTCTATGGGTGTGGCTTAGTTGGTGGGTGTGGCTTGGTGGTCATGTGACTGGGTGGGTAGGCGTGACCAATTCAATGTCACTCACATCAAGGGGTGCTTCTCCTCACCTGGCCTCTCATGACAGTGGGAATGCTGCAACGGTCGTAAGTGTGAAAAATGGTCATAAGTCACTTTTTTCAGTGCCATTGTAACTTTGAATTGTCACTAAATAAACTGTTGTAAATACCAATCATTAATTAAAAATATGTGCAAGCCGGAGTTACAAATAAGTCAAGGTGCTAGAGCACCTTGAGGAATTAAAATAGTTAAAATTTAATGATAACAGCAGCTAACTCTTGCTCATAAAGTGAAACCCTTTAGCAGAGAGGTCATTTAAGCTCTCCAGAAAGAGCACACCCAGGAAAAGCAATCCATTTGCACCACTTAAAGATACCAGCTGGTCTCACTCACCTCACAAGATATCCTAAGGAAATCATCCAGATTTAAGGAAAGGTCACATGCCCCCCAGAAAGGCAGTAAAAAAAATCAGTGCCAAGCTTGCATCCTGCCTCTTGGAAGTACACCCCAAAAAGACAATGCCAGATATCACTAAAGCAGTAAAAGAAGACCCCGCTCCTCAGATAGAAAAAGAAACCATGAGGCAGAAAAAAATTCAAACAAAATACAAATAATTAAATCACAACAGTAGCTGTTGCTCGTTAAACCGATTACCAGAACAAATAGACACAGGAACTAGCCAGATTTCCCAACCCAGTTTCTTTTCAGGAACAGAGATTAATCTTTTTTCTTCCAAACAAAGCTGAATAGGGAAAATTATCCCATCAATAAACACAGGATTAAATGTCACCAAGGACAGAATTAAACTTCACCAAAAACCAGTTTTAGACCAAAACTCAGAAAGGGTATGTAAACCCACGTTTGAATGTCAATCTTTCTAGCTAGCCAAGAAGCCTTGATGAATGTCACTCATCTTGGTTCCTTGTCATTAAAAAGCTTATTTCGCAGCTCTGCTTTGTTATTCAATTATTCCTTCAAAGTGCTGATCATTGCATGCTGGCTGGAAGTATTTCGGAGGGAGTATTTCCTCCCAACAGCAGTGTAAAAAGCTTAAAACAACCCTTCCCCTTTAAGAAAGTATCAAGAAAGAAAAAAACCTCCTTGGGAGACAGTAAGTCTAGGCATACTGCCAAGAATGTAATAAGGGTGGAAAAAAACAAAAGGAGATTTCTTCTAACAACCAGTTCTCTGCACTGCTTAGAAAGCTGACAAGGGGTTCTATAGAACCGGTCAAAACCGATAGAATCCCACCCATGTTTTGTTTCCCAATGTACATGCACATGGCTCACTGCATTGTCCTGCCTATGCCATGTTGCTCAGTTTGTGTCTGGGTGTTTTATCCTTGGGGTGAACAAGCTTCTGCCTTAGTGTATTCTTGGGTTTGAAATGTGCATGTATCTTGTGTTGGCTGAAGATCCTCCTGAGCTATTAAAAGAAATTAAAATATCTTGAATTAACATATTAAAATATATTTTATATAGACTTTAGAGAGTAGAATTGCCTGATATAATTTTTTTAAATAGACTCATTTGGAAAGCTACCAAAATTGCTCAGAGATCCATAGATTTAGAGAACAAATTGGCACCTGCACTCAGATGCACTATTCTGTTAGTTGCTTTTCGTATGTTTGTTTCTTTGAACCAGCAAAAGATTTATATGCTGATTGACTGAAAGCACAATACTATGAAATTGGAAAATAACAAAATGGAAATAGCCACTGTAAATTGTAGCACAGCATTCTATGTGTGTTGAAGTCAGTCTCAGCATTGACCTCTGCAAAATTCAGCTAAGCCAAAAGAGAGGGGGGAAATGCTTTTTAAGGGCCAAAAAGGTCATCTTAAAAATATGCCTTTGATATCTGAAAATATGGGACTGTGGCAAAACCCTTATGCTTCACTGAATAATGTTTTTACTACCCATGCTGTCTTCAAATTGTAAATTGGCCCAAGCATTTCTCTGCTGAGAATATCAAAAAAAGAAAAAGATGTGCATCTAGATATCAGCAGGTCATGTGTATCTGGAAGGAAATAAAGTGCCTGTCAGAAAGATGGGGCCAAGAGGGTTAGTTTCCAGGCAACCATGTGCAACTAAGGAGTTGACAGCTGGCAAATATTTTGCAGAACTCTTTGATGGTTCTCTGATGCTGAAAGGATCCATTAAGCCTGCACTGTAATATTCAATAAGTGGTTCTTAACTTCGAGGGTAGTCCATTAATTTTGGTTGCTGACCATTTATCATATCCTGAGGCCTCTTGTAAGTTTTCCAAATTAAAACTGATTCAAGAATGTATACCTCTTGGAAGCTTGTTCCTGAAGAATGAGAACCACAAAGTAAATTTTTTCAGAGGTTGATAATATGTGATCAGTGTTGGTTGACATACCAGACTTCTATCTGCTAGATTTCTTTACATGGCAAAGTTGTTGGCCAATCACTTTTGTATTATTTAGTGTTGCAATCCATTAATTTATAATTATGAGAAAGATGGAGCTCTGTGAATCTCCTCAGCAGGATTATTGCCAGTAATCATATACTTCCCATTATACCAGGGATGTCAAACTCAATTTCATTGAGGGTCGTATCAGGGTCATGTTTGACCTCAGGGGACCAGGGGGAATGACCAGTGTGAGTATGGTCAGCTCAATGTTGTGTCGGGCTGCCTGGGCGGCCCAAGCACTCTGCCAGTGAAAACGGAGCTCAGGAGGGCCGCTGCATTTTCACTAACAGACACTGTGGGCTGGTCGTTTGCTCTTGCCAGGGTGGCCCCATGGGCCAGATCTAAGCACCCCATGGGCTGGATCCAGCCCGCGGGCCTTGAGTTTGATGCCCCCGCACTATATTATCTTTCTAGATTTCTCTGATTTTAAAGGAAAGATTAAAAGCTACACAGAAAAGCAGAAGTTCCAGGTATGGGGAGATAAACAGTTCAGTAAAATAAATAAAGAGGAACTTCTTTGTGGGAGTACCTGGTATATGTAATGCTTTTTTGAAGTAGGTTGTATTGGTGCCTACCTTACTACCTAGTTGGCATGAGGCAAAGACTGATTTTAATTTTTTCTATTGCTTTAAGTCTATAATTTTTATTAGGGATTTTGATTACAGAGGTAAAAACTAATACAAACTAAATTTTAAAAAGAATAGTAAGAAAGAATGAAAAGTGCTAGAAAAAATAAAGAAAAATGTAGTGCGATAAAAAAAAAAGCTAGGAATATTGCACCCTATCTCGGTAAAATTTGGAATTTCAAGATGATCTAGAGCAAAGAAAAAAAAAAAGATCTGTTATATGTCCTGTTTCCACTTTCCCTACATTGATTTTGCCCCAGGAATGCTATTAAGAGAATATTTAACTGTTTAATTTTAAGAATTAACAGTTCTATGCATTGTTATAATATCAAATTCTTTGTGTCCAATCACATTTGGGCATTAAAGAATTATATTCTATTCTAATAATACTTCACACAGTATGTTGAAAGACAATGGATGGATTTATATGTGATTTGGTTAATTATGGCTCATTGAATAAACCATGGTTGTCTAGAATTACACATGATAGCCATAAGCCATAATTTACCAGTCACAAGATATGTGTTAATGGATCAGGTTAAACCAAAATCAAGGAAATTTCATTAATTGTTCAGTACAGTCTGCAAATCAAGTGATAAAAGACCCGAAGTCATATTTTGCATTATAATTGAATGACTTATAGGTTACTTTCTACACCTTTATATGAAGTTTTTTTCAGTTAAAAAAAAGAGCTAAAACGTGGGAGGGCCACCTGTGCTGAAGATAATCACAGAACAACAGATGTCATAGAACAAATCAGTTTCTGTTAGTGCCCAGAAGATAACAGGTTTTGCAATTCATTAAAAAAAGCAATTAAATATCCATGGTATTTGGAATATGTCTTTAAGACAGAAATGATAAATGGACTACTTACAGTATGATTTGGGGCCAGCCATTCACTCTCAGCACAGTCTACTTCACAGATAGTTGTTATGGAATGATAAGAGGTAAGAAGCATAATACATATGTTTTGGGATCCTGACTGAAAGGCAGGATGTAAATCTAATGAATGAATAAATCTAATTATGATATTTGGGAAATGGGTAATTCCCAATTATTTCTTTTTTTGTATAATTTTGTTTGGGACTGTATTACTTAGTGGTCTCCAACCTTTCCGGCTTTGCGGACCAGTGGGGGGGTTGGAGAGGGGATGGTCTGTGCAAGTGGTGGGCATGTGTGCTGCACAAATGGAGCTGTGCATGCATGAACACTCGCCTTCCACTTCTGTGGCCCAGGTCTGAACAGGCCATGGCTCACTAGCGGGCCACGGCCTGAGGGTTTGGAACCTCTGCATTACACAGTACAAATTCACATGGTATTACTCTTTTTAAATAGAAAAAGCAATTTCCAGTCATGAAAAAGAAAGAGTAGAAAATTCTCATAACCCATCGGCTCCTTGATATGAGTGCTGAAGAGATTTTACTCTCAGGATGCACTAAGAAGCATAGAGGAAAAGAAATTGCTTTCTGGACAAAGTAGAAAATGTATAAACAGCTTTTTCCCATGGGTTCTCCCACTGCAACTGCCCTTAAATGCTACAGCAGAATTTACCATTTTAAAAGTAACATTCAAATAACAAGCACTGAACACAAACATAGGCAGATATTACTGCCTATGTTTGTGTTCAGCGAATTGCAATCACAAGTGCTTGTTACTTGAATGACAACTTTTACATGTTTTGCACTGCAACTGTCACTCCCCACCCCCGAATGTTTCTTGGGATGGACAAGTTGAAGTCTAAAACATCTGGAGAGTATCTGGTTCCCTATCCCTAGTTTACAATTAGTAAAACATAAGATGAGGAAATACTGTTTATTTGACAATATATGTCAGGACCCATATATGCCCATGGGAGTGAGCGCAGGCCTGAGGGACTAAGAATAATATGGATTTAAATAAGGGAGTTTAAGCCTAGCATATGATAAATGCAGATTCTTGGAAAATTAAGTCAATTAAGGTAGTAAGATAGAGTTTCTTTGAGGTGCTTTTTTTGTAGTTATCACCTGCATTGGGTTAACATTCTGGGATAATCTTCAAACTGACTTATTCCCCAACTTTTCCACAATCATCAGCATTCTCATCAAAATCTAATTAAGTAGACTTACACTAATAATTAGGCTATTGTGCATTTGCAGAGTAAGAACCACCTTCATAAATGTAAAAGAATGTTAGTGGGAATGGAGTACAATATATGCATGAATGTGGATTCTTCATTACTGGAGGTTTTTAAGGAGACATTGGACAACCATTTGTCTGAAATAGTATAAACTGTCCTACTTGAGCAGAGATTTGGACTAGAAGACCTCTAGGGACCCTTCCAATTCTGTTATTCTGCTATTCTGTTAATTGGCAATAAAAATATGATTCAGGTAGATCTAGTAATGCTAGTAATTCTCATCATGAGTAATTCATATAAACTCCTGGTAGTTAATAGTTGCAATCTGTAAAGGAATAAAATTATGTTCCCTCAACCTGGTGTGTCTTAGATCCATGGGACTACCTACATCTTCTCCCAGTAAGTATGACCATCATAAAGAGAATCATAAAGTTATCTGGATTGGACAAGCATCGAATAGAACATTTCATACTTAAGTGTTGACGTGATTTCTTCCATTCAAGAATAATCATTTGTTCTCATAGCAGTTGTAAGTGTGGAATTATTAAAATGAGTCATAGGTTACTAGGGAAGAAGTCAGTAAATAATTGAAACTGTGAAAACTAAGGAAATGATGCACTTCCACAAAGATTTTTACATTTTTGCCAGAAGATGTATATTGTTGGCTAAAACCCATTTCTCCTTAAAAATACAGATTCAAAGGAATAGTTAGTGCATTGCTTATTCCATGAAATATGAACAATGATTTTTAGATAGAAATGCAAAACCTATCGATTATATATCAGTACTATAATATAACCATGGTATACCAAAATATTTAGCAAAAGTAAGATGAATCAATAAAGAACATTTCTCTTACTATATAAAAGCTAAGATTATGGGTATTATTGGTTTAAAAGACATCCCACACATGTTGGTCAATATGACCTTATAAAGATAATTATAATTTAAAGATGTAAAATTTTTTTGCAAAAAAACCCAGCAAAATCTTTGAACTTACATTCTAGGAAGAATTATGGATTAATTGGGAATATAAAGGGAAGCAAATTACCATAGTAAATTGCTATTATTACTGTCATGTAAAATCTATTTTATTTTATAATCTGTTGCAGAAAAACATAATCCATTTTTGAAAACCTGAGCATTTATTTAATGAAACATGATTAGAAAATTTAAAGGTACATGCATACCTGAACAATCATAAATTAGTCACTTGAATCTAGTCAGGCAGCAGTAAAATGTTTCATATATATATACATGTATGTCAACATTTTCACAACATGGGAGCCCGAGGTAAAGAAAGAAAACAAAGGATTTAGATGTAGATTAAGATTTGTTTATTTGTTCTTAGAATACCACTCTTTCTTAGTTATTGGAGCTGATTCCTGATTTTTCATATATATGTTTAGGTCAACATAACATACATAAAATCACTGCATTGACTTTTGGTTGGTAACTATTCCAAACAAGTTATGTTGTTATTTAGGAGCATCCAGGGGTGAATGTAAGGGTTTTAGAAAAATAAAGGGTCTACTTCACTTTGTAAATGTGTGACATGCATAGAAAGGGGTAGAACTTCAATCATGTAGTTGTGGCCATTCTCTAGACTTTTTGACACTCCTTACAGAGATGCCCTTGCTATGGAGTGCTCAGTTTTTCGGTTGTAATTTTAATAGTTATAGGCATGTGAGCTCCTAACTACTAGGAGTTTACATGAATTAGTCATGTAGAGAAAGATATCTAGATTTCAAAACTGAAGTACATAATTTTTTTACTATGTAAATATTGATGAACAGATAACAATTTCAGATAGAAAACAGATATTGGGACATTTACTCATGACAGTATAGATAAAAATATACCATAGGAATGTGCAAAATACTCCTTGTCTTAGAATGTTAAAAGACGTTTAACTTTTTTTTTCATCCAGGAACAATCTGTTCATCTTAAGTTACCATGGGAACTGGTGTATTCAAGAGCTTAAAAAAATAGTTTTAGTTGCAAAGATCCCTATCTTGCTTAGCGGAAAGTGCTGATTTTAATATTATTTAAAATACTATTTGGGGAATTAGTACTGTTATTAGTGCATTTTTTTGTAGAGTCTAATTGCATAAAGCAATTTCCTATTGGAGAATTCAGTAGTAAATAATTATCATTTGGATTAAGATATTTCTCACTTGCAATGAGAAAACAGTGAGAGGCATAACTTTTGTAGAGCCATTTGGAGTTCTATTTATATAGAGATGTTATTGCTTACCAAATCAGTCTGTCTGGGTTCAAGTACCACATTAGTGCAGTACTGTGTTGATGTTTTGATGCTAGGCAAGATCACATAATTCAGTGGGTCGCAAACTTTGTGCTCCTGGGGACTGCCTCTAATAATGAATGGATTTCTGTGATGCCATCCTCCCCTCACAAAATTGGCTGATATACTACTGCTACATTCAAAGCCACCAATTGCATGACACTGGTAAATGTAAGATGATTCCCTATCCCAGTGGGAAAGTTGATGGAACAAAACTACGGACACAGGTTGTTTCCATTAATGAAAACAATTTGTTGCCCTGTTCACCTTCATAAATGATCAGCCTCGAGTTGCCAGTCCAGTCCTGGAGATTTCTATTCACCCAGTAATATTAAACAGGTGATACATTTGCAAAATCCAAACTAAAAAAAAAAAAGGTGAGGTTTCCAACAACCCATCTGCTGCTTCTGTGAAGTTCATGTAGTTCAACTGAGAAAATGAAAATTTTGTTGCTTGAGAACAGAGCTGGAAGAAAACCAGCTTGGCTGTCAATCAGGGATGCTAAGGTGCCAAACTGGCACCAAATCAAGAATAATCCAGCACGGATGAGCAAAAATGTTTACTCAGACACAGAAATATATATTTCCATAAGAGGCACATTAAAATGTATACAAAGAACAATGATAATAATCAAAGAAATGCTATTAAAATAATTGGTAAATAATTAGGGATGATATGTTGGAGTTGATGTGTCCGTATTCATGATACATGATAGTCCTCAACATTCAACCATGTTTAGAGACTAGCCAGAGTTACAACGACACTGAAAAAAGTGACTTATGACCATTTTTCACAATTACAACCATTGTAGCATCCCCTTGGTCATGTGATCAAAATTTGGTCAGTTAGCAACTGACCTGTATTTATGACAGTTGCAGGATCCTGGGATCATCTGATCATTTTGTGGGACTTTCTGACAAGCAAAGTCAATTGACTTAACAACTGGGTTACTAACAACTGCAATGATTCACTTAGCAACTGTGGCAAGAAAGGTCATAAAATGAGGTAAAACTCAGTGAACAACTGTATTACTTAGCAACTGCGGTTTTGGACTGCATTGCGGTCATAAGTTGAGGACTATGTATTCTCAGATAGTGATGACATCTTCCCTTACCAACACACCCCTTCCACCAAATAATCTTTATGCAGACCCCAGTGAAAGATCTGAAGGGTTAGAAAAAGTCTTCAGCATCAATCCACAATTCTTTTTTTCCTCCTGGTTCTTGAGAGTTTCTTGTTTATTATTATCACCATCACCTTACTTTTTAAAAATTTCTTGGGTAGTAGAGAATGTATTGTAACAAAGAAATCCAGAACAAAGATAAGCGTGTGCCACTTTTTCATTTAGAAACCTGTAATTGTTTTTAAATTATGTACTATCCTGAAGCCCATTCATTCTTGCTGGGAAAGCCAATGTTCTCCCATTCAAGCAGTAAAAATGGTGTGGAGGAAAGGTGACATAGGTGAGCACCTGAGCACAAAATAGAAGCCTACACAGTTTCGTCTTCAGATTGAGGTCAGCACAGTTGCGTATTGTCCTTTTCTTGGCATGTTGCCAATGTTATTTTTAATCTTAACTCAGACAAGGTGGCGGGGGAACAAAACAGAAGCTGCAACTACTGACAAGATCCAATATTGTTTTCATGGGTGGAGACAAGGGCACTTAGCCAATAGTTGACGGAAGGTGAATTAGCCTGGCTCTAGCAGTTAGCCATCACTCCTCCAAAGTTTGGTTGATCTTCTCAGACGTTCCCTCCCATTCCACAGTTTGAGAATCCCTGATACAGTTCATGTACTATTTTCACTCTGTACTTCAGCAACGATAGTGTCATGGTATGATCTACTTTATAACATTCCTGTTATTGCTAAAATGATAGAAAAGTCAAAAACAAAACAATTTAGCTACGGATTTAACCTCTGAATAATTATTGTGACACGGTTGCTGTGCCAAAGCTGATCTTTCCTATGATCTATCACGTTAGGTCTCGAACAGAAAGCAAACATATTGAAAAATTAAATAAATAAATAAATAAATAAAAAAGGCCAAATGGTTGAAGATAAGAATAACATGAAGAACACAGAAGGGATAGCAGACAATAGGAAAAGATTAGCAAATTATGTGGGTGGCTCATTTTATTCTTTTGCGATAAGGATGTTCAATCTGTCCATCTCTCCAGGATGTCTCCGTTTTAAAAGATAAAAGTAGACAGTCATGTGGCAGGAGAAGGCATTATTATTTTTAGATAGTCAAAACCATCTAAACAGTGTTAAGAAGACATTCATTAATCATTTGACACAGATGTTTATACCCTTCAAATTGTGTAATCCTTTGTCTTCAAAGCCTGTCTCTTTATTTTGCTACATCATTTCTATGTCTATCTCCAAATCTTTGTGTTTTGTTATTTTTCTCCAGGTTTTTTTTCTTCTCTTCTGCTGTCTCCAAGTACTGAAACTTCTACTGTCCAGATTTTTTAAATCTTTTATATCAATAGTTGTTAAGTCTGGGGGAATATGGCAGAAGCTTGTCTGTATAACTTCTAAAATCCCAGATATTAATAACACTTAATTTTGGAATTTTCTATTACTCCTTAAAGGTAATATATTTGTTTAGCCTTGTTACCCAAGGTAATATTGGTAAGCCAGAAAAATGAGCAAGAAGTAGATAAAATGGCAAAAACTCAGAAAGAAGTCACACAATGCACTTATATGCACTTGTATCCACTTGAAGAATGAAAAGAGGAAAAGGAAAAGCAATTGTCTGGTTTCTGATGTGTATATATTATAATATTGTTTAGAATTATATTACTGTGTAACAGGAAGGAAGCCATTGCAAGAAACAAGGAATCAGAAGAGCGTAGATTTAGAAGTGGTTAAAACCTATCAACTATTTCATTTAGCATATAAGTGCATACAAATAGAAGTGAATTTAAGTGAGAGCCACCAGTGGAAGTAAGCCAATGTGTCAAGAGAAGAGAACATAGCATTTCAGAGAATGCAATTCAGTGGTGAGAAAAGTAAAGTTTTACATTTAGGCAAGAAAAGTCAAATGCAGAGGTATAGAATAGATGATACATGGCTCAACATCAGTAATTGTAAGAGGGAGTCATAATGGACAATCACTTGAGTATGAGCCAGCACTGTGCTTCAGCTACCCCAAAGGCCAATGTAGCCCTAGTCTGGATCAATGGAGGGATGGCATCAAGATCACATGAAGTATTTGTACCACTATATCCTGCCTTGGTGAGACTACACTTGGAATACTGCATCCGGTTCTGGTCACCACAATCCAAAAATATGTTGAGACTCAAGTCTAGAAAGAGTGCAGAGAAGTGCAACAAAGATGATTAGGGGTCTGGAAGGTAAAACATATGCAGATTAGTTGCAGATATTTGATATATCTAGTCTAACATGAAGGATTGGGGTGATATAATATCAGTTTCTGGATATCTGAGAAGCTGTTACAAAGAAGAGGAGGATCGCTTATTCTCCAAAGCACCTGAGACAAGAAGTAACAGATGAAAACGTATCAAAGAGAGATCCAATCTAGAACTAAGAAGAACTTTCCACAGTGGGAACAATTAATCAGTGAACCAGCTTGCCTTCAGAAGTTGTGGGTGCTCCATCACTGGAGGTTTTTAAGAAGAGATTGTACAGTCCTTTGTCCAAAATGATAGGGGCTTCTGCTTGGATAGAGAGTTCTCTTACCTGCTCATGTTTATGTAAGTCAATACCTATTCAGAAAATTCTACAACTTTCAGATACACTGAATCCTTTTTTATTCCTTTTATCCTGACTTACCTAGAATATAGTAATTTTTTTTTGTATCTGAAAAGCTTAACATTGGGTATATTGGCTCCTCAGCATATGTTAGGTGCATTTAAAAAGGAATGCTGAAATTTCAAACATAAAACATACTGTACACGGAGTATTGAAAATATGACTATGCCCCAAATTAATTTGATGATAAGGTGCAATAAAGTGGTTGATGGAAAAATCCCCAATAAACAAACATAAAAAACCCTATACATATGGAATTAGAATTATGGACAAATTTGTTTTCATATTATTAGATTTAGTAATGATAACATATAAGCTAATTCTTTTCCATATTAATTTATACTATAACAGGAATATGAACAATCATGTGTTTGCAGGCCTGAAAATGCAGGTGAGTTTTTATAATTTTAGTATAAATTATTGTAATATATACAGTATTAAATGAATCCTCTTAATGTATATGTTGGGGCCATGCATGCTTTATTTTCAAAGCATTTTGGACTTTCTTACCTTCTTGCTGCATATTAAAGGAGCAGCATCCTTTTTATAGACTTTAACTTGAGCTTGGAAAAAAAATGCTGCTGCTTTAAGGAATCAGCTTATAATTCTGCTCTGAAAGACAATGGAAAAAGATGGCTTGTTTAACTGATATCTAAGAGCAGTACTCATATGAATTAGTTTCAAATGTTCACAGCCCCATATATGTGAAACAGCATGCAACTGACTCCAGAGTCTCATGAATACCATTGTGCCCTTAGAAATTAAGTATATATCTTCAATGATTTCATTTATAAAGATAATTTCTAACTTCTTGTTCAGAGATGTAGCAGTGTTTCCAAGGTGTTTCAAGTCTGCTAGTCTCATAAGAAATTATAGGATAAAGGGAGTGGTGTGGTGGCCTAGAGGTGGAGCTCACACCTCACAATCAGGAGGCTGTGAGTTCGATCCTAGGTAGAGGCAGATATTTCTCTGTCTGGGCACAATGAAAATATATTTGCTGAACAAAACTCTGCATTGGTGACAAGGAAGGGCATCCGGCCAGTAAACACTCTTCTAGCTCCATTCAGTTGCCCAGACTCCACTCCGTAAGAGACTCTGGGGTCGTTAAAAGAAGATGCTTATAAGAAGTTATAGGATAAATATATGCATTGGCCTGCGTAGCAGCATTCGGTTTTCACATTGCAATTATCATACAGAAAGCCATTGAATCTCTCCTCATGGTGCTATGAGAAATTCAGAATGTTTAACAAAGGATCTCCAACATTATGAGAAATCTGTCATATTCAAAAATCAAAACGTTTCAGGTTTGGCAATTCTGTTTAATGAGGATAACAATAATAATACAAATTATTTTAATTTGGAAGGCTATGAGCATAGAATGGCTGAACATTGGGTGTTTTTTTTTTCATTTGGAGATTCATGGTGGTCTACATTGCAATTTTTGATCAGCTCTGCAATATTCCACTGTCCAAAGAAGTTGGAAATATGAATGGGTATCCTTGCAGATGTTCTAGGAGTGTTCATATTGTATGAAATAAAGTGGCCATAGAGCAGCTTTTATCCTTTAGTACAGGAATGGAAGTATAATAGAAACCTTTTATTAACTCAGTACTCACAGGGTTCAAAATAGCTACATTCAGCAGGGTTCAAAACCCTTGTACTTCTGGTAATGAAATATTCAAAAATGATGACTGACAGATTGTTCTTCAGATTTTTATGAATGAAACAACATTCATAGTATTGAACAATGATAATATTGTAAGTCTTGTGTAGGCTTGCATTCAGTAAGACATGCTCCGAACGAAGCAGCAATTAACTCTAGTTGTCCTTGAGCGAGAAAAGAGATCATTGTTCAAGAAAAGAAATCATTGCAATTGTTTGGTGTTCAGGTTAAAAGTATGAATTGATGGAATAGATTTCAGATTGAACTTGAAGCTTACGGAAGAAAATGGCATACATGAACTTTTGACAAAATTTAAATTAAGTTTTAACAAGGGTAGCATAAAATATTCCTCCATGTGTCTTGCATTAAATATTTTGAACCATGACTATAAGGAACTGTAATAGCAATGAGCAATTAGATTGCTTATTAGTTGTTATTCTGATTCATCCACTTGACAATATAAACTTATTTTAAGAAAAAAATAGACTGCAACCTGTATTTGAGAGTAAATTTCAATGATTCCCATAGAAGAGAATATATATAGCTCATGGGTTGAATTATGGAGTCATTGGTGCTTTCTACACTTGGATGTTTGTTTGGAGATGTTTCATTACCCAACTAACATCATCAGAATGAGTAACTGTGAGGTTTGCTCCCTATTTATACATGGTAACTTGCCTTGCCACTTTTGATGGGGATATGATTTTCTCCTCGATAGTTCCCTGGTTAAGGTATTGTTTTCTACTTGATTGTTGATTCTTCCCAGTTGAAACTGTGGTTGAGTCTGTCCATGCATTAACTCAAGGAGTTTAGTGAGTCATGTTTCTTCAAGGGCTTTTGTTGGTTTCTTTGCTATGATGTTTTGTTTGTATGGTTGTAATAGTCTGCTGGTTGTTTCTGATATGTTTTGGTGACTGGTTGTGTTAACTTTTTCATAGCTTGTTTTGATTGTGCTGTAGTGGATTGAGTAGTCAGGCCCTTTTTGATAGTTGCGTGGGTATCTATTTTGTTGGAAGATGTTGGAAGATAGGCAATTTATTTCCTTTTTCTTGTGTTCTGGATTGCTGCAGTGATTTGTACTGTTCTGAATAATGTTCTTATTCAAAGGAAATGATGGCAAATTAAAAACACAAGTCTTTCGAAAAACAACCCACACTAACCAAGTGCTCCATTACCAAAGTAACAATCCAATCTCCTACAAAAGGAGCTGTGTAAGAAGCAAAGCAGAAAACATCTTAATCAAGGAACTCCCAACAAGAAACTCATGTTCCCATCAAAACTGGCAGGGCAAGCTAATGTATATAGACAGGGAATGAACCCCACGCTTACAATATTACATACAGTAGTCGGGTAATGAAATATCTGCAAAAAAACAACCAAGCTCAGAGAATATCGAGTACTCCACAAATTTCAGGAACACAACTTTTCCTTGTAGAGACACACAAGGTCACATTGTAAGTTTAATATGATAGATCAGTGGTTCTCAACCTTTTCTTCACCACGGACCCTCTTTAAATACCTTTTGTGGCCATGGATCATGGGCACAGACCTCCAAGACTTAACCCAAGATTTAAATCATAATATTTCTTCAAGCCTTCACTGACTCCCTGTGATGAAGTTGTATAGCCCCCAGGGGTCCACAGACCACAGGTTGAGAATCATTGTGATAGATTTTACGGTATTATGTATGTTTTGCTTATGACTATCATTTAAAACTATTTTCATTTTAATTTAGATTTTACAGAAGACCTGAGGAAATCAAACATAATTTTTGTACTTGGTGAGTAACAAAAGACATGTCCAGACATACTTGTTTTATACATACAATAAATCTTTGGACAAGTACTAATTAATTGCATAAATTTGTCTACATGTGGTGTCTTTTTTAGATTCTCCAGGATCAGAACCATTGAGAATAAAGCATCACATAACACTATAAAGAAGAAACTTCATAATTACCAATAGGGGTATTTAATTAATATCCAAATTAGTAGATGTTTAGAGTGGTTTTTTCCTGCACAAGATGTATATATACATGACAAGCAGTATAGTCCTGTGAGTACGGTGCTGAAGTAGGAGTGGGGAAACATTTTGAGTCCTCCTTTTCAAACCGAAACTACCTGTGTGACTTTGGGCCAATCATTTTGTTTCATTCCTAGACTGGGGAGTTTAAAAAGTACTGACATAAAATAATATATGATTGTGGATGAATAATTGGTATTATTATTACCAATCTAAATCATTCCACGTCAGAATTAAAGCCTCTTCATTGAAGACTTTGGAACATAATGTACATGATGCATATTTCAACCAACCTACTCTAGCCAGTATGGTACATTAAGGTCCAAAATCTTCAATGATGAAGCTTTAATCCTGACATGGAATGATTTAGATTGGTAATAATATATGTATACATACTTATCCACAAACATACGTATGTCAGTATTTGAGCATGTGTAAGCAACCTTTCCTTAAAGAGCTCTTTTCCTTTCTACATTGTGCTACCTGTAGTACTAAGCAAATAGTGCAGTTGAGATTGCTTGTGAATCATAAAAGAGTAGGGCAAAATGAGAGAAGCATATTATTATATTACTGAGGGGGGGAAAAGACATTGTGAATATAAGTTGGCTTTTAGCTTCATTACTCATTTAAACCAAGCCTCAAGAAAGGAAGAGCTCTTGGCAGTTAAGAATATAGGACTCTTGTTCATTATTCATCACCTGGTAACATGCATAGGAACATTACAACTCTGTGTTCTCTGTAGTGATTTAGTCACACATGGATAGAATCACTTGATCCTGAAAGTCATTAGTAACACAAATCATCCTCCTTGGGAGAAAATGAATAAACCTTCAATATATAACCAGGGGAATCCTGAGAAGCTTCATTCTCAATCTGAAGCGATAGAACATGATGAAAACACAGCCCACCAGTATCAATGTTGAATTCTTCTCAGTTGTTAATCATATTTTGGAGCTAATTAAGCTTTTTGCAATTCTAGAATTCATGCAAACTCCTAAAAATGTGGAGAAGTTGCTATGGCAATTAGGCACATAACACAAAAGAGATGTGCAGCATTTTAAAAATAATAATGCTTCCAAAAGAAGAGTTAATAAACATCTGCCAAAATGTTTTTTAATCATTGACTGGAACAACATAAATTATTTTACTGAAGACCGATGTTCAAGGTTCAAACTCTCAATATTTGGAAGGATACACAGATAGTTCTCATTCAGCAACCACTCATTCAGTGACTTTGAAGGTAGACTAAACCTGAATGAGGGAACTGTTTCTCTGAATTGTGCCCATGACAGTAGTGCTGCAGTTCCATGATCGTGATTCAGGCTCTTGGCACCCAGTTTGCATTTATGATGGTTGCAGCACCACATGGTTACATGATTGCTCATCTATCTGTGTCCATCCATCCATCCATCCATCTATCATCTATATCTCTATCATCTATATATCTCTACCTATTAATCATCTATACAGCTACCCATCTCACAAAAGTATGATTCAGGGTGCAACAATTAATTAAAAAGAAAACCAATAAATAGATGAAAAGTTACCACTAAAAACTACAAAACCATAAAAAACATATGAGCAGGAGAGGATGTTGTTAATCCAAGTAAGGGAACAATCCCATTCCTGATAGCAAAGCCAGATCTTGCAGAATATGGAAAGAGAGGTAGCTAATCTCATTTCTGGTGGGAGAAGATTCTTCTTCTTCAGGAAGTAACAATTTCATTCATAATTCTGTTAACACATGACAATGGGCTTTTTAATTTATTTATTTATATATACTAGCATATTTATATAGCTATCCATCTCACAAACATGTGACTGGGAAGTTTACAGCACAGCAACAGTTCAAAACTCCATATCAATCTATAACACGGGCGTCAAACTCACAGTGTCACATTGCTGTCACATGACATTTTGCTACGTTTCCCCCCTTTGCAGAGCTGGGGGTGGGCGTGGCCTGTGTGTGTGATGCATCTGGCCTGCAGTCTGCCAGTTTGACACCCCTGATCTCTAACAATCAAAAATGAATAAACAGATAAACCCAAGGAAGTAGAAGGGCATCTCTTTAATCTCATATAGCTGGCTACCTTATAGGTTATCCCTGCGATCCCAAAAAACTGGTGAGAAGGCCTTCTGAAAGAATAATATTCCAGATGGCAGGGTCCATAGCAGAGAAGATGCAGAGCCACCTGGGTCCCATTAGATGCAACTTTTTTGGAGAAAATACCCCTCCTGCCTGACCTGCCCAGGCAAGCAAGAGAAGCTATAGAAGGACATGCACAAAATACTGTTGCTGATCCACAAGGGAAGGAACCAAACCCTCTGATAATTTCCCTGATCTTCTGTAAGCAAGGAAATCTCTGAATCTGACAATATACCACGGACAGATCAGTCTGTAATTGGATATGTTTGCCCTCTCTTTTGTATGGCACTGAGTATTTCCCTCCATTGATCATCTGCTGCTGGCAACTGTGTGATAAATGCAGATGCAAAAAAGAATCACATTGCCAGAATCTGCTCCTTTCTTACTGTCCTCTGAAGGGTCCATGGAGGCGTTCTTCTCCAGCTGCTTAAAGCAAAAGGGGTCAGCCTACGGACACAGGTGCAGGACCCCACACTTTGATGTTGTCCCTGGAATCGCCCAAATTCAACAATGGAGAAACACTTGATTTGTCTGATTTCTTTAACTAATATTACCAAAGGGTGGGATTAGAGACAGAGAAGAAGCAAGCGAGGAGACACAGAAAACAAAGCAATGATTGTGACATCATTGGATTGAGGCTGAATTAGAGAGAGTTGTTTAAAGAAAAAAACCCTAGCTTTTCGGATGCATAAATCTACCCTGAAAGTATTTATTCCCATTTAGTCTTTAATTCGAAGACTGGCGGATGGAGTAATAAGTAATAATTAATGTCAAATGATAACAGGAAACAGGTTTTTATTTTTGTACAGATAGCCAGTATATTTTGGCCAATATCTCAGATTGAATAGCTTCCCAATCCAATGTCTTCTTTCAGCTAGATCTCCTGATGGATACATGTTATGTTTTGCTACAATAATTTGCTGGAAGCATACAGAATCGGGCCATGCATACTTCAGAGAGGATTGGAACAAGTGCTTCAGACTTCATCTTCTGTTACTAAAATAGCCCAGCTGCTTTCAGACTTCTGCACAAACCTGAAAAAAAAAAATCATTCCTTTGATAGAAATGTTGTATTAAGTTTAATAAGTTAACTTCTTTTTTTTTTTTTCAGGCAAAAATATTTTTATTCAACTAGGCATTGTAAAATTATTCATCAGTTACATAAAGCACAAGAGTAGATAATTAAATTCTTTAGATAATCCTCTTACTTTTACCTTTTTTTTTGAAAACAATTTTATTGTTTTTTTAACAAACAAACAAACAAAACATAAAAACATCAACTCTCATCCATACTTATATACAAACAGTGTGTCGGTTGGTTCATCAGTTTTGTGCATTCATTTCGTAGTCACAATTACAATTACCTTACATAATAACTCTTATTATCAATCCAAACTTATATATCCTCATATCATTATTTAAAAAAAAAGATTTGACTATACTTTTATTCAATCATGCCTTATGAGATAACTATAATTTAAGTAATTTATTCTATAACAAATCATATAATCATACCAATTCTATCCTAAAAAAAAGAAAAAAAAAAGAAAAAACATTTTATAAATATAATGTCAAATGCCAAAAGAAAAAAGAAAAGTGAAGTCAATAATATTCCTTATTGTCTAACATTCTAAATATTCTATGTTTGTATTTCATCATCCAGCCATTGATAGAAAAGGTCCCAAATTATATAAAATTGTTTATCTTCTTGCTCTCTAATTTCAAATGTCAATCTACTCATCTCAGCACATTCCAATATTTTCTTAATAACTTCTTCCTGCAATGGAATTTTCTCATTTTTCCAATTTTTTGCAAATACAATTCTAGCCGCAGTTAATACATTTACAATCAAATATTTCAAATCTTTACTATAAACATCTGGTAAGATTCCCAATAAGAAAAGCTCCGGTTTCAAGTCTATATGTTTCTTTGTCATTTTTTCCAGCCACATGCGGATTTTAGTCCAATATTTTCTAGCATCTTCACAAGTCCACCACATATGGTAATATGAACCAGGTTTCTGATGACATTTCCAACATTTTTCCGATTTGTTCTTGAACATTCTTGCTATCCTTGTTGGGGGGAAATGCCACCTGTAAAACATCTTATACAAGTTTTCTTTATAGGCTGTAGACATTGTCATTTTATAATTTTGCGACCATAATTTCTGCCATTTCTCTAAGTCAATCCCATATCCCAAATTCCTCCCCCAAGCAATCATATTTTCTTTAACTTGTTCTTCCTCTAGCTTGATTTCCAATAAATAACCATATAGTTTTTTAATCACCTTTTCGTCAGTACCCATCAAAATCTTATCTAAATCAGTCTGTTTATCATAGAATCCCTCTGTTTTGGAATCCTCATCATACCTTGAGTGTATTTGCGCATATGAAAACCAATTCATCTGTATACCTTGTTCCTCTAAGTTTTGTATCGATTTAAGTTCACCCTTTTCATCTAGTAATTCCCCATATCTAACTGTTTGTTCCTTTTTATAGATTATAGGATAAGAAAACGCTTCTATCGTCGATAACCAAACTGGAATTTTCAAATAACATTGTTTTTTTATCTTCTCCCAGTTTAACCACAAAGACTCCCGTATATAATGTCTTCTAAAATAGCCCTGTGTTTTGGTTCCCTTGTACCATAGAAAAGCATGCCAACCCAACAGCAAATCATGACCTTCTAGCGTCAACAATCTAGTCTTCCTTAATGTTATCCATTCTTTAACCCACGTCAAATTTGCAGCTTGATAGTACAACTCCCAATTAGGCAGGCCAAACCCTCCTCTAGTTCTAGCATCCTGCAAGAGCTTTAGCTTTATCCTCGCTTTCTTACCTTGCCATATATACTTCAACACAATTTTATTTAAGTCCTCAAAATAGTCTTTTCCAAGCCTAATTGGTATTGTTTGAAACAAAAATAAGATTCTGGGTAGAATATTCATCTTGATTGTTGAAATCCTCCCTATTAATGACAATTGTAGGTTTTCCCATTTCTTCAGATCTAGGGCTATCTGTTGTTTAAGTTTAATGTAATTATTCTCTTTTAATGTACTACATCTTGGTGACAAATATATCCCCAAATACTTAACCTTGTTTGTAACTTGGATTTTCAACAAATCTGCCAATTCTTCTCTTTGTCTTAATAACATTTTCTTTGGCAAGATCTTTGTTTTATCTTTATTTATTTTCAGACCGGCCACCTCACCATATGTCTCTATCTTTTCCAGCAGCTTCAAGGCTGTTTCTATAGGGTCTTCTAAGATAAAGACTAGGTCATCTGCAAAAGCCTGTAATTTAAATTCTTCCTTTTGATTTTCATTCCTTTTATAGTTTTATCTTCTCTGATATTTCTATTCAACACTTCCAAAGTCAATACAAATAGCAAGGGAGAAAGAGGACATCCTTGTCTTGTGCCTTTTCTTATATTAATAGAGTCTGTAAATTCTCCCTCCATCATTACCTTAGCTGTTTGTTCATGGTAAATTGCTTCTATTGCCTGAATAAATCTTCTAGCAAAACCCATCTGTTCCATTAAAAGTAACATAAATCTCCAATTCACATTGTCAAATGCCTTTTGGGCGTCTAAAAATATCAAAGTCATTTGCTTTTCAGGATGCGCCTCATAGTATTCCAAAGTATCCAGAATTACTCTCATATTATCTCTAATTTGCCGCTTTGGCAAAAATCCATTTTGGTCTGGATGAATAAAATTATTCAAATATTTTTTAAGTCTTTCTGCTAATATTGAAGCAAAAATTTTATAATCTGCATTTAATAAAGAAATCGGTCTATAATTCTTAATTTGAAGTGGATCCGCCTCCTCTTTTGGAATAAGTGTAATATAGGCCTCTGACCATGTTTTAGGTATCATCTTCTTTGACATAGCTTCATTCATAACTTCTAACAGTGGAATACACAGTGATTCTTGAAATGTTTTATAAAATTCTGCAGGAAACCCATCTGGACCTGGTGCTTTCCCGTTATTTTGTTTCTTAAGTGCTTGACTTAATTCCATCATTGTTATATTACTTTCTAACATTTCTTCAGTCTCTTTGGGTATCTTAGGTAGATTTGCATTCTGCAGATACTGTTTAACTTTCTCCTCATCAATGTCTTCTTTCTTATATAAATGTCTATAAAAATCTCGAATAATTTCTTTTTTCTCTTTGCTGCCATGACAAATTTGACCTTGGTCATCTATTAACTGCAATATTTTCCTCGACTCTTTCTCCTTTCTCAACTTATATGCTAGCCATCTACCTGGCTTATTTGCATCTTCAAAATAATTCTGTTTAGCATTCCTAATTTTCTGTGCCAGTTCTTCTTTCTCTATTAAGTCCATTTTATGTTTAGTTATATCCAGTTTCAGTTTAACGTCTTTTTCTGTGGCATTTTCTGTAATTCTTTTTCAAGTCTTTTATACTCATCCTCCAAGGCTTTAATAGCTTGCCTTTTCCTAATATTCTTTTTCTTGTATAGTCTATTATTAAGCCTCTGGCATATGCCTTCATTGTATCCCAAACATTCTGTATTGAAGTGTCTTCCTTTCTATTTTCTTTAAAAAAAAAGGCCAGTTCTTTCTCCATCCATTGTATGAATTCTTTCTCCTTTAGAATAGTATTATTTAACGTCCATCTCGATCTTTTTTTTTGTCCCTTCCATTTAATTGTCAATGGATTATGGTCCGCCCAAGTACTTGTTTCAATGTTTACTTCTTGAACGCTAGATATTAAATCTGTTGAAATCCAAATCATATCTATTCTGGACCATGATAAATGTCTATTTGAATAGAAAGTATATTGCTTAAGTTAACTTCTTAAATAAGTGGCACCAGAGACAGCTCCAGGACCAGGGTTTTTTTTTTAAATAAAAATGACATGAGCTCTGCCCCTTTCATATGCAGCTATGCTTGCAACATCATGATTTTATAATTCTCCAGAGAAATTAATCTGTTATACCAAATGCAAAGAAGTTTTTTTCCAGATCATTTCTGAGAGGTTTCCATGATGCTTTGGAAATAACCAGCGGAGTATTTGGTAACTCTGAAGTGGTTTGTTTGACTGGTCCTTTTTTTGAAAGAACAGGTTGCTGTGCACAAGTCTGTTCAGAAAATATTCCCTTCTTTCTGCTGCTGCTTTTCCAACTCTTAAAAGATCAGGAACCGAAGCAGTCAATAATGACTCAGAGGCAACAGCTGTGCTTTAAAAAGTCGTCTATAAATGACAATACCTCACAATACCTAGCACCCAAGAAACCATGAAGATTCAGACCTCCATTAATGTAGTTTATTTTATTATATTTTATTGATATCCCTCCTTTACTGTTTATTATTAAATAACTCAAGATACCGGAAAAGATATTGAATACTCTTCCTCTCTCTGATTTTTACCTGTATGTAAAAAAGGTACTATATCAAAGAGAAAAATGTTGGTGCTTTGTCCTCATCCCTAAATAAAATGATTGTAATAGTAATAAAGTCACACTCCCAAAGGAAGACATCAGATGAGTGAACAAAATGAAAATCAACTTTTGTAATTAATTCCATCTTTCTTCTTCAGTGGAGTGCCAGGAATTTTAGTATTATGCCAAGAAAATTCAGGTAAAAGATAGCATCACTTTAACTCTAAGTGAAAACCCTACTCATCTAAACACAGTTCTTGATTGCATTCAAGCCAAGAATTGTGAGCAGAATATAATACTAGTTGGAAATGTTATTTTTAGACACTATCGTATTTATTTATTTAGCATAAAGATAATCTTTCCCCACCGTACTTTCTAAACAAATGTAAGGGAAAAAAGTCTCTAAATGTATTTATCTGGATTACAAAAATACCAAGACAAACCTTTGGCATGGCATAGGATTTGTTAATACTTCTTTAGTTTTTTGCATCTATCCTCAAGGTGTTTATGCTCATTTAGTCTTAAATTCAAGGACTGCCAGGTGGAAAGAAAAATAATGTCAAATGATAATAGGAAACTGGATTTATTTTATTTTTTTTGCACAGATAGCTTTTTCTCAGTCATATGAAAAGGGCAGGTGGATGGTGAATAAATAGAACTTTATTTGGTTAATGAAGTTATGTGAAAACTATCCCTATTTCCATCACAGAGATATCTGCCAGAATCATGTCTTTATATTTGCTCTATTGATTGCAGCATATGCTTTGAAAGATGACTTGGGCTTTTAAAAAAAGCATTGGGATATTTAGTCTTTGAATTCGCCTTTATTCGCCAGTCAGAAAAGGCAACTTTTCTGTAAGGGTGATAAAAAATGAATAGAGTGACAGAGGGAAAACATGCATGCAGTTCTCCTTCCCTATCCTGCCTATTTTTAAGTGACCAAATATATAGAATTCTGAATCCACACCCACTTTTTCATGTGGCTGCAATTCCTCTTATTCAGGGTAATACAGAGGTGGTATTCAGCAGGTTCTGAGCAGTTCTGGAGAACCGGTAGTGGAAATTTTGAGTAGTTTGCAGAACCAGCAAATGCCACCCTCTTCTATTCTCTGGCCCCCGAGTCCCAGCTGATCGGCTGGGTCTTCTTTTGTTGCCCTGCACAGGAGAATGGAGCTGGAAAGCAGGTTAGTGGAGTGGGGAGGGAATGGAGATTTTACAGTATCCTTCCCCTGCCACACCCACCAAGCCACGCCCACCAAGTCACGCCATGACCACCAAGCCATGCCCACAGAACAGTTAGTAAAAAAATGAATCCCATTACTGGGGTAATAGGCTAAAAGAGCATACGGTAGTAACATTAGTGAAGGTCTTGATCCAAAAGGGTTTCTTCCTGTTCAGAGATACAGAAAAATAATTCACACTAAATCAAAGCCAGTTCAAGTCCTAATTGAAGGTCCCAAAGAGTGAAGACAAGAGAAGGTATTGGCAACAAAGATGAATATACTATGAAGGCCTGTCAGATAGCCATCATCCAAGTGTCCCTAGTAATAAGGAGCAACTACAGCGGGGATCTATGCAAATAGTATTATGTGATCCACTATGAAATTATATTGGTGTAGCAATCACTGCCTGCTGGTATGAGAGAAAGAAGGAATTTAATTTTCCCCTTAAAAAAAAGTAGAATGTACGTTTTAATTTATTGTTAACCAGTGTTTGCTGTCAAGAATTTGGATGGGATACAAATCTAACCTGAACTTTCTTTACTGTTTAAGAATACATCTCAGTATTTTTTCTTCTTCATGCCCAGGCAGTATTTTTTTCAGCCTATTTGAAAGTAAAGTATTTATTGTCTAGGTTTTAGGAATTCTTAGAAGTTTTACTGTAGCAAGGTATTTTTTTTCAGTTTTAAAATTACTATTTGCATTTTATTCTTTCTACGATGGTCTATCACCATAATAAAAAAAATCGATTTGATATGACTGTGACAAGTTAAGGGCAAACAAATTAGTTTCTGAAGAGCTGAAAGAGTCCAGATTCAGATTGACAACAGCAATGCACACACTTGGTTTTTCCCCCCAAATAACTTTGCTAAACATTATAAGAGACTTTCAAGAAGAGATTGGATTGCCATTTGTCAGAAATGGTGTAGGGCAGAGGTGGTATTCAGCAGGTTCTGACCAGTTCTGGAGAACCGGTAGCAGAAATTTTGAGTAGTTCAGAGAACCAGCAAATACCACCTCTAACTGGAGATTTTACAGTATCCTTCCTGCCATGCCCACCAAGCCATGCCCACACAACTGATAGTAAAAAAAAAAATATGAATCCTACCACTGGTGTAGGGCCTCCCACTTGGGCGGGGGGTTGGACTAGATGACCTACAAGATCCCTTCTAACTCTGATTATCTGTTATCTGTTGTCTCTGCTATCTGAGAATAAAAGTCAATGGAAACAACAGAAGCTACAAATAACATTTATAGAAAGAATTGGGGTAAAACAGAAAAAAAGGGAGAAGGGGAAAAAAGTAACTTTCCCTTTCATTCCAGAAGGTAAAATAATTTTAATAGTTTATTGCTCTCTCTAAATAAACCACAATCTCCCACAATATTCATCTCTTAGGTAAGTAAAACAAGGTCCAAATGCTACATCAATCATTGTCTGTCATCAAAAAAGTCTACTAAGAATAACCAAATATACTTTTTTTTCTTTTAACCCTTGAAAAAACAAAAAAATAATTTTAATTTTAAAATTAAGATTAAAATTATTCTTAAACCTGTTAAAAATGTCTCAGAAGCACCTTTCTACTCATCTGTTTTTCAAAGTGAAAATCCTTCAGAAAGTGAATGGATTTCTTTTTATCAATGTAAAATTTATCCATTTGTTTGTCACTTCTAGAAAGGTCCTTCAAAATCTTAGCAGAGCTGTTTTGTTTGTTCAGAAGAGGAAAAAAAAATCCAAATCAATTTTCTGATTTAATTCATCTCCGTTAGGGAATGAGTCATCCCCTCAGATTTATTTGTATTATATTTAAATTCCCCTTCAAATTAATTTCATGGGTATTCATTCTAGCATATTTATTGCTTATGACTTTGTTAGAAAAACTTTGCTCTGATAATGTTAGCAAGCGTGTTATCCATTCTGTTGAGAAACCTCACTGATAGATATCCAAAAGTTTATGGTAAGGATTTCTGCTCTATTTTCTTTATTTTCGGGATCAAGTATCCAGCCTTCAGGGTTTCCTTATCATAACATAAAGGAAAGCAATCCCCATTTTCCCCTGAGAAAATATCTTCTAAATAATTCTAAGTAAAATATATAAATAACTAATAAGTACAATATATAATAACTAAATTACAATCATTCTAAATCCCTCTGGCACCTATTCCATAATTAACTATACAATCCATACTCTTTTGCTGCATAATCCCCCCCAAAAATCAAGTATATGAAAATGTTTTCAAAACAAATGTACACTGTCATCTTTTAAGGAGGTGGAAACTCACTAGATGAATACACTAAAAAATAAAAAAATAAATTTAAGATATAAGTGAAGCTTAACATTTGTAAAGGATGTTTTGGGAGTGTGAGCCTGATATAATCCAAACTCAGCCACTTCGTCATAAATTGATTGTAAAACAGTAGTAAAACAGTAATTTTCCCTGCTTACTCATATCCAAAATTAAGTGGATGATGAATATTGTCTTTGATCTGGAAAAACACCGGCTTGGATGCAGCATTCAGGGGCAATTCCCCTCGCAAAAGCTATCTTGCTAACCAGTGAAAATATGGTAGAATGTAGTTGTACTCCCAGGAAGGAGGGGCTAGATTTCAGAGGCCCAAGAAGATAGCAAAGCTTAGGTAATTTGGTTGGGAAAGAGTTAAGAAATTCAACTTACAATCATAAGTGAGCCCAACATTTCTGTTGCTAAGTGAGGCAGTTGTTAAAGGAATTTTGCTCAATTTTACAACCTTTCTTGACACAGTTGTTAAGTGAATCATTGCAGTTGTTTAGTTAATAACACGGTGGTTAAGTAAAGGTGGCTTCCTCATTGATTTTGCTTGTCAGAAAGTCGCAAAAGGGACTCCAGGACATTGCAACCATCCAAAATTTGAATCAGTTGCCAAGTGTTTGAATTTTGATCATGTGACTATGGGGATGCTGCAATGGTCATAAGTGTGAAAAACGGTCATAGGTCACTTTTTCAGTGCCAAGTCCAAACAGGCACTAAACGACTGGTTGTAAGTCAAAGACTACCTTGTGTGTGTCCAATCACACTTGGCCAATAAAAAAAATCTATTCTATTTAGTTAAGGAAGATTTCTGTCTATAGGTGAGTTAAAATAAAGGAAACTTCTCGGAAGTAACTCTCCATGTCTTTCTTGATTTTGGGAGCCTGACTGAAAGCCAGAAAGGCATCAGCTTACCATGGTTTTTACAGGAAACACATTTGCTTGTTGATCTCATATAAGGCAAGGCCATGTAGTTCCACCACAACCTTTGTAAATAGTGGTTTCTATTTTGGATAGCTACAAAATTATTGTCTTTGTATATATGCTAATGTGAATTTTAAAAACTGTTGATGGAATTTCTCACTTGCTTGGGTACCTGTCAGAAACATTAAGTAGTAGAGAAATTCTCACTTGTTTGCAAATGATCCATAATGTGGAAAGTTGTTATGAGAAGGCTATTTTTAATGATATCAATGTGGTAGTTGTTAAGACATAATTTGGTAATTGTCAGTTGTGAAAGATCAGATCCACACATGAAGGTTAAATTAAAGTGATTTATTGCTACTCACATCGGTGCACAGGAATATTCTCAACTAACAGTTAGCACCTCTTGAATTCAACAGAATTCAAGAGGGGTTCAGCTTAGCTCCTTTGTGGCTACATGGAGATTCTAAGCCAGGGGTGTCAAACTCGGTTTCATTGAGAGCTGCTTCAGGGTTGTGTTTGACCTTGGACGGCTAGGTGTATGCATGACTGGGGAGTGGGCATGGCCAGGTAAGCATGGCCAGATTGATGTCACTCATGTCGGGGGCACCTGTGGTGGCCAAATGCTAAGGCAGGATTTCCCTGAGACCCTTGCTCACTCTCATTATAATCTTCCTTCCTTCCTTCTTTCTTTCCTTATTTTTCCTTCCTTGCTGTCTTCCCATCTTCCCTTCTTTTTCTTTATCTTTCCTCTTTCCCTTTCTCCTTTCCTGTCCCTTCTTGCATGCTCAAATCAAATGCAAAAGGGAAAACATTTCTCCTTTTCTTTTGGTTTTAGTTTGTTTTGCTAGCCGTCTGCCAGGAAAAATGGAACCTGGGGGCCCCACACACGGCCCTCCCATGCCCCATTTTCAGCTGCAATGGCGTCCTGCAACCCTCTGCGAGAGAAAATGGAGCTCGGGAGGGTGCACTGCCCCTCCAAATTCCATTTTTGCTGGCAGAGGCACTGCGGGCTGGTCCTTTGCAGTTTCCAATTCAGCCCCGTGGCCCAGATCTAAGCACCCTGCAGCCTGGATCTGGCCTGCGGGCCTTAAGTTTGACACCCCTAGGCTGATCCCTCTTTGAATTCCATCCCCCAGGATCTGCCATTCCTTCCACTCCTATAATAATATGATAAAACATCAAACAACAACATCTGCCTATCCCAAGACCTTGGGAAGGACTCAATAGGTGGATCAAAAAAAAAATGCCAAGTCCAGTCTAATAATGTGGCTGACCATGCGACAAGCTGCAATAATAATACAGACTTTCAGATATCCTGTTACATATATATATTGAGGAGGGACAATTTTCCTTTTAGAATAATCCCTTCTCTGCTTATGTGTCCTCTGATCCCCTTCGTGCATATTTGGAACTGGATCCTGGTGGATTTCAGTAAAGCCTTTAACTACAAAAGTTTAGCTTGTATTGTTTAATTTTGCAATTTTACTGGAATATTAGCATTCATAATGGCATCTTTGGATAGAATGGCACTATTTGATACAACCTAGAGAAAAGATATGGCTGTGCCTGCTGATTTATCTCTTGAAAGGAAATTTACATTCATCTACTTTTCTTGGCTGAGGGAGCCAGATTTGTCTGAAGACAATTTCCGTGGTCATGTGGCCATCATGACTATAAGTCAGAGGCATACTGTATTACCTTCCCACCAAAGTGGTACCTATTAATCTATTTGCATTTGCGTGGTTTCAAACTGCTAGGTGGGCAGATACTGGGGCAAATAATGGGAGCTCATCCCATTTTGTCAGGGATGTCAAACTCGGTTTTATTGAGGGCCACATCAGGGTTGTGTTTGATCTTGGGGGGACGGGATGGGCGTGATGTCACTTGTGTTGGGGGTGCCTGTGGTGGCCTGAGCACTCTGCTAAAGAAAACAGGCTCCTGAGCTCCATTTTCATCTGTGATGGCCTCCTGCAACCCTTTGCCTGTGAAAACAGAGTTTGGGGAGGGGGGCACATGTGGACCTCCAGAGCTCCATATTTAATAGTAGAAGCACAGTGGGCAGGTCCTTCGCTGTTTCCAGGGTGGCCCTGCAGGACAGATCTAAGCACTCCCTGGGCTGGATTCAGCCTCCGGGCCTTGAGTTTAACACCCCTGCATTGTATGGAGCTCGGGTGTCGAACCCAGGCTGTCAACTGTCCATTTGAGGGTCTTTAACGGGTGAGCCATCGTGTCCCATACTTTATTGTAGTCATCCTTTAGGTGTGGTCTCTTGTAAATCACACAGAGAGTTGGTGGTTTAAAAATAAATGGATGGATGGATAAATATGGGTAATCTCACAATCATTCATTTAGTGTCCGCTCAAAATTAACACCACCATTGAAGAAATGTCTGTTTTTCACACTTATGACTGTTGTAACATATCCATGGACACGTGATCAAAATTTGGATGCTTGGCAACTGATTCATATTTATGATGGCTGCCGTGTCCTGGGGTCATGTGATCACCTTATGCAACATTCTGACAACCCAAATCAATGGGGAAGCTAGATTCACTTAACTAACTTAACAGCTGCAGTGATTCACTTAACTGTAGCAATAAAAGTCATAAAATGGGGCAAAACTCTCTCAACTGTCTTGCTTAGCAACAGAAATTTTGGACTCAATTATGGTTGAAAATTTAAGGGTACCTGTATTCCATATAGAATGGTAATTTGGATTGATGGTTATATATTTTGTAAAAAATATTTGTACATTTTGTTTTCTACCTTCACTTTCAGTTAAGGTTGGATTAGGCTGGAAGAAGAATTTTCTTTTAGGAAATTGGTCATTTTCTTTCTTCTCCTGTCTTTTTATTACATGGATAGTTGATAAGTTATTGTGGTTTGTTTGGGAATTAATTTTTAACAAGACCCCTTAAAACACTGCAGATAAGAATAGCTGGGCAATATTTCCATTTTAAAACTTATGTTTTTATATATCTGCATAATTTGAAATGGCTTACATGACCCTTTACTACAGCTAATGCTGCAGCAATGGGAAGTACCAGATTCACAGTCTCACTTGATCAGTTCTCAGAATAATCTACCATCTTCATTTATGATTGATCGTTTGACAAAATATAAGATATGAATGAAATAAGCTAAATGAGACCTATCAAATCCCTCTTTTTTCTGTCACAATTGCAGCAGCATCCTTTTGTGCTTAACAACATTATAAATTTATATCTAGCTATCTAGATCTCTATCAACTGTCTCTTTCTCTGTCTCTGCCTGTCTGCCTGCCTGTCTGTCTGTCTGTTTTTCTATCTATCTATCTATCTATCTATCTATCTATCTATCTATCGTGTTAAACTCGTGGACCAGGGCCAGATGCATCACATGCTGGCCATGCCTAACCCCGGTTTAACGAAGGGGGGAAAAGTGGAAATACATCACGTGACGACAGCATGTCATTGCGAGTTTGAAATCCCTGATCTATCTGTTCAATTTTCATGGCCGCCCATCTCAATCAAGGACTGGGCAGTTGTATGTGAAAAAACATTGGTATAATAATAGTTTAGAAATGAAAGAGATTTCATTATGGATTCTGCAATGCTGAATCTAGAAGAGGCCTTTATTATCTACTACCACCATTTAATGGTATGCTTCTGTGATGTTTAATTGGTATACTCCTATGATCATTTTTGTCTACGATGAGTCAGTTAGTCTCTCTCAAATTTATAAATTTATATTTACTTATAAAGGTGGCCCAGGCTCTGGGAAAGGAACCCAGTGTGAGAAATTAGCACAAAAGTATGGATTCATGCATCTGTCCGTAGAAGATCTGATCCAAAATGAGACAGCATCTGGAAGGAGTAAGAACGTCAGAGATATAACCGAGAGTGGTGAATTTATACCAGGGGTAAGATGTGATTCCAAAGTTAATGTAATCTCTTCAATGGGGGTGTGTATGGGAGGAGAGAAGGAAGAAGCTTGATTGGATGATATCAAAAATACCGTGTTTCTCCAACAATACGCCCCCCCCCAATAGGAAGTCCCAGCATGTTTTATAGGCATAAAATGAAATTAAGCCCCTCCCCCAAATTTAGGCCTATTTTAAAACACGCAAAATGAGGCGGAAGGGCAGGGGGCTTGCCATTAGGAGCGCCCCTCAGGCAGCCACCATGCCTTGCCACCAACCTCCCTACTCTCGCCAAGTACTTTTGCTGCAGGCTAGGTCAGCGGGCATACAGTATCGGCGTGGATGTCAGCCTTGGCGTCGGTGGGACACTTCATATGGGAGACCTTCTGCCACCATTGCTTTCCTTTCTGCCTGTGCCTCCATGGCATTTGGAGTGTCACTGTGGCATTTGGCGCTGGGCCGGCGAGGGCTCCTCCCTGCAACTGGAGCTCCACCAGAGCCACTCGGCTTCAGGAGCTCCTGTCGCCACCTTCCTGGGCATCGTTTGAAGGCAAAGCCCATTCTTTTATAAACGATGCCCTACTACGACAAAGCCTCCTCTGCCCGAGAGGGCAGCCCAACTCCACATGGGGAGGCGAATCTCCCGGGGCCGCAGCACAGGACCGGCCCACCCTGGGAGAAGCGCCCAGCCGCCATCCCTGCCTGGCATCAGGCAGAGCACAAAGACCCTCACCTGGGATGCCCTGTGCAGCTGACAGACGGGCCTTCCTGCCCGGCAACAGAGCTCTGGCCAAGGCAGTGGGCGCCTCCCTGCTGGGCCCTCCACTCATCCCGCCAGGGCCTAGCCGTTTTTTCGGGGCTCAAAAAAAAAAAAAAAGACCCGGCCTTATTATATGAGAAACACGGTAGATAGGTTCTTTCTCCAGAAATTTGTTTGAAGAACAATATGTATTAACTCAAAACTACCTGTTGTGTTTTAAAGAAAGCAAGGTAATAAGTGAAGCCCAATAACTTAGGTATCTTTGCTGCTCTCATTGAGACATTTTTAAAAAGGCTCCTTCAGCTGAATATATTTGTAAGAGATATGCTTGGTAATGTGCTCCAGTATTTAAAATAATTAGCTCTCAAGGGAGTACTGCCTTTCCCCCCCATTTTCTAGTTTTTCCCCGGTTGTAAATGTCTAGGTTAAGAGTCAGTAATGAAAGGGATTTTGGAATGCCTTCAATAGGTAAATTTGGTAAAATAGTGCATGCACATAAATGCACAAGATACTTGGAATAAGAACATATTAGGTTATGTCTCATTCTAAGGCACTTCAGCTTGCAGACCAGATGTTAAACTAAACTACTTTGCATTCTTCCATTAAGGATATTGTCACGGAGCTCTTAAAAGAAGCTATACTTGCCAATATGGAAAGCGCGAAGGGATTCTTGATTGATGGGTATCCCCAAGAGATTCAACAAGGAGAACAGTTTGAGAATGAGGTGAGCAATCACATCATGCAAAAGAAATTGCTGAGCGGTTGCTTGAATGCAAGATGTCCGTTCCTTCTTCAGGGAACCCTAAAAAAATGTTTGTTTGAAATCTTGAATCTATTGCCGAGTAATGTTGGCAAGACTGAATCAGTTGGATAACCTCCCTAATTATAAAACATTTTCCTCATCTAATTCTATTTTCTCCTGTCCAGTATTGTCTATTGAAAGGCTGATTTTTCCCCTGAACTTCATAGTCAACAAATATTACTGAGTTATGTTGTTGTCAACTTGCAGGACTTAAAAAGCTGCATTTGCTGCATTTCTACCTTTTGATGCAATATGTGCAAAGGTGATGTACACTCGAACTACACAAAGGATCAGTTTAAGAATGCCCTAATGCAGATACAATTTTAAAATGCAACATAATTTCCACACATTATCTGTTGTCTTAGAAACATCAGAAGTACCAAAGCTACTGGGTGAAAATGACATCTCTACTTCGCACACACTTTCAGTAACTACGCTTTCACATTGCTTATTAAAGTATTGGCATATTACTCTTCCCAGTAAAAGGGTGTTTGAGATGCTCTGGAGAGATAATTGCTAGGAAGATAGAATAGAGAGCATATTTCTAATTCTCTCTGAATAAATGAAAGCGTGAGAGCAATTAATAGGTTAGAACAGCATCACTATTTCAGCTTATATTATCCCCGCAGGACACCCAAAACAATGAAGTTGAACAGTGTGATCTAAGTCTAACAAACAAACAATGTGATCATAAACAAGAGCTAAAGTCGCCGTGAAGTATTTGGAGCTAAAATGGCCTAAGTGGAAAGTAGGGTTTTCTCCCATTTCCTAAAGGCCATTTCCTAAAGGTATGTGGGCTAAATGTGACTTATGAGCACAACTTTCAGTGGCTCAGGAACATCATAGGATTAGGATTGGGTTAGGCTCCTCCCTCGTGTATCTAGGGAATCAATGTCAATGATCGTAACAAGTGGAGGATGTAGTTCCTCAAATCCTGAGCCATTTAGGGTTTTAAACGGTAATATCAATACTTTAAATTGAGCTGTAAATAACCAGCGTAAATTCTCAGTATTGACATGATCCCTTTACTTTATTAATAGCTTAGCTGCAGTACTTTGACCTAATCAAGGGCTCCAGTCACTCTTTATGGATAGATCCATACAAAGTGCATCATAGTAGTCAGGATGTAATCAAGGGATGGGTAACCCTTGTCATATCTGATCACTTCAGAAATGGTCACAGATGACAGCCTAAACATAGTTTTGCAAAACACATTTCTTATCAGGTTTATCAACTAAATCCAGAAATCGCTAGTGGTCAGGGAGGAATTCCATTCTGTGAATTTGCCCTTTAAAGGAAATGCAGTTCCATATAGGAGAGACTGAACCCTAATCCTAAACCCCAATTTCCTACTAATTTAACAGCACCTTTGCCTTGCACTTAATCGTCTTTCATTTCTATAAATATGTTTACTAAAAAAGTGTGTGTGTGTGTGTGTGTGTGTGTGTGTGTGTGTGTATGTGTGTATATAGTATGGGTGTGTACCAGTGGTGGGATTCAAATATTTTTACTACTGGCTCTGTGGGCTTGGTTAGGTGGGTTTGTTTTTTAGACCTTCTGGGCCTCAGAGAAGCCTCGGTGTGGGGAGGCATTTTTGCTCCCAGAAGGATCCTCTGGGGCTCAGGAAGAAAATAAATGGAGCATCGGAGGGACACACTCCATTCTGGGACTTTCGTGGCCTCACAAGAGCCTCGGGGGGGGGGTTGCTCCCCGAAGGCTCCTCTGGGGCTCAGGAAGGCAAAAAATGGAGGGAGGCTGAGCCCCTCCCTCCATTTTTTGCCTTCCTGGGCCCCAGCAAGGGGAATCCTGGCACAGCTGATCGTATGAACAGCTGATTGTCAGGAGGGGAAAAAAGAGAAATACCTTAAGGGGCTAGCGTCAGGCAGGCGGGATGAGCAAGCATTGGGTGTGCGGGGCAAGCAAGCCAGCGGCAACCGGGTGACTGGGTTGGGAGCGTGGCCAGCCAGAACTTACTACCAGTTCAGCGACCCAGGCCAAATCCTTGCTACTAGTTCGCCTGATCTGGTGCGAACCCGCTGAATACCACCACTGGTGTGTGCATATATGAAAATAGCAAAGCTACTTCATTTTAAATGGAAATCTCTGCATTAATTTAATACTGGTTGGTGTTTATGCATCCTGCCAAACCATGGTTTATTTAAACATAAAGCAACAATTGTCTGAGTTGCAGAAAATCATATTTAGATTACCACAGATTACAAATAAAGATCATTGATTAAACCTTTAAAATCTACATTACTATAATTTATATCACACTATTCTAAAGTTCAAATACAATACAAGGTATGAATTTAAATAATAGATTATACCTAGACAATCACCTTGAGCTTTTAAAAAAGAACCTATTTAATTTTTGCTTCTGGAAAACATTCAACTGTAAATGGATGTGTAATTTAGACAATTTCTAACATGTTTTTAAAAATTATTTTTGCTTACTGTATTTCCTTATATAAAATTTTATTGTCATGACAGAGGCTTAACTTTCAAAATGTCTCTTGGGATTAAGCTTCAGACATATTTGTTACTAACTATAAATAGACTTGCTGTGCATATAAACTTTGACATGGAATCTCAAGTGAATACAATCAAATTTAGACAGATGGTCTCAAATGTTTTTGTTGTTTGGATCAGTCAAAGTGGAAATTAGGTTCAACTTAAAGAATGACGTTCAAAGATCTATTTTTTAAATCCCCATATATGTTGAACCTAGCTGCTGTCTAGATCAGTGGTCGCCAACTGGTGGGCTGTGGCCCACTGGTGGGCCTTGAGAAAATGTTGGTGGGCCGCAGAGAAATCTCACCCCCAGAGCACCTCCCCAAAGTAATTAATCCAGGCTGCGCAGAAACACAAGGCTGCACAGCCTACATGGCCTGCAGAAACCCTCCCCGCCCACTCACTCCTTACTCAGCAAACTTGTCTGCTAAATTGCTACTTTTCCTTTTTCCAGCCATTATCTGTTCTGCTGTGCTGGAAGATTTAGATTAGCTAGGAAGCAGGAAATGGTTGGATTTCTTGCTTTCTAGCTAAGCACAGCCGAACCTCCCTTAGGACTGAAGGTTTGCTTGCAAGCAAATTCAGTGCAGACTCATGACAAGCAAATTTGAGAGACTGAGCTAGCTGATGGCAGATAGATAGATCACTGAATGATTCTGTGAGCAACTCAATCTGCCTGCTTTGCCTGATTTTGGGTAAAAGTTGCTTTTTTTAATAAAAAATTAAATATTTACATACATGGTGTTTTGTGAGTTAATTTTGTGAGTTTGCTTGCTAGCAAATTTTATGAGTTTGCTTGCAAGGAAATTTTATGGGACAGACTAAGCTAGCCAATGGCAGATTTCTGAATGAATCTGGTATTCTGTGAGCAACTCAATCTGCCTGCCTGCTTTGCCTGATTTTGGGTAAAAGTTGCTCTTTTTTATAAAAAAAAATCAATATTTATATAAATATTTATAATATTTACATACAAGCCATGCCCAGCCAGTCACATGACCACCAAGCCACACCCACAAATTAGGCCATTCCCACAGAACCAGTTAGTGGTCCCTGGGATCTAAAATTATGAGTTTGGGGGTCCCTGAGGTCCAAAAGGTTGGTGACTCCTGGTCTAGATGGTTCTTTTTCTCTTGTAGAGAGAAAAGTTTTAAGAAGTGGAAGATTACCTTATGAGTCCTCCTTCATTCTTTCTCAGGCCGAATAATAATTGCCTGGATTTGTTTCTACAAATTGCCTCTAGTTATGAGGATGCATTCCATAGGATATTAACATAAGAGCAAATGGCTCTTGGCGCTCAAACCCACTGGAGACCACTATTTTACAGGATGCTCATGAAGAGCTGCCATTCAAAACACTCATGGGCTATCTCCTATTCTCTTCTCTGGAGACCTTTGAACAATTTCTATACTCACCATTCTTTCATTGGACATAGTGGTTGCAATTTCTGCTCATTCACAGAGACATTTTCACTAAGCCATGATTTATCAGAAGTTGTCCCTAGGCACACAAAGTTGAAGCTTAATTCATGTATAACCATTCTACAAATAAATGGAGATAGTCATCTTTCTTAGCCCAAACAGGGACTGTTTGGGACTGTTTTATGGACAGTCCCAAAAGAATGAATAATTTTAGGGATTATCTGGCAACTCTGATCTATGGTAAGTGTGACTATACTGTATCTTCAATATAAATTTCTACTCTTGTGTTTCATGAATTTAATTTGCAATTTATGAAATAAAAGAGAATGATTAAAGGTCATTTAAAACAGTTGCCTCCCCAAAGTAGTTCTGGATCTAACTTCACCTGCCTTCCTAAAATTGTCAACAAACCTGGGGCTGTAATGCAATGTAAATTTCTCTGCTCCTTTCACTACCACAAATTAACTGGAATTAGGAAATGGAAAGAAAAAAAAAACAAGGAGAATGCCCAATACTAAAGAGGAAAACTGTTTGAAGAGGTTGAAAAAAACAACAACCATCCCAACATCCTTCATTGCAATGCAAGAATTCTACCAGAAAAGCTGAACTGCTTTGGAGATATTTCCAACATTGAATGACTCCTGGGATCATTAATTTTATATTGTTATTTTAGATTATGAAATAATGATTTCTTTTCTAAGCCCAGACATTGTAATGCTGCAAACATTTAATTGCTTTTTCAATCAATGGTTGCATTGCAGGAACTCTGGAGAACAAAAACAGATCCATGTGTTTCAGTAAAATAATTTCCCTGCTAAGATAGAATGTGTAGTTTTAATTTCTGGTATAGTGGTGCCACCTTGTGTCGTGTATGAACAGCATTAAGTTCTCCTCTCCAATATCACCTTGTAGTACTTACCTTTTTTTCTCTACCACCCACCTTTTTTTGTTTGGATAGATATAATTTGGGGAGATACATGTTTAAACTAATGATACTAAAAATTTAACAAAGGTATTTGCTCATGACAACATATCTTAAGCAAAGTGAATGTCTCCTTCACAGAGAGACAAAATCCAGAGAGGTTGGTTTTTTTTAAAAAAAACCTTAACTGGAAGAACAATGCAGCCATGGGTGAACTGTTTTTCAAAGAGTTTATAATCTCATCATGAAAATACTTCTTTGTTTTGTCATGATTCACGTTAAATAGACACCAGAATCAGCTTTACAAACAGCACTTAAAAGACTTTCTCAGTTATTATTGTTGTGTGTATATGAAATATTTTTGAGGCATAACAAACCTATACAATGGGAGTTTCATAATGTCAGTTTTAAAAGATTTTTAACATTTCCAACCTAACTTTTGGTGTGGCACACAGGAATAAAACTGTGAAAAAGGAAAAAGGCTTAAAACCCCTAAAGGGTTTTAAACATACAATTATATGCATAGAAGTTTTTGTTTATATAACTTGTATAAACAGGAGAAACTTCCTTTGAGCTTCATGAAACTAGAATTAAACTGAATGACAGGGTTTAGTTCTACTTCCTCAAAAAAACTTTTCTTTGTATCCCATACTTCTGTGTACTTTTATGTGGCACCTAGAGATGCACATAAATATTTACATGTGTCTGAAGTGGTGTAGGATATCCTGCTAAGCAGGGGGTTGGACTAGAAGACCTCCAACTTCCAACTATGTTATTCTATTCTATTATTTAATAAAATAATTACAGGATGGTAAAGCAATCGTTATTATTACCATATATCAGCCTACCCTGCAACGTAAGTTTATTTTGAAGCAATGGGATTGAAGCAATGACTTTAAGGCTTATGCAATCATGCCTAAACCATCCTGGAGCCTATAGTTTTCTTGCTCCTTAAAAAAAGCTGTGGATAAAGGCACAGGCAATAAGTCTATATCTTATGTACAGACCCATGTATTCAGTTACCTTATTCCTACAAGGAAGAAAATTATACTGAACTAATTTAATCAGAAAGGGGACAGTTTAAAAAAAGTGAAAAACTTATGTCATTTATTTTCTCCATTTCTTCAGATTGGTGAGCCCTCTCTGGTACTCTGCATGGATTGTTCTTCTAAGACTATGAGTACTCGCCTTCTGCAAAAAAGTCAGTGCCTTGAGGATAATGGTGAAGCTATCATGAAATGCATCGAAGCTTACTATAAAACAGCTGAGCCATTAATTGCATATTATGAAAACACAACCCCACTTTTTAAGGTAGATTGCCTTGATTTTCTACTTGATCTATCTTCTATTTATGTGGTAATGTTTTAAAGAGATAATTCACTTGTGTCATAAATGTTCTGACGTTGTAAGTCCTCTCACTCAATTTCTACCATTGAGAAGAAAGTTTTTTTTTTTTTTGAGTCACAATTGCATGTTAGCATATCCCTGTAAATATCACAGGGAAATCTAGAAAAGACTAAAAATTAAAGTGAATTATATTTTGTCTGATCGTTATGTATAAAGTGGCCAGAAACAAAGAGAAAAAAAAATCTAAGGAAAAGAACATGTCACAGATAAACTATATTCTGGTAGAGCAAAATTCCCTGAGGATGGGCTCCACCATGATTCCAAAAACCACAGAAGAAATCTTTTGCAACATTATCCTGGGACACATATATTTGCTTTATTTGTCAGATAAACTATGTTTGACTTAGATCCTTTTCTTTAGTCAGTGTTTTCATCTTCATATGTTGACAGGTCATGTTTTGGGATGACTGATTAGTTGGCTAGTAGCCATATTTTTATTCCTCAAATATCATAAAAGAGCAGAAAGGTTCTTACATTCCTCTCTGCTTTCCAGTCTTGGAGTTGATGCCCCCAATATATGTGGCAAGTTAAAAGCAGAAAAGACCACAGAGCTAAAGCGTTGTTCTGATTTCTGGGGAGCCTCTCTAGGATTTTTTCTTTTTTCTTTTTTTTAAAAAACAAGTTTTATTGATTTTACAAACAAACAAACAAAACAAAACATCATTAAACATTAAAAACATAAAACCTCTTTCCATTGTAAATCTTTACAAGGCAGGTAACACATTGTTTTATATCACATACTTATAATTTATCCCATTTCCATATAAACACGTAAATTCCCTTTACCAAATTCCACATTGTTTCTCTTTAATCATTATTCAATCATATTTCCTTTCTGATTTATCTGCTATCCAGTCATCAACTTTATATTTCCCTCTGGCTTGTTTATAATTATTCTCATCTAGTCTTCCTCCGAGGTTTTATTATTTAATTCTTAATTAAACACACACACATAAGACATAGACATAAAAACATAAAACTTTCTTCTAGAAAGTAACTTGGCCCCAGATTACCTCTTTTTGTATGGACTTCAATTGAATTCGTGCTCTTCTTATATACCATTACCTATCTTGTTTACCATTCTATATCTATTATATAACTCCTCTCCACTTTTCCCTCATCTTAATTCTGTTTTATATATTTAATCTTGCTTTAAAGAAAAATATTTTTATATCTTTTGTCCATTTCTCCATTTACATCTGTCTCATTTCCAATATAAAAAAGAATAGTTTCCCCTGGAATCACTAATCAGAGTATGATGCCTTTCTATCATTCCCCTAAATTAAAATTTAAAATAACACCTAAATCCCAATCAGATTCTGCTTAGTACATTCTACTATTTCAAAAACCAATACTACAATAATAAATCCATAACAGTCAACACATTAATCCATTAAACTCTATATTTAAACTAATATTTTAAACATTCCCTTTAGTGTTTTATTAAAACTTAAAATCATTCATTATTAAACATTTTAAAGTTATACCTTAATATTTTAGTCTTTTATTAGATCTTAAAAAATTCTGATTATCTACTTATAATACGAATACCACTATTACAATACTCATGTGTACTTTGCAGAATCCCCCTTTTTTTTAAGAAAAAAAAAAGCCATACATTACCCATTATCCCTAAAAATTTTTTTCTTTTCTCCATCTTGTTTTGTACCTTTGTAACTTTTTTCCCCCTTTCCCCTTTCCTTCTTAGCCCGCCTAAACTTTTTACCCCCTCCTCTCCAGACCTCTGCCTTCTTGGTTTCCCCTTTCTGTTGCATTCCTCTTTCCTTTTGCTTTCTAGCATTCTGTTGTTTTTGCATCTTATTTTTCTCTTTCATAAATATTTTTTTATTTCTTAAGTCCTTCCTTTTCGCTCCTCTCTTTCTCCTTTCTTTCTTAGTCACACCATTTAGTTCATTAAAAATGGCTTCTTCTTCCTCGGCTTCTTCCAGCTGTTGTTTAATTTGCTGACACATGACAAGCGCCATATCTAGGAAACAAAGGGCTTCTCCCATAACATCTTTGCCTTCTTTCCTTATTTTTAAATATTGTTTTTTTAGTTCATCAAGAGATAGAGCCATTTTAAACTGTTTCTTCTTCTTTTTCTGTATCCTCTTCTTATTGTTAAGCCAATCAGTTATTTCCAAACTTAAAACAGTTCCCAAATGTCCCAAAATCCCGAAGTCATCAAACAGTCCAGGCAGAGTACAAACTTCTTCTTTTTACAATTTCTCTTCCAGGGGTGAAGTCAAATTAGGGAAAGAAAAAACATCCAGTCTGTGCTTTAAATCTTTTTTACAATTAATTTCTATTCTCTTTATCTTTAAGGCATCTCCTCCAGCAAAGTCTTAGAATAAATTTTTTTTTCCAAGCCTCTCCCTTCCCACTTATAACAAAGGAGTTTAGGTTTTACCTTCTATTAAAAAGCAGGTTTTCCTTCTCCATTTGTTAATTCCATAAGGGAGGGAGAGTAACTTTCCCTTTTCATCACTTTTCTTCGCCGCTGAAAACATCAATCGGGAACATTATAGCGTCCAGAAAAAAGCCAATACTTTCCCAGGTGTTGAATATGTCCTTAAGGTCCCAGTTCGACCAAGAAAAAAACTGTCGTTTTAAAACTCCTTCTTCTTCCTCCTGCACATTCTTTATCCAGTTGCCGGCTTCTTCATGGTGGCCATTAAGATCGCCGCTCCACCGTCTTGAGAGAAGGGGGTTATTGCCGGCTGGGGAGGGGGTTTGCGATACCCCTCAATCCCTGTCCGGATCCCCCCTATCTTCAGCTGCCCCAACAGGGCAGCCTTAGCCTCCAAATCCGTCAGGATCGGAGGCACCAAGGCGGCTAGCACAGCAGGGATCGCGGAGAAACGCGAATCCCTGCTGTCACCGAAGCCGACAAACCGGAAGTCCCCTAGGATTTTTTCTTTATGGTGAATCTGAGAAGGGTCAGTTAACCTCAAGGAAATAGTTCATCTAAATGTGTGGCAGTGGGGCTGTACTGGATGTCCAGAGTGGCTAGTTTAATTTCAAGCAAGACTTCTGGATCTTGGACATGTCAGGTTCCCTTGTCATCTGGAAAGGACAGATGCAAAATTCTCCCGTATAATTCTCTGGAATTAATGCAATAATTACAACCCATAAGGGAGGATAGAAAAACAAGAATGTTGTACCATGAAAATAGAGTATTCTCAGGATCAGCCTGACTCATATATTCTGTGAAAATTTGAGAAATGGCAGATGATTTGCCATTTCACTAAATTTAAATACATTGAAATTGAAAAAAAAACCTTAATCATGAGTGTAACACTCATTGTTTTCATTATGAAGTGTGATGTAATCTAGAATAAGTCCAGCCTTTGGGTTTGAAATACATTTCTGTAAAACATAGCACATGCTACCTGTTGTTCCAATACATTTGAGTGAAATTTATTTGGCATTTATTTTAGATTATAAATGATTTGGCAATTCAGTCTCCCTTTATTTTCCTCTTCTACTATTTAAAACTCTTAATTAGAATAATTTCTTTAATTAAAGTTTTTAAATATGCCCTTTTGCAAATTTTCTCACACTTACACCAAAATCCCCAACTCTGGCATGTATTTAATAGAAGATTAGGAACATAGCTACTTACTATACTTATTGCTGGTTATTATTTAGGCTATATTATGCAATTCTATTATTATAAATAACAAAAAAAATAGTAAATTGCCTCTATTGCCTTTTTCTTTTTTGCTCTTACTGAAATAATTTGTGTACTCAGGCCTTTCATATAGAATAGCAAAGTCAAAATGCCTTCAGATATTGAAAGATTATCTCCATATTGAGATTTAGTGGTTCTCACTTGAAAATGCTCAGCGTGAAACATAGAAAGCATTGGCTGCCAAAACACTTAAGAACTGATTGCTTAAGATTCACACTTCTTCCTCCCCAGTATGTTTTTCACTTTGGATGTTTTATATGAAGAGCTGGGTTTTTCCCCCCCAAAGCAAATTAAAATCTAAGAAGAAAAACACATACTGGGAAAAAATGGGAGTAATCATCTCAGTTCTTGTTGCCACTGCAGGAACTTACAAACTATGGCCTAGAACAGAGGTTCTCAACCGGTTTCATTTCAAGGTACAGATCTCCTCATAGGTAGAACTTTTGGCCCACAGAACAGAAATTCTGTGGTGTCAGAGGTTGCATAAAGAGAAATAGAGGAAGTCTAGTGATATCATGGGAAGTGGGGTTCTGGCTGATATAGCATACCTGTGGATATTTTGCAACACATTTTACTGCCCTAGATGCTCACATCGATTTTCTGGTTGCCTGCAAAGGTTTGTTCATGCTATAGCATGTGTTAAATATTTTGTACATCCCCTAAATTAGCAGGTTGGCCTTCAACAAACCGATCCTAAGCCACTTTCTCTTTTAAGATTTTTTTTACTGTAATATTATAAAGACTTGGCTGGTGCATGTTGCTTGAATTTTACTTGTGGTCAGTCAGTTTTATTTCTTTTCTGACAAGAGATGCAACCTGACAAAATATTCAACGGCATGCTTTCCTAGACATGAGCCAATATTGTTTCTAAGCAAGGATTCTAACTTCTCTTCCTGGTTTTCCACTTCTTTTCCATCCAATATTCAAATTAATGGCTGAATTTACTTAGGCATAATGGGACCTGATAGAAGAGAGTACCTGCAATTCGGAGTTAAGCTGTGAGATCCTCAGTGCTCTCTGAGCTTATAGGCTTTCTTGCCAACATTTCATTACCAAATTAGGTAACATCATCAGTGCACTAGTCTTACCTGAAATGAAACGTCTGCAAGAAAATCCACCAAGCTCAGAGAACATCAAGGACACCATAAAAGTCCTTGTTTTGAGTATTGCATTTGTTTCTTCAAGAATGCTATTGTTTTTAATTCTTCAGCCTTGGCTACAATGGTTATTGAGTCTGGGAAGTTTGGGAAGCATCTAATTATGTAAGGCTGCTGTTGTCCTTTACTATGTGAGATGAATCTTAAAGGAGAAATTAACTTGTATGTATGTTTTTGTTTAAATAGATAAATGCAGAAGGAACACCAGAGGAAGTTTTTCTTGAGATATGCACTTCAATCAATACTTTTCTGAAGAAGGAATAGCATCACTTTCAAAATTTAATGTAGTGGCAGTGCTGTAACACATACATGCATAGTGTCCTTTACAAATGCTGTTCAAAGAAAGAGCTGCTGCCTTGAAAGATTAATGCATGTTGTAAACATTGTAAAAATCTTTGTAACTTAAATGGTACCGTAATGATACATGTGTACTTTATATGGCCTATGACAGTTTGCAGTTCACAGGTTTAAAAAAGCCAGCATGATATAAACAGCAGCTGAGTTTTATAGAACACACACATTCTTCATTTCACTACAAGACATACTATAGTCAAGCACAGTATTCCCTGTCAGTAGAAGTGCTGTAACAGTGAATTTGCTGCTGAACCCAAATCAATTTTTGAGGCTATTTAAGCTTGCTTTTTTTGTAGTGCTGAACAGTCTGTTTTCTGTCATTTTCTTTTACAAGAACATGTCTGCAATTTAGTTTGCAATCATTTACACACCAGATAGTGGAATTGAGAGACTCACAAAAAGAAGCGTGATTTGCAATACATGAACCAAATGTGAAATAACTGTGATTGCAAGACCAGCTGCTGTATCCATCGTACAAATATCCTATGTAGTTATGGTTTGAAAGATTTTTGATTTACAATGCTAACAGAGGGATAGTGTCTGCAGAAAAGGAAAAAAAGTGCCAAATATTGCTTATATCCTTAAGATGGATAGATTTAGAGTTCATCATGGCAGTGTCTGAATATAAAAAAATTAACGTGCATTTCAAAAGACTACAGGCAATAATTGTCTCTATGTACTGATTGCTGTGACAGCTACATATAGCAATTATCAGCTTTAAATCTTTTAATTTGCTTGGCATTTAACATGATGGGAAATTTAAGACGTAAATGAGCAGTGTTAAATTCAGATTTTCACTTTCCACATGCGTGTATGCAGACACACCCACTTCTTGATGACTGAAATAACCGAGGTTTTTTTGGAATGTTGATCAACAGACAAGAAAAATTTACAGTCTGTACAGCTGCCTCCTTTTCTTTGGCTGTCCACTATTTTTTCTTGCATGCTAGATCCTATCAACAGTTGCATTATCAACAAGCAATTCAGCAAATTTGTATTTTTCAACCTACTACTCTTGTATGAAAAGGTAATAAAAATAAAATGTATGGACAAATGTTAAGGGTAATCAGATTTACTCTTCGTATTTAAGGCTCCTGCAAAACAAATAGGTATCCAATCCAAAGGCACATAAAAACATTTTCACTTAATTGGGTGCAGAGTTTTGAATTTCGAAAACTTTTATGGTTGTGTGGTTATGAGCATCCCTTTCAGGTCTTTTTGATGATAGTCGCCCACTAAGAAACTGCACTTTCAAAACAAGAGTGTTGTATTTAAAGACAAAATTCGACAGAAATCTCAAAAAATATTAACATTTAAAACTACAAGTTTGAACTGTTTGACAAGAACCATATAAAAATCAGGTTTGCACTTTGAGCAAGAACCCTAAAATCTCTACACTAAGGGCAGTGGGAAACAAGATTTTAAATTCAAAGGGCAGTTGAAACTTTGCTGAAAATGTATCAAAACAATCTTTATTATGGTCATAGACCAGCATAAGGAGGATAGGGTACAGTCAATTGCTGAAAACGTGTAACATATAGTTTCTCACTTCTGAAAAGCAATGTATAGTCAGAAGTCTGTCTGGAAAAACAGCTTTTATCAATGAAAATTTCGGAGACAACCATCTGCTTTTTCCAGTAAGAATTTAGATTTGTAAAGCCAGGAAAACATGTTTTGAACAATTGAGAATGAAGGAATGAGATAATTATCATTGGCTTGCCACATAAATTTGCTTGGAATGTATATGGCTTACTCTGGAATCAGTGTTTGCCTTAAGGAGTTGTGGAAAACACTCTGAAGCTAAAATTATGTCCCCAAATATCCTATTTCAGGGAGAGACTGCAAGATAGAGGTTAGAATGGGCCATTTCATTGAAAGTCGATTATTTTCCAAAAGGGAATGCTTTCCACATTGGAAAGTTTTAACTTTAGAACATTTTTCACCTCTAGAGGCTTGTTTATAGAAAAACCTAAACTCAGTATGATCACCTGAACCAATCTTCTATCTAAAGGAGATAGAAAATGAGTACTTAGAACATGCCCATATGACAAACCTGGAATATGTTAACAAACCTAATGCTGTATCAGAAAGTAGCATCTGGGTGCAGAGAATATATAAACTGATAATTTGAAATAGATCTGCATTAGATACTCATTTTCCAAAGCATTACAATTTTGCTACCATTTATGAGAAAAGTGAAATACATCAGGTATATGGTTTTATATTATATATATTCTGATTTATTAAATTTCTCAAGAATGAGATATGTTTACAGACGATGTCATTAAGAAATGATACTGCATCATCTATTCATTAAAAATGCTTCAACTCCTCTAACAGAAAGTGAGTATACCTAAACAAAATGTGAAAATTAATACTGAAATTAAGCTCAAATTAATGCTGTTATTAAACGAGCCAGCCAACTCCTTGTTAGTTACTGCTGTAGTTTAATTTAAACACATATACTAAATTACTTCCAAAATTCAAGTTTTTTTTTTAAAGCAAGTGGAAATCTAATACAGTTAAAATAAGTCGCATTTCCGGATCACAACTTACACATGTTGAAATGATATATTAACTAAAAATATATAGTAAATGCTACGAAGCTTTTTCAGTCATTGCTATTCTCCACCTAGTAAAGCGTACCAAAATGTCTTCTTTATTTCATAAAGACAACGGAGAAGGGGGATGGATATGCAGAACAAGGACACGGAAGTACACAGAAATAAAAATAATCAAACAGGTTACAGAGAAGTCTTATGGGCATTTTTGAGATGATCTTCTTCCACGTAATTGATTCCCCATTTGTTTCAACAACGGAAAGAGCTTTGAAAAGAGCATTCCTTTGGCTGTGCAAATCTGCTCCCACACAAGTGGTGCATCTGAGAGTTAGAGCATAGATAAGGTTGTGTACAGAATTTAGTGGACGTGTTCAAAACAGGGTGCTGGAGCATTATCCTGGGAAAGGTGACGAAAAGCAGCAAGGCAAAAGATGAAGGTGAGGCACCCCTTCTCTCTACGGCCTAATTCATATTCTCACCTTCTTCAGAAAAAAAGTCACGGTAACCATTCTATATATAAACAGACGGTAGCCACAGTTTATTTCTCACAGTTCTCCTGACAACTGAACATTATTTAAGAACAGACTGTATACACAGATAAGAAGAAACATACAAAATGTTTTAAATGATGCACAACAAAATCCAGCAGTATAAAAGAATGCATGTGAAGTCTTGCTCACTGTTCAGGCTAAATTTAATCACCTTGTTTAAATAGTAATAAAAATACAATCTTTCATGGACCTTGTGCATACTACAAAAAGAGGAAAATTATTACCATATATGATTTATATTAGGCAGTTTTCTTTGATGAGTTGCATTAACAACTCTAAATACAGAGGCAGAAGACTGTGTATTCCGTAAGAGTTAATGGGGATTTAGAAACTTTACACAGTTACTACCACTGGCACTTCTCACCATAGCTTTGTACACAACACATGGTCATTTTATATAACATTACATTTAAAAATATATCTGCATGACAATTTATAATATTCACACACCATGAGCTGGTTAAGGAAGCAGTGCCACAGTTGCCTCCTGTAGTGCTTCACTCTCGGTAAATAAGTTTGTGGTAAAAGGGAAAATAAAAGAGGTAAAAGAAACATCTACGTAATTAAGCAGCTCCAAGGCCGATCATGACCACCCCTGGGACAGTGATTGTTTTATGAGTAGGTTCCTAGAAGCAAACACTGCCACAAGCTAAAACTTTGCTGAAAGAAATCAGTTTTTGTGCTGGAGACTATTTTCCACAACAAAACTGCAAACTATTAAACTGTTTCAATGTTAAGTATTTCATCACCTGTTCATCGCACAATAGCCAAGTTCTTTAAGCCTCTGGACTATGTTTAATGTGTGCTTTCTTTTCTGGCCACACTTTTGTAACTCATCTCTTGGACTTTTCTTTTTCTTTTTAAAAAAAGGACTAATGGAGTGAAGAAAATCTGCCCGGTACAGCCACCTGCACACTAGGAATGTTCAACCTCTATTTAGTGATTTAGTAACAAGACGGATCAGAGAGCTGTATTTTGAGAAGGGCACCTGGGAAGCTCTCATGCAGTGGATGACATTCCTGGGAAAGTACATGTCTTTCCAAAGTGGGCACAGAATCAATTACTGTGCCGCTGTTGGGTTTTCAGAAGTGACACTATGTTTCAGGTTGCACATCTGCTTTCCTTGTCATCTATTGGCAGGAAAGTAGTTGGGGTCAAGATAATTATAGCTGGGGCCTTGGGACATGCAGTAGTCTCTATCTAAGAACATTTCTGCTCTGTAAATAGGCTCCAATCGGTGATTTTCCTTGTGAATATCTGTTTCATGCAGACTGAAAGAAAAAGAAAAACCATTATTTGTGAAGCATGACACTGTTCATAATCTACTCACTATTTTAAACTGGATATATTTAAATTCTTATCAGAATGAATTGTATAAATCAGGACGGTATGTTTTTCAACATGAATTTCTATCCATGGTGCTAATCGCTTTTAGAAAAATAATATTCCTACTGTGGAAAGGAAGAAAGAAGCAGGGATCCAAAGAAATTAAGATATGGGATAAGAAAAAGCCAGTACCTAACTGTACTTTTCCATACTTTTCTATCCTTGCAAACCCTCCTTTTTCCATGTTTGTATACTTGCTTTGTACATCACTTTTTGTTTCTTTGAACTTCTCATCTCTTTATTTGAAGACCTCATCAACTTCATCTAACTCCATCAGTCTTAGTCATTTCCTTCCTCTCAGCTCATTCGTTTTTCTTTTATGTATTTGTTTTGCAAGTCAATTCACATTCATTCTCTTTTACTACCAACCACTTCAAAATGTTTCTTTTGTACCGATCACTCACTTCTGTCTTTAATCCAAATTCATTCAGCATCCATACAGGCTCTACCTTTTCCTGTTTAGCCCACACATTTTTTGTACTGCATTCAGCTTGGTTTTATTCTTCTCCCAAGATATAATATCATGGAAACATATTCTCATATATAACTTTTACTTTTTCTTGACATTCATCTCTTTCAACCAATAACTTCCAGTATCTTTCTCCCAGCATCTGCACATCTTAACATTTCTCTATTGCTTTTCTAATTTTTTGTAAATATCCTACATACATTCCCATTTTTAATATATTTTGCACATATTTATCTACTTTTCCCAGTACCTGCTTTTTACATATTTACAGTTAAGTTGCAATAGTTCCCCCCAACGTACATTTCTCCTTGGACCTTCAATATGTTACTTTTTAGGTCCAAACTTGTGATTGCATCACACAATATATCTAATACAAAAACTTAGGATTTATTCAGCCAATAAGCATGCACACCAAGAATATGCACAATTATATCCCCTACAAATATGTATTTAAAATTATCACAAATATCCTTATATATTCCAAAGAGGTTATGAACTCTACAATATGTGTTTTAAAATGAACATTTAAAAATAAAGGTCATGTTATTGGTCAATCCTGATCTTCAGTGCATGCTGCTTACCAGTCAGAACAAGAATCACAAAAATCCAAAGACAGTTCTGGAGGGCAGTCTTGGCAGTGCCACCGAATGCCTTGAATTGGATCAGTTCCACAGTTATCACACTGAAAAGAAATTTAGCAAAGTGATCTTAGCGATTCCCCTCCAAAAATAAACAGCTTGCAAGATACTTTTACCACATAGCTAACATTACTGCAAAATAAAATTATTAGTTTCCCCCCTTTCTCAACTTTATGACAAAACAGCCACCTATAAGCTTATACGTCAATATTTCAAACTTAGTTTGCAACCAGTTTCTTGGTTTTGACTCTTCTCAGCTTTTCCAATTTTTTTGTCATTCACAATTTTTTCTGCCTCCTCCAACTAAACTCTTCCTCTTTTCATTCGCCTGCAAATTCCTATATTTTACTCCACCGTGCTACAAATTTGCTTTCATCTCTCCCATTCCTCCTGTATTAAATTCATTTAATGACTAAGGAAGAAAAAAAGAAAATGTTTCTATTATCTTCTAATTTAAGTTTCACTGAGAGTGGCAAGTGATTTCAGATTCAAATTTAATTATCACTGTGATATAAGCAAATAGCATATTCTTTTCTCTGATTTTCAGATATCCATATTATCGAAGACAAAAAACTTCAAAGGAAATCTAAGACGTTCAATTAGCCATCATGGCTAAAAGCCAGGAATGATGAGAGATTTTGCCTAATAAATCAGAAGTTATTGGATTAGGAAGGTAGACAAAGCAAATTACCTATTTTTTTTAAAAAAAGCAGACCACTAATTTCCAAGCAATGATGCTCTGGTATAAGATCGCTTTTCAGAAATTTTAAAAGGAAGACTTCTCTACATACTTCTTATGATGATCTATTAATATATTAAAATAACTTGTAAACATTCAAGTTGATAATTTCATAAGGATTTTATCACTAATCTGTTCAGAAGCCCTAGCAATTTCAGTAGGGTTTACTCCCAAACAGTTGGTATAGACTACAGGTTTGAATATATATAGTTTGATTGTACAACGTAATAATTGTATGTGAAAAAATTTGGTGTATCACCTTTACAGACCTCAAATACACCTTCCATTAGATCAGGGTAATCGTAATAGCCTAACTCTAACTTAGTCTTCCTAAGTTGCTTAGGGAACTTAATGATGAATCCAGAGTAGGATCTTATATTCCAAGGAAACCACCACTTGATAACTGAGGAAATATGAGGCCTTGGGTATTTTTACCAACCTTAAAGCCAATGTGCTGGACAAAGCCACTTTCTGCATGCATTTGCTGCACCTTCTGCTTCCTCAGCTTTTTATATTTCAGCAGCTCTTTATATTCTGGTAATTCACGATATGCTACAGGGATACTTTCTTCATCCTATTTCAGAGAAAGAAAGAATTGCAACTTTTAATGTTACAGAAAGGATTAAAGTAAAAAAACCACACCTGCTAAACAAACTCCACAATAAATAGCAATCTATGATGCTCATGGCTGGTATATTGGAAAATAGTTTAAGATCGTTTTAAAAAGCTCAAGATAGTTTAAAATTGCCCTAAAAACCCCAAAAGCATTAGTACCAAAGTTCCACATAATTTGGAATTAAATTGACCCAAAATTCTTAATACTATTGAAATACAACTTCTAGTATAACTTTTAAAGCAGCTTTTATTTTTACATTTTATTGTTTCCTTATAAACCAGAACATTGAAACAGGAGATTTAAAAGCGGAAGAAAAAAATGCCCAAAGACTTTGTAAAATAGCAATAAATAAATAAATAAATAAAAAGACTTCTAGTGATTTGTCTCATATGATTTTTTTCCCATAAAAAAATAAAATAAAACCAGGAATTGTCTTATGTTTTCTTGTAATGGGGGGAAGGGCCAAGGCGTGTGTGTGTTTGTGCGTGTGCATGCATGCACGTGTGATCTTATTAAAAAAAACCTGTCTACTATATCTCAGACAAATTAGAAGAAACTGGCCTGGCCCTTCCCCAATCAGGTTTGGCCTAGTAGAAAGTATACTACTACATATATCTGTTTGGGACATCCTCTGTTAATTTGAAAAAGGAATACAATAGATAGTCCTCAACTTACAACTACAACTGAGCCCCAAATGTATGTTGCTAAGCAAAAAAAATGTTAAGTGAATTTTGCCCCATTTTGCAACCTTTCCAGATTTCCTTAAGTAAATCTGGCTTTTCCATTGACTTTGCTTGTCAGGTTGCAAAAAATGATCACATGACTCTGGGGCACAACAAACCATCATAAATATAAATCAGTTGTCAAGCAACCAAAATTTGACCACATGACCAATGGAATGTTACAATGGTTGTTAAAGTGTGAAAAACGGCCATAAATCACTTTTTGCAGTGCTGCTTTAACTTTGAATGGTCACTAAATCAAGGAATACCTGTACTGTTTCAATTTTCTCTCCTTCAAATCTGAAACACTTGGGTTTCTTTTAATAAACTTTACTGACTTTTTATTACATTAAAAACAAAAAATATATCACTCAATAACGGCTATTTATGGTGCTTATCATATATCATTTGTGCAATATTTACAGATATTAATTTGTACATAATTATATTCTTATTCTATCTATATTGTATATTGAATAATTACATATCCTTAATCTGTCTCCGATCTATCCAGCTATATCACTTGGGTTTCTATTGCGTTAAACAGACACAGGTAGGTGTTAACAGATAACAGATAATCAGAGTTGGAAGGGACCTTCCTTGTAGGTCATCTAGTCCAACCTCCTGCCCAAGTGGGAGACCCTACACCATTTCTGACAAATGGCAGTCCAATCTCTTCTTGAAAGTCTCAAGTGATGGCGTTCCCACAACGTCCAAGGGCAAGCTGTTCCATTGGTTGATTGTTCTCACTGTCACAAAGTTTCTCCTTATTTCCAGGTTAAATCTCTCCTTGTTCAGTTTCCATCCATTATTCCTTGACTGGCCTACTGGTGCTTTAGAAAATTGCTATGATGTCTCCCCTGGTCCTTTTCTTTACTAGACTAGCCAAGCTCAGTTCCTGCAACTGTTCGTTGTATGTTTTACATACATACATACATGTTCACTGACCTTTTATTTATGCAGCCATTTCTGGGTCCTTTATATTAATTTATAGAACTTTTACATAACATTTTTAAAATTCAGTTTAAATGCAAAACCTACTGATGGTTCTTCCTCTGCTGCATTGGCCATGTGACTGTGAAAACAGGATCTATCTTCATCTTCATCCATAAACACAGGAGGTTCATGGGAGGTCATGAAAGTTGAAGGCTTGAAGAGATGTTTATTCAAAGGATGTTGCCGTCTACTAGAGGACTGTAATTAAAATAAGAGTTTGTGTAAATACTTTGAAAATTAATATATAAATAATTTTTATAGCACCACTTCAAACAGGAAGCTTCACATATTGCTACAGAGAGAAAAATTTCTAATTTTCAGCTAAAGCTCTTCTTGTCACAAAGAAAAACAACAACATATTCCGCAACAATGCATTTCAATACCTAATTCTCACAAGGAATCTCTTTTGGCACAATGGATATTTCTAATCATTGGTTCTCCCTCCTTCCGAAGAAAGGCAGAGATAATCAAACCCAGGTTTTCACAGTTAACCCTCCACATAGTTAAATCTTCCCAGTGCATCCTTTGCTCAAGATGCAGTCATGATAATTTGAATTAGTATTATGTAGCATGAAAATATAAAAGATAGAATTTTCTCCAAAAACAACTAACATATGACCATCAAGTACGAAGGCAGAATAAGATAAGATAATTTTATTGTCTTTTTTTTTTACTGCGAGCACACCCACCCACATTAAAAATGAAATTCTGTTGTCTGCTCTCAAGAGAAAGTGTGTATCTACCCAAACACATACATAACACACACAACCTTTATAAATATATACCTGTATCACACACACATCACTGTCCATTTTGAATACATAGAAGAAAGAGGAAACTTGAGAGTTCACAAAGTTGATACTATATGGAACAAAACTGTGACTGAATCTAAATGTTTGATTTCGATACCATGAAGCCTCCTCCCAGAAGGTAACAAGGAAAACAGCTCATGAAAAGGATGTGTAGTGTCCCAGGCAAATAAGATTGGATTACATGCACCAAAACAGATTAATGTACGGTTTTGTTACCTCTATTGGGCAAAGAAAACCTTCACATTAAATGCCTAATTTTCACTTTATATACCATGTGACCAATTTAAAAACTGACACATGAGATGAAGGAAAACCAGTCAAACAGCACTAATTAAGTATTTTTAAGAAGCCCCATATGAAGACCTGACAAATGAACGGAAAACAATATGACTTTTGGTAAGGGGAAATTTAATGTGAAATGTCTTAAACAAACTTTGAGTTATATACCTCATGAAAATACATATTCTTGTTTGTAGCTATTGTAAAATGTAGTCTGCTCCCTTTCTGAAAATGAGAGGGGTAGGAAAATTGTATTAACAGATTTGTACAACAAGTCTTAAGAATTTTGTGCACAGCCCACTTTCTGACGAAGTAAAATGTCTACTACAGAGTCACAAGAACCCTCAACTCAAGCTTCTCAACCACTAGACTCCCTTTAGGTAGTGTTATTGTGCTGTTGTTGTTTTTCCTTCCCTTTCTCTTCCTCCTTCCTTTCAATCTCCATATCTGCTTTGTCACCCTTATATCTATGTTGCTTATTGATTTAAAACAAAACAAGCTTTTTTTCCAGGTGACTAAGTGGTTTCTTTTTACTTGTTCATCCTCTACAGAAAGAAAATCAATAGTGCAGAGCTAGTAATGAAACCTTTTTGGCATACAGCTACTGTTCTGCTAACATCCTGTAAAACATGTGCATTTTAAAGAAAAGTCTGCACAATTAGTCATACACGGGCACACAAGAAATTTGCCTTCGCTTTCCTGTAGAGTGTTGAATCTGCATATAGCTCATAACTAATTGCTGGAGAGAAAATGCAAGAAAATAATTGTAGGAAGAATGATTGTGGTAAAAATATATGGGTTGATTTAATGAAGCAACCAGATGAAGAGTGTAGCTTCTTTTAGAAAGAAAATCTAGCCCACAGTCTCATAAATACCTCTCCCTCTGCTCTGAATCCTCTCCTAGAAATATATCTCCAAATCAGGTTTAGCAATTGATTACAACAGGAGAGCAAGATGGTAGTCAAAACAATTACTGCCCATAAATGAGGGTCACCTACTCCAGGAACTTCCAAAGTTTCCTCGCAAGTATAGCTATTGCTAAGAATCTGGAAGTCACTCAAATGTCTAACTCCGAGAGATCTTACATATTTATGGAAATTTGAGATCAAGAAAAATCACATAGATAGATATCTGTAGTACAGATGGATAGTTGCTTTCACAAAGGAGTTCTGTCACTTGGAATGAGGTATAATTACATCTCATCTGCACTCAGATGGCAAAAGTGCTGAGAAATTCCCATTACTTTCAATATTAAAAAAACAAGGATACTTCAGAACAAAGGAATATATGGACTTAAGTTTCATGGTAGCATTAAAAAAAACTCCTGATGGCAATCTTAAGATTAATCAGGCTCTGTAGATGTATTTACAGAAACCTGATAAGAAGCTACTTCCTTTCATATGCTTGCCCAATTAGATAGCAAGAACCCACAATTATTTGGATCAAGGCCATGCAAAACATTCACTATCAAGCTTTTAGAAGCAAACACATCCTGCGGGGAGGAACTTTCTGGCTGATGCCCTCTCCCGTATGCCCCAGTACAAATGCGAATGGGAGATCATAAATGCCATCATCCCTCCAGCCCAAATAGCTGCCCAAGTAACCAGCAGACGACAACGCCGTGACTGGCAAGACCAATCCACAAGTGACCTAACCAACAAAACTCAAAAGCGAACTACTAGCAGACCCCTGGTTCCGGGACAATCAACACATCTTGAAAAAAAGAGATGACCTAGCGTGGAAGGGGACAAAACTCTACATCCCAGAATCCCACCACACACTAGTCCTCCAGAGGAGCCACAACGCCAAACTGGCAGGCCACTTTGAGTTTTTAAAGACTTTACACTTAGCATGGAGGCAATTCTAAGCATAGCAATAAAGGCATAGGGAAACCCCTGGTTTCTACCCTTCTGCCATCTTCCCTGAGTCTTTGCTATTGTCCAATGCTCCGTGTAAACAGCCAGGGCTCAAGACTCTGAATAGCAATCCCTACTCGGGATTAGGTTGTAGAGATACAGAATAATGTCAGGTTTCCAAGTGATGAAACCCATTCAAAAAGAAATCAGCAAAGTCCCTCTTCCAAAACAAATTTCTTTTATTTAGGTAAGCATCAAATCGGCAAAGTCTGTTGTAATTCTGGACTTGACACAAACCAGAATTACATCATACAATATTGCAAATTAGAAATAACCTACAAAAATTACATTCCTCAATAGAATTAAATCAACCTTGCCTGGTATCTTCAATCTTCACCTCCAGGACTCGGGAGGGACAGTGGGAAGGAAAGTCACCTAGCCAAAACAATCCTCACTATCTAACCACTCCTCCAACTTTAAGAATGTAGTGAGCCTGAAACCCTACCCCCTTATACCAGCAAATGGAAAGAAAGAAAAGGAATATATGATGAGAATATAGAGCTAAATAAAATGGGCTCGGCAAAGAGGCATTTTTTTATTTTATTTTTTCTTTGGAAACCCAGTTATCACATTAACTGTCACTAAAAAAAGAAATTATTATTTTTTGTTTGCATCACTGGATGGTTTCATGAGCAATGGCTCTTATTATGGACTGAAGGAAGTCTCAAAAATTAATCCAAAGTCTTGTGATTTACCTTTTTAGAGTATAAATACAAGTTTGGTGTTCTTCCTGGAACTGGAATACCAGCTTTAGTCAGTTTTATGAAATATTTCTGCACTCTGCTGGCAACCTAAAGAAAGGGGGAGGGGGGAAACTATTAGAAAATATATAAAGATATAATTCTCAAACACTAAATGTACACGAAGACTTAATTTAAAAAAATATGAGTGACTCCTCCTGCTACCAAACTGTTTTCTATATTATGAAAAGATAAGAGCAATGCACTCGATTCCACTCATAAGACTCTCCACTCTCATCTTTAATCTCTCATCAATTTTTTCATTAAAATTTTTTTTCAATTAGAATAAAGTCACTTTTTCTTGGTGTATTTAGAATAAAAGTGCCTTTTGCAAACTTAGAATGTAATCTGAACTAAGAGATATTAAAAATATTTATTTAATATATGCTATTTCCCAACCAATCACACATCACAAAATGTTCTCAGTTCTGTAGCACTACCCCCGAGATAACCTTAGCAAAGGAGTCTACTACGGAACAACAGGATGGCATAAGTTACAAAAGCTCTCCCTTATGAAGCAATGTCTCTTGATATAGATTGGATATTCACCTTTTAAAAAAATACATATCCTTATTTCACTAATTCATTTTTCTTTTTAAGATTTAATGAGGCTATTAAGGAAGGTTATTTGTCAGCATGGGACCATGTATCTCTGTCCTTCAGCCAATCAATTGAGGCTGTCAAGGTTCTGTCCCAGTATTTGGAAGTTGTGGAGATCAGGATCGGAAAAGTCTTTGACTCAACTCTGCCAAACTGGGTGGTTTTGGATATTGGATCCCAGAATGGGAAACTTTCTATTTTAGCTTTAGGGTTGAACTCCCCTGCTCAGACTTATTGCACAAATTTAGGATCCTCTCGGACCCTCAGTTCTTGCTTGAAGAGCAGGTGGCAGCTGTGGCAGAAAGATATTTGCACAAATTTGTCTTGTATGCAAGATATATCTGGATCCCTTTGCCCTAGTCACTTCCTGCCTTATATGTGCTATACCTGGATTGTCCTTGAAAGCCATCTGGAAGCCAACGGATGGGCAAAAAATGCAGCACCCTGGGTAGTTATGGGCATATGCCCATGTAACATCATTATGTAGCTAGGTAAATTGGCTTCCTTTAAGCTTTTGGATGTTCAAGGTGCTGGATACCATCTATAAACATGACTGTATTTGCAGAACTGCCTCTACCCAATGATATCTGCCTGCCCCACACATTCTAAGAGGCAGGCACACTTCTTTAAAACAATGGCATTTGATTGGGACCCAGGAGATATGTCTTTCACATTTTGGCATCTGCCTTGTAGAATGATCCCTACCTCCACACCTGATATGTAAGTGACTTGGCCCAACCTTGTTGGCCTTCAGAAAGGCAGTAAAAACCATTGGCTTTTATCTCAGGCGTTGGAGGTGAAATGAGGGGAATGACATATATGGAAAGCCATCTATTGTATTTTAACTACATTCACTTAGAACAAACACAATTTTAAAAAATTGTTTTAAAAATCTGTTTTACCAAATAAAAGAAACTATTTATTAGTTGGCTAAAAATTAACAATAATGCAGTTCATTACCTGCTTTGCAGTTCTATTACCCAACTCATCCGCAATTTTTTGCCATCGCCGAGATTCTACTTCCTCTGGAGGATACTTCAAAAGTAATTGTTCAAGTTTTTTCTGTAATGATGAACAATGATAATTGTGAATACAATTTGATTTTTCACAAAAAAAAATATCTAGTCCTCTTTAGGAAAGAGGAATAGAGACAAAATAGAAAAACAAGATTAATACTATAGGATAATCTCACTTTAAAATTACAGTTATTACATTACCTGTTCTTCTACTGTCCACAGCTGATTAAAAGATTCAGGTTTGGTCTCATCACAAAGTCGCCCCCTTATCATCTGCTGAAATACAGTACATAACAAGAAAGGAATTTAGAAAATATGCATAACTGAATTTCAGTCAAATAAAAAGGGTTATCATAGGGTTACCAAAATAATTGCACCACAGTATATCAAAACTAAAAATTCTACTGATAGCAACCACAAAACCCATTCTTTCTACTGGAGCTGAACTAGCAACTCTTTGCTCTTCATCAATTACTATTAATCATAACCAAACTGGTAACAGCCAACCACCAGCTGTTTCCCCCCTCCCCCCAAAATACTTTTTGGCCTCCGTTTCTGATATGGAGAGATTTTTAGTCTTTGGTCCTCATTCACTACTATAGAGTCAAGTTACACATAAACTTCATAGCTGAGCAATGACCACAAAGTTGATTAGATTGAGGTTTTCTAGTCTCAGTCTGACACCTTAACCAAAATAGCACATTCTGAAGGAAAATACTGTCTGGTTTGTACTACTGAGCAGAGAATGGTAAATTACTAGATGGTTGCATTCCTTGCCTTTCAAGCAGAAAAACCTGGCTTCATTTACTGACCAAAAAAGGAAGAACAGCAGACCTGCAAACAGTAACTGGTAATTCACTAACAAAACTAAAGACCATGCAGAGATAAAAGCATATCGTATTTTTCAGACTATAAGATGCACTTTCTCCCCCCCCCCCCCAAAAAAAAAGTGGGTGGAAATGTCTGTGTGTCTCATAGAGCGAATACGGGCCCATTTTTGGCCTCCCAAACCCTCCACACATCCCATTTTTGCCCTCCCATGCACCCAGAAGCACTCTCCTGGCCAAAAACACCGGGAGGCAGAAAACAGGAATACGGGCACGTTTTTGGCCTCCAGAGTGCTTCTGGATGCTCGGGAAGCCGAAAACGGGATCTGGGGAAGTGTCCGGAGGCCAAAAATATGCCCATGTTGAGTGCTTCAGGGCGCCGGGGAGGGCAAAAATGGGACACGCGAAAGGCTTGGTAGGCCAAAAATGGACACGTTTGTGGCTGGCAGAGTGCTTCTGGATCCTGGGGTGGCTGAAAACTGGACTTGTTTTTGATCTGCAGAGTGCTTCTGGATGCTGGGGAGGGCAAAAATGGGATGCATGGAGGCAAAAAACTATTTTTTTCTTGTTTTCCTCCTCTAAACCAAGGTACGTCTTATTTCCAGTGCTTCTTATAGTCCATAAATTATATATTGACCTAACCATCATCTACTGACCTAATGGGAAGTGGATATTGTGGCTTTGAAAAGTGAATAAGGCATTGTAGCATTCGTCTGATGTTTAAGAATAATTTAATCAAAAGGCAAAGTCTACAATTCTTTCAAATAAATTATCTACACTTTTCAAAGAGCTTCTTTGGAAAATATGGGCATTACTTTAGTTCTGTTCATATTTACTTGTGGACGGTTGTTCATTGAAGCTTCTGGACAATCACTGAAAGGCAAAACGGAGTATGAAGTAGCCTCTCCATCCTTTCTTGTATCCAAAGGGCTTTTTGGTCTTGTAGGTAAACCTACAAAAAAAAAAAAAAAAAGAATTAATATAGTGCAGTTGACTTTTCTTCTATAAAGCACCATCATTTTATACTTACCTTTATCAAAAATAAGCTTGGCTCGTCTACTGTTACGCTTTCGGTTTCTGAATTCTCTTTCAAAATTCCCAAGGCTTGTGGTATATTGGTCCCAGGATATCTCTGGCAGCTTGACAACTCTTTGTGGAAATGGAAGCCCTACATCAACCTGACAGGTGAAAAAAAAAAGGTGAAAAATTTACACAGAGAAATCATCAAGTAATATGATATAAGGTTACATATACTTGAACCAATGTTAAGGCAATGCTGGATCTCGAGCTCTGTATTACTATACTGCAACACATTTAAGGAATTCTTCTAAGAGTAATAAAAGCACAGTACATAAAATGATGGCTTAATTAAAATTGTTATACACAGATGCTTAAAATTTCCTCACCATTTGTTGACTTTTTTCATTAAATTATTTGTTCACTTTAAGTTTTTGAACAATTATATCCTGAGCGGTTACACAGAGACCAAAAAATAGAAACAAAAAACCTAAAGCTGAACAATGTTCAATATATATATATATATCCCTTTAAGTACATTTATCCCTTTAAGTATATCCCTTTAAGTACATTTGCTTTATTATTGTTCTTTAATAAAATACGGTCACAAAATCAATAAACTGATAAAATGACCAATGACATATTTAGCTGTTAGTTCCCAGTAATGTAATGAAGCAAGAACATTGGTGCAATACTGAATACAAAAAATACTGAAGGCAGAAAAAAATTGTTGCCACCATTATTCATCCAATTTTATGAACAAATGACTAATTCAATTTTAAATAAACACAGCTTTGGAGAAATGATTTTAGAACAATAGATTCAAGGGGTCCTCAGCAGAGATCACCAACTCTCCTACTATTACTATTGAGTCTCACTAACTGCAGGAGAGTCCTCAAACATCACTTATGAGAAGATTCCCATTGTTATACCTTCTTCTGGAGACTTTCCACAAATCCAATGGGATCTTTCAGTGCTTCTCTCTGATGTCTGCCTAAACTCTCAAGATCTTGGACTGCTTGAGTGCGCTGAGCCTCGAGTACTGCAATCGTTTGTAACAGTCTCTGATAACTACAGAGATAAAGGGAAACAGCTCACTATAGACTTCTGTGCACAAACAAACCAAACTGGGAGTAGAAATGAAAGCAAAAATAAAACCTTAGCACCCAGCACATTTATCTGATAGACTCAAGCAAAAAATATTAACAGAACCATGAATATTACAAGTATTTTTTTAAAGTCAGAAATTCTTTTAATATTCAACAATAGTAGTGCAAGCAACATTTTTGAAAATCAACAAATGTTGCAGATACAAAAAACTAGATGCTGCACAGAATAAGCTTTTTGTAACTTCAGATTAAGCTTCTAGCTACCTATACTGTACCACCAAAACACCTGCTGCCATCAAATGACTCCAATATTCTGAATCAGTATCAGTTTGATATTTACACAACAGAAAAGTGCAACTAATACATTTATAAATATTGCTTAAGATGATTTTAAACTTCATTGCATGCCTTCTAAAAATGCTTGAAGAATGAAATACATATATCATCTCTGAAGGTTTGGTTATAACTCCAATATAAAAAAACAGGGTGAACATTATAATTCATAAACAACTAGAGAGGACCAAGTTGGGGGAGGAGTATTAAACTACATTACACTCCGATGTTGGCATCATTTTAAATACCTGGGAAGTAAATTAACTAGATAAATTAACCCAGAGGTATGTGAAGAATGAAAACTTTTTAAGATCAACCCAAATTTTGCTTGTGCAAAATATTGCCCAAATGCAAGTACTCAATAATAAAGAAACAAATTGCTTAATATTTTGAAGCTGAATATATTATTTCAATATACCACTATTTCCTAAAAGATGGCAACGAAAGCAAGCTTCTTTGGAGAAAGAATATTGTGTAAGTGCATAGTTAGAAAGATGTCTCTATAAATTAATATAAAACATGTAATTGGGTCAAGTCAATCAAATATTTAATTCTAGAGACTACTGAAATAATTATTGCAGACAACATTCTAATGCTCAGTCAATAAAGTAATTTTAGCAATAGAAGAGAGTACTTGTAGTTCAGGCTTAAACTTTGAAGTCCTTGGTGATCTCTGAGCTTGGTTATTCTCTTGTAAATATTTACAAATCCCACTCCCTTCTGGCATTGATGATGTTATCTAGTTAGGTAATGAAACATTTGCAAGGGAACAACTAAGCTCAAAGACTACCAAGGACCCCACAGTAATTTTAGCTCAACTTCCAGTTACATAAAATATTAATAAATGTATTTCGAGCTCTATACCCAAACATCTTGTTTCTGGATGGCAGTGAAGTTATATTAAAGAGTTTAGGGATTCTCTTACATTTAATAAATATTTGTGGGAATCCTTTATAAAAATCAACATTACAGTGAATGTTTTCAATGTCTTTCAAAGGCTTATACTTCTTTCAGCTTCTTCCTGTCTTTCATACATAAATACAATAAATACTGTCCTAAAGAAGAAAAACTGGAAATACATGTAAACTGTCATGTAAATTATTTGGGTCTCATGGCACTATTGTACATATGTTGCAACAAATAGCAACAACAATAGCACTTAGACTTATATACCGCTTTACAGTGCTTTAGAGCTCTCTCTAAACAGTTTACAGAGTCAGCATATTGCCCCCAACAATTTGGATCCTCATTTTACCCACCTCAGAAGGATGGAAGGCTGAATCAACCTTGAGCCTGGTGAGATTCAATCTGCCAAATTGCAGGCAGCTGGCTGCAGCAGAAATAGCCTGCAGTACTGCACTCTAACCACTGCACCACCGAGGCTCTTAATAAACATAGTATGATGCTACTTTAATTATAAATGGATATACTGATTTCTTTAGTTGTTTAGAAGTAGAGCAGTCTGCGTTTGTAAAATGAAGAACCAGATACATGAAGTGTTTAGAATCAGTGACTGTATCAGCAATATGAGTATAATTTAAGCAACAAGTCATATTCTTGACAATCACATATAACATAAAATTGATTTGTACCGTTTCCCCGAAAATGAGACTTATTCTGAAAACAAGCCATAGCCTGATTTTTGGGGTGGACCTAATATAAGCCCTACCCCAAAAATAAGCCCGGGGAGGATGGACATGTCCCGCCGACCCCTGGGTGCAGAGCAGATAGTTATGAGTGAGCGCAGAGGCAGAGGCATCGGAGGGGGGTGGGAATAGAGAGGTGATCTGGACGTGCTGTGTGGCCGCCTGGCTCATGGGAGACTTGTGTGGCACCACCAGCAGCAGATGGAGGCAGAGGCACAGGGGGAGGAGACAGGAGATCCTGTCTCTGCCTCCGCCTGCTACCACTGGAGCTGCACAAGCATCCCGCGAGCCAGGGATGTGCAGCACTTCTGGATTATGTGTCTTCCCCCTTGCCTCTGCCTCCTGCCAGTGGCACTGCACAAGTTTCCCACAAGCCTCCTGTGAGCCAGGCAACACGTCCCGATTGCCTTCCTCCCCACTTCTGCCTTCCCACTCCGAATTAATGGTATTTGCACTGCACCAAGGAGGCTGAGGCATGCCGAGAGCTTAGCCCATTGCAGCCATGGGCAAGCAGATAGTGGGATGGAGGGGGTGGGGCCAGTGGTAACTGTGCTCCCACTCCCGTCAGCCGCTGTATTTGCCACCTCCTGCACTTTAAAAAAAAAGACTTCCCCAAAAATAAGCCCAAGTGCTTATTTTCAAGCCCAAAAGAAAATAAGACCTATTTTCAGGGAAACACAGCAACCTGAAATCATGAACATCTTGGTTTTGTTGACTGATACCTTAACTGAATGCATGGCAGAATTTCCTTACTGCAATTGAAGGTTGTATGCTTGGTGTATAATCGTGCTGGGCCTATGACCATGGAAGTATCTTTGGACAATGCTGGCTTCGACTAAGAAACTGAGATGAGCACTGTCCCCTTGAGTCACACACGACTGGACAGGGGAAACCATTACCTTTTTATATTCTCAAAACAAATCACAATAGAGAGTTACATTTTAAGACAAAACCTGAGAATAAAATATGCACAATTTTGAACTGATTATAAATTACAGGGCTTTTATGGTAGATTAGAGCAAGTGCCTTATGATGAAGAAATACTTTATATCACATAGAAGTTCCAGTGCTGCTATCATCAGAATGTTATATTTTAAATTTTTTGCATAAAATTATTTTTCAATTCTTTATCAGATTTATAGGTACACAGATGAACACAAACTTATTATTAAAGTAAATAGCCTGAGATAATGAATTCTACTCAGAAATTAATAAATCGGATAATGTCTAATTGATCAGAAAAAATATTGTGGAACTTAAAACAGAAATTTCATATTACTAAAACTGAAGTTATCAAACAGGATATTCAATAAAAATTATGCATTAACACAAGAATTTTCAGGCATAGACATCAGCTCATCACATAACCTAACAATAATAACTGTTCAGTGACAAACTGCAAAAAGCAGTATGTTTGATTTCTTTTGAAAATCTTTCTTTCCACATTGTTATAGTGCATAGATATTTTGTTCACTGCCAAGTTACCTTAAGGTAAAATGGGTAGCCAATAAATGTTACAAACAAACAAATAAAATCCAAGCCACTTCCTGACACTGATTGGATTTGTCTTTACCCTATTTGTTCTGACATTGGAAAGTAACTTAAGGTAACAATATCTAATTATTATTTTTACACTCTGAACTGTCAAAATAACTGCATCACAATCTGTTAACATCGTTAAGTTACATATATTATCAATGTTAACAAATCAATTTTTTGAAGACCTGCAGTGAACTGTTTTGTAAATCTGGGGATGGTTTTAACAGAGTTTTTTGTCACCCAGATCTTGTCTCAGCAATTCCAAATAACTTGCATTTCTTAGCCATGCTTTTGCATTGGAATTGCTCAGTTTAAGATTGGATTTCTTTAAATAGTCTTTTTCTGCTTTGTAAGAGTATCTTCATTTCCAATGCTTGACAGTTACTGAAGCAGAAAGAGGCTCCTTATTGTTGCAAAAAGACAAAACTATCACAATCTGAGCAGTTGTAAAATCAGAATATTTTCTCACCTATGGAACTTCTTCACAAAGCTAATTGAAGGCTAATCATCCTTTGGGGCTTTATTAAGAATTTCACAATTAAAAAAGAGCAATGAATCAACTGAAAGAACACCCAAACTTCTACACCAGTTTTATTCACTGCTTCGTTATCTTAACATCTGTAAATTTGACATTTAAATAGTACACGCATATTCAAATTTACAGAAAGATATCATGCTCAATCTATGTTTGACAAAAAAGAATGAAGGTTATGCTAACTTCCATTCATTTAGGAATTCATAGAAATATATACAGCGGATTACTCAAACTTTTTCATGCAACTAATTAAAGGTATTACACGTTTCACTGCATATTGCACAATGACATTATAAACCTTTATACTAAAATTTAAAAACCAAAAAAACACTTAATTTAAAAATGTAAGTATCTTAGAGAAGCAATCCAAATAAAAATAAATATAAACTATAAAGTAGAGCACACATTGTGAAAATGATTTTGAAAAGTGCATTTGATCCCACATGAGCCTTTGGTTTGCTTTAGAAAACTGTTGTTTTTTTAGGGTTTTCAAACTGTTTGCAGACAGCCAAATCTTTTTTTTTCCAGGATTGCTCAGAATAATAGTTGCTCTGCTCATGTAGGTTTCAGGCATTATCTTTATTCATATAATTATTTTTCTTCTGCAATATGGAACAAAATTCTGCAATTCAGATATAACACAAACTTAAAATATAATCAAGCTACATAGTAAAACGATACACAAAATATAAAAAACAAACCCTAAGCTACACTAAGGGCAGTATTGAATGTTTTTAACATGTTTCCCTGAAAATAATACCCAATCAGAAAATACGCCTTAGTATGATTTTTCAGGATGTTCATAGTATAAACCCTACCCAAAAATTAAGACCCAGTTAAGATAATCAGCTAGACCTATGGCTCTTTCGGGCCTCTGTTGCAGCTCTGTCAGATGATCCCACCACTGGCTGGCCCCTCCCCTCTCCATCACTCCTTGCCTGGCCTGAGAAGAGTGATGGCGGGGGATGGAGACTCACTCCATATTACAGAACAGGAGGTGACTGAGTGGGAGTGAGTGATGTTGAGTTGGTCACACCCACCTAGTCACACCAATTGTTAAATTATTGGCTCCTGGTGTTTTCTTTTCTATGAGAAACGGGTCCAAATGGCTCTTTAAGTGTTTAAATTTACAGACCCCTGAGCCAGACGGATTCATTTAGTACCGTATTTCCTCCAAAATAAGCCCTCACTGAAAAATAAGCCCTAATGTGTCTTTTGGAGCAAAAGTTAAAGTAAGACCCAGTCTTATTTTTGAGGAAACACAATATTTTATTTTCCCAGGTAAAGTTCTTTTCTCAATTAACTGACACTCTTGACTCATGTAAATATTCAAATAATGTGCCAAGCTGCCGATGCCCAATATCTGTTATCAGATTTCTCTTCCAACTATGTTCTCTATTATTTTAATTTTCTGTCTGTGATAACAAAATAGAAATCCTGAAAAGAATGCTAATAGTAAACTAGAAAAAAGAGCACTTGTATTTCTTCGTAATATTACTTTGAAATCTAAGTCAGATCTATAGTGAACCTTTCCTTATTTAAATAACAAACGTTGACTTTTTCTAGCTACTGTATTTTTCTCAGACAAAATTCCCTAGAAATCAGAAAAGATATTATGATTCAAAATGGAATATAGTATATGACCAAAATGTATGAGTTTATTCTAATGCTGAATTACAATTTAAAAGATGTAAAACAAAAACAAAAACACCCACCTCTCTGGTAATTCTAAACAAAGTGTGGACAAACTGTGGCACCTCAAGCATTGTTGAACTCTCATCATCCCCAAACACTGAGGCAAGAAATTAATCCCAGAACACATATCGCCACACACTGCCATACTCTAGAGTAAAGACATAAGTCACATGTGCCAAGTTTTCATCTACAATTTCATACTCCTTTATTAGTTTCAGTTTATAGAAGTTGGAATCCAAAGAAATTGCAGTGCACCAATTTATCTTCATCTGTTCAAATGGATATTTTTTCACAATACTTTTTAAAAAAGAACTGCTAACTGTTACTATAAATGGTGTGGACCCTCATGCAACAGCTGTTTACATAGCATATGCAGGTAGTCCTCCATTTATGACTAAAATCAAGTCTACAATTACAGATGTAAGTCATGCTGGTCACTAAACAGGTTGCCATTTGACCACACTTCATTTTACGAGTTTTTGTGGTGGTCATTAAAGAAATATTGTGGTTGTTAAGCGAATGCCACAGTTATTAAGCAAATTTTAGGCAACAGGCTTTTTTTTGCCAGAAATCAGAAGCACCAACTGCAAAAAAAGCTTGCAAATTTATTTATTTTATATGCTACCCATCTCACTGCTGAAGTGACTGAGTGGCTTACAAAATAATAAAAAGATATTAAGAAAAACCATGGTCATGTGACTACAGGAGGCTGCAAACAGCCACACACTAGGCCAGTTGTAAAACAGCCAAAATACAATCACGTGGCTGCAGGTGATAAGGGTGGTGGTCAAAACATCAAAACCAGGTCATAAGTAGTTCTTGGGAAGTCCATCATAATTTTGAATTGTCGTAAGCGACTGCTCATAAGCCAAAAACTACTTGTAGTGTAAAATTGCTGAATTATAGGCAAGATACAGTCCATTTCCTAAAGGAAATATCAGTATTTAATTTCCCTGAGAATTATTCTTGCATATTCGGCTGTGAAATTACGTATGAGCACATAGTCATTGGGTTATCTGGTAAATTTTAAAAATCCAGATAAAATCTGCTAAAATCCAAACTACAGCAAAACCTAACCCAAGAGTGGCTAAATGAAAAGGTTATAGAGATCAAAAGTTAACCAGTAGACACATAGAGTGCACATGCACAGCTCATATTTTTTTCAGAAGCATGGCTTATCATGAAGAAGCAAGACTCTTGTGTACACTATTTGATCATCCTGTCTTCTCTGTACCTGCCAGCCTAAGCAACTAATCAAACTCAGATGGTTATGTTTATAGTTTATTTTGCCTTATATATAGACACAGGCTTCTGGTTTATTCAAAACTTCAAAGCAAAAACTGATCTATGATTCCAACTTGCTTGGGCATGATAAGCTAGAATACTAAATAAATGCAGTTAATCATGATCAGGTAAACAGAATGATAATGTCCTTGATTCTGTAACCCTGATTTATAGGCTTTTAATTTCTTTTATCTTCCTCTTCCCTAAATTGTTTTAGAAAAAAAATAAAAACCAATGCACTGCACAGCTGTGCCAATTTGACACTATAATTTATCTCAAACAGACTAATTCAAAGTTAGAAATGTGATATAAACTTAATATGGTGTAAATACAACACTGGAAAAGGAATTGAGACATATCTGCAGCAAATAGGAAAAAGCAACAGAATACAATTCCTCATAGCGATTAGGCCGTATGTGGTAATGTAGTCAGGCACCTAATTTTAATGAATTCCCATGAAATAATTTTAATTAGTTTATGAAATTAAAAATGATTTCTGGCCTACAGAAGTAATTCCAGAGAAGATTTTCCAGGATAGGGTGGGGGAGAAAAAGAAATTGCATATATGAAATTATCCTGAAAAGAAAATGTAGTATCAAATCAATGCTGTTGACATTTACCAATAATTGCAGTTTTCATACAATTTTTCATCTATGTTCTTCTCAAGGATCAGAAATTAGATGGTTTGTTGATTTGGTCATTGAAAGAACTATTTTTTTTCTTCTCAAGCATTTAACAGTTTTCTGCAAATCAGTCACAGCTGTGATATTCTTGTACCTATGAACAATAAACACTCATCTGCTTTCAAGTGTGCTGAAAATATATTCAAATAATATAATAATCAATCTATGCAAGTCCAAGGCAGCTTTTCAAATTGAAACCACTCTTCAATTTTAGTTGCCGGTTCAGCAAGCGCCAAATGAAATTGCTTGACTAAATCATGAATTTCTTTTTAGAAAAGAGTTATTCATGCAGTTGATCAACATTATCTATTATCTATTAAAATAGTACTGATACAAAAAAAGCAGTCTTTCACTTGGAAATAAAAGCAGTACATGGTTTTCACCAAGTGGTTAACTAAATCTTAACTTAAACTTGATTGAACATAACTTAAACTATAAATTCAAACCATCATAAATTTTTTAAAAATCTACTGAATATGTTGGGTTAAAATCACAAGCCAAAAATGTTTCAGACTTTAAAAGATAAAATCAATATGCAATATAAAAACATATATTTTATATAAAACACGTTTTTGAAATAATACTGAGACTTTCCTAAATGATATTGTTCTAAATATAAAAACAATCTGCATCTTTCCTTTTCAAAGCCAAGACAAAATGCACAAATTTTCAACCAAATGTACAGCCCGAAAGGCAAAAAGTGATTTGATAGCATGACTTTTTAGGATGTTTGGTTCAATTTAAGTGTCAAAATGAATTTTTGCTTTTAAAATCAATCACTCACCAGCCCTCTGGTGAGTGGATCTCTCAGCTGATAACCGTTGCCTTATCTATTTAAAATCTTGTAAACTGCTCAATAGTAGTAACACTTATATAAGAATAATTATAACTTTAAACATATCTGAATTACAGAATTCAATATAAACTTGTTTCTTGCTAAATAAACATGGTCTTGGATTACATATGTAAACTGCAGAATTAAACTAGTACAATCATAAATTCTAAAAATCATTTTGCCTTTCCTACCATACAAAGTAGTCCCAAAGATGAGTGTGAGTGTTAATAGCCACATTCACTTGTTACTAACACAGTTACTAACACAGTGGCATCAAGGTGAGCAAGAGTGTTACTAATTTGTTTTTTTCAATAAAAGAATTAGGAAGTAGAAAAGGTTGAACTCCTGTCACTTCAATATCTTTTACAGAGGTTAACTAATTAAGAAAAAATAATTTTCCTTCTAGACCAACTTCATATACCTATCTGCATTACTGATCTCGAGCCTGTGCACCAAATAACAAAATTGGAGCAAGAATGAGCTCAATTTAATAATCAATGCTTTCCGGTCTGCACCTATCAATAGGACATTATATTTGTACAGCTGATCTACATTACTCCTAATTCACAAATTGAAAGATTTTATTAATCAAATAAATGTGTAAGATAATAGATGGGTTTCTAAAATATGTTTCTATATTAAATAAAAAACCACTAAAATGTTAAAATGAAACTTGTGGTGTACAAAGTCTATTTCCAAATAAATCTCCAAACAGGAAAGTGCCATTTAAAAAGAATTTCCTGCTACAAAATTTATATTAAACCAGATTCACATAAAGCTCCTTAACTATGATGATAGATTTAAAATTGCTACTTTGCACTAGATAAAATTTAGATGTCTTATAAAAATGCAGTTTTAAAAAATTAGTCCTAGAAATTTTGAAAACTAGAAATCTGATTAACAAAAAAAAAAAAGCAGAATCCATGGTAACCATATTTACACATACTCTTTGTTGTGTTTCAATGCCACATGATCTGATTCAAAGTAATACACATCAGGTTCTTCTTCCTCTTCTTCTACAGAATGAAGACTGGCACTTTCTTTGGCAGATGGCAGGGGTGGAGTAACAAGTCTATTTTCTGAAGTTGATTTACTTAGTCCTTCCTTTGGGTGTTCTCTGGAATCACAGTAACTTTCCCTTTCACTTGGAGCAATTTCTGTGTTTGCACAAGATCCATTGATATTGGTAACACTTGATTCTACATTCTTTTCAGGGACAGTATGACTGTTCTCCTCAAACTGTCCATTCTCTTTACATGGAGAGTTATGTTTAATAGGGCTATTTTTTGTTGAGCCTGCCCTCCATGGTGATGTTCTCAAGGTGTATCTATGTTCTTGAGATTCTGATGTTGATGAAATTGGAGCCGAAACACAGTCCAAAACCGGTGGTTCAGGTTCATTTGAAGCAGTTGCATTATCGTAACTTTCCAGGTTGCTGTTGGTGTTTTCAGATTGCTCTTTTGTGGCAGTGCTATAACCTACCACATCTACTTCCTCTTCAGAATCCCTTAGCAAAGATGACTGGGTTTCATAAAAGGACCCCGTACCCGTACCTGACTCATGTATCTGGTTAACAGTTTCCTCAGATAAACAGTCCTTTACTTGTTTATGGTCCTCACAGGTTAACTGTTCTTGTGAATTTGTGCAAGGCACACTGTGGTCTATAAAACTGTCCTCCTTATTTCTGCTATGAAAAAATGATGTATTTCCATTTTTTGCTATACTTTTTTCCTCAGATGAACAGGAATCAGCATTATTCTGTGCACTGGCTCCATCCAGTTGACAGTCACCACACTTTGTAGCACTTGAACCATTCCCATTAACCCCATTGACAGACTGACAAGTTGTGAGTTCTTCGGTTACTGAAGAATGATTTAATTTTTCTGCACAAACAGTTACCTTTTTAACCTCCCTTTTATCACTATCGTCCAAAATAAGACATCGGCAAGCTCGTTTAGGCCCTGGATTGACCGTGACATTGTCTGATACTGAATTTTTATGTTCCAACCGATCTTTACCTGTTTTAGAAGGTAGCACTTCTTCTGAACTATGTTGCGGCTCTGAACGTAAACAACGCTTACGCTTTAAAACTGGTGAAAGAGGTTCCACTTGTTTCTTCTCACAATTTTCTCCAATTTGTTTCTCAGAATTATCCTTTTCTGAAGTTGAGAGGCCTCTCTTTCTAGGGCTTACCCATGATTCTTTAGAACTCTGCTGCTTGACATCATTAGCTTTCCCATTACTATTTCCCTTCTGTGTTTGCAGAGATTCTGATTTCTTCTTTGGTGATCTTGATCTTACTTGTGGAAGAGAAGGAACCTCCTCTGGATGAGCTATGCTACGGTTTCTTAACGTTCGGCCACAAAAGTTTTCATCCAAACCATTTAACCCCACTGTTGATCTTGTAACACGAGTAGATCGAGAAGCAGCCATACTATGGCAAGTCCCTAAAGTATGTTCCTCATGATCCACTCATTCGAAAACCTTCAAAGAAAAGTGAACAAAACAATGAGAAAAGCATTATAGAAATCATATAGTAACTGTACAGTATAACTGCACTTCTATCTAGCATAATAGTTTCCCTATTCCGATAACATGACACATCATATATAGTTTTGCAGTACTAAAAAGTTCTATGTTTAGCACTTATATTTATAGATAATAGTTTAGCTGCGGAAGCAACATCTGGCAATATATTTCATAGTAAGTCATGATTTCTATATGGTAGTTCTGAAATAAAAGATAAAAAAATTCTGCTATCATTGAATAACCCAGTACAATTGCATTTAAGAAATGGTGCAATGTCCTGTCAAGCTATGATATCAATAATTTATACATTCTAAAACATTAAAATCTGGAAATCTCAAAGGTCTGATAGACTAAAATGAAAGGATAAATCCTCATCTAATTTTCAGCAATGCATTGTTAATGTAACAATGATAGCCATCAATATTTTAATTAATCTTATTCTGAAAAAGACAAGGTGAAAGGTTTCATATTAATCTGGGATTGATTTGTCTAATCCAATTTTATATTGACTAAAGGTTATTTATACAGATCATGTTAGTCAATAATTGTATTTGTATTTTTTTATTTTCAGTTATACTTTATCAGTACTATTCTTTTTAATAAACAAAAATTGCTTTACATATTTATGAAAAACACAGATCTTGAAGAGAAATATGATTTATGAACAAAATTAAAAGCAATTATCACTGGTACTATGATTTTAATTAACAAATACTGCAGTAGAGAGTTTTTTTTCACAAACTGTAAGAGGAAACTAGTATAAACACATTGAATATAATGGATCAGATTATTATCAATTCACCAGTAAGAATTTTAAGCACTTTGGAACTAAAATAGAAGATATGTATTATACTTACTGGATACTAAATTTGTGGGGTTTTGCTGATCAGGCACAAATAAAGCTGGAACTGGGAAAGCAGTCAGAAATTTTTTAAAAAGCATATTTAAAATTGTTTTCCACTTTTTAATGAAAAAGACAGGCTAGTGGAAATTTAAAATGCATAATATTTCTGTAATGGGGTCAGTACTTGCAGCATTTAACAAAATGTAAAATTGGACTGTACCTATCTCTAAGAGACAAAGAAAAACAATAGCAAAAAAGTCGAGGAAAAGGAATTAAATTTAATTAAATTCCTTGCAGATAAAAGGAACACAATTTTGTTTTTAAATGATTCTTTTCAGAAAGATCAGTTCAACAAGAACATTTTTGAAAGCAGGCTCCGGTGTTTTATATGAGAGGAAGAAATATCTAAATAACCAAATAAACTCAAAACATAACTAAAGACTTCAGGTTTTATTGTGAAATGCAATTTTGACAGTCAACCAACTTAAATGAGAAACAACTAGCACATGAGTTTGAATTAATTATGTATGTGACATGATCTGTGTCACATACTACATCAAATTCTCCAATCACACTTATCCCAGATAGGAAAAAAACTTTGTTTTTTTGGTGGGGTAGACTGCAGAGAAAACTCTTGAAAGAAAACTGGCAAAAAAGTCTTACAAGGATTGGAAAGCAATAGAGTTATCAACATTCTCAAGCCTTTAATTAATTTTCTGGAAAAGCAGAATTTCCGGATTACAACTGGAGCAGAAAGGGAACTGGATTCCACAATCTCTGAAGAACAAGTCAAGAGTTATATAAAAACTGTGTTAAGTTTAATTGTTGTGCACTGTGGATGTCAGTTAATATTGTCACTTTATAAATTTATGAAAATTTGGCAATCAACCTGTAACTTTAATTACTAAATCAAGTCTGGACTACAGAAAGTATCTTATACTGCAGTTACAGGTTTTTTTAAAATATATATATATATATTATTTGGGAATCTAAATCGTGTCGTGCTATTATTGTGCTAGCACCATCTTGTGATTTACGGGGGCAAAGCATTAGATATTATATTCTTTTTTATCTTCATTTATCTGGAATCTTTTCCTACATTTGAAATTGGATAGCTAAATGATCTTTTCTCTTAATATTATTTTAATATAGATCATACATTGTAATGTTTTTCTTTTTAATAGATTTTAATCTTATCTCTATAAGAAGTTTATCTTTCAAAACAGAAAAGGGAAAAGAAGGACTGCTGATACTATATAGCAAACTCCATGGAGTGTGGGGGTGCGCACCAAGATCTCTAGCTCCACAGTAGCGCAATTTGTGAAATTTGGGCAGGTTCTGCACTCTAGCAAGTGGCAGGGCAGGGCCATACCCATTTGTGAAAGAGGCTGGGGCTCAGCAGAGAATGAAAGGCCAGCCTATTGCTTCTCCATTTGGCTGGACAAGGGCTCTGGAAGCCAAGGCCGCACAGGAGACAAGTGTGGCCAGGGTGGGGTTCTGAAACGTGGCACCAAAAGTAAGTTAGTGGTTGATGACTGGTTGGGTAGGAAAGGCCCAAACAGCTTGGGACCCCAAAGGGTGGGAAGGAGTATGGGATCTCTCAGTGGGTTGCGGGAGGCCTTGGGTTGTCGGAAGCACTAGGCCCCCTCCCCATAGCCTTCCCTACCCTGAGATACTTCGTGGACTTAACGACCCACACATTCGATTAGTGAATGCATGGGCAAAAGCAAGTTTTCATGTTCATTTTAAGTGATTCACTTCAACGAATCATCAAGTATGAATGTAATTGGCAGGCTCCATTACATTCATAACTCAAGGACTACCTGTACTTATTTTCCTGTCTGAATATGTATCTCACAGCTCCTCCTATATAGTTAGAACACAATCACTGAAAGTTACTGAACAAGAATTCAAGAATTTTCCCTAAGATTATTTGAAAAGTATTTTTATGATCTTAGTTTATACGTATTCAAGTATATACTCCAGTAATGATTCACTTTATGATCATCTCATCTTTTAAAAAAGATATACAGATAAAAGAATTTAATTTTTGCTAAACTGAAATGGTCTTTTATTTTATTTTTGATGAAGATTTTCCAGGAAATTCAAGAGTGATATAAAATATAATACTGATTTTATTTATTTAAACTATTGATATTCAATAATTTACTATGAACAATAATGTCTCCAAAATCGACATATCATTTTGTATTGTTTTCTAATAAAATGGAGTACCATTTACATAAGATAGCCTAAGCCAATTTTTAAAATATCAAAAGAATTGCCAAAAAAATTGGACAGAAGATATGTTACAGAACTTTTTAAAAAGGTAATATGGAATAGAAATGGGGAAACTCTCAGATGAGTAAATGGAGAATTTAATCAATTCTGACTCTGCTTGGTTCTTGATTTTACAATTATTTCTGGCCACAAAATAAAATGTTATTTCACAGTATTTGTGTATTTCAACCAGATGTACCTCAAGGGCGAAGACAGAAAAACTAACAGAGTTTGTGACAGCAAGATATGAATAACATATCAGTTTCAAGCAAAAATGAGCAATAATCCGTATTCCCCAGTTGATAATGGCTGATAATAAAAGCATTATTAAAGATTTGTACTCAAGTCCACTAACATTATACAAAAGACAGAACTAGTGGTTGTCTCTGCTTCGATTCTCTTTTTGAAATACTTTCCAAAGCTTGTATTATTTCCTGTTGATAAAATAGAATGCCTAAGATTTTTTAAATAAAGGATAGCCCAGAAAAAAGTGTTAGCTAAAACTAAAATCAATTACTAATGTGCCAGTTTAATGAATACTAAATACTAAATGGAACTGAGAGAGTATGGTGAATGAGAGAGAGAGAGAGAGAGAGACAGAGAGGGAGAGGGAGGGAGAGAGAATGCATATCTAACTGTACATACACTTGTCTGTGATGCTAATATCGTGATTTTCTTAATTAGTTAATTTAGCTGCTCAAAACCAGTTGTCCGATTAACAAGTTTCCAATTATCTTTACATAAGAAAATGCAACATAAAATGATGCAGGCAGTCATTAATTGTTTTAGTTCCCAACAGTGGCATCAGCTCTATGCAGCCAGTGTTAGTTCCCTAGACAATCCAGGAGTAGAATCTCTATGGTATCTGCAGGCTATCTCCAGAGTAATCAGTGATAGAAATTGGAGCTTCTTTGTGAAACTAAGCTACAGCTTTATAAAATTATAAAGCTTAAATACATGTATTGTTGTTCAGCTGCTAACAAGCACATTGAGAAAAGGTCCAAGCACAAACTGTTTGACAGAAAACAACCAAAGGTCAAGGATTGAGATATTCCACAATAAGCTTACCTATCAATCAATATTTAGATAAGCAGGAACCAGCACTTGATAAACAAGACCAATCAAGGAAGAAACAATAAACTAATCAAAATTGTTAGGATAGTCTATCACATATTAACTGCCAACAAGCTCCATTCCTCCGTGCACTGATTATGTTACCTAGACTGGTAAAAAATGCATATGGGAAGAGAAGCAAGATCAAAAACCAAGAACCCAATAAAAATGAATAATTAATAAATTGGCCACAACATTATCCCTTTTATAGAAGTAATTGATCTCCTCTGTATATATATCAGCCATTCTCTCTTACATATCTAACCACACATATATAGACATGAAAGCCAGTTTTGTGTAGTGGTTAAGACATAAGGTGAGAAAAGGAGGAAAGTGAGTTCTAATCCCGCCTTAGAGAGAGAGTGACCTTGGGCCAGCACTTTCAGCCCCAGGAAAGGGCCAATGGCAAACCACTGAAAAACCTTGCCAAGAAAACTGTAGAGGCTTGTCCAGACAAGAAAATTATATATACAATACATACATTCCAATACTGCCTTCTACAAGAAATAATTAGAAAATTAGAAATATAAACAATAAAATGGGATGGACATGGTGTGAGAAGTAACAGCATTAGGAAAGGAAAAGAAGTGGGGAACAAAAGCAGATGAAGGTACATAGGAAGAACATTAAGGGAGAGAGAAAGAGCCAGTTTAGGCATTACTAAATGATTAAACTCCCAAGAAACAGCTTTTTTTCAAGATAATTTTCAATGTTTTCCAAGCCAGGCCCTGCTAGACAGGATATTAAAGTCCTGAACTTCTAGGAGATATTAGGTAAGGGGAATCAGTGTATTCTATATTCATGCCCCATTTTATTTTCCAGCTAAAACTAAATTTTAATTGAAAGGAATTATTTTGATGTCCTTTTAATTCCATTTTTAAATATATTTTTTTAACTTTTGCAAAATTCAAATTCATTAAGAAAGGTGGTACTTCTGTGAACCAATACAGATAGTCTTTGTTTAGTGACTGCCCGAGACAGGTACCTTTTGCAGGAATAAAAAGAAGTGTGAGGGCACATAAAATTAGGGTGAGAGGGGTGAGCTCCCGTCACATGCTCCTGCTGACCTAGCAGTTCAAAAGTGGGCAACCATAAGTAGATAGATGGGTAGCATTTTAGTGGGCAACCTAATGGGGACATGAAAGGAACTCTAAATGGTGGTGGTGTCACCATTCAATCAAGCTTTGGTGCTCCTGACATGAATATAGTGGTGATAGTAGTAATAATAAAAAATAACTTTGTGACCATTCCTTGCATTTAAGATCTTTGCTGATCTGTAAAACAAAGGCAGAGGTATGGTTTAACTTAGAAATTACTTCACTGAATGGCAATGTTGCAGGTTGAATTGTAGTCACTAAACAAGGACTACCTTGTTTAGACAAGTAATGATAATCCTCTGAACAGTTACCGGTATGTATATCTTTTAAATTAACCTTATCCTCTAATATATAAGAAGCATAGAGGAAGTGTAAATAGTGGGTGCAAAAGGCAGGGGATGGGGAAATAAACAATTATAAATAGTTGCTGCCAAGTTTATACAAATCTACTTCCTGTAGAATATTGAAACTATATAGCTGTTCAGAAATATTATAGAAAAAAAATGAAGTTGTCAACAGAATTTAAATAAAAAGGCAAATCACACAATTTTTAGAGGTAATTCCACAGTTATTGCAAGATAAATAAGAAAATTTTGTTACTGAACTGTTTCTTGAGCTTAATACTTTACTTTTCACTTTCTTCTCTCCCCGTTTTTTAAAATTATAAGGATGCAAGCAAGCATGCATTTGTTCCTATTTGATGTGGAAAACTTAAACAGTAAATATATAAATAATGGAAACAGATATTTAAAAGGAATTCCCATATATATAATTTATCAAAATAATCTCAATATCAGTCAAGTAGTGAAGATTGGGATATGCCATGCCAATAATAATGTCTATAGCCCAATGCTTTTTTAAAGCATGACGCACACTATGCATCCTGTTTATTGACACTGCTGCTGAAGAAATGTTTAAAAAAATTAATGAATTTTCCTTTTCAAGAGCGTTTTGCAAGTTTAACATCACTAAGGCACAGTAGTATGCCCAAAGTGCAATCACCCTCTAATGCCTTTTAAAAGACTTCCTAAAGATGATTTTGTGGACTGTGTTTTGACTCTTGTGGAGCTTCCACAGTGCTTTTAATTATGTTTAATTTAACCAGGCAACTAAAGGATATGCAAGACTCACAAATTTGGTTACGGAACTATAGCAGCAATGCTGATTCCATAGAAGTTGGATGATCTCAACAATTTCCTCTGGGTTTTACACACCTTGGCCCATTTCCCTGCCTACATTGATATATCTATTTCATAATTACTGTTACCAACATCTACCTTTCTGGTAGATAACCTTTACCTAGGTGTGCTACTCCTTAATCAGTGTATGAAAAAGATAGGATTCCTGTAACTTGTATGAAGATAAAATAAATAATGCCACTTTCTTGCCCCAAAAGCTCTGAGAATAATTGAGCACACAAAACATTTCAGATACAATCATCAGATTAATTTATTTAGTGTGTGTGTTGGTTATAAAGATCTTATCCTACAATATTTGAAAAAATGTTATCTATATCTTGAGAAATAAACACACTCTTCAGCAAATCTTTCCTCCTTGATATTCTTAATTATTCTTTGTAAATTGCAACCATAAATCAGAAGCTAAGGAGAGAAATGTTTCTTTCAATTTTTATTAAGGTCATTGTTGCCTGAAACAAATGTACTTGGTTCAGTTATTCCTGGATTTCCTCCTTAATTTCTCAGCAATCCAGCTGCCATTTTTTCTGTTTGTCTGAAGCATATCTGATGGCAGTGAGCCCAATGGGGTTCTTAGAGAGGTCCATCTGGTCACATTAAAAAAAAAAACTAGATACAGAAATTATTTTAATGCTATAGAAGCTTATAGGCTCTATTGTGGCTGGAATTCGGTTTTTCTTTTGTCTGTTATCTTATGCCTTTGTTTTCTTTCCCATTATTGAGTGGGTGTGGGGGTAGAGGTCAAGGTTGAGGCTTGACTATTGGCGTAATTTCAAAATGAGTGGGAGCGAGAACTAACATAGTCTATTTCTTTAACATCACAGGAGTAGGGAGGGGTCTTCTATGTCTGCAAATCAGGCTCTGCTCTGTTATCCAATTTTTCAGATAAGAGGTGCTTTATAAACACATTTCCATCCTGCTCATGGAGGAGCTGTTATTTCCTATTTCCTGCTCCATTTCCCTTTGACCTCTTAGAGAGGATTGCACTCTCTGCTGTAAAGTTCTCTCCCCTACATTATCCTACAGGGAAGGAGTGGGCAATTAATTTGCCCAGGGGGACACATAAAAAGCTGGGACCATTGTGGAGGGTCATTGCCGCCCTGCCCCCACTGCTGCTGCCCTGCCCCCAAAGTCAAGCTGACCTGCTGCCCCACCTCTCCACCCTCACCCCAACTAATGCCACTGGTCGAACTGGGACTGCATGTGAGCTAGATGCAGCCCATAGGCTGTAAGATGCCTAGGTCTGCTATTTGAGTATTACTTAAAAGTTGCCCATGCACAAGTTTTCATCCCTATGTCTGAATCTACCATTTCACTCAATTCCTATTTGTAGTACCAGTTGATGAGATGGTAGCATTTGCAGCATTTAGTGGGTTTGGTTGCTAGAGGTATGTTGTTACTTCTTATTGGCCTGACCGTTTGGCCCACTCCTAAGCCATAGGACCCCCCCCCTTTCCAGAAAACTCTCATCCTACTTCTTGCCTATATTGTTCAAGGTTATATGTCTACTATTTCTGAATGAGCAATTGTGGTGCTCGACTTGATGTTTGCAGCTTTCAGGAAAACTTTAAGCTCCTTCTTCCAGCTCTTAGGGGACCAGCGGAAACGGGGGATGGTGGCAATAGATCTGAATTTTTATCTCCCAAAAGTGGACTAAAGCCAGAATTAATAGCTGAAAACTGAATTCAAGAACTATTTCAAGAAATAAACAACTATTTCATTATTTCTATCACAAATTCAAACAAGATTGTTAGAGGAAAGATGCAATATCAACAATGTTATGTTGTTAAGACAGAACTACACAATTAAGTATTAAGTATCAGATCTAATTAGTGTAATGTAATAGGAGTACATTACAGAAAAATTAACTAAAACAACATAATTAAATGAGGAAAAGGACTGTTTGAACTAGTCTTAGTTTTCATGTACTGAAATTATTAAAAATGTAAATTTAATATTACAACTTAATTGTCCATTAAATTAAATTGTTATAAAATAAAATGTGTTAAGTGTCCTCTAAGTTATTCACGAGCAACAAGATCTATGCCATGAAGTTATAAATTTGTTTCAATTCTGGAAAATCTGTATTTATTACCAGCTGCATAAATAATCTAGCTATGGAAACTTGAAGCACAGAGTTCCCCAACGTTTCCAGCTTTGTGGACTGGCAGTGGGGGGAGAGGGGATAGCTTTGCATAAGCGATAGGCAGGCCTGTGTGTATGCAGCTTCCATTGGCATGCGCGGCATGCACACTTGCCTGCTGCTCTCCCAAAAGGAGAGCGCATGCAAGTGCTTGCCCGCTGCTTGCACAAGTGAGGCCCGGTTGCAATCCCCTCACGACCCACTAGTGGGCCACAACTCATAGGCTGGGGTTCCCTGCTGTAGCAAAATATTCTCAAGACAAGTGATGCTGTGGGTTTTTTTTTCCTTCAATGGTTAATATATAATTGATATATATATTCATCAGTCATCCCAATGCTCTGCGCATGCCCATCCCCTGATATCCTGTTTTTTCCAACAGAGTGCTGCAGGAGGCTGTCAAGACTGAAAACAGGGCACAGAGGGCTGCGCATCAGAGGTATTGCCAATCCTTTGCTATTTCCAGGCCATTCCCATGGGCCAGATTTAGGGACCCTGTGGGGAACAGCTGGATCATGGACCTTGACTTTGACACCCCTGCTTTATATTGTCTGGTCAGATTTAAGGCTTCAAGGAAAAATTTATGGAATAACTTAGTCACATTAAAACCACATCTTTTTAATTAAAATGTTTAAGATTGCAATATTAGTACAAATTTATATTTCTACTAAATAATTGTACTCAGGCTTTTTTAAACAGATAAGATTCAACAAATAATTAGCAAAAAATAATTAACATTGTTTTATTTATGTAAAGTGACATGTAAAATATGTAGCTTTCATATTGGTTCATATGTTTCTATAATGCACTAAACAAGCAATTATACTGGAATTGGCTTGAATATTGTGCAATTATTTAAGTTATTTCTGGTATGGAAAAATACTTTTGGGTGAAATACAATTTTTTTTAAATGGTATATTAAAATAAGAAAATACAATATAATTACTTCCAACATTAGTAAAAACAAAGATCACAAAAGTAAATCCAATTTAGCCATTTAGCTAACTCAAAGGCAAGCTGACTTATAAATGATTGTACAGGGATTTCAGTCCTTTAATGAAGGCATGTCATTCTGAATAAACGGTGTAGTTATGGTATGCATTCCATTTTTTTGTGCACATGTTCTTTGGAATAGAACTAAAGATAAATACTGTGTGATATTTAATGAGACTATATTCCAAATTCAAATGAACTCCAAGGCAAATTAAAGAAAGTCAGAACAGAATATAATCAACTCAAAAGGAACAGATATCTCTAACTGGCCTATGCAACTTATATTTTTCTAGGTTAGGCTGTGATATGAAAAGCAAAGAAGAATAGATTCAATAGTTTTAGGGTTCAGAGACAAAAAAAGTACATCGTAAGATTATTATTGTGTATTTTGCTGAACTTAAGAAATCACACTCTTATCTTGAAGAATAGCAGAGTCAATACTGTCAGGAGGACTGACAAGAAGAAAGTCAAGGTTGAAAATGTGAGAAAAATTTCATTCTTCCTTTAATATGCCCAGGATCATATTGTTTCTAATTTATGAGGAGTTAGGACAACAAGGACTGCTTAAATACCTGAGAGATGGATGCAGAAAATTCTTTAAATGTAGATTTCTACTGAAAGTCTACATTGAATGAATATATTTTTTAAAAAGGGCTTGGTGGCATTGCCAATTATATTTACAGTGTAAGAATAGAACACACAAGAACATTGTAGAAGGTGATAAAGTGTTTTAACAGGAGAAGAAGGAACCCTGTAGCAAGAATAAAGCTCCCGGGATGAATCAGATCAAACAATATCCTGAGCAACACAGTTTGGAGCAGCATGGTAATAGAACTTAAACACGGACTCTAGAAGGTCATGTAACTCTGCTAGATAGAAATATTTCTTTATCTTCAAGATAGGTAGCCTTAAGATACATACATACCATTCCATTGGCAGTGGACTGACATAGAAAATGTCAGTAATAAAAGGAATAAAATAAACAAAACATGCACAGAAATAAGTTACCAAAAATATCCCATTGATTTATTATTACTGTATGATGAAAAGTATGTTTAAACAGTCATTAGAACAACAATTTTTAACACTGAATGATACAAAAAACAATATAATTTTGTGCAAATATGTTAAATGGTTCCTACCATTGCAAAATGAATGGAATATGAGTGCTTTTTCTTGGATCTGAGGAATTCCAATGTTGCTCCACTAATTTTATTAGTCATCACTCTTAAAGTCCAGGATGCATTCCATGCATTTTATCTGATCATTTTTATGTTTCCTTTAATATCGAAACTGTACAGAAAAGACAACAGAATTATGAAAAGTGAATAAATAGTATAAGGCCACTCATAAGTACTTCTTAATGAAACTATTGCTTAAACTGAATTCTGATTATTTTCTTAAGTTTATACCATCTCTTTAAAAATAGCCTTAAAAGAAAATTTAACACAAATATATTAGAACTACTAGTTCTATAAAATTTATACAGTAATATTTTTCCTTCTATTAGTAAGGGTAAGGGTCTGTTCTCAAATTTTGAATATTTATAGAACATATTTTATAAATAATATTTTCTTTCAGTATCAGCTTATGAAAAGCTCCAAAAATAATATCTTGAGCATCTTCACATAGCTGAGAATGCCAGTTTCTTAAGACGCTTGGAAGTACGTGAACATAAAACAGAATGACGGACTTAACCTTTACTTATTGCCTATTCAATATGTTCAAAAGCAGAAATGTACTGTAAAAAAATGCACTACAGAACTGTGTGCATGCTAAATGATCAAAACTGTTGAATTATGCTCCTTGATTGAATAAAAACTCCAGGTAGTCTCAAATAGTAAAGTTCAACTGTTTTAGGAAATGTTAAAAATGCATAATGACATTTTTCTTCTTTGACAATTTCAATAATTTTACTCCAATTGCATTTTTTTTATTACACTGTTGTCACAGACACACAAAAATACATTTAGATTCTCTTGCTCTATACAGAAACATATCCTACATGGCTTGGTAACAGTACCACCACATTAACTACAATATTCTGAGAAATCTTTATGACAAAGATAGTTTAATTTTCAATGTCATACATATTGTGCACAACTATGATTTTGGAAGCTTTGATATCAGATGGTTTGTTGTTCTCTCCCAAGAATGTATTATCTATACCCTTCCAAATATTTACACTGCACCAAAATGAAAGGGAATTATTTCAATAACACCCTGAATCAATTTGCAAACCTTCAGATATCCACAACTCCTACTTATTCCAAATCAAAACCAGCAAAATAGCTAGAAAGTTGAATATTGTAGTGAATACCACATAGAAGGCACTCAGTTGGAATAGAAGTATCTATGTTCACACCATGGTCGCAATTCTATAGGAAACCTCAATTAATACAGATCAATTCATATTACAGGTAGTCCTTACTTTGCGACCACCCATTCAGTGACTGGTTACAACGGTGCTAAATGTAGGGGTCTTCAAAGTTGCAGCCATTATAGTGTCCCTGTGGTGAGGCATCACATTTAGGGGCTATCTTACCTAGCAGTCTTCCCAAATTCAACAGTAAATCAATTTACAACCAAATTTCATATCCCTGAGCAAAAGTTCTCCATGTGAAACTAATTATGGGCTAGTCAGTTGCAAGAAGAAGGGCAAGGCTAGAAAATTCTAATCAACTAATTAAGGACTGGACTTGTAAATTGCAGTTAGCATTTTTTTTAGAAATATTACACTGGAGAAAAGCAGCTCAGGAATTCCGATACTGTAGTTTAAGCAATCTCTCTGCTCTGTGAAGGGACAAAATAAAGTGTGTGGGGGAGGTCAGACATGGGGCACTGTACAAGAGAACTTATATCTGAATAGCATGGAGCAACCAGTGATCCTCGAAGCATCTATTTTGGTCTTGTGTTACTTAACAAATGTTTCACTTAACAACCAAGTTGTTGGAATGGAATGTGGTCACTAAACGATAGAAGGGGTGCTGGAGATACGTATTTTTGTTGGCAATTTTTAATCCAGATGGTAGAGCTAATAATACATTGTAATCCAAGAGAACTGAAAGGCTAACCATCATTGCTTCCTTCATATTTAAAATAAGTTTTCCAAATCAATTAATAACTAAAATATGCATGTTTTACAGAGGGAGATTTGGCTGTATCTTGGACTCCATATATTTATCAAGTCCAAACTGTCATTGAGAAAGAAACAATGACAATGACTTCTCTATTCACTAGACATTCAACTGTTACAGAGAAGGATAGAAAGTTATCCAATTCCACCCCCCCCAATAATTTATTATTGTAGGATTTCATATTGATTAAACAAGATTACTTAACAAAATTTACTTAGAAATAACACAATGAAACTTATTACAGTAAACATACAGGTGAAACTCAAAAAATTAGAACATCGTGCGAAAGTTCATTTATTTCAGTAATGCAACTTAAAAGGTGAACCTAATATATGAGATAGGCTCATTACATGCAAAGCAAGGTAGTTCAAGCCATGATGTGACATAATTGAGAAGATTATGGCTTACAGCTCATGAAAACCCCAAATCCACAATCTCAGAAAATTAGAATATTGTGAAAAGGTTCAATATTCTAGGCTCAAAGTGTCCCACTCTAATCAGCTAATTAAGCCATAACACCTGCAAAGGGTTCCTGAGCCTTTAAATGGTCTCTCAGTCTGGTTCAGTAGGAATCACAATCATGGGAAAGACTGCTGACCTGACAGTTGTGCAGAAAATCATCACTGATACCCTCCATAAGGAGGGAAAGCCTCAAAAGGTAAATTGCAAAAGAAGTTGAATGTTCGCAAAGTGCTGTATCAAAGCACATTAATAGAAAGTTGTGTGGAAGGGAAAAGTGTGGAAGAAAAACATGCACAAGCAGCAGGGATGACTGCAGCCTGGAGAGGATTGTCAGGAAAAGGCCATTCAAAAGTGTTGGGGACTTTCACAAGGAGTGGACTGAGACTGGAGTCAGTGCATCAAGAGCTACCACACACAGACAGATCCTGGACATGGGCTTCAAATGTCATATTCCTCTTATCAAGCCACTCCTGAACAACAAAAAACGTCAGAAGCGTTTTACCTGGGCTAAAGAAAAACTGAACTGGTCTGTTGCTCAGTGGTCCAAAATCCTCTTTTCTGATGAGAGCAACTTTTGCATCTCATTTGGAAACCAAGGACCCAGAGTCTGGAGGAAGAAGAATGGAGAGACACATACTGCAAAATGCTTGAAGTCCAGTGTGAAGTTTCCACAGTCTGTGTTGATTTGGGGAGCCATGTCATCTGCTGGTGTTGGTCCACTGTGCTTCATAAAGTCCAGGGAAAACGCAGCCATCTACCAGGAGATTTTGGAGCACTTCATGCTTCCTTCCACAGACAAGCATTATGGGGATGCTGACTTCATTTTCCAGCAGGACTTGGCACCTGCCCACACTGCCAAAAGCACCAAAACCTGGTTCAATGACCGTGAGATTACTGTGCTTGATTGGCCAGCAAACTTGCCTGACCTGAACCCCATAGAGAATCTATGGGGCATTGCCAAGAGAAAGATGAGAGACATGAGATCGAACAATGCATAAGAACTGAAGGCCGCTATTGAAGCATCCTGGTCTTCCATAACACCTCAGCAGTGCCACAGGCTGATAGCTTCCATGCCACGCTGCATTGGGGCAGTAATTACTGCAAAAGGGGCCCAAACCAAGTACTGAGTACATATGCATGCTAATACTTTTCAGAGGTCCTATATTTTTCTATGTACAATCCTTGTTTTATTGATTGCATGTAATATTCTAATTTTCTGAGATCGTGGATTTGGGATTTTCATGAGCTGTAAGCCATAATCATCTCAATTATGACAAATCACGGCTTGAACTACCTTGCTTTGCATGTAATGAGTCTATCCCATATATTAGTTTCACCTTTTAAGTTGCATTACTGAAATAAATGAACTTTTGCACGATATTCTAATTTTTCGAGTTTCACCTGTATATGGGGTCGTGCCCACTGAACCCAGCAAAACATTGAATTTTATATTGTTTTGCTTCTTTCTTTACCCCATGCCTAATATACAAGTCCTCTAATCTTACTTCATCCCTTTTTTGTTTTTACTCGTGGGAGAATAAAAATACAGTTGTATGTATGAAAGAAAGGCATGTTACACATAAAGATAAGACTCCAACTAATTGTATAAGTGGGCTGATTTCTTTACATCCTTCAATTTGAGTGTTTGTTTTGCAATAACCCTCTGGCTAGTGTGTACATGTGTCTGAAAATATATGCATCTATATAATGATGTCACATTTATTTGGGGGAAAAAACTCCAGGATTGGTTTTAATTAATTAGCAACTTTAAGTAGGAAAACTGGGCGCTACATGCTTTTTTGTAAATAGCTTCTGGTTAATTTTCTGATTACTCCCCCCCCCCCCCAACTTCCCCAGTAATGATTGCTTTGATAATACTTGTCAACTATACTGCTCAGTTCTTGGTAATAGTTTTATTTTTGGAATATATTCTAGCACAATTTTTATGATTAGTTTTTAATAATCTAATATTACTTAATCTTCTTATCTACTATAGTTAATATGCCAAAAATTCTAGTGACTAAAGAATTTGATTGTTCTGATCTTGGAGCATACTGAAAATATATATTCATTCTCATTCTTGTCACATATAAAGCAGAGCTCTACTTGAAATTTTCAGTACCCTCATCTGACCTGCAATATGCTGCATATTGATCAAGTTTTATAAACAGTAACATCTCAAACTGACAAAAATAAGTCCAGTTGCTAGGACTCAATTCTAGACATTTCTATCTGGGTGAATGAGAATCTTCATCGACATTTATAAACAGACCTTTTCTTTCACTAAGGCTTATTGAAACTTCAATTCACACTGCATGTAATTTAGGTAGAATTCAGTGAATAATTATACATCCTATTAACTCATATTTTCTAAGTATGATCTGCTAATTAAGCCACAAGTAGCAGCTTTGAACAGTATACAAAGCTATAAATAATATTTATAAATAATAAGACCTGGGCTCACATACTGCAGAGGGCCCCAATCCCCAGGTCACAGCCCACTACCAGGCCATGGCCCAATTTGGAACCTGGCTATGTGCAGCTTGACTTGCACAAGCAGCGGGTCAATGTACACAAGCAGCTTGACTTGCACACACCAGCCCACTGCTTGCACAGACTGGTTCCCTCTCCTCCCCCGCTGGGCTGCTGGAAATAAAGGCTGAGGACCGCTAACATACTGCATCATGCCAAAAAGCAACCAACTGCCTTCACTGAACTGAAGGGAAAATAGATCTTTATATTCAGTTCAAGCTACCGTAAACTAACATTGTTTTTAGGTAATTGTCCTTTAAAATAGCTCATATCTGTTTTAAAGAAAATAAACACAGACTTGGTTGTGAAGCTTAAAATGCTAAAAAAGTACAAGGAAGGGATAGTGAAGAGAAACAGTGGAGGCAATGGAGAAAAACCTTTCAAGCCTACAGCTTTTCAAGACTACAAGTTGTTCTTACAACCTGTCACAGTTATGACCAGCCTACCCAAAAGCTACTTATAATCAAGTTTTGAAGTTCTGACATCCGGGATACTCTTGTGACTATGTGACTACATTTTGGGTGCTTGGCAACTGGCCTGCATTTACAGCCACTTGCAGTGCCCCTTGGTCACATGGCTGATTTTATTTTTATTGCAAACAATGGATTCACTTAACAACATTGCTATTTGAAGGCTCATTATTAAGTTTTTAAGATTTAAAAGTTATAATTTGTCAAAATTATACAGATATGTTAACCTTACACATATCTTGTTTACATATTTACACATTACACTGAATCTAAACCTGATCATATGTAAAAAGGGCTTTTATTAGCAAAAGTAAACCTAACCCTAACTTATCACAACACAAATGTAATAAGCCAAATTAATGTTTATATCTTTTTATTTCTCATTCATAGGAATATATAAACTATTAATAAGCTAGAGATCCCTAGTTTATTTCCTCAGAAAAAAAGACGTTATATTGTTATTTCTCAACCACATTTGTCCAGTATTTAATCAGAATATATACAGCATATGCTATAGTGCACTGCAAGATTAAAAAAAATAAGATGAACGGAAGAAAAAATATTCCTGTCAACTTTGCATGCAGGATCTTAATTATATCTACAATCAATCATCACATTATTTAAAAGAAATTACTAGGATAAACAATACATTCATTATTGTATGCTGTAGACTTTGCAAGTGTGATCTATCTTTAAGATCTATTTCCATTAAATAAGAGGCTGACTGGTATACCTTGTTTATGATCTATGGTATATTGTTTTAAATTTTATTTTCAATTATTTTCCATTTGTCAAGAATTCTTAAAATGGATTTTTCTTAGTTTTCTCTAGAAATCCAAGTGAAGACTACTAAGATTTCATCTACAGTGGATATAGAAAGTGTATCCCCTGTTAAAATGCCAGGTTTTTGAGATATAAAAGAAATCAGACTACCGTGTTTCTCCAACAATACGCCCCCCCCATAAGAAGACCCAGCATATTTTCTAGGCATAAAATGAAATTAAGCCCCTCCCCCCAAATTTAGGCCTAGTTTAAAACATGCGAAATTGGGGGGGGGCGGGGGGAGGAACTTGCCATTAGGAGTGCCCCGCGGGCAGCTACACCTCACCATCAGCCGCTCCTAACACCATGGTGGAGCACGGAGGGCTCCCTTACCCAGGTCAGCAGGTGGGCGGTGTCGGCATGGATGTCTGGCAGCATTTCAGCCACTTCTCAGGCCTCCATAGCTTCCACAGTTCCCACCGGTGCTGGAGCCTCTCTCGTTAGCGCCGTCTCCAACAATGTCTGAGTTGCTCCCGCTTTCCCCCCATGCCCGTAACAACAGGAAAAAAAAAAAACATCTTGAGGTACCTGGGAGCGTGCTGTGTTTTGGTTTAATCCTGAGCGGCTGGGTGGGTGTGAGAAGAGACGAACGAGCATCTCTGCTGCTGCTACCCTTGGTGCTCCAGCCTCAGGCTCTGAAAGTTTTCAAAAGCCTCAGTGCGCAGCCCGTTCCTGCATTCCAAGCGCCCAGGCCAAGCTGCAGCTGTCCCTCTCTTGCCAGCGCTGTCTCCAATAACAGCAGCAGCAGTGGTGGGAACCGTGGAAGGCGGCTCCCCCACCTGAGAAGCAGCTGAAATGCTTCCACGGTTCCGCTGCTGCCGCTGTTGTTGGAGATGGCACTGGCGAGACAGGAACAGTTGCAGCTCGGTCTGGGCGCAGTGCGTGGCGTTCCCAGGTACCTCAAAATCTTTTTTTTCCTGTTGTTATGGGGACAGGGGAAAAGCGGGAGCGACTCAGATGCTGTTGTTGGAGACGGTGCTGGTGCGCGGGGAAGAAATTAATGCACCCCCAAAAAGACGTCCTAGCCGTTTTTTCGGGGCTCAAAAAAACCACAAACAAACAAGTCCCGACCTTATTTTATAAGAAACACAGTAAGATAAATCACCTGAGAATTTTTTCACTTTTAATGTAACTTATAAGCTAAACAATTCAATTGAAAAACAATCTGAAATATTTTAGGGAGAAAAAAATAATAAAAACCTAGAACAACATGGCTGCATAAGCGTTCACATCCATTTATAGGTAGAGATATGGCTTTGTTCAGAATTAACCAATCACATTCCAACTGATGTTAAATAGTAGTCATTACACACCTGCCAAGTGACTCTGATCAAGTCCATATAAAGTTCAGTTGTTGCAGTAGGATTTTTCTGACATTTACTTAGGTGCCTCTTACAACAGAAGTCATGGTCTGCCAACAGCTTAAAAAGCATCCAAGGTATCTCATTCTTGGAAGGTATCCATTAGAGAAGGGTACAAAATTTTTTCAAAGGCACTGGATATACCATGGAACACAGTGAAAACAGTCATCATCTTCAAGATTAGAAAATATGAGACAACAGTGACATTACCAAGAACTGGTTGTCTCTTCCAAATTGATAAGAAACAAGAAGTCTGGTGAGAGGCTGCCAAGAGGCCTACAGCCACATCAAAGGACCTGTGAGAATTTCTGGCAAGTACTGGTTGTGTATTACACGTGACAATAATCTCATACTTCTAGGCTGTGGGGTAGGGTGGCCTTTTGTTACAAAGAAAAACATTCAAATCCAGCTACATTTACAAAAAGCTACCCGGTAGATCAAGTCTGACAAAAGTATGTGGGAGAGTATGTTATGGTTTGATGACACCAAGCTGGAACTTATTTCCATTGTTGGCCATAATTCCAAAAAGTATGTTTGGCATAGAAACAACACCGCACATCACCAGAAATACACCATACCCACAGTGAAGTAGGGTGCTGCAGCAATATGCTTTGCGGCTGCTTTTCTTCAGCTGTAATATCGATTTTGGTACAAAACCTTCAGGCCCCTACTAAAATGATAAAAATGAAGAGGAATTTCTTCTTTCAAGATGACAATGACCGAGAGCATACTTCCAAATCAAGAAAAGAATGGCTTCACCAGAATATCAAAGTTTTGGAATGGCCCAGCCAAAGCCCGCAGCCCAGGAATGAAAATCTGTGTGATGATCTGAAGAGGGTTATCTGTCTATCTGACAGATTTGGGGTACTTTTGCGAGGAAGAACGGGCAACGATTCTCAAAGCAAGATGTGGCTTGTTGATTGGCTCCTACTCCAAAAGACTGAATGCTGTCATAAAATCAAAAGGTATTTCTATAAAGTATTAGTTTAAGGGTGTGCATCTTTATGCAACCATGTTATTTTAAGTTTTTTTTTTTAATTATTTGCCCTTCCCCAGAAAAGATTTCAATTTGTTTTGTTGTTGTTGTTGTTGAATAGAACAGCTTATATGCTATATTAAAGATGGAAAAAAAATCTGAAATCTTGGTCTGATTTTTTTTTACATCTCAAAAGCCAGGCATTCCACCGTTAATACGACATATAAACTGTAGACTTTCTACATCTACCATAATTCTGATATAGTGGTATTGAAGTTGTATAAATTAAAATACATTGTGGATTTTTATACCCGTGTTTTGTAGAACAGGAAATAAAGCCAACAATGAATAGATTTGGAAAACAATTGTGTCTGGTGTTCACAAAGAATGGAAAATATATTTTAGACATATGACAACTGTAGAAAAACAAATGACAATAGAAGCAGCTAAGGCAGAAAGCTAAGGCTGTATATGAGAAACAAAGTTTTAAAAAGCAGGTTATAGGAAAGTAGAAGACATTTTAGAACAAATGGCTGAAGAAGAAAAAACAAAATAAAAAATATGGAATAGGAAGAAAATATACATATATCGATTTGCTTGCTAAAAAGCATGCAGAAACGGGTAGACCTGACTGGTTCAAAGTTATATTGTCTTCCTCCAAAAAGGTACTTAAGATCAGGTTCCAAAGTTCCAGACGTGCACACCCCCAATATTTATGCCCATTTATACTCTCCTGTGGTCACATGACTATGATTTATGGCATTTTTGCCAAAAACTAGCATTCACTTCTAAGTTTTGGCAAAAAATGCCCCAGGGTAAATAATGGGTTCACTTAACAACCACAGATTCATTTAACAAGGATGGTAATTAGCTTAATGACCACAACAAAAAGAGGTTGTAAAATTGGGTCTGTCATGGTTTTAAGTCAAGGATTATCTGTACAACAGAAAACAAGCAGTAATAAAAGCTTCAGGTGAGACAGCAGAAGAAACTAAATGACTGCTGTTAAAAAAGGGAAATGCCAGGGAAAAGACAGAACAGTGAAGTACAGTAGTTATTGAGAATACAGAAAGTAGTATAAAATGGAGCATATGACTTTGAAGGAGAAAAAAAATTGAAAGATTCCTTGGCTTTAAGAAGCATTACATTTAATACTAAAATAAATTGTTTCTCCAGATAATATCAAGCAATCACATTAAGTATACATGGAAGAAAAAGGTCAAATTGGTAAGATAAGATGATGATGAAAAGGACATTGAAATAAGAAAAAAAAACCCACATAATTTAAAGGAGATTTGAAAACTACAAGATTGGATGAATAAATCCTAAAGCCTACTCTAGTAAAATATCATTTTTCCTATTTTTTCACAAGACTGAAAAAGTATTTTTTACAATTCCATAATGGACAACAACTAATACCATTTCAGGTATTTCACCTGGAAAAAAGGAAAATGGGGAGAATTTCAACAGGGAGGCAAGAAAATTAGGAAATCTAAACGAGAAACAGCTATTAATGGTGATACGATGCTTTCCTCAATGGAAATATGGTTGTGTAAAACTAGAAGCAAAAAAAAAAAAAAAAAGCAACAGCTATATATACGAATAACTGGCAGGAGATAAAATTGTGATAGCTGATTGTTTACCAAGACAGGATATATAAAAAGACTGTATTTATTTTGTTATGGGGAAAATTCCATTTTTCTTAAATCTTTTACCCTACAAGGATAGCAGAGGTAAGCTTTCATTATAAATATGCGATGAAATGGTAGACTATTATTACAGCTGGGAAATTCTTGTAAGACAGAGGTAGAATGTGGAGTCAGTTTGAAGAGTGAGGGAGAGAAGCCAGAAGAGCAATAACTGGTGTGTGTGTATGTATGTATGTATGTATGTATGTATGTATGTATGTATGTATGTATGTATATATATATATATATATATATATATATATATATATATATATATATATATATATATATATATATATATATAGAATGGAAATACTGACATCCTTTGTGACAATCATTCTACAGTTCAGTAATACTGTTGTATAGAGAAGACATTTTGTTGATGTACCTTTAAAGATATTCATTTGGAAATGGGTGACACCAAAATCAAATCAAATACATTCATTTCCAACACTATCCGATAATACAATGCAACTGTTACATAAACTACAACTGGCCCCACCCTGACCATGTTAAAAAAATCTTGAAAACTTGGCTCTTCCTCCAGGCTGTGATAGTGGGTATTTATTTTTTAGTAATTGTTTTTTTCTTCTGGCATTTTAGTTTTCAATTGTACTTATTTACTGCATAGCATCAAGATTTAGTGTTGAGTGGTTATGTACGTTTTTAAATAAATATTCATAATTAATTAATGTTGTATAGCTGTCAAGAGCCTTTATACAATTTGATGGCCTTTTAAATTTGACAAATGAAATTTATATGAACTTCACTTCTGAAAAATGAGTCAGAATGTAGAAGTATTCTATCCAGTTTTGTGTCTGTTTCTATGTTGCCAGATAGAAAAGAGCCTATAAGAAAAAGAGATAACCTTGGGTTTTTTAGGTTGGTATTATCATTTTTGGATGGTGGTAGCAAGTACAAAATACAATTATTTATCCCCCAAATAAATAGAGAATGAATTATACAATTATTGATCAAATAAATCAAGTTTCTCCACACCTGCTGAATTATCAGTTCAGTTCAGTTAAATATACATAAATTTTTAAAAAAACAGGCAGAATTCAATGAATTTTTTTTAAATGAAACTCTTCCAAGCTTATATCCTTCCAATCTGTTCTAAATTTCTGGATGTGGAAGATACGACAGAAGCTCTAAGAGGATGTATATTTTATGTATATTTGTAGATATTGTACTTTCAAATTGCAAATGGAGACGTGGGTACTCTATTATCTTCATTTTTAAGTGCTTTGGTTTTATTGTATTGCGAACAGTTGCTGGGGTGCATCCAGTTTCGTTGTACTTGTACAATAACAATAAAGTACTCCTAATTCTAATTCTAAAAAAGAATAAAGCTCTGTTACCCAAACTGACTTCTGCTTGCATAAAGTTGGACTCAGCTCAACATTATTAATTCATAATAACCTTTATTTATTGTATGGACAACTTGTATACTGCCTACTCATAATACCTAGTAAGGAAATTAAATCCGTACACTCATTCAGCCATATTAAAATTCATCTTTCATAATAAAAAGGACTTCTCTTATGACCCCTTATACATGTTCACTTTCCTAAGAGATAAGAATCATGCATTTTCCAAAACACCACTCTCTTAGACTAGAGTATTATAAGAAGGGAAATTTTGTGCTGGTGTTTTATAAAATGAAGCACACATTTATTCATTACTTACCATACTGCAATCAGTAAAGAAAGTTAAAGGAAATATCCAAAGCTCCCATGTGACATTTGAAATATTATAATATTGATTTTCCTGACTGTTGATATTAAGACTCTGGTAAGCATATATTGATTAAATCCTCTCAGAGCATATCTATTTGGGAATCAATCCCATTAATTTCAGTGTGACTTAGTTTTCAGTGTGTGTGAGTGTGTGTGTGTACACACACACAACTGTACTATTAAGCTGGAGTGGGAAACAGCAGCATCGCTATTCTAGAACTTGTTGAACCATCATGTAACTACTGAAAACAAAGCATTAATTGTGCTCTATCAGAATAACATTTTTTTTAATTCATTTATCTAACCTGTTAAGGCCACCCAATTGCAAAAGGACTCTGAGCAGTTTACAAAATATCAAAGATATAATTGAAACCCAATTAAAAAAGCAACATAATGAAAAACAACTGCCTGGACAAAATAATTTTAAAATCTCAACAAGGGCTCCATAAGCATCCTAATCTCAACCTTTGGAGCAATATTCAATAAATTTAGAAAATGCTACAGAAACATTAATGTGGTTTGAAATATGTTTAAATAATATTTCATTAAAACACTATTTACTTCCAAGATAAAGCCCAAGAAATAAAATACATTTATGTTCTCCAGCAGTATTTCTGCATAACACAAGTCTTCATAAAAGAGATCAATCCACATTTTTGTGTACAAGTTGCAGAATGGAAATGTGTTCTTAGTATGAAAGGAGAAGCAGTTTGACAGTCAATCCAATAATTAAATGGATTTTTTTTTAAAAAGAACCCTGAAGCTTTTATTACAGTACATGAATATATACTGGTGACATTTGGCTTGATCTTTCCTATGGAAATGCAGAACAGGAAAAGAGACTGTTGCCAAGAAAACATCACAGATATTTTCATGTAGATACCAAGAATCCAACTTGATCAGAAGGAAAATTCACTTTAGCAGAAAGAAGATACTTACCATATTACATTTTAATCTCACCTTTCCTGTTCAATTCCATGGGATTTCTAAGGAACAATTTGTAATTGCACCCACACAGTAACTTTGCATGATGCCTATTAAAAGCCTTAACCTCCCTTTACATACTTGCCATATATATAAAAATATTTTAATATGTACTTATAAAATCCAAAGTTTTTAAAAAGCCAATCAAGTGAGTTTTACTTTTAACAACAAACCCACCCACCCCCCAAAACCAAAATCTAGAAGTTACAACTGAACAATAAAAACGTTTGGTTTGGACAGCCAAACTAGGTGTCTCTGCAAGGTAGTTTTGTTATATGTGATTTGCAAAAAAAGTTCCTTCATTAGATGCAGTCAACAAGACTACTAAGCAAGCAGGGCTTATGCTACATCATAAAATCTATTAAGACATCTTCACGCAAGACTAACAGCAAGCAGCACAAAATGTGCCTTCACACAATATAGGTAGTTCTCAACTTATGACCACAATGGAGCCCACAATCTATGTTGTTAAGTGAGACTGTTCAGTCAGTTTTGCCTCATTTTAGCACCTTTCTTACCACAGTTGTTAAGGGAATCACTGCAGTTGTTAAATTAGTAACCCGGTTGTTAAGTGATCTGGCTTTTCCACTGACTCTGCTTGTCAGGTCGCAGAAGGGGATCGCATATCTTGGGACATAACAGTTATAAATATGAACCAGTTGCCAAGCATGGGCTGCAAAGGTTGCAACTGTGAAAAACGGTCAACAGTCTTTTTTTTTTTCTGTACAGTTGTAACTTTGAACTGAGGACTACCTGTATTGATATGTAAAATCGATTTATTAACATGCTTGCCTTGGCTTCTTCTATTTAGTTATTTATTGAATTTATATTGCCTCCAATTAAAAAATTGTCTGTTTTGATACAGTTGGGTTTTATTTTAAAAAAGCACAGTACTGCAGAATAAACTCCTTAGTATACTTGACAAAAGTCATTAGGACTGCAAGCCCCGGCTCTGACAGAGGAAGCATTATTTTAGTGGTGCTTTGTTGTATCGAGGTCATCTCCCCAATCCCACCACGTTAAGTCATCCACACTTATCAATCAATCAATGCAGCAGCTATGGAATGCCACAGGCACTTCAGAAGTAGGAGCGAGAGGAACAGCCATGGTCCTGACAATTTTGCATCCCTGTTACTTTGTGGGGGGGGGCAGAGCTTCACAAGTGGTTACTAAACAGCTCGAGACCTGAGGTACGAATTTTGGCGAAACTCAGGGTCCAAAGGCTAGACGGCCGACAGGGGGCGCCACAGCCACCATGTGGGGACTAGGCGCCGCAAAGCGGCGGTGCGCCGCGCGGTGCGGGGGGGATGGGAAAAGCCCAACGAAGACGCGCAAAACTCTTTGCCAGGTCAAACTCCCCGCAGTGTTCAGCCCCGCCCCACACGCAGACGCTCAAGTAACGCACACACACATACCGCACCGCCCCTAGCCCTCCTTCCCTTTCCCCCCCCCTCACCTCCCGGTTGCCCGTTACCATTATTACCCATGACGCCCAGCGCAGCGCCGCCATCCTGCCTCCGGTCAGCTCCCACGGGAACGAGGGCTGACCTCGCGAGAACTCCCATCTCCACCCGCCCAGCCTCCTTTTGAGCATTAACATGGCAGAGGCGGCGCGCACGTGTCCGTCGACTCCCGGATACAACAAGCGGCGCCCGTAACGTGCTCGTCCGTGCACGGAGGAGTGGTCCGGGTCGAGGGGAGGGAAAGGAGAGTACGTTACCTGACGTCACACGCAGATGCCCCCTCCTTTCCTTTCGGATTCGAACAGGCGCGCGAGTCGCGGCTTCCCCCCCCTTCCTCCTCCCCCTCCTTTTCCGCACGCGCAGATCGCACTGGAATATAATCCTCCCGCCGCCTGTTCTTCAGCGCCCCCCCCGCCCTGTATGAGACCCCATCCGGGTCTTTTTGCCCCCCCTCCCCGCGGCCCCTAAGGGGGAGGGGGGGCTGACCTGGTTACTGTGAGATCAAAAGGAGATTCCGTCGGTGTCGTAACGGACCTTTTTTTTTTGTCTCGGTTCTCGGAGCCAGCCGTCCGCGCCACACGTCAGCGTTTCCCCCCACACACACACAACTACAGCACCCGCTGGCTCCCTCAGCGGCGGCAGCGGCAGCGGCAGCTCCTCTTCCGCTTCCTTCCCTCCCCATATTCCCTGCGCAGCCCGCGGAAGGGTGGGGGGGGCACTCCCTGCAGCTCCGCCTGCTGGTTGATTGAGGAAAGTGACGGGGCCGCCCTGTGAAGAGGATGGAGAATTTGAGGAGCCGCGGAGAGGCGGCGGGATCTGCTCCCCGGTTTCTCTGCTCCGCTTCTCTCCTCGGAGAACAGCCGCGCGAGAACCAACCGGCCTGGAGAGCGCTGCAGGTCCGGTCCCTTGCCCTGGTGCGGAATGGAGGAGCCGAAGTCCGGGTTTTCTGCCGGCGAAGTCTCGCTAAGTGACTCCCCCTTTTCAGATTTATATACTGCTGTAAACCAGCCGGCCTTAAAAGCCTTTTCTAGCCTGGCTGGGAATTATGGGCTTGGATGGCTTCAGATCGGGGAACCCAGGTAGCCAATACAGATAGTCCTCGACTTACAAGAATTCTCTTAGTGACCGTTCGAAGTTACAACGGTGCTGAATAAAGTGACTTAATGACCGTTTTACACAGTTGCGTCCTTTGTAGCACACAACAACCCCCCCCCCATGTGATCAAAATTCAGCCACTTGGCAACTGGTTCAAATTTATGAGGGTTGCTGGGGTGCCAGGATCATGCGATCACTTTTTGTGACCTGACAAGCAAAGTCAATGGGAAAGCCGGATTCACATAACAACCTGGTTGCTAACTTAAGTGATTCACTTAACGACTGTGGCAAGCAATGTCTTAAAATGGGGCATAAATTTTGGGCTCCATTGTCATAAGTTGAGGACTACCTGTATATATGTTATTGTGGCTCTTCTTTCGGTGTAGCGTTTAATATAAATATCGAAATAACAATTTAAGTTTGGTTTTTTATTGTAACATTGAAGGGACTCTTGAAAAATAAAACAAATGTAGGTAAATTAAGGAATACTCATCCTAAGTAGATATGATTTGACTTGCAGAAAATACTTGGGCAGAATAAGCTGGTATGATCACCAGTTGGCAAATTGCGGGCATCCCAAAACCTTTTGAATATTTATTCATGTAATCATGAATATTTATCTCTGCAAAATAATATTGGAATACAAGAATATACACTTAAAAAAGAAACCGTCAATACATAATACCTTTTGAATTGGGTAATTGTCCCATAGTCTTTTCTGGATTCATGAAATAAATCATTTCTGATATTTATCACATTTAGAAACTTCCCATCTTCCTCACAGAATGAGTCTAGAAAGTATGGAAGGCATAAAAACATAACATCTATATATAAATATTTAAATTTTCAAATTTGGAATTTCATATTTTTGACAAGTGTAGTTGTGTACTTGAATTTTAGAAGATCCTTTTTTGCACAAGACCTATATTAAAAATGTTTTAGAGGCAAGCTTTTTGCCTAAACTAAAAAATGATTTTCCAATCCCTCTTTTCTGCACAGTGGAAAGTGGAAATCATGATGTCATACATCATATACTTCTTTGCTTGAGTATAGCATTTTAATAATTTATATAAAAATCAATATTGTGTTGTATAACTGCTTAAATAGTTTTATTTTAGGGGGAGGGGATAGCAGTTGTTGCAATGTAGATATATTGTAGTACAATGCTTAATAGTCATAGCCAGCATGAGCAAAGTTTTGTGTTGTATTCCAGCATACCTGAAAAGATCCTGTTGGAGAAGATTGAGTTACAGTCTCAGCCTATAAAAAAGAAAAGCCAACATTAACTTTTCACAGCCTCAAAATGATCAGATGTAGCATGGAGGATTCTGTACTTTCATCTTCTTGCATGAACAGTGAATAAAAATATTAAAAAGTGCACATAATTCTATAGTAAATACTTTCCTTCCAAGCTTTATATATACTTATAGTCTACTTCTTGGCTATTAAAAATTCATGTTATGTCATATTGATGTATGAGTTACATTTACTGAGCCCAAAACTTGAATCTATATATATTTACTTGAATTTACTGAACTCAGCAAAGCTTCCAAGTGAATTCAAGAAAAGCAATCTGACATTAATGCAAATTCTACAAAGGAAAATTATGCAAAAAGTGCTGTGTTGGTTAATTATTTTTAGTTACAAGCCATCTGTTTTGTGAAACTCCAATCTTTTACTTCATAGAGAATGCCTGCCCAAGTGTTGCCTTCTAAGAAACTTCCAAGAATAAGACAAAGAATTTTTTAAAATCATGGTATGTTGGAAGGTAATGTAGATATATATACCTGTTTTAGAAATTCTATGTTGCAGCATCTCTGAAATATGGTAATTCTGTCTGTCTTTAAATAACTTTAGCAAAAAAAGATTACAGTACTCCATTCTACATTCCATTATTAGGAATTTTCTTCTGATATCCAACCAATATTGACTACCTTGTAATTTTAAACCCCTTGGATTATCCAGACCTATTTCAGTTGGTTTCAGACCAGGGTGTAGTTTGGAGATTACCTTGATTGTATTTGTCAATCTGGAACAGGTTGGTACATCCACCCTTGTGCTCCTTGCATTTCCCCCCCAAAACACTGCAATAAAAGTGGAGTTCCAACAAAGGAGCCATTTGTCAGAGAGAGAGAAATCTACAGTGGAAGTATGCAGAATTTGGAATACTTGTAAAAACACAATCCATCACATCTGGTTAGATCGACTAGAACCATTTTTTCTCCTGTTTCAGCCTTTATATCATACATATTTTGACTCACCGAACAAACTATAATAAATGCACTATCACATAAACCTGGATATGATCTTCCATACTCATTCCTTCTACTACTAAACAAATGAAGCAACTTTGCCCCTCTTCAATCATTAGAACCCCATAATGGTTGAGGGCATGGAGGAAGGCACTAGATCTGCTCAATTGGATTAGATTGCTGCATAGGTAAAAGCTTCAAACTGATTCCTTTTTCTATAAATAATGGATAGTTGTTTCATAGTGGCCAATTATATATTCTTTCAGGAAGGGATATGGCAATTTTGCCATAAGAATAGGACTCCTGGATGTGTTTAAAACTTTGCATCAGGTGTGTAGCAAGTTCTGGTGGCTGGGGGAAAGCAGATGACAACCATATTTCATTCTAACAAGTTTGTTGATAGGCAAAGACTTGTATGACTTTCCTCGTGCACTTTCTTCATTGCCTTCATTGCCAGGATCTTTAGATTCGGTTTCAACTGATTTTAGTTCTTTCTCCATGGCTCTGGCAATATAATCTAGGGGCATCCAGAACTGAACCTGACATCAGTTATAGCCATAGGTAAAAATTAGTGATACGTTTTCAGTATATGGTGGTACTATTTTGAGCAGATTCAGGCCCAAATTGTCATTTATTAATGTAACAGTATCTTCTGGGATAGCCTATAAAGATGCTTAAAGTCAACAAATTGTTGTTCCCTTGCATCTGTGGGACCCTTGGGCTGAATGGTTTGGAACCAGGACTGCGGCAGAGTGCTTCTATCTATCCCATTTGTCCCTAAGGTGAAACTTGTCAAACTGGGAAAGCAATGTTCCATTCTTCAAAGGTTCTGACCACTTCTGATTAGGTCGGGAAAAAAAATAGTTGAAAATCTCATTTTTAAAAAAATGACTGAGAATCTCATTTTAAAACATGTATATGGTTTTGAAGGCAATAACAAGATGAAATCATGTGTAAAACTGCCAGTGTACCCAGGGTTTCAATTTTTTTCTGATCTATTATTTGAAAAGCAGGAAGAAGAGAAGAAGGATATGTTGCTATGGGAACCAGTTTTGATATAGCATATTATGAAAAGGATACCTAGAATGAAATTAAAGTGTGTATCTGTATCTGTATACAGGCTGCATTATTCAACAAAACCATATTTTGTGCAAGATTTTTTTTAGTATTCTCAACTGATGGGAGGGAGAGAAGGGAAGGGAAAGAAATTGAATATGGGAGTCCACATTATTTATTATAACAGACTCCTAGTTTTTGTAAGCAAAAGTTTTTGGCCAAATAGAGTATGCATCACAATCTTTGTTGAAGTGTAGATGCAAAATGCTATCTATAGTACATCATATTTATACTTTTGTTTTGAAGATGTTTTTAATATTGCCAATTAGCAAAATATATGACATTAATAAACATCCTACCTTCTGTACAGAACATCCACATTTTCCAGTATAGGCTTAGGCCAGAAATTTTAAGACAAAAAAACCCTTTGCTGTTTGGTGAATAGTGCATTTCAGGAACTGGATTAGGTACAGATTCCAACTGGTTCTTTTGGTCCTTTCAGTAGCGTTACTACCATGGATTATTGTATCTTTCTGAGGCAATGAGCCAATAGGGGATTTTGCTAGAGTAGTTTGGAAAAAGTACTTGTGTAATTATTCTACTGTAATCTTATCTGGTTGAGTAAACACAGAAGAGCCTGCTGGAAGACTCAGTTTTAAGGCCATGGCCTCATCAAATCTCTATTTTCTCCATTATCTTTTAAATTTCTTAAATGAAACTGTTAAGACAATTTGGGCATGGCTTCCTTTATGGCAATAATACAGTGTCTCCCACCCCTTATGGGAAGTTTTGCTACACTCTATTTCATTTTCTAAACTAGTTAAGTTCCTTGATTGTAGGAATACTAGTATAATGCATCTAAATTTTAGCAATGTGTTTTTCAAAGTATTCCATGATTTTCTACTTTGTAAACTAGTGGTTGGTTGGCAAGAAAATTAAATGGATATATAACTGGTTTGAAAATAATATTCAGTATAAACATTGAGTTTCTTATCAAACCAACAGGATATGTCATATGGGTGATGGGACAAAAAAGCAGTGGAACTAGCAGCAAGTTCTAACTTCCCGATGGCTTTCCCATTGAGTTTCCTTGTGGGAAGCTGACAGGGAGCATCAGAAATCCTTCCTTCCCTTTCTTTCTTAATAAAGCATTTATCAGGCTTTAGAACATAAAACAATCCAGCCAAAGTCCATTTCTTTGTTTGTTCACATCAAATGATCAGAATCTTGCCAGACTGAACCCTGACTATTCTTACCCTAATGGATATACCAAGAGATTCTAGGAGTGGCTATCTTTGATTCCAATCCAGTTGCGGGATGTGTTGTCTCGTTTTACCTCTCTCCTTGGAATGAACTCCATCTTGGGAAACTCTTGCTTTACTATAGTCCACCACACCACCACCTCCTTTGTAGGCACAGTCCATCACAGGGTATCCCTTTACCCATTCTCAGCAATGGATTTACATTACGGAAAAGCTGCGAATACTTCTTAAAATATTGAAAGCAGAAGCTGTATTTGTTTGCTTGCACCCAAAGCACAGCCCTGATGACTGTAGGTCTTCAAAAATATTACTAATATTGTTTGCAAAGTTGTGTGTACTTAAGGACAAATGATTGCATTTGCATCATGTAAAACTTGTTTAAAATTATGACCAGTTATGGCAAGATATATTCAGCAAAGATTGTTTCGCCACAATCAATCAACATTAAATGCTATAATTTTTATTCTTCCCATTCAAAGTGATTGCATTTATGTTTAAAACATGGGTGTCTATGGAATGGAAGGAGAAGAATGAAAGCACAAGACTTTTTCTTCTTTTTGTAACTTCTGAAATAAAGTTTATATGCGAACGTGTAACATTAGTTCCTATCAGGGATGAATAGTATTGCTGTAAGAGTCCTGAGCTAACCTTACAATATTTGTACCCACTATGCATCTCAGCTCTAATAGTACAAGTTAATTGTTTAAATTGAAAAATAATATTAGATTTGGTAAACTTTTTATGTTTCACTCTATTTTTCCTGTAATTATTTGTAAATGAAAGCATTCCTTTTCATACATAAGATCAATTTAACAAAACAAGTTTTTCTCTTTTTCTGATTTTATACCTTATGAACAATTTCTATACAAAGGTGATTTTTTTTAAAGGGTTTTCCAGTCAAAACGAATTTTGTCTTCCATTTTTTAATTTCTCTGAAGTTCAGTGGGATGAATCTGTGATACATAACTTTATTTGATTTGAAGGTCAAACACTTTATGCGATTTTAAAAATGACTTTATTAAACTAGCATTTTATATTATCTATATCGTGGCAATATTCAGAAAAAAAATCATCTGGATGACATTCAACATTTCAATATGAATAATCTAGAATGTTTTGCAATCTTGTTGAATGCATTCAATTCAACATCTGACATCATATATCATGCCAATGAGCACTGCATTACTATAAATTTTCTCCATGTGGAACTCTTAATGCATTGAATTTTAAAAAAAAACTAAAAATGTCCTAAATTGCATGAGCAATTAATGTACCTTTCATGCTCTTAAAATCACATATTCCTAGAGATTATAGATCTGTTCAGTTACATATGTTATTGAGAATAATTTATATACAGCAAAAACATATTAGATAATTTAAACAGTACATAGATTATTTATATTTGTTGACTGAAACAGTGATTCATCTGAACTGTTTACATATCTGATACACACAAGGAAAACATTACTATTCCTGAGTTTTCGTACAACATTTATAATTTCTATTAATTGCTAACTAATGCCACCTTTCCATCAAATGTTCAATAACCTTGACAACTTGTCTTGATAGAACTTGGAGACATCCTGTTAGTTTATAGACCAATTATGTTTATAATGCAGAAACTTTACATATATATATATATATACAATGATGTAGAATAAGATCACAATTCCAAAGTCTCTTTAAAAAGTTCTAATGTGTACATGTGTATATTAGAGGTTACAATCTCAGTTCAGTTCTTGATTACGGTCACTGGCCAATATGTGTTTCAATTCACTTTCCATAGATAAAATGTCTACCATTCTGTCATTTCACAGAAAAAAATAAAGATAAAAATAGCAACTTGAAAAATCTTGGGAATGTATGTTGCAAGTGGAAGGTATGTTGTAAGAATTCATTCCTTGATTTGATGGCTACAGTCTATGTGTTTCTAATTCTACTTTATCTTCAGTCTGTAATGATTCAGATTCACTTTGAGCAGCAGGTGGTTGCAGTATGATTTCTGGGCCGCCTCCATAGATTGACTGTAGAAAATTCCATGTTTCTTCTGAAATCTGTCCAGAATCAGCTCCTAAAAGACACACATATTTCCATAAAGTTTACTTGACATTTTAAAAGATTAAATCTGGAAAGCACTTCAGTATTTATAAATAATATAAAAAACTCAGGTTTAAGAAATTTAGTATTATCTGGATTGGTCTGTAACTGATGTGATATAGATGATACAGCTCAACCTATTACCTACTGTTTGATGTTATTTTGTCTTTGTGAGTAATTATGTAAAGGGAACTTAATTTCTTTCACACATTTTAAAATACCTGTTCAGATTTTCAATGTTTAATTTCTGCACCATAAAGGTAGAAATGTCCATATTTTTAAACAAAAAAAGTATGTTCAGAAAATCACTATAGCGACAGATGACAAAGCCACATAGACTTTTAGAAACAAATTCATAGTTCCTTTTTAACAGCAATAACAAGTGTCAAATACAAGATTTTTGTCACATACAGATTTCAAGGACTGCTCTTATTTAGTAATTAATACAACTAGATTACAATATAAGCTTGTTGATGCAGCAGTATTTAAAAACATTTTAATTACAGCTGAAGGCTAGAGAATAATGTAATTTCTTTTTTCTATATTATGTGGAGTGGGATATAGTGAATCTATATGAGAAGCTAACTGGAGAAGCAATAAATACAATCAATCAGTCAGAATAGAGCTGGAGGGGACCTTGGAGGTTTCTAGCCCAACCCTCTGCTCAAGCAGAAGACCCTATATGATTTCAGACAATTGGCTGTCCAGTGTTTCCTTAAAAACCTCAAATGATGAAGCAACCACAACTTCTAAAGGCAAGCTGTTCTACTGGTTAATTTTTCTCACTGTTAGATTTCTCCTTAATTCCAGGTTGCTTCTCTCCTTGGTTAGTTTCCATCCACTATTTCTTGTCTTGCCTTGTGCTTTGGAAAATAAGCTGACATCTTCCTTTTTTTGTTTGAATTTTGTTTGAATTTTATAGAGCTTTCTCTATATTCTATACTTTTGAGAATAGATGGAGCTTACTTGTTTATGGAACTGGTAATCACATAGGAAAAATGTAGAGATCATACACAAAACAACCATAAATGAACATGACCACTGTTAAATTTGCATGCAGAGAACTATTATCAGTGTATTCATACCTTGTTTTAGAACAAGCGAACCACATTTACTGACACCAATTTTGGTATTGTCAATGGGACCTGGAGGATCTAATGAAATAAATATGTTACAATGTGAGATAATACTATTTAAACAAAAAAAAGCCCCAAAGAAAATTCCTCTTATATTTTATAAATTATTTAAAAACTCCACATAATAAAACGTAGCAAAATGCATATTTCAATCGGGTGTACAATTTGAAACAGCTGCATACAAATTTGAAAAATGTTTGTAATTGAAAGAAATCCACCCATTAAACCATTTACCAAGGCTTCCTAAACTGCAAATCCAATAGGACTTTATCCATATGCATAGTTGTCATATACTCTTATTGGGTGCTATTCTATTTTATTTAACTTCTGCAGAATTCATTGTACTGCTCCATGATTTTACTGCAGTTATTTACTACCTAATTAAAACCATGTGATCTTTATATAGCATGTTCTTGCAGTCTCTTTGAATTACGAAAATACTCACCGTTATCCTTGCCCTTCACAAATGCTTCCCATTCTCTGAACCATTGCATACTGATGCAGTAGAATATAGATGGAGACTCCTCCTCTTGGAATGCTCTGTTCAACTAAGAGACAGAAAGAAAATTCTAAAAGCAGATGTGAACAAGCCTAACATAGCTGTCTCAGATTCACTGTTACTGTCCCCAACTCTCCAAAATTACAAATAGTGCTTATTCACAAATTAAATGCTTAAAAAGTGTTGGATCAATGTTCAGTATTATGATTTTTAAAAAGACATGAATTAAAAAAAAGCAATTTTGCAAATTGTATAAAATATTTTATCACATAATAATAAAATAGTTTTGGCATAATACAAACTCATAAAACATTTCCTATGTTGATGTTTAGCTGTGCTATACAGTTCAACACAGGCTATTTTTAGGCAGATACATTTCTGAAGGAATCTCAACTTTTCCAGTGAAGGCAGTACATTAGGAGTTCTGTCACTGTTGAAGGCATTGATAAACCTTCCTTTCAAGGAAATATTTCTGGAAGGATGACCTAGCCATGGTTTGTCAATTACACTACTAAACATCTATGTGTAATCTTTAGCTGGGTGACACAGTGCATCATAAACCAACAGTTTTTTAATCAAGGTAACTTGAATGGCCTACCTTAAAGAATGTGTCCAAAATCTGGAACTCGTGTGGAACTGAAATTACTTGACTGTATCAGGAGTTGACCACATGGAATGTATTATGTCACAAAATGTTTTAGGATAATTTGTATGTCATAAAACGGTTTTTTAAAATTTGCTAATTTCAGTTCCACATGGGCTACTTTCAAGGCAGATACTTCTTTGAATATCTCCTGAATTTTAAAGAAGGAAATTATCTCTGAAACAATGACCCAATGGTAAAGGATTATCTATGTATCTTTATCAAATCAGATAACTGAAAACACAAAACAGATTTGGAAAATTGGAAAAGCCTACAATTGTCTCTATTAGGTAGAATAGCTACAATTAAGATGAATATCCTACCGAGATTACTGTACCTGTTTCAGACAATCCGAATAAAGCTAGGGAAACAATATTTTGAAGAACTAAAGATGATATTAAAATTTGTATGGCAAGGTAAAAAAGCAAGAATAAAATTAAAAATACTATGAGATGCTAGAAGAAGAGGTTTTGGCCTTCCGGATTGGAAGCTATACTATCAAACATCGGCACTTACATGGGCAAAAGAGTAGATTAATTTGAGGAATACAAGGTTATTAGCACTGGAGGTCCATGATCTGCAATTGGGATGGCATGCCTTTTTATGGTATGAGGATAATTCCAGAGGCATTGCATTAGGAATGCATTATTGCTAGTATGGACCAAAATCAAAGAGCAACACTACCTGAAAGTGCCAGTTTGGTTATCTATAATGGAGGCATGGATATATCCTAATGTTACAAATATGGATAAAATCATAAGATACAAGGACATACTAAATGAAAGGGGAGAACTAAAAATAATATATATATCCTAATGTTACAAATATGGATAAAATCATAAGATACAAGGACATACTAAATGAAAGGGGAGAACTAAAAATAAAACAAAAACTAAATAGACTAGGGATTGACCCATCCTGGTGGCTACAATTACAGATACAATCCAGATATGAAAAAGATAGGAAGAAGTTTGGGTTTTATAAGGAACCAAATAAGCTAGATCAGATTTTAATGGGAACAGATGAAAATTAAGAGGATATATAATTATTTATTAACTATTAGATTGGAGAAAGAACAAGTAAAAAACCTTGATAATTTTGGCTAAGAATTTTGGCTATGCAATAGAATTGGACAAGTGGCAGAAATTATGGAATAGAAACTATAAGCTTACAATATCAACAGCGTATAGAGAAAATCTCTATCAAATGTTATATAGATGGCACTTTTCACCTTCAAGAATAGCGAATATGTATAGAAATAAATCTGAAATGTTGGAAATGTAACTAGAGGTGGTATTCAGCAAGTTCTGACCAGTTCCGGAGAACCGGTAGCGGAAATTTTGAGTAGTCTGAAGAACTGGCAAATACCACCTGTCTGGCCCCACCCCCATCTTCTTTGCCTCCAGAGTCCCAGCTGATCGGCTAGGTCTTCTTTTGTTGCCCTGCACAGGAGAATGGAGCTGGAATGCAGGTTAGTGGGGTGGGAAGGGAATGGGATTTTGCAGTAACCTTCCCCTGCCACGCCCACCAAGCCACACCACGCCCACCAAGCCATGCCCACAGAACCGGTAGTAAAAAAAATCTGAATCCCATCACTGAATGTAACCAAATACCAGGTTCATATTACCATATATGGTGGACGTGTCCAAAAGCAAAAATATATATATATATTGGAAGAAAATCTGCATATGGCTAACACACAGATTTGACACCTGAGATATTCCTGCTGGGCATGCTATCAGAAAATTATAATAAAGGTAATACATATTTACTTCTACATATTCTAACAGCAGCCGGGAATGTATACGCACAATACTAGAAAAATGAAGAAACCCCTACAGATTATAATATAATAAAAAAATACTATAATGCGCAGAAATGGATAGATTAACTCTAAAATTTAAGGAAACACAAGACACTGAGTATTTTATAACATGGGAATTTTTTTACAAATGGCTCGTTGATAGATATAGAGGTTAGGCGAATGGATTTATATCAAAATATAGACTACATGGGAAAGAAAAACTGACTTGTAAATATATTGATGGCTATATAATTCATGTTATAGGAGATAGTATATTTTTTAATAATGATTGATATCATCTAATATATGTATGTACATGATTATAATGATTATGATGATGCTTATATTTCAACACTTTGGATACCTAAAAAACACACTGTTCAATATAAAAATGGAATTTGTGATACAAAAACAATAAAAATATTTTTAAAAGGGATTATCTATTTATCATTAAAACTTAGGGCATACAATGTTGCTTAAAACTTTTGAATTTCTGCAAAATATGGCCTAAAATCTTTTTTGTTTACAGATTTCCTAAAATTCAAGAGTTCACAAATTTAAGCACCACTATCTGTATAAGCTCTAATAATATTGATTATGCTTAGAAAATATATCATTGAAAATAAATTATTTTATATACATCTTTTTAAAAACATCCCTAGCTCCTGAAAATTTCATATTGTGGCTTTTTACACATCCTGTGTAATGCTTTGTCCTGTAATAACAATTTCGTTTTCAGTAAGAAGTTGCTCTTCACAGATAATAAATCAAATTTTCTGTTATTTTTTCTCAGTTCTGAAATTCTCTATTATGACATGCCAAAATGGATGCTAAGAAAATATTAAATTTATATTTTTATTAGCAAGAATAATTATGAATTATTTTGGATAATTTGAATAATTTCAAAATATTAAGCTTACTTTGGATATTCAGTTTTTTCTATTTGTAATGGAACTTTGTCCTTGAAGGGTCTTACTAGTGGAAAAACTGAGGTAGCATATGTATTTTATTTTCCCTTTTAAGTCCACATATCACCACATTGGTTTGAAGAAGCTCTCAATACCTCTGATCCCCAATCAGACTCTGGGGCAAAGAAAATGTGTGAAATTAATAAAAATGTTCTATATGTAGCTCACAATGTCTCAAGTTAAAAGCTACTGATTGTAAATATTTGTAACTCAAACAAATACATAACTTAACAAAATAGAAAGAACATACTTACCCGAATAAACATTTCCAGTTCTGCCTTCCGTCTTTTTTCTATTTTCTCTGTTTCCATTTGACAAGTATAACATACATACAGATGATTAACTGCTGGTCCTCCACCATATCTGTGATAATAAATTATTAAATAAATCCCCATTTATTAGGTTTTATAGAATCAAACACTATTTAGGAAGCAACTCTTTTTTTGTTCACATTTTTTTTAAATTTTTAATAGAAATAAGTAACACATATCTGAATTAATTGCACATGGTATATCTATTATTCTCAAACTCTGATATATCAAAATGTGAACATCTTTTTTACACCTAACTTAGAAATAAGTGTGGTTCTTACTGTTCACTTTTGCTGAGATCACATATAAAACAGTATTTTTGTTTTTATTCTGCTTTCTAATACATTTTTCATTATACTGTTTCTTTGTTGCTTGATATAACAGAATCTTTTGTTATACATATTTTGACTTAAAAAGTTTGAAACATACATTATAATAATTTTTGTCTACTCATTGAAATAAAAGAAATAATTGCAATGTAAAATTTTTGCTGATATACTAATTTTCTGCCATGATAAATCTATAAACTTTTTAAAGGATTCAGAAAATGCAAGACTCATTAGTATTAAAAAAATATCAATTCAGAATTGTTACTTTCACAATACACAACTTCTATCCTCTTCAGAAAACAGTTTATCACTTTTCCCTCTGTGCACATTAACATTTATATATAGGATTTACAGCAATCCCTCACATACTTACTCAGAATTGTATTTAATATTTTAATATTTAATGCATTTATTCTTGGGAAAATGTGTGTGAGAGTATCTGCTTAATTATACGTTTGAAAGTCTGTCAGCAAGAAAAAGTATTTAATTCTTTAAAATAAGTATAATATTAAGCCTCTACTTTGTAATGCCTATTTTATCTACACATAAATATCACATCCATTTTGGAGGAGACTATAGTACTTTTAAAATACTGCAAGAGTATGTATGTTTGAATTAGTGCCTATAAAGAATTGATTATAGAGAAGGGCAGTAGCTCTTTTGAATTCTACTGTATAGTGCAGTGTTGGTGTGGTGTCGGAGGTTTTCAATTCAATGTGTGGATTTTGAAGGATGTGTGTGTTTATTTTTATGGTCATGATGTGCACTGAAGATGGTGTTTGGTTTCATTGTACAAGGTGCAATGACAATAAAGTAAACAAAACTTTAAAAAGTACTATATTAAGGCACTCTACTACACTAAAAGTTTCTGTTATTTCTGATTTTTAAAATAAATTCTCCAAATGCAATTAAGAGATGCATTTTAAAGAAAACCTAGCCATGCAAAGATAGGTCAAAGCTTGAATTAAACTACAGTGGAGTAAATCTAAACACTTACTGGGGACAGAAATGTTCTATTGAAAAAAGCAACACAAAACTAATGCAGCTATAATACCTAACTAATACCTATCTATTTACAGATTGCTGTTTGAGCCAGCAGATGCATTTGTATTTAGAAACAAAGTGAAATTAATTGGTTTTTCTTTCCCTAATCCTGAATTATTCTTGTATCATGCCAGTTCACATACTATTAGACAGGTAGTAGAGGTGCACGCATGCAAGAAAATAAATGAAAATAATATTTTTGCCTTCTGTTTATAGATGTTTTGTGAGATTAAAGAGGCTTAGAAAGTGCCAGTCCACCACAGGATTCAGTATAATGTTCTGTACTACACTATATGCAGATTTTCCAATTACCTTCTCTTTGATAATGTTATTATTTTTTGGCATAATAAAATCAGACATCAAATGTAATATGTTTCACAATTAAGTTTACCTGCTGTACAAATTATCCCATATGTTCTGAGGAAGCATTACAACGAGATCTTCTATAAAAGAAGCTTTGTGTGGAGGAACTCCTATGGAAAAATAGTTTTAAAAAATTAAATATGATTTAGTTAAAGGGAGTAGAAACCTTGAAGTAATGCAGTTTTTCAGCAGCAGTAAAAATATAAAATATCTGTGAAAGAAACAACTTCCTATTGTTTTATATTAAAGCTTCTTAGTTTCTACGCCAAAGATAGGTGTAATCTAATTTATCTTACTATAGAATTAAACTGTAGCCTAACAAGTCATGAGTAGTAATTAAGGACATACATATTTTTTACTTTCAGCTAGTAAGTTATCCAAACTTTGTATCTATAATTTTAATAATGAACCCGTTAGCTTTACATTTGAAAAAATGGATTCTACATAAGAAAAATTCAGGCTGTGATCTTCTGGATAATCAAAAAAGAAATTAACTGACTACAGAGTGAAATTCTCATTTAATTGGATAAAAATTCAAATTAAAAGATGTAAGGACAAAAATACATAGGGTGGCAAAAATGGTCAAAAACTCAAAAGTTATAGGAAACAGTAGGATTTATTGTTCCAGATAATAAGATAAAATGTTATCTTCATAGGAGAATAGTTTTATATGACCTCAGTCTCACCTCCATGGATGCAGAGAAAATCGTTATTTGAAATAGGTCCTGGTTCAGCAAAAGTTCTGAATTTATTCAGCCATAAGCGTGAAATATAAAATTGAAGGAGGCTTGGTTCCATAACATTAAGGCTTGACACTCTCTCTCTCTTTTTTTTAGCTTCTTCGTTACTTTTTCTTTTGAAAAGAGGCAATATATTAACATTAGTTAATGACTAATTAATCTGTACGACTAAAAATATTAAGACTGCATACTATGTGCTAATTTTCAGTTTAAAAAAGCAAAGGTACTTCAAATCTTGATATCTTCAAAATATTTGAGTTCATGGTAAGATGAACTCACAGCTATTCTTTAGAACCAGAAAAATATGTTAATTCCTGCAAAGAAGCACTTTGAAAAAAGTGATATTGAGTTTTGATTAAAACTAATAAAGCCTCTAACAATTGGGAATGACTATCCTGGTTGTTTTTTTAACTGTTTGTTATGAATAACAGACTTGTATCAGTTTTTTTAAAAAGCTTCCTTGCAAAAGAGAGAAGAATGTTTTTGTAGATACTCTCTTTCTTTAGTTCTGTCATCAACAAGCCAGAGAAGAATTTTACAAGTTGGAAGTCCAGAAGGAAGATTTGCAGTAGTGTTTCCCTTCTTTTTCTTCCCTTTCCTTAGCATTGACTAAGTAAAATTCTGCTCAAACAATACTTTCGCTGACAATGACAACCTCTGCATCTAGCCATTGTTTTGCAACTTCAAACTTGCTTTCTTACCTGTAGAAGAGAACATAAGCTTCTGCATTTTGGATAGTTGATTCTGTTACTTCTGTGACACTTTGATCATCAAATTCATACCATCGATTATTTAAATTATTTCGACAATAAGCTGTATAATGCCCATCTAAATTAAAGAACAAATTAAGAAGTTTTTTTGTTTTAAAATTGCAGGAAAAGCAGATTGGTACAGATTAATGTAATAACATTTTTACATCAGCTGCATAATGATGTAACATACCATAAACATAGACTATGAAAACAGATTATGTATACTCACTAATAGCAGTTCCATGGTGGCAGATGACAGACAAGAGGTCATAAACTGCTATTTGAGCAGGACTGTCTTTAGCAAGAAAAGGTTGAAGATCAAGTCCTTCCAAAGGAAAGGATACATGAGTTCCAATTTTTGTGGAAAACATAAGATCGTGTCTGAATCTTTTGAGATGAATACATAAAATCTGTGTAAAACAATCAACAGGCTTATTTGAAAACTGATGTTTATCTTTTATTTTAATATAAGCAACAGATTTCTTATTAAGCAGCTAATAAGTTTTTTATTTCCTCAATGAAAATGAAATTACCACCGAAACTTTTATTTAATCGCATTATTCTATAGCACACTGTGATTTCTTTAGGAATGAGAATAATGAAACAAATTTCTGCAACCTCCAATTTTGCTCCTTTGCTCCCAGTACTTAGTAGTGAGATTGTTTTTACTGCTCCATTTGAAAGTGATTTATGATATCACAATTACACCATAGCTACTATATGATACAGCTAGCAATCATCTGTATTTGTGCCTCAAATTCTTTGGCAGATATTCTTTACTAGTATGTCTTTTTAAGAATATTGATTTGGTTGGGGTCTCTGACATATTACTCAGCACTAATGCAGGTTGTGATCTGAAAAAAAATGTGAACAACATGGCAACAACAATTATTATTACGCTTGGCACTTTTCTACAAAAACATCGCTAAAGGGAAACTACACTGACATGACATGTTGTTAATATGAATGCATGTCAGAAGTTCAAATATATCATTTACAGAATAATATTGTTGTTTATATTTCCTTAGGAAAAGATATGTTTAAAATAACCCTCCAAAATAATTCTAATCTTCTAGAAAACTTTCAAATTGTGGAATCTGTCCAAAAAGTATTATACTGATCCCAAGTGATCTTAATTATCGGTAATATTTTATCCTGAATTATTTCAGTTATTAGGTAATGCTCAAGAGCCTGCAAATATTCAGCTGACCTTTGCTGATCTTAGAAGCTAAGTAGGACCAGCCCTAATTAGTATTTGGATGGGGGACAGTCTGGCAATGGAAAAGCACACTTCCAAGAAAATTACATGAGTGCAATGACCAGGAAACAGACTAGACCAGTGATAGCTAACCTTTTTGGTCCCGAGTGCCCAAAGTGCACGTGCACGCATCACCAATGCAATGTATGCCCCGCACATGTGCATGCATCCTGTGCATGTGCTGCACCTCCGCGCATGCACCCCACCCCCAGCATGCACCCCACTCCCTGCACATGCATGGCAGAGACCCAAAGACCAGCTAGCTGGCAGGAGGCACACACGCATGCATGGTGGAGCTGAGTTGAGGCAATGGCTCATTAAATTTAAACATTGGAAGTGAACATCTTAAAACACACTAGTCCTAACTATCTAAAATAGTTGTGTAGAATGTAACAATTGATTCTCAAGACTGATAGAGCTTCAGGTGACTTTTGTAAATAATCAGCTTCACCCTTCCCCATTATCAATGAATCACCTTTCCAGTGCATCCTAAGGTTATGAGAAAAAGACCTAGAAAATCTTAGCCATAGCATCACCTGAGCTATAAAAGAAAAATACTACACTTGCTAGAATTCTTGTGTTATCACCTTTCATGAATCTTGTTAATTCTTAAAATTGTGACTAAAAAAACAACTTTAGATTGAAGCAGCTACACATTCTGACAGAAAATGAAATTCAGGATAGGGACCATAACAACATACAGGAGAAATTGATTAGTTTGACTGTTATCTGTTAAATTGTTAAAAGATTCATCTTGGAAAATGAAGAAATAGAACTGAATACAAGTCATGTTACATGAAGTAATTTGTTCTTATGTTAACACTGATTTATTACAAAAAGGAGGGGAGAGGACATTTTATCCAGCAAAGCAAAGCACATTACCTCAGGGAAGTGTTGAACTTTGCAGAATTTTACTCCATTTCTTAACCTGAAGTAAAGTTCACATTTAATGACATTGTAAAAAATATTGACCACAATGTTACAAAAATTCTAGCTTTACTATTTTAGAAATGCTGGCCAGAAAAAAATGGAATGGAATTAGAAATCTACATTTTTTCCAGTTTTCATACCAATATAGAAAATAAACATAACTTATATATAAAAATCCAACATATATTTTGATAAAGTACTAAACTCAATAATAATAATATAATTGTTGTGCAATTCCAAAACATCAGGAGCATCATTTTGACACCATCAGTCTATTGCACAAGACAGCTTTATTGGAACAGTTTATATCCTGCAACAATACCTTTAATATCATTAAATAACATCTGCCTATCCCAGGTCCTTAGTTTGAAGGTGGACAAATATACCAAATATAAAAATACTGTGCAACCAACTATAATCTATATTATAATAATGACAATGAAATCCTTTTCTTTCCAACTATTTATTTCCCACCTTTACAAATAGCTGAAGGCAGCAAACATATCCAACATACCTTCTTCCTCCTGTTTTCCCCACAACAACCCTGTGAGATGGGTTGGGCTGAGGTCACCTACCTGGCTTTCATGGCCAGAAATAGGGCTTGAATTCAGTGTCCTGCTTTCTAGTCCAGTGCCTAAATCACTAGACCAAAGTAGTTCTGATGGAGAATATATGGCTGTAACCCTGAATTAAAAGTGTTAACCCAGAATCTAAAGTGGTTTTTTTTAGTGTATTCTTAAGATTTTACTGAATTCTGACTTATTAAGAACAAGTAAGTGTGCAGTACCACTCTTGTCATTTGGTACCTTTTTCAAGCTTGGACAGGTTAAGAAACAGGCTCCTCAAGCACTACTGGATCTCTATAGTGATAGGGTATAATAACAGACTCTTGAAAGTCTGACAAAATTCCTCTCACTTCTCCTCTTACACCTTAAAGAATCAGACAAGGCAATCCTAAGTTTCTTTCTTACTGCCTTCTTCTTTGAAAAGCTACCTGGCTTTTAAATAACTGCTCTTGTATTCAATTTTTTAAAAGTTATTTCTCTACTGCTCTACAGTGGCCCAGACAGAACTGATATGCAGTTCTTATTCATTCAGCAGATGGCAGCTGAAATCAAAAGCACCTTTGCACAAAGGTTTCTTGTTTGCCAGTTGTATCACTACCTTGCTGAAGAGTCCTCACAATCACTCATGAGGTTATCTTTGTAGACCACTCAGAATTAACAACTGGTCCAGAATGTAGCCATGCAACTATGGGCACTTCTTATTTTATTCATATAGCTCTGGTAGGCTTGGTGTTGTAGGTTACCTGTATAGCTGTTCATAGTTTAGTCTAGTTACCTAGAGGACTGTCTTTCTCCTGTTGTTTCCACTTGACCACTTAGATTTGAGTGAGTTGATAAGTCCCAGTTGTAAACCGGTGTCTTCTTGGGAGCCTAAGAAACACACCTAAGTAGCTGGGTTGTCCTGCAGAACAGCATTTCCCCCCAAGTTTTGCACAGTTGCATCCTATTGGGTTTTGGCTGGGAAAATGTTTGTTTAGTTATTCTTCCCTGTTGCTTATCTTGTATTTACTGCTGATCCCGCCCTTTTATACTTTTACTAGTTATTTTTTGCTTAATAGAAAATAATCTTAGTAGTTAGAGTCATATTACATTAAGGCAGCATACGAGTGGTGAAATATAAAATAAAACAGTAACTGCTAATGTTCAAACAAGTGGCAAGTCTAAATGATGCCTATGTTTAGTCTAGATGGTTACATGCATAGCTCAGATAAGGCTGTGGCATTTGGCATGAAACTATTCCTGTTTGCTGGAGGCAAATTAATCCTAAGCATCTTTCATTAGGTTTCAAGGGTGTTAGGCAGTTTTTCAAGCAAGCTTAAGAAGACAATGAATACTGAAAACTATTTTTAAACAAATGTTAAGTCAGAATGATTCATACAAAAGTCCTATTTTGCCAGCTGAACTGTGCCTGTGTATATTTCATACATTACATCATATTCCTGGTTTCAATAGCTTTATTAATGAAAAAGGGTAGAAAAATATAGAAATTATACAGATAGATAGATAGATAGATAGTTTAAATGTAGATCACTTACTTTTTACATTTTTCACAACTGTACATATTGTCACCTGCAGACATTGTAAGGAAGAAAAGAACAAACATTATTCTAAAAATATAGAAAATTATCTTTAACCCACACTAAACATGTTTGATTTTGCAATATAGTAAATTGATCCTAGCATTTTATAAAATACTTGTCCTTGTGAATTGGGAAATTGTTTTTAATTGAAAATCCATACTATGGTTCAAAAGTTAATCTTTTGTAACAATGTTTTCTGAATGTTTGTCCTTGAAAATATTTCTCAATTCAATTTCAACAAAGATATTGTGGAGAAAACTCTAATATGCTTTCTGTGAAACCTGATTCAAAACAATAAACTACACATAGTAGCTAAATTAGAATTTGATATTCGATATGAATCTCTTACCTTTCAATTCATCTCTAGCAAAAAAGGCAGCAAGACAATCTTGTAAGGTTACTGTTGGACCCCAAAACCAGCTAGGGACACATGAGACAACAAACCTGAAATATCATTGATAGAAAAACAGCAATTGTTCTGCTGTTATAGCAGAAACATCAGTGCAGAAGAATTACTGAAGTAGTAGAAAGAAAACAACTAACCTTTTGAAATATTCCACAAAAAATGCGATCCAGCCTTGAGGAGCATATGCTTCACCACAAGATCCTGCCTTGACAAGAGAGGTCTGATGATTTGCAGAATGCAGCTTAGCAAGATCTTCCTTACCTGGAATAGGCAAAGACAAATCCTGGAAAGTTTCCAGTGTAACTGAAACCTATGAAAAATAAACATAAACACTTATTTGTCAATATATTTAATCAAATTCTATAATTCTATTTGTTTGTTTTAAACTTTGCATAAAACATAGTACTGCTTATCTGCTATTACATCACTTGATGGGAACTAATATATGCCATTTAAGTTCACTATAAAATATACATGAATATAAGGTAAATTCACTGTACATACATATTGATAAATATAAAAATATAAAGTGCAGAGGATAAAAAAATTAAAGAACTATGAACAGGAAAGACATGTTTGGAAAGTCTAGCTTAAATAATTCAAAAATATTTATATATATTACTTTAAAAAACAACATCCACACAGAAAGTGAGAAATTTTGTATAAGCACTGTAAAACCTACCCGATCACATGTGAGACATTGTACGGAACTTAAAATAGAACCATCAAATATGTCTGATATAACACTTCGGTATTTTTTGCTTTTCTTCTTTTTAGAGGAAGGCGCAGTTGGAACTAAAAGAGAGAGAGAGAAAAAGAAATAATTACAAAATATTATTTGAACTGTCCAGGGCTAATGAACAGTAATTTCTACATGAATTTTGGGAGAGCAGGCAGCTAACATTGTTTTACTCATTCATTATAATTCATGTCCATCTCACCCCAATGGGTGAGAACTTTTACCATCTCACCCCAATGGGATCTATCTACCCCACCAATGCCAGCAGAGAGAGCATGCTATGGGCTCAATCAGTCAGAGAATTCCAGTGGGAGGGGTCAAGGAGAAAAGTTCTCTCTGCCATGGCCATTGCCCTTCGGAACATCACATCCACAGAGGTGAGATCTGCACTGACCCTCTTGACCTTCCATAAGGGCCTGAAGACTTGGCTCTGCCAGCGTGCCTGGAGCCACAACTGGGGGGAGGTGCAGGCCATATCCACCCCATGAGCCACCAGTTTGATAGGCCTGGTCTAAAGGACATGGGGGGATAGATTCTTTGAGACAGAATCTCAAAAGTAAGGTCAGTGGCAATGCAGCCAGGTTTGGAGAAAGAAACAGCCACTACTCAATTTATTAGCAGCTAAAGTAGCACAAAATATTTGCAAGGCTAATTTAGCATACATTGTGCCAAGTAAGCTTTAGATGGGATTTATCTACCTTATTTGATGTTGAAAAAGCTAACCAAGGCCCAACTAGTATTTGGAGATATTTAAAACAAAATCAGAAGAAAGCAATGGCAAACCATTTATTTGTTGTAACCAAAGAATATACATAGAAGCTGTCCATGTAATCACTAGGAATTTAACTTGACTCAGAAGTGGGTATACTTTATCTTAGAATACTAGCAGATAATCTCACTTGAATGTTAGCTTTGGAACAGGAGATAAATTTACAAATGTACAAAATTATTTCAATTAAATTCAATGTAATAAATCAGAAAATTATTTCAGCTCAATACAATGCAATAAATCAGAAAAGAAATTTTTTTAACAAACCTCACTAGAAGTTTGAAAACTCTGCAAAATAAAAGACTGTGATATTGGAAAATAGCACTATATTTAAAGTGCTTTGACAAACCTAGTAAAATGATGCAATTCCCAAAGGGCAAGCAAGATAAACAGAAGTTACAATTCTAATGCTTAATCCCTAGATAAATTGTGAATGCTTGCCTTACTTTTATGTGGATTGGAAAAAGAGCTGGCAATTACACAAAATCTTAAAGCTATTAATACAACAGAAGACAACTTCCCTTGAGTCAGGGGTCATTTCCCTGACTAGCTGTAGACTACAGACCAAATCTCTCAACTTTGGCAACTTTAAGATACGTGGACTTCAACTCCCAGAATTTTCATGCCAGTTGGGGAATTATACTAGTTGAAGCATCTTAAACTTTCCATTTTCCACTCTTCAAAAGGTATTCCAAACTGACTGAAAATAGCCTAAAGTGGTGGCTAACCTTTTTGGCCCTGAGTGCCAAAATGGTAGCGTGTGCGCATGCACCGGAAACCAGAAGAGCAGCTCCCTGACACACATGTGTGGGAGTGCCGGAAACAGGAAGCTTAGCTTCCTGGTTCGTGCATGCGCACCGGCCACCTGGTCTTCCAGTTTCTAACATACATGAATGTGCGAAGATCAGCTGGCTGGCGCACATGTGCGTGCTGGAACCTAGAAATGCAACAGGTGGCAGCTGGCGTGTCCATAGAGAAGGCTCTGCGTGCCATTTTCAGCACACATGGCATAGGTTCGCCATCACAGGCCTAAATTCACACCCCAAACTTTGGCAGCAAACTGGCCAAATAGAAAACAGATTTGGATTGTTTGAGGAAGCTGGTAAGATTAAAAATGGAAATGATGGAAACTTTTCATTTCCACTATTTTTTAATAAAATAAAAATGGGTTCTGCTATGAAAAGTATATGCATGTGCATTTGTATGCATACATGTATGCATATGTTAAGAGTACGGCACAGTAGTAGTCAACATATTTTAAAGTAGAAAGGATGCTGCATAAGCTTGGAAAACACCTAACAGAGAAAGCAAATCTTAGGCAAGTTCATGAAATAGAAATTTATGTTGTTCTTTTGAACATTCCCTAACCTCTACCTGAGATTGTCCCCCAAGCCTCAAGAGTACACATAACAGAAGACAAAGGAAATTAGGAATTAGTTCCATCAGCATGACATCACTATGTAACCCAAGCTAATGTTATGCATGTATGCCTTTTAATCACTTTCAAATAATATTCATATAATCACCTGAATATCTGCTGTGTATTTGTACTTTCACTGTTTCCTGATTATTCAAAAGTTCAACTGTTTCACGGAAACTGTTTATATCTTTTTCTGTGTCGTCCATAGAATTTGTTCTATTCATTTTGGTACACAAGGATCTCTCTTTTCTATAATCTTTAGATGTATTTTCATCCTCCTCAATTAACATTGCATTTTCTGCAGGGTCATCGGCCACAGGTTTTGACCAAGGATCAGTTTCTAACTTATCATTGTTAACACATGACTGAAAATCTGCATCCGATTGGCATTTTTCTTCTTCCATTCTCTCTTCAACATTTGTTGTGTTACTATCCTCTACTGTAATAACAGTTTCTTTTAACTCTTCATGAAGCAAATCCATTAAACAACGTAGAAATTCCTGGGCATCCTAAAATTTAAAACAGATAAGTACATGGTTTAAATTACACATCTAATGTGATAGATTTAAAAATGCTAATTAGTTAAGAGTAAATATATATGAAGCAGGATATAGATGTAACATACTGTACTGCTTTTAGTTACTTCCATTTTATAATGTGTTCTGTAAAAGTATAGCGTTGGATTTAGAGAATGCAGGGAAGATAATTGACGGAATGGGATTTCTTTCTGTAGCTCCTCTTGTTCATAGAATCTCCCTAGAATGTCTATTTTCTAGATAGCCTGCACTATTGCATGAAAGCATCAGACAGAACAATGTCTGACTTTTTTCTCCTGGCTGATTTTTTTTAGCTTTCGTTCCTCATGTCAGAGCCCATTTTGTGCAAAAGGACCCTTGGCCATCAGAAGATGGGGAAAAAGAAAAGCCACATCCCCAAAGCCTATTTCCTTTATGCTAGATCTATCACTATAATACAATCTAAATGTTATATTAATAGGCATTTTGAAGACTGAAATGAATGTCATTTAATTTTTTTTTTATTATTATAGTCCTAGATCTCTTCCTAGTATTCCCTGCATAGAAAAGAATTAAGCTTTCTATTGTATGGTGTTTATATTACATCATAGTGTAGGTATAAAGCCTGAATTAATCAACAATTGAATAAAGGAGAAATACACAAAAAAGTCCAGCAGTTTGCCAGAAACAACCATTCTTTCCGTTTCACTATATTATAACTACTCCGAGTATCTTTTTTGTGCATATATATTTTACTTGTGTTTTTATTTCTTTGAATCTTGCAACTGTTTAGCAACAATAATTTTTAGTGGTGTAAAAATAGAAAAGGCTTACTTGTTGTGAATAGCCTCGAAATGTTGGATTAACTGCTTTAATTCCTTGAAACAAATTTGTGGGGACCACAGCTCCAGGCCTGAAACAAAAAACATTTAATTTTGTTTACACGTTCTCAAACTGAATGGAGTACCTCAGTGTAACAATGTTCAGTTTAGCAAATCAGGAATATTAAAGCTAGGAAATTCTTAATTGTACTGTCTTAATATATCAAAATCATACATAATCTAACAGGATTTATTTCTATGTAAATATATACAGAATCTACTCTAAGGATGGATATGGTTCCTCTGGTGAGTAGTCAGAACTGGATGCTGCTTTTTGCTTAAAATGCTTTGCTATTTATTAAATCAAAGTGTTTATTATGGTTAAACCTAAGAAAAGGAGTAGGCAGCTATAGTAATAACTGCATAATTACAAACCAGAATTCTAGTTCATGTACTATTAACAAGCATTCCCTAGTGGCGTGTTCCCTTCTACTGTATAGAATTGTGAAGTGGAAGGTTATTTGCCACATGTGGAAATCTTCCCCCACCCCATCTCTGATATACTCAGGTTATTTCAAATGACACTCCAACCCTCCAGATTAGATGTTGGTGGTACATCATGGAATTTGAGGAATAAAATAGACAAAATCCATTGTATGAACAGAAATATGAAAGATTGCATGTAGTCCATTATTTGGAATGCATCTCATCTAATACAATATTATATATCAGATTAATTTATGAAAACACATTATCACAATGAAAGTAATACCATACCTGCTTTTATGCCAGAGTTCCGTTATAAGTTTGTAATAACTTCTGCAAATGGCTGGTTTTTTATCGGTCCGAGCTAAACTCCCACAGTCAAGGAAAAACTGTGTCAATGGGGGGCTGATAAGAAAAAAAAACAAGCACAAACTAATACTTTGAAAGAATGTTACATATATCCATGTTTTTTTTAAAGTCTATGAATTCTTTATAATTAAAGAAAGCATTAAATATTCAATGTAGTCAATAATATTGCTGAATCCTCCCATATCTAAAGTTGTTGTTTTTTTCCCAATGTAAGATTTTAAAACACTAGACTTTAACATTTACTGCTTCAGATTAGTTCCAAATTCTTGTTTATTATTTTGACTTTATCTTCATTTCAACCACCAATTTCTGAAATGATTCTAGTATAAAATGTTCAAATGTTAAACTATTGTATGATTCTGTTTGTTCCATTCAAATATGACTTGTAATTTTTTAAACATTTTTTTGCAAATTCTTTGTGCAATTTGTACAGTTTGTGAATCTTATTTACTTTTTCTCCAATTTCCCTTTTTTTCTGTCTTCACTCCTCCTATTTCTCTAAGAAATAAGTAACAATCAACCTTACAGAATTGGCATCTGAAATATACTGGATTAATGAAATCAGTATAGTTCATTATTGAACATCTGCTGAGGCAGAACTTTAGTATTATATCAAAATAAATTTCAGATTCTTTTATTTATCCAAGGAGAAAATTATATGCAAATTTCCATGGAGAAAATTCTTTCCAAAAATTTTGTTTCCTGTTTATGGAACTCTTCAAAAACTGGAAAATGTACAGCTAGGAGCTTTTAATATAGATTAAAATTTATTTATTCATTTATTAAATGTATATGCTTCCAATCTCATCAATAAGGAATTCTCTTACATGGCTAATTATTTATTTTTTATCTTTTCCCCAGAAATTATTGAAATTCGTTGCTAAAGTAAAGGAAAACACAAACAGTTTTATATTCCTTTTTTTACCAGTTTGAAAGTGCTTGTAAAGCTGCATTCATGTAACAGGTGTTTCCAATATTTCTCAAGCCTGTCAAACCTGCAAACCAATGAAAAAAGTTATAGTGTGTACAGGATATCAATAAGCCTTCATTCTGTAGAAATTTAGAAGCAGCTTTTTGTAGTATTTAAAAAATTTCTGAGTACCTTTACCCTGAAAACAATGTTACTATATTGCTATCATACAGAAATCTGCAAATATGACAATGTGTGACATTCACCATCCAACTGCATTCCCATTTTTAGGTTAAGTTCCAATAAGTAAAAAAAATGTTCACCCATGAGAAACCAAGCACATCCTAGCAAAAGAACAGTTTTAGCCTTAAAAATTAATTAATTGCAATTATCATATTAATAATTTATTCATGTGAATTACCCTACTTTATTACCTCTAGCCTTTAATTCATCTTCTTCATCAATTTGTACATCTAGGTCATCAAATGTTGCAATTAAAGGAATTTTCAGTGTAGGGATGCTGGGTAACTTAATATCCTTAATGGAAGATTAAAAAAAAGTAAAATTCTAAGCAGCATTCTTCATGAAGATTATGACATTATTTTATTTGTATTGTTTTCTAATGAGCCTATGAAATTATTTGTATCAATTTCCAATATGTTTTCTTCCTGTACAAAGCCAAAAGTCTACTGATATATATATATGCATATCATAATATTTCATTATTGAATAATGTAACTCAGCTAAAAAAAACCTCTCCTATAGGAACATAAATCTGCCACAACATACTGTCTGGCAATAGAAATGGTTTCATCTGCTTTATAGAATACCTGCATATTACAAATTAATGACACAATAAGTTTGATATAACAATAGCTTTGATATAGCTTTGGGACATTTTATAGTTCTGTCATCAGATGGCTCATAGTGTAAACAACCATTGTGCGCATAAATAGTCTATTCAGTCTATTCACAAAAGAACTGAGACGTGTATGCTACAAAAATGCAGTAAAAATATTTTATTACTTTTAAGCATATTTCTACATGTATATATCTAAATGAGATATTTTTCTCTTGTCAATCTGCAGGTAACTTAGTATTTAATATTTAAAGAATTAATGTAAATAAAAATTAATTTAATTTTTTAATACTCGCCAACAAAATCCTTGGCAAGGGGCTGTTTGTTCAAAGCCACAACACAAATATGACTTATACAAAAATAAATATATTACAGTCTCATCTATAAATACTGATATACATTTTGGTTTTCAAGGAAATCACTTAGGATTACAAAAACAGTTATATTTTGTTCATGTTTATATTGTAATATTTTTAAGTACAATTCTTTTGTAAAGGCATACATTTCTCATATTAAAGCTTCTTTTAAAATATTTTTCTTCATGCTATCAGACAGAGAAATAAATTTTCCCCTTTTTAGTTACAACATTACAAATACCAACAGGAACAGCAAGAAATGCTATCTCTCTATAAAATCCTAGTAGAATGTATGCCAGATTACCTGTATGATATGTTCTGGACCAGGGGAAGATAACCGTACATTTTGTAAGGAAGAATGAGTTCTTAGCTTTCTATCCAGAAATACTTCTTTGCTGCATGCATAACACCAGACACGAAGTGTTGTAAGATTAACTGTTAAACAGTGCTTTGTTTCCTAGAAAACAAAATATTACTAAATTATATATTATAATCAATATGAAGATTAAGTGCAACACAGACACACACACTGTACATACACTGTACACACATTCACGCATAGTCTAAATCAATCCACTTCAGCTTGAACATCTCTTTATTGATCATTATAGACTCTAATTGTCCGTACAATGGTACAAAGCTGTTTGGTATACATTTTTTTTAACTTCCCAATCTAGAGTCTAAGAGAGAATGAGTGATCGTGAATTAGCCAATTTGCTTAAGAGACAACTAAAATCTAGGATTCCCAGTTTCCAGTATAGCATCACTCATTCATTTACCCACCCATCAACTGATAAAGATTAATTACTACCTTATAATTTGTCTTTAGCAATCATGCACACAGAAGATGAAGGAGATGGTTAAGTCCACATGCACTAAAAGGCCAACAGTTTCAAGGTAATGCCATACTAAACAGAATAAAAGCAGCAAATCTCCTGACCCTGTACAATTATTAGTATACTTCCCATGGAACAGTGCATTTCTTGTCCAGTTTAGTGTTATTTAGAGTGTGTTTCCCTTGCTTCAAGACTCTTAAGGACTGCAAAAAATGCAGTTTTACTGGTTTGAAATTGAAATGAGGTTTTGTAATCATTTTTCTTCCAATATCAAGTTTCTACATAAAGCCCCCTTTAGCAGAAATATTTTGGGAATTACAAGTTCAATCATAACATGTTGTAATTTTCACAAAAAATTATCAAACAAAAGCATTTTACTTCATTGCATACTGTAAACACTAGTAGCTATTTACTTAAGTTATCAAATTACTAACAAAAGCATCAAAATATTGGCAAACAATACACAAGACAAATAGTTTAATGCTTAAAAGCAGCTTACAAAGATTATTTTACCTGTTCCACATTTATATTATTCACACACAATTGTTCAAAATAAACACTATTATCAGTATCAATTTATATGACTATGGAATTAACTAACCTTTCTTGAACAGTTAAGTAATTCAGAATTTTAACTTGCCTTCATTTCCTTAGTTGGTTAATATTTTAATATGTTTTATATGCTTGTTTTCATTTTTTTGGTCACTGAATTCCTCTCAGAAAAACAGGATATAGATATACTGAATAAATTATACATAAAATTGAATTATTCTGGGATTCTGACATAAAGCTATTCAAATTTATGTTAATCATGCATATTAATAAATTCTTATTAGAGAAATGTAGCAGGACAGAATGTCATATGTGACCACACAGCACCAAGAAAATTTGAACTGTGAAGACTGTGTAAACTGTCAAAAGAATATGCAAACATACCTCTGAATGTATGGTGCTATGATCTATATGGGACTCCCCACAACCAACATAGGAGCATCTATTCTGTTAAACCAAACAAAGTAAACATTAAGATGCAATCCACTACAATAATAAACAACTAAACCCACTGCTTCTTAGAAAAATTGAGCAGTTTGCTTTCTTAGCAAACAGCTACTAGAATCACCTTAAAAATAGAACAATGACAGTGCCAAAGAAAGCCTCTTGAAGAGGCATGATGAATAGGATTGTTGGAAAATATTTATGGAATGGACCAAAATGGTCATACTTAATATTAACAAATCTGTTATGCAACCTTTTGGAGACCATTTTAATTAATTCACAGCAAAGCATTTTCTATTTAGGCTTGCCTAAATAATTAACCATCCTAACACTATTAAAAGTACAAAACCAGAAGTGAAATGATATTCCCTTTAACCACTATATAAAGGAACTTATATTCTGCTAAAAGGATTTGTACTTATTTTAGAAGCTGAATTAAAAATGTAAAACCTACAAATTAATTTTTCCCTTTGTAATAAACAATCCAACTGTTTATTTTATTGTTAGGTCACACTTATGACCATGTGGTTCACTTCTTTGCATCTTTTTCTCCCATTTCCTGCATTTTAGTTTTCTGGTTTTTTTTCTTTTCCTTTTCTACTTATTTTATATTACTTTTTAATCTTTTTAAAAGCATTTTAATAAAGTTATATAAAAAAAAGTATAGCATATGCAGTTAATCCTTTAGAGCTATTATTTTTTCAATGATCACTTAACTCATATAAGATGCATATTTATTATAAATTCAACTTCTAAAGCAATGTAAACAGCAATTATTCTTTTATGGCCAAACTTTAGCGGTAACCCTATAGTACTTGAACCAAAATATATATCATAAAAAAAATTCCTAATACTATATAATGAACGTTAACATCTATCAATGCTTTTCGACTGCAATTCATTATCTGACTAAAGATAAATGACTATAATAACATAGAATGTCTATGTTTATAAACACAAATATTGTATCTCCCTAGAAAGCTGTTATGCAACTGAATAGCTAACAAAAACATAAAGAATGAAATACATCAATTTATTTGAATTGATACAAATTCTTACAGTAATGTTGAATTATTATAAAGCAGCTTATATGTATGTTACACTAAATTCTTCTGATTAACACAATTGAATTAAAATATAAAGTGACTTTTCAGTAAGAATACACAGGCATATGTTAAAAATGTTTTTCATATGCCATTCCATTTATGTAAGGAACTATTTTTTCAACAAAAGACACTTTACAAAAGTATATGGCTTTGTTAAATCATCTTAAAACTATTCTCTGGAACAACATAATAGAAACTTAACATATATTTTACCTTACATTTCCAATAAAAATGGAATGTTGACCTGTAAGTTTCAGATGAAATTAAAATCTACTGTGGTTTGACCGTTAGAGCACTAGATTCGATTGCCAACTTTGCAAATGCTAAGCAGAGCTCAAAAATGGATTTGAAATGTAGCCTTCATTAAGGAAACAATACATAATTTGCATACAATCACACCACCCAGAAATTTCAAGTAATCTTAGTTCTGACTAGAGATCAATAAAAGTCATAGATGAATAAATGATTGCAGAGTTAATGCCTGGCAAAGTTGCACTTTCAGAAAGAGAAATTCTTAGTTATTGCATATTATACATAGGTAGTCCTTGACTTAAGACCACAGTTGAGCCCAAAATTTATGTTGTTAAGTGAGACATTTATTAAGTGAGTTTTGCCCTATTTTATGACCTTTCTTGCCACAGTTGTTAAGTGAATCATTTCAGTTGATAAGTTAGTAACAAGGTTGTTAAGTGAATTTGGCTTCCCCATTGATTTTGCTTATCAAAATGCTGCAAAAGGTGATCACATGACCTTGGGACATAGCAAAGGTCATAAGTATGAATCAGTTGGCAAGAATCTGAACTTTGATCATGTGATCATGGGGCTGCTACAGAGGTCGCGAGTATGAAAAACGGTTATAAGTCACTTTGAACAGTCACTAAATGAACTGTTGCAAACTGAGGACTACCTGTACGTTAATTCTGCTTACCTCTAAGCATGCCCACAGATTTGGTCCTTTTACTTTGCAGTCTTGACAACTCCCCTATTAAAAACAAGGAATCAGGCAGTTAGTTAATAAAATTAGCTCATATGGAACAAAGAAGAAAAACTCTATTGTTATTACTAGAAATACTAAATATTTATTACATAACAACTTAAGAAAACTATTATTTTAAAGTAGATGCTTATTTTGATTTTTCAACTAGAGGCATATAAAAACTTTATTACTAAAATATGACATTCACAATATTTTCTTAATGTATATTATTACATCTAGACAATAAATACATAATATCTACACTCTCCACTTAATAAATTAAGTAAAACTTAATGACTTCTTAAACATTAATTTAATAACACTTTAACAATTAACATATATTGACTTTAGTTAAATGACAAGATGAGAATTTAAGAATGAAGCAAAGATGAATACAACAAAAAGATTACTAAACTGAAACTCACATGAGATTTGTGTATCAAATCTTCTTTGGTTATCTCACCAACAGATTCCAAATGTGAGCAATCATTGTTTTGCTGTGGCATTTTAACAGCAGTCACGTTCAAGTATTTATAAACAATATTATCTATATATTGAGAACAAAACACTATTATAGTATTATGAAATGTAAGTGGTACAACAAACACAATATGCAGCAAAGTTTATTAAAAATGAAAACAGATTATATACTTTTATATAATTTATATTAACATTATGGAATGAATATAAAAAAACGCAAAAAAAGAACGGACAATATGAAGATTAGAGCTGTGAAAAGCACTGAAACATGTTAGCACAAATCATCATTCCTCCAAATATAACTGCTTTATAGGCTGTCATCAGCCATATGTGCCTAGGGATACTAGTAAAATATTTTTGTGTATGTACATGGGAATCACTTGCAAAGCAGTTGTGTCAGTCTTTCAAAGGATATAGCCACTGTATTGCTTTCAGGAGTGCCAACAAGCTTTGCAAAAATCTGCTTCCAAATACTATTTATGTAAGAAATGTTTTCATACATAATTAAATCAAAAACATAATTAAATCAAAAACATCATCAAAAAAGCACAACAAAGAATGTTCTTTCTGCGCCAACTCAGAAAGCTCAAACTGCCCAAGGAGCTGCTGATACAGTCCTACAGAGGAATTATTGAGTCTATCATCTGCATCTCTATAACTGTCTGGTTTGGTTCTGCAACCCAACAGGACAGACACAGACTTCAGAGGATAATTAGGACTGCAGAAAAAACAATTACTACCCACCTGCCTTCAGTTGAGGACCTGTATACTGCACGAGTCAAAAAGAGGGCTGTGAAAATATTTACAGACCCCTCACATCCCAGACATAAACTGTTTCAACTCCTTCCCTCAAAATGACACTATAGAGCACTGCACACCAGAACTAGACACAAGAACAGTTTCCCCCCGAAAGCCATCACTCTGCTAAACAAATAATTCCCTCAACACTGTTCAACTATTTACAAACTGTACACTACTATTGCTGTTAATCTTCTCATCACTCCTTATCACCCATCCCCTCCCACTTGTGATTGTAGGACTGTAACTTTGTTGCTTGTATCCTTACAATTTATATTGACTGTTTCCTAGTATGATTTGATTGTTGATTGTACCTTATGACTATCATTAAGTGTTGTACATGATGATTCTTGATTCTTAATGAATGTACCTTTTCTTTATGTATACTGAGAGTATTTGCACCAAGACAAATTCCTTGTGTGTCCAATCACACTTGGCCAATAAAGTATTCTATTCTATTCTATTCTATTCTATTCTATTCTATTCTATTCTATTCAAATACTTGCTTTACAATAGGACTGTTTTTACAACATCCTGTTGTAAAAAAATATATAAACTTGCTAGAATATCTAAATCAAATTTGTTAAACACTTAATAAGAAAAACATTGAATATGCCCTATATAATACAATATAGACATTGATTCCAAATCATGATACCAAAATGATGAAACAAGTACTTTGACATCACAATATGAGCTTCACCTTAATTTGCACCATGACATTGCACACAAACATGTAAAGGGAAGAATTGTGTTGCAATGTACATTTCATCCCTCCTCTGCATGGCTGACTATAATTCAATATACCCTGTTTCTCCAACAATACAGCCTCCCCCAATAGGAAGTCCCAGCATGTTTTATAGGCATGAAATGAAATTAAGCCCCTCCCCCCAAATTAAGGCCTATATTAAAACATGCGAAATGGGGGGAATGGTGGGGGAAGGCTTGCCATTAGGAAGTACTTTTGTTGCACACCCGGATATGGTGCTGCCTGCGTTGACCCCGATACGAAGTGCCCCACCAACACCGAGGTCAACATCCAAGCTGTCACCACCCGCCCAAAGATGCAAGGGGGGGGAATTAAGTCACCCCCGAAAAGACGGCCTAGCCATTTTTTCGGGGCTCAAAAAAAAAAAATAAGACCCGGCCTTATTATATGAGAAACACGGTAGTATTTATTTATTTTTCAAATTTCTATGTAAATGGTGATTCATATTTCAGAACCTAATATAAAACATTAAATGCTAATTTGTAGTCCTATATATTAATGATATGGAGAGACTTTGATCTTAGAACTTAGCACACAGTTGCCTTTTTCCAGATCAGAAGATCGGTTTTATTACTAGAAGCTTAACTAGATTTAAATTTTAACCTTCATGACAGTTCTTGATCTTGTAATGGCTGAGAATATTCAGTAGCATCACCCATCCAGGTTCCTTGCTAAAACCTCAAAAAAAATTTTTTTTTAATGCTATAAGCAGTTGAACATACTGTTGGAAAAAAGTATTTGGTGCCTTTGGCTGCAATGTTAAATATATTTTATTATTAAAAAATATACCCAAGTTACTTTTGGATGTACATTATTGTTCTACTTACTTACACGTAGCTGAGCTAAAGGATACAATGAGAAACTACTTCCTTTGTTTTCTAGTGTTTTTAAAATAGTGGTTGTACTTCACAATAGAACAAACAATATTATGTAAAAAAGAACAACAGATAATATAGTGTTTCCAATTAAGGTACACAACTAACAAATTAGTGTATTCTTGAAATCTTGGCCATTTCAAATAAATGACTTTCACCTGGTCACTGTGGCCATTTTGCACAGCATTTTACCCAGAGTTGCTCAAATTCTCCATATTCTTGACTTCATATTGGCAAAGTACTTGATGTTACTAAAGTTAAAGTCATCTCTGAAGATGGGTGGCACATACTGTAAATCGAAAAGACGAATAGGACAACATATCCTATTATTTTGTGAATTCTTTTAGTCTATTTCAAAGAAGTGGATTAGATCCTAGTTAGGTTATCTCCTGCCACCTATCCTTTGCCATCCTGGCTATTGTGGGAAGTAGATGAAAAATGCATGGATCTGAGAAATAGTAGTTTTGAAGAAGAAAGGTGTACCATTTGGAAAAAAACCCATTCCCAGATCCAAGGGGTTTAGATAAGTATTGCCCATTCTTCAATCTCCCTTTTTAAGGAAGGTTGTTGAGATAGTGATAGTATACTAACTTCATAGTACCTTAGAAGAAACAAACTATTTGGACTTTTTTTCCAGTTAGGGTTCAGACCTGAATATATATAATGATGTGTGGGAAAGGCCTTGGGAGATAGGCATAGAGACACTATCAAGGGAACAATTAGATAACAGATAGCACAGCGCACAACTGGATAACAGGCAGACTTGGAACAGAGCCTCCCTAGTTTCTCAGTCATAAAGAGTCAGAGTGGAGGATTGAACTTCCAGGCTTGCAAGATTCTGTCAATGCAGCTTTACAACACAGTAGAGGGGCCCACATATGTACAAGCTCTGACCAATAGGTATGTAACACAAAGTCCTCAGGCCCATTGGCTGCCGGACAGCTGTCTAAAGAGCTGATGTTAAGTTATAATGGCCTTTATGGCTTGGTATCTGAGGGAACACTTCCTTGGAATTGATCTGACTAACTGGATTCTTTGGAAAGAATCTACTTATAAGTCCCACCTTTCCAAGATATGTTGGGAAGACAGTATGAAGTTAGAAGACAGCGCTTTTCTGCCTTGGAATAAACTTATCATAGAGATCAGGCTGGCTATCACCTTGTTAACCTTCAGGAAAATGTTTAAATATTGAGTTATTTCAGAGGACATTCTTTTAGCTTAAGCACTGCTCTATACTGTAGTATTTTATTTATTTCTTTTCTTTCTGTTTTCTCATGTGTTCATGTTATTTTTATTTCTGTTTTTTATTTCTGGGCCTTATGATGTTCTCTTTTAGTCATACTATGTTTTCATTTTTTTTTCCTAAGGAAGCTGTTACTAGTATTAGATTGGGGCAGGATATAAAGCTAATAAATATCAGTATGCTTCTATGTAAGCCTCATCAAAGGTAGCAATTTGTGAATAACTTATTTATTTCTAATTCACCTCCCTATTCCCAAAGTTGTGGCAGGGGGGAGCTTTACCCAGCTATACTTCACTTGGGACAGAAAGATCTGCCTATGGTAGCTTACATCCTCATCACCAAGCTTGTACAACATGTTCTATATGAGGCTGCCTTTAAATACCATGGTGAATCTTTAGTTGGTACAAAATGCATGGCCTGGATGCTAGGGCACATATTGCACATATTTTGTGGACCCTGCTTCCTATCTGCTTTCAAGTACAATTTAAAATGGTGGTTTTAAATTATAAAACCCTTTAAGGTTGGCATTGGGTTACTTTGGACCACTCATCTCTCCACTGGAATCAATCCAATCATTTTGATCATGCCAGGACAAACAGCAAGCTGTCCTCCATTTTTCAAGAGTTAGAGGGCCAAGATTCAAAAGTGTAGTTTTTCTGTTGTTGGGCTGCCCCTCTGGAATGATCTCCCACAGGTGTATTTGGTTCCAACAACAGTTTTGCCTTCTAAGTTTCTCAAAATATAACTATTATAGAGGGCATTTGGTGGCTGAGACCAGATGTCATCTGGAATGTAGGTGCATTTATTGTATTTTTCTTTAAATTTTTTGTTTTTATTGTTCTTTATATTGTGTCAAAAAGGTATATATAGAATTGCAGCAAGTAAATGTGATACTTTAATAAACAGGCGGTTTCAGTACCTAACTGCTTTACTGACCAAGTCTTCCTGTATTTAAGCAAATTATATTTCTTTCCTTTTTTTTCAAAACCCTAATTCTTACCCTCTAATCCAATGTGAAAAATTATACTCAATGAGACTAATTAATAGTTGTTTTCATGAATATTTTCATGGCTTTTTAAAACATAGATAATCCTACTTATATACTGTATGTTCAGAGATACATTTATAAGGATCATTTGTGAAATATTAATTTTATCTTTGAAAATACAAAAACAGAACCAATAGTTAAATTAACATTAAATAACATTAAGAAGAATTTAGAAAATAATTTTTTTCTGATGACTGTTGCCCAATCGATTTAACTATTTTTTTCTTTCTATTCTTACCCAAGAGTTCAGTATCATAATAGAAACAATTTCACAACTACAACTCAGCTCATTATATGCCTAATCAACTGGGTTAAATCAATGCACTTTAACACATCCAATTAGCCAAAGCAATATGACTAAATTCAATGCTGTAATCTACTTCATGGTGCCTGGATTTTGATTTCATTCTTGGGAGAATTTAAAAACAAGCAAACCCATGTATGCTGTTCTGCAGTGTATTCTGCTGATTGATCTTTTTGCAGTAAAACTGCTGCCCCAGCATTACTGCAAGCTGCAACCGAGTTTTCATCCACCCCTTATATTTATTTGTGTCCTGCATTACAGAATAGATTTCCCAACTGTTTCTTAAATGAAGTGGCAGCATTAAATGAAGCAATACGCTGACATAAAGTTAATCCTCTAATTTTCCTCTCTCTGTCCTCACCAACAAATATATATATTATCCCACAGGTTTGAGAGACCTGCACTTCCTTTTTTTTCCCAGGTTAGTGGAGATAAAAACACACACCCTACTTTCCATGATAATAGCGCTGTCTTATGAAACAGAACATACTCGTATTTTCATTCCCTGAAGACTTGTACCCATTCTTCCTGTACAAAACAGTATACGGGTCGGTGTGTCTTCGCGCTTCAAATTAAACATTATTCAGCTATATTACGGTTTCCAATAATAATAATAATAATAATAATAATAATAATAATAATAATAATAATAATAATAATAATAATAATAATAATAATAATAATAATAATAATAATCTAATGTATCTCTGGATCTAAGGCGGGCTGGCATCTGTCCTTCAGGATTTATTTTTTAAAACTTAAAAAAATATTTGGACCCAAGGGGGAATGTTTCCCCCAAGGAAAAGTCTCGTTCTCTTTAGAGACGCATAGGCTTCATTCAGGAAGGGACTCTGCACATGTTCAGAGGCTGTATTCGGCTTCAAAAGGACCGGCCTCGTACATTTTACATCTAAAAAAACGATCCTAAACTAGATGCCAGACTCGAGCTACGGTTCAGAGAAAGAGAGACAAAGCTGAGAAGAGCCTAAAACTGGTTTCTGAAGGAAGAAAACGGGCTTCTTACCGGCGGCAGTAGGTAATCTCGTCCCCTGAATACGCCCTTCAAGGTCCTGAGGGCAAGGAGTGGAATTTCATCCGAAAACCTCAAGATTTTCCTCACATCCTTAACGATCTCTCCATCTCAAAGCCATCGCTCTTTCCCTTCTTCGTCCTCCTCCTCCTCCTCCTATATCCTAAGGCTAGTCCGGGAACTCCAGAGCGCTGGAGGAGAGAAAAAGACGAGGAGACGCCTCCGTTTTCTTCTCTTTTCCCCTCCTTATTTTTTTTCCAGCGGGTTCCCGAACGCCGGCGTCTCCTCAGCTCTCCAGATCCCCGCAACAAAGATGGCGTCGCTGGCTTTCCTGGGGGTTGGAGGTGGCTTGGAGTACAAGGCGAGCGTGCCCAAAGCAAAGATGGCGACGATGGAATTCCTCAGCCGGCGCGCCGTCCGTTCTGGAGGTGACAAGCACGCAGGTAGGAGCGCGCCTGCGTATAAAGCTGACGGTAGGGCTCGTTAGATCCCTTGTGCCAGGAAAGGAGGAGGAGGAAGAGGAGGAACCCAATTTCGAAAGGCCGGCCTTTCAACCGGCCGGTTCTAAGAGAAGTTTACGTAGAGAGCCTTGCTTTTTATTCGTTCATTTCCTTTGATCTCGGAAACACGTTTCTGCCTGTGTTTTCCTTCAGCGAAATGCTATCTCATAGATATAGAAAAATTAAGAACCAAGATCCTCCAGGATGTCTTCACGGTTTGGGCTGCTATCCCAAAGTTAACCTACCGTGGTGCGTGGTTAGCCTCTATTTCCTATTAAAAAGAAATAGCGTTACCGGATCTGGACTGCAAAATCCGGATACCACAAGAAGGCAGGATCGAGTTAGAGTTTTCTGGAGGTCTTTTCTACCGTCTAGCGGTCGTCAGATTATTTGGAGCAAGTGGGTTTGCTGCGATCTTATTCTGATTACACTTGTGCCATTTCTCCATAATAACTGATTGCAAATAAGCGGAGCACTTCTAATTTGTAATATTGACTTTTAAAACTACACTGTAATTTTAAGACTTAAACTACAATTCTTAACTTAAACTACAGTTCTCAACTAATCTGAGATGAATATCCATTGAACTACAATGGGACTTCATTCTTATGCAAGCATGATCACTAATACTCAATGCAGTTGCATATAAGTTTCCTAATATGGAAACAGTTATTTTTAATTTTAATAAATTTTCTTAATGCAGACTTAGGGCCATCTTTTTGAACAGTTCTTGACAAAGGGAATCCAATACATAATTCAACCTAAATTAAACATCCCCTATCATTATAGTGTAGGTATCCCTTGGCAGAATAGCCATCAAGTCCTTGAAAAGATATTCAGATGCTGTATTTATAACAGTCAGAAATGTTCAAGTCACAATAATCCCTGTGATATTCTAAGGAAGCAAAAGTTGTACTTTGAAGAAGCAGGACAGGAAGAGTATTGAAGCTTTTGAACTTTGGTGCTGGAGAAGATTTCTGAAAATACCAAGGATAGCCAAGAAACAAATGGATCGTCAAATAAATCAACTCAAAGTTCCTACTTGAAAAAGAAACCTCCAGGCTGAAATTTTCATGCTCTGGACACATGCAAAGAATTGGAGAAGGCTTTAACAATGGAAATGGTGGAAGGAAAGAAGAGAAGAAAACAGCAGCAAGCAAGGTACATGGAGTTGCAAGGCACAGTGGCAAGGGTTACTTCATATGAAATGCAAGATTCTGGATGACCATAGGACAATAAAGAATGCTTTCCACATCTTTTCTACCATTTAGTGGTTACTAGTTTTTAGAACCAGAATTCGGTAATCCAAAACACAAACTCTACTGTGTTCAGTAGAGATAAAACTGATTTAAAATGTATAAAATTGAAATTGGCAAATTCCGCAAATATAACTTCAACTTAATGATGTTGGTAGAAAAATAGAAATGCCGAATGGATTAAATTTAAGAAAAACCATGTAGGCAATAGTAACCAAAAAGGGTCATGTACAAGTTGTTGCATCAACAGAAGGATAGTACAGGTAGACATCAATGTACAACAGTTCATTTAATGACCTTTTGAAGTTACAATGGTACTGAAAAAATAACAATTTTTCACATGTATGACCATTTCAGCATCAAAATTCAGGTTCTTGACAACTGACTCATATTTATGATGGTTGCAATGTCCCAGGTCATTTGGCAACCTTCTGCCAAACAAAGTCAATGGGGGATGCATTTAACAGCCCTGTTACTAATTTAACAACTGCAGTGATTCACTTAAGAACTGTGGCAAGAAAGTTGTAAAATGGGTCAAAATTCACTTAACAAAGGCCTCACTTAACAACATAAATTTTGGGCTCAATTGTGGTTGTAAGTCAAGGGCTACCTATATCAAAGTCAGATGAAGTGGTAGTACCACTTTATACTGCACTGATAAGACCACACTTGGAATACTGCATCCAATTCTGCTAAATGACACAAAACGATGCTGAGACTTTTTCTAGACTAGAGAAGAGCTACAGAGATGATAAGGGGCCTGGGGGCTAAGCCATATAATGAAAAGTTGTGGGAACTAATTATGTCTAGTCGAACGAAAAGATGGACTAATTTTCTAAAACTTGAGGGGCTGTCGCAGAGAAGAGGGGGTCAACATTTTTTTTCCAAAGCACTTGAAGATAGGTCAAGAAGTAATGGGTGGAAGATTATTAAAAGGAGATCTAACCTAGAATTGAGAAATTTCCTGACAGTGAGGACAATTAATCAGTGGAATGCCTTTCCTCCAGAAGTTGCAGGTGCTCCTTCATGGAGATTTTCAAAAAAAGATTGGACAACTATTTATTAAGAATGGTATAGAATCTTCTGCTCAAGTAGAGGATTGGACTAGAAGACTTCCAATATCCCTGTTATTCTATGTTCTATGAGTGTAGCAATGTGAAAGAAGATAATATGTGAATGTGCCCATCCTGAAGTTACCTTATACCCTACATTTTTGCGACTCCTTCACTAAAATCAAGAATCTCTATAAGTAACAATTGATACATATATCAATGATGAAAGCCCAACTTAACTCAGAGCTATGATCAGGCCTAAAGTTTATTTTGATTAAGAAAATGAAGTTTCAACCCAAAGGAATCTCAAATGAGGGATCTTAAGGTCTCCTATGAGGAAGAAAGAAATGCAAAAGAAAAACCCAAATTCAATGTGCTACATCTAATTGGCTCTGGTCTGGAAAAGGAAGTGCCAAACTCTTAAGTTAACCACAACTCTTCGCCCTCTGTCTCTATCTCAATGTCTTCTTCAGGACAGAATGGAGTTCTCCAAAATGGTAATAATGATGGCAATAATAATAAAGGCAATGATACAAAAGCAATAATATTGTAGTAATAGTAATAAAAATATATTGATTCTGAAATTCCAGGTGTTGAGAATTTTATCTTAATCAATGTAATGACAAACAGCTTTTTTTTAAAGCATTTAAGCTCCATTCCTGAGGTGGCTGTCTTACTCCTATGTCATGGAGCAAAACAGTAATGAATCATTCTTCTTCTGAAGCAGCCTCACAACATAACAGCCTCTATTTTGTTCCAATCTAACTTGTATATATTCTTTAAGATAACTATCTCTTGCAAAACATACCTCAGATTGAGACAAGATTAAATCCAATTAGATTTCCCTGAATTCATGTCACCATCTCCTCATGCAATCCCTTTTAACACAAGTATGATGTGTTAGGTCTTGTACAGCCAATATTGGATATTTATAAAGACTACTAATCAAATTCTTATCCAGGAGTCATGTTGCTCTACATTTCTATCTCTATGGTTTTCTCTCTGCCTGCATCTTCCTCCTCCTGACAGCTCCATCAGAAACCGCTAGCAAGAGCAAGGACTGGTGCAACGGAGAAACAATCTAAAGTCTAAAGCTGAGCTGGCTGACGTACCTGCAGAGGTAACTGGCAGAAGTCCTTCCAACTTAATCAGTTCATGATGCTTTTTTTTAAGCAAAGGCAAAAGATCGATTTCCTCTGTATAAGAAGAGCTACCCATCTCACCCAAACAGGACAGGGAAGTCTTCAGTCTAGCAGATGATGTAGATATTGTGGTCAATATACTGGATTTTTAGAAAATTATAAGGTCCTGTCATCCATGGCCACAATTTCATATTTACATCATCCTAAGCATCCATTATCTTGTTTATCACCCTGGACTCAAGGGATACTTCTGCTCACCCGTGGGGATATAATTATACAGCTCTTTGAAATAAGAAATGAAGTCTTATAAGATTTTTTGCGCTTCCTCTCTCATCCATTTATTAAAAAAAACTCATGCTTTTCAATATAGTTGTAGAAGTGATGAGCTAAATTTCCTGTTAATTCTAAATGTTCATTTGGAGTTTAGGAGTTGTATTTCCTGGCAAATAAATCAGAGATTTAGCAGTCCAACAACATCAAGGAAAGTTAATGCATGTATATCTTGGCTGTGCAGCAATATTATTTGGTCTAATATATTTTTGTGTCTTGAGGCTAATTAAAATCTTTATGGGAAGCTGCTTTGGCAGTTAAAAAATACATTACAAGCTCATGAATATTTCTAGTTGATAAGGAGCATATCCGAAATTATATGCTATTTTTAAGAATAATCTCCTTCTGTGACTGAGCAATTTTGCTCCTCAAATTTTAACTGTTGATTTACTTACTTTAATTTACTCAGAATTCCATTAAGTTAAATGAAGCTTATTCCTGGGCTTGTAGCTATAGAAAGGCAGCTAGAATTAATCTTTACTGAAAAGCTCAAACATTGTACTCTCTGCAACATTCATGGTGTATTACTGCATGCAGGTTTTTTTGGGTGGTACCTTTAGATTGAAATTAAACCACTGAAGGAATGTCTCAAAGCTAGTCCAATATTTGTCTCTGGCAGATTGCCTAACCCGAATAATATGATCCTGACTTAGCATCAGTAGATGATGATATAGGAAAGAAGGTGCAATGTCAGAAGACGTGGCTAACGAGACACGTTTTCCTCTGAAGAAAGCAGCTTTAAGAGTATTTGATCTTCCACTCTCCTGGTATAATTCACTGATACAGGTAATGATTGCCTTTGTTGTTCTTTATAGCTCTGTTTGAAATATCTTTGAGTGCTTTTTAATATGTGTATTTTATTAAAGTATAATGTTTATATGCATAGAAGTATTATGTTACTAGTTTGTATTATTATTGCATGGGAAATACGTTTCAATGCTATCTTACTAAGAACCACAACCTCCTTCTCTTGTATTCCCTTAGGTTTTTATTATTATAATAATTGCTGAATTTCATGGACTAATAAAACCAGAGTTTTTTCTGGTTTCTTTCTATAGATTCAGTGGTGTTGATATCCTACCAATTTTCTGTTGATTATGTTTTAATTGATACATTGATATGAAACTCTTGAAAGTTGACTGATTTATTGTGGCCTATGAAATTAGGAATACATACATTGCAGTTATTTTGTTTTGTTTTGTTAGGAAGGGCTAGTTGTATCTAAAACAGATTAGGGTAATGATTAAGCTAAAAGAAGAAACAGAAAGAAAAATAGAGTTAAAGTTAATTATTTGCTGCAAGTTAGTGGTACACAAAATGTAGATTTGCTTGTGCATTATGCTACAATGGAAAAGTGAAGGTTTTATATTATTTGACACAGTAAAATTTTTAAAGTGAGAAAAATAAAAATTAAAAAAGAATGTCTGGAATCTTAACTTAAACTTCAGGTGTGCAAAATGCAGATTAGAAATATGATTCAGAAAAGCTTTTTTTGCAAAACCTTCAAGTAATAATATTCACAATGCTATTTTGCAGTTCCAGGCAAACCACGCACAGCAATAAAATGCTATGTGGAATTATTATTTACATGCACAATTGCTACTCAGAAGATTGAAAATCTATATTATATCCAGCAGCCTAACTTGCTTTGCAGAAATGATCTTGATCCATAAGTACAGTGTGTATACATGCATTTTTACAGCTATTTTCCTAGCGATCAAATCCATTCTTTTGGGTGATGTCAGATAGGCTTTCCCCCTGGGGTGAAGAAAAAGCTAAGGAGGAAACATAGCAAAAGAGTTACTCGTCATACGTTTTTGGAGCTGGTAGACAGAGTAAATTGTAACCATTTCATAATTAACAGTTCGGCGATCTGTCATATCCTAACAAAGTTTCTAGTGGTTACATATCAATACTAATGGTATTGATACTATAACTGATAGATGGTGTACTTTGGAATCCATACACAGTCTTAATTATGACATATAAAGATCAGAATGGTCTTTCTCCAACTTGGGTTGCATGAAGTCATTTAATACTGCATACTGATGATAATCAGATATATATCTCTGTCCTGGGTCACTCAGATGATGCCTGAGCTATTTTTTTCCCAATGCCTGGAAGGTATGCAGATCTGGATGAAGAAGAATTGGCTTTGCCCAATCCTACAAGATCACATTGCTATGGGTTTTAGGGCTCTCCTGTATCTAGTAGCTTTCCATCATTGATTCTGGACGGAGTAACACTATCCCAGGCAGAGCTGATATATAATCTGGGAGATGTCATAGGCTCAGGGTTTTTGCATCAGAGCAAGTATCAGCTGTGATGGTGAGAAGAGTCTTCATACAATTGCATCTTGTGTGTGTCAGTTGCACCAATTCCTAGATCCAAAGTCATTGTTGATGGGTCACTCATCCCTTAGTCACTTCCTGACTGGATTGTTGAAATGTGCTGTATGTGTGGGCTGCCCTTGGAAACATTTAGAAGCTTTAATTGGTCCAGAATGCAGTAGCATATGAGATATTGGATGTTCTACAATATATATATATATATATACACATGTAATACCTCTGCTATGTGAGCTGCAATGGCTTCCTGCAGGCTTTGGGGTATATTCATAATGTTATCTTGAAGCTCTACTTGGTACAGGACAAGGTTACTTATGGGAGCATCTTTGGCTGTTGATTTCTGTTCAGCCCATCAGATTGGGCAGAGTCAGCATGGCCTGGTTCCCATAGGTGAAGCGCTATTATTTGGTGTTTGGTAGGAATTGTGCCAGAAGTGGCATTCAGCAGGTTCTGACCAGTTCTGGAGAACCGGTAGTGGAAATTTTGAATAGTTTGGAGAACTGGAAAATACCACCTCCGACTGGAGATTTTACAGTATCCTTCCTCTGCCATGCCCACCAAGCCACGCCCACATAACTGGTAGTAAAAAAAAATTGAATCCCACCACTGAGTTGTGCCCTCTCTTTCATGGCACCTGTCTTGTGAAACAGCCTTCCCCTGAGATAATGGACATTCCTGAGGCTGATGACCTTCCAGAAGGCCAAGAACACCTGGTTATTCCCTTAGAAATTAGGACTATAATATTGATGGAGCTCTGATATTGTTGTTTGCTATTGAAATTTTTTTTAGAGAACCTTGACCTTGATCTCTTTTTGTTGTAATGTAATGGATTGTGTATTTGATTTGTTTTTAATTTTGATTGTCATCCTGAGTGTCTTTGGCAGATAGGCAGCTGTCCAGATGGGATGAATAAATAAATTTGATTCAGTGACATATTGCCCATGTAGTTTAGATCCATTTATTCACTTTACATACCACTAAAAATTTAACAGTGGGAACATTACCAGTTTCTATGGATTGACTGATTTCAAATCCTTCTATGTTGTTTCCAGTCTGCAACTTTGAATAACATATAGGAACAGGTACATTATATATGATTCATCCCAATGCAGATACATCTCCCATTCTTGCGTCAGACCCTAACACATATTTTAAAAGCTGTGTTGTAAAAACTTCCAGAATATTAAGGGTGAGAATTTAGTTCTTATATCTAATGGGAGGATATTTCTTAAGAAAGAAGCTCCTGTAGAAAACCCTTGGCTCTTCTCACTGCATCTCATGTAGTCTGGGAACTCTCAGTCAATAATCTCTACAGGATAAAACTACAGACAGAGCATTGAGTGAGGGTTTCCGAATTTTGGATATCGTACCCCATCTTGATTTTTTTTTTAGGGACTCTCATCCCTGTCACTTAAGCCAACCCTGTCATTTAATAAAAACTCTCAATTCATAATTAAAATAGCAAAAAATATTCATTTTGGCCTTTAATTAAAAAAGGGAAATGCTTTTTTCTTATACCAGCAAATTAATGAGAATGCAATGTAATATAAAAAGAGCAGAAATAAAATGTATTTACATTACCTCCCATATTCCCACAGGCCACCTTTCCCTTGCAGTATTTCCACTGCATAAGCACAGATGCACATTGGATGTGTTGCCTGTTTTCTTCTTGTCCATCTCTCCATAACATTTATAGTCACTTTCCTCCCTCTTTCCCATCAGGCAGCACACCATGACCGTCCCTTCAACACTTACAATCTTCATAGTATTTCTTTTCTTCCCATTCTCCCATGGGCTCCATCCACTTCCCAATCTTCTTATCACATACTGCTAATTTTCATTGAGCCTCCTTCTTTCCTTCCTATCAGCATATTTATCTATACAGATTTTTGCCGTCCATTAGATTCTTCATTGAAAATTTTGGTATTTTCAAATTTCACATTTCTTTCCATGCACAAATACATATTTTGAGGTCTCCAGTAATAAGGCATGGCATCTGAAATTGTCTTTTTGGAGTTCCTGGATATACTGCAAAAAATAAAACATTTACTTTACCAAAATAACTATAAACAAATGCGTTTGTCTCAAATATAAGGTAAGTGGAATTAGTATACTCGCCATATAGTTGGGCAACTATGGTCCTAAAAATATCTGTACTCTTTTTAAATTATAGTTCAATTTAAAATATGCTAAAGAATGTGAATTGAGGTTCATGTGTTGATAGAAGTGCTTACTTTATTGAATGCAGAATTCATATTTAATACATGAATGTAACATGCTTATAAAAGTAAATTATCTGTATTTCTGCACAAATGTAATATAACTTTTTTAAAAACTTTTTTTTAAGGTTAAAATCTCACCAGGGATAAAGAAATTATTTGCAATAACAGCAGTAAGTGCCATAACTGTGCTTTTTCTTGCCCATCACTTCAAAAGAAAACGTGGGAAGAAAACCAGGAAAATATCTCCATGGGAATCAGACCATCTGATGTTCAATTATGCAAAAGCTTCTGGGTCAGAAAAAAGTAGGTGACATTTTCTCTATGGAAAGCTAATGTTCAGAGTTACCTGATTCATACTTATTTGGGAGTAAGCCTTACTGAAGTGAGACTTCCTTTCAAAGAAGCATCAGAGGTCTATGCTGCATAGCTTACAAGTACATAGAAACAAGTATAACTGAATAAGTAGAGCGTGGTCCCAAATGATCATATGCAACTCAAATGAAATGTAAATAATGCTCTTTTTCAGTCTTGTACAATCTAGACCAGGGCTTTTAAATTCCCGGCCTGTGGGCTGGATGCATCATGCGCTGGCCACACCCAGTTTAGCGAGGGGGGAAAATGTCCCGATATATCCCGTGATGCCGATGTGACGACATGAGTTTGACACCCATATCTAGACCTATGAGATTGGTCAGACTAAGAAAGCAATACAATATAAATCAGGAATACTTTTATTGTAACAGCTATTGTAACACAATTGTGAGGTGTGAAAGACCAGGTCCACGTGTGAAGGTTCACTTTAATTGATTTATTGCTAAAAGCCAATGCACAAGAATTTTCTCAGCTAATGGTAAGTACCTAGTTAAAGTTAGAGAAGGATCAACAGCAGTCAAGGGAGGGATGGTCTTAATTAATTTGTGACTGTAGTGATTCTAGGCTGATCCCTCTTTTCACTCATCCCCGTGTCTCTGCCAGTCCTGTAAAAATCTTGCAAGTCTGAATAAGTTTCCCTTTTCTCAGTCTAATTTCATGTGAACTATGGAGTATCTTTTTAAAAAATTTTTATTGATTTTTAAAAACAAACAAACAAACAAACATAAAACATCTTTTTTGAAAGCAGCTTGATCCCGGGTTACATCTCTTCGTACAGACACAAATTCAAGTTCATGCTCATTTTTATATACCATTCCATATCTTATTACCATTCTACATTTTCTATATAGCTTCTCCCCTCTTTTAACTTTCTTAATTTTATTTTATTTATTTTGTCTCAATTCAGATCATTATACTTACATTCTTTGTCTGTCCTATTTCAGCTGTCTATTATCTTTTCTCATTAAACAAAATTTCTCCTGTAATCACTGATTGAAGTATGACGCCTTTATATCTTTCCCCTAAATTTATAACACTTAATATAATACATAACTTCCATTTGGATTCTGCTTAGTATATTCTAAAGCTACACACTATATTTTAAAAAGAGAAAAAATAATAAATATATAATATAATTAAAACAACAATCCATACCAATTCAATTCTATCATTAATATTAATATCCATTTAAATCTTAAACATTTTACACATTACTTTTTAAATAGGTATCATGCTTCTATGGGAACACTTGTAAACTTCCCATAGTTACTTCCCCCCCCAGTTCACTTATATTTTAAAACATTGTGTCATTAAAATGTTCCCATTCCTTCCTAATTCAATTCTCTCATTTATTTCATTTCATTTATTTTGTTCACAAAAGTTTCACTGAATTACACTGAGTATTTTATCCCACTTTTTAATCATATGTTGTTTCCAATTTTCTAACATTATTTCTAATACGAATATAATAATACAATCTTATGTACCTTTGCAGAATCGCTTTTTCAATTAAATTTTTACCCATTATCTCTGAATAAGTCCTGTTTCTTTACATCTTGCTCCACTCCTTTGTAGCTTCTCTTCCCATCCTTCCTCCCTTGCTTCTTCTGTCTGCCCTTTTTACCCCCTTGTCTCTCCACCTTCATTTCCCTCTTCTGTGTTCCCCTTTTCTGTTGCTTTCTAACATTATATCCACTTTTCACCTTATTTTCCCTTTTTTGGTTGTTTTTTTAGGTCTTAAATTCTCCATTCTCTTTCCCCCCCTCCCTTTCTTCCCCAGGTAAAGTTACTTGTTCATTAAAGATGGCTTCTTCTTTGTCCCAATCTTCTTGTTGCACAGTCTTTTCTTGTAGTTTCTCATAGGAACAAATCGCCGTTTCTAAGAATTGAAAAACGGAGCCAAGAGAGCCCTTCCCTTCTTGTTCCTCTTCTTTATATTTTTTAAATTCCATTTTCAGTTCATCCACAAGTGATGCCATTGTAAAAAAAAAATTTAAACAACTACCCAAGTGTTTTTAATCATTCAAATATAATTTCCAGAAGTCCCAAAGTCACCAAGCAATCCAAATACACACAAGCTGTTTCTTTTAACACTTTCTTCTTTTTTCACTTTCTCTTCCTGGGATTACTATTTAGTTACAAAGCTCCAGTTAGAATGTATCTTTTAGAAGTCTTGTTAAGATTTAACTTTAGATTCTTTGAATTCTAGGCAGCCTCCTCCTTCCAAATCTTACTCTTATTATTTTCCTCTCCCTTCCCACTTACAGCAAAAAAAATATTTTTTTTAGTGTTCAGAAATCTTTATTGTCCCCTTGGCATTTAATTTTCCAGTTTAATTACCTATTCATGTCAAAGCGGATTTTTCCAACTTCTCATTCATCTCTGTTCGCTGTCAACATAAGGAAGGAGGGTGGAAAAAAATAAACTTTCCCTTTTCACTTTTATTCACTGCTTCCAAATCCTCTTTGGGAGCGATGTATCTTTTTTGAAATTTAAATTCCAGGATACCTTAGTTGTTGCTTCTTATCCCGGTCAGCCAAAACTTTCACTTCTTAACTTCCTCCTTCACTTTCTTTTTCGGATGAGTGCTTCTTTGAGGCGGCCATTTCTGACCGCCGCTCTTACCGCCTTCGGGAAAGGGAGTTTAGCCAGCTAAGGAGGAAAGATGCAGCTTTCCTCGACCCTGCTGGAATCTCCCCCCTCTTTACCACCTCTACGGGGTGGCTTAGCCCTGAAGCCAGCTGGCTCAGGATGCTCCAGCAGTAAGCCAGGCAGAAACCGCGCATGATCGCGGATTCCTGCTTGTCGCCGAAGCCCTGCAAACCGGAAGTCTCTGAACTATGGAGTATCTTAACTGAGATGTTTTCTCAAGTTACTTTGCCTGCATTCAGGCCCTGCTTGTCTGACTAATGCCATGGTAACTGTTTCCTTCTATTTTTCTCTTTGCCCTCCACATAATCACATTTTTAATTGGATTTGCCTCCATATAATTCTAGCTCCACTATAATATTTACTAATAAACCACGCACCAAATAGTGGTTTTACTTCACAGTCTCAAATTATGTTGTCCGTAAAATGTGCACAATTCCCTGCAGAAAACAATAGACAAAAACATGATGATCAATGCTCACGTATACAATAGCAATAGCACTTAGACTTACATACTGCTTTATAGTGCTTTAGAGCTCTCTCTAAGCAGTTTACAGAGTCAGCATATTGCCCACAACAATCAGGGTCCTCATTTTACCAGCCTCGGAAGGGTGGAAGGATAATATCTCATTATCCATAATGTAGCATTAATAGTATATACGTATTTCTAGAATAATAATTATTTTAAGGTATTTCTAAAGTCTTTTTCCTTAGTTAATGGAAAAGAAAATGCACATAAGCTAACACTATTATTCATTCTCCTCAGATTCTAGTTGTTCCAGTAGCAAACAAAATCTGACACTTTCACTGAATTCCATCAAAGAAAAAGGTTTTCAATCTTACATCCATGCCAGTGGTGATCTCTTCAATAAATATTCTGGTTCCCTGCAGAGTTTGGCCTCAGTAAGTGTGATTTATTGAGAACTATTATATGTATTTTAGGAATGAAAAACAGATGGTTGTTTGCTTTATATATAGCATTTCTACTAAAAATAGTATATGAATATTTCCAAAGAAATTGTTGCTTATTTTCCTAGAATAGGGAAATCAATTATTATAGGCCAACAATTATTTCTGATTTCCTCATTTTTATACTTATTTTTCATGAAACCAAAGAATAAAATATAACTACTAGAAATATATTATTATATTTCTCTTAGCTTATATGCACATGTTTGTTTCTTTTTAAATTAGGCCCACAGTGCCATCTCTTGTCCTAGTTGTGTTTGTGTGAATTCTAATTCCTGGGATAAAGCAGATGAAGATAATATGAAGTTAGTCAATATTCCAGTAACTACTCCAGAAAATCTATACTTGATGGGTAAATATATAATATTTATGGTATTATTATTAGAAGTACAGTATAACCACGTAGATTTTGTCCATGGTGATCTGTCTCTAACCTGGTCTTTATGGTCTTTTAATAGTGTACCCACTGCCACTGTAACTGAGTTCATTTACCTAGCTGTTGGTTGTTCTCTTTTCTTTTCTTCCACCTTTCCCAGCATTAGATATTTCTCCAGAGAGCTAGGTATTCACATACTGTGTTGCAAGTAGGATAATGTGAACCTGGTCATTTGTGTCTCAATTGAGAATGCTAGCTTGTTTAGTTCAGGGATCCATTTATTTATTTAATTGGTTGTCTCAGGAATGTTTAAAAGCGTCATGATCGCGTTCTTCAAATCCCTGAATTAGTTTAGGATGGGCTATTGCACAAAGCAGAAGATTGACTTCTGTGCTCAATGTTCCCACTCAATCTTATGTTTCTAAGAATATGAGGTATTTATTCCATCAACTGAAGTGTTTAAGAACCTAAATCCATCTAATTAACCCTTTTGACTATACTTTCTGGGATGTTAAGAGCTGTATTCCCAATACACCTTCAGAAAAATAAATTGTGGAGGACAAGACAGCTAATTGAATCTCTTGTGGGATTTTGACACTCTCTCAGGATTTCCTATCTGGTACATCTAGTACAGTGTGCTCCTGGAAGAGTGATTGACACTTGCAGTAAAACAAAGAAAATGTGTGATATAAGTAAACTTCACCATTTTTTTCAGGGATGGAGCTATTTGAAGAAGCACTACAACGATGGGAACAGGCATTGACTTTTCGTAACAGACAAGTTGAGGATGAAGCCAGCTGTGGTGGTATCAAGCTTGGAGCAGGTGATGCTATTGCAGAAGAACATATAGAGGTAAGAAGATGTCAGTACACACAGCATTTGCTGCTTACTAGGTAACTTCATGCTTTATATGACTTGAGGAGAGAATACAAATATTGAAACTGTATATTCTATTTTCCACTGAGGACATTGAGAAAGGCAGATTGTATCAACAATTTAAATAAATGCTCTCCCAGGAATATGTTGCTTATATTGTCATTCTTCCTCAATATCAAATTGTACTATTTGTTATAATTTTAGCATCAAAATATTTTAAGCATTTTATGTGTCAAATCTTGTGTTAATATGATGATTGCCATAATGGTTTTGAGGTATCAAAAATAAGTACCCATAAACTCAGAGATAAAAAAGTAAACATTTCATTGATTAGGGACAAAAATTTCATATGTGTGTGTACAGATATGTGTGTACATATGTGTATGTGTGTTATATACATACATATAACATTTTTTGTGTCGTATTATAAACTCGTTTATTATCTATGGAAGCTCTGTGACCTCAGATGAAAAATTTTGTCCTGTATGATATACCTAGAAATAAATATGTTGGTATTGACTAATTTGACTGGGTAAATAAGCTAACTGCTTCTTTATTTAATTCTTCCAATCCTGCTGTTCTTGCATATGATGTAGCATAAATAATTAATCATCATAGTAAATTAATCAAATGGGCAAATCATTTCAGCAATTCCATTAGTTGCTTAAAATATTAGTTTATATCTTGCAATTTCTATTTACAGGATATCATTAGTGCAGAGTTTATACATAAACTTGAACTTTTGCTCCAGAGAGCTTACCGCCTTCAGGAAGAATTTGAAGCCTCCCTTGGAGTATCTGACCCAGGATCTTTTGCCAATGAGGCTGGTGAGGTGTTTTTTTTTTTCAAGTTTCCAGATTTCCGGACATAATACAGTTCACTTTTTCAATTCAATACTATCCAGATCTGCATGATTGTAACTCTTTTTAGAAATGACCTGTGCTAACTGAGAATTATTACAATCCAACAAATTGGGAGGGCCGTAATTAGAGAAGGCTGAGCTAATTATTATACTTGATAATTAAGGAGGATCTGGAATAATGGTAAATGCATTATTTGTATTTTTCTTTCTTACTTTTACATAAAAGACCCACAGAGCTGGATTTATTTCCATAATCATGAAAGTAAGCATCAAAAATATTTGGAGCAATTTTTTAAATAGATATATGCAAATAAAATACAGGTGTTTGCTAGCCAATGATCTACTTTGGTACATATAACTATATAGGTAGTGGCCAATTAAATATAAAATCAATCTCAATAAAAGAGTATACAACCTTTGGTGGATTCTTAAGTGATGCAGTGTATGGTTAGCAAAGCATGTTAAGACTTGCTCTTGTCTTTTTAAAAAAATGAATTATATTGATCCCAGTTTGTTCCTAGGAAATTTGCTTTTCACATTGTCATCCTATTTGATTGAAGCCAAGAGAAGTTTGAGGGTGATAGCACCTCTTTAATCTTACCTGGACTTGGAAAGTTGGTAGGATTGGACCTGGTTTGTATTTCTGTGAGAGATTATTAGGGATTATCTGGGATATAAATTAGATTGGGAATTCGAACCAATATCCCACAAGAAGCCAATAGCAAGTCTCTTCTGTTTTGCAGCCAAAAAAACTGTATGAGCATGTTCATGAAGCCGCCACTAGTAGAATTCCAATGCATGAAGACTTTATCAGAGTCAATAGGTAATTTCCCTTTATTAAACTACGAATTCTTAACTTTGACAAATTAGCAACCAAAGACTTAGGTAGAATTGATTATAAATATACCAAGCAACTCATCTCTTTGAAATGTAAGCCATGCTTTTTCTGATACCAAATTATGACTCTGAAGTAAGAAAGCCACCAGAGGTCAGAATTCTTATTGTTTTGATATTGCATTTGAATGTATTTCCTTGGATAAGGCACCTTTAAATTTAGTTTTCTAGCACCTTGTAGAGTAATTTAGGAAGGAGCTTGTGATCCCATGCTATAAGTCATACTGCAACAAGTTGAAATTGATGTACATATCCCATGATCAATGTCAGTTCCCTTTTTAATTTTTCTTTCCTGACAAGTCAGTAGCTTCTACTATTTTCAAAGACTTGAATAAATTTCATAGTATGTCTGAGCCATAATTAGAATATTACAAATTATTGTTTAAAAAAAGAATCTTCTTTTATGAAGAAATAGCATTTTTTTTACCCATGTTTATCATAGCTATATAATATTGGTGGTCCCAGGTATGAAAAATTCAACTTCTTGAAACAGCATATAGAAAAAAGCGAAAGGCTTTTTAAATAGGTTGTATCTAGCATGCCCTTTTGTAATACTTACCATAACTGATCTTTTAATTAATTTATTCCTATTTGCTGTGGACATACAAAGTTGTCAAATATAGGTCTTGGATGAACCCAGATGGCACCCTTCTCCAAATCTCTAGAGGGCATCTTTTTTAGCTTCTACTATAGCTCCTTTAAAAAAAATATAGGGATAAATCTATGATCTTCCATATTTATCACCAAGCTCCAAAGAGGACATATTCATATTTCATTCTCTTGAGATCTTGGGTATTTTATTGTTTACTGCTCTCCTTAGTGGGGTGGGGTCTCTGGTGAGACTACAAGAAAGAACCTCTATCAAGTAGAGTATTCCCCAATAGATCTCATCATCTAATGTAGGTGGGAGAGAAGTTTAAAAATAGTTCATAGAAGTATATGATTAGCACAATTCTGGCTTAAGTTTACTTTGTGTTCTTTCAGGACATCCAGATACTTCTCACAAACATTATGTTGAGTCAGATATTTAATATATTTCTATCCCATTGCATTAAAAAAAACCTCTCAATTGCTTACATCAAATCTAGAAAACCAATTAAAATTAAGACGGCATTATAAAATCAGGAGAAGGCGCTTCAAAATATTTTTGTCTTTAGTAGCTTATTTAATGCTGCTTATCTTGAAGTTGCTACTACATGCAGAACCTTGCATTTCTTGCCTTAAGCCTATCTTCTGTCTTCTGCCATTTATTCCTCTACAATGATGCAGTTTCTGACAGGTTGGACCACTTTTTCTTGTTGTGACAAGACAGTTGCAAAATAGGAATGGAGTAGTTACGCTTTGTCCCTTTTGCCATCATCATCTTGCTATCTTCTCCACGCAGCATTCCTTCCTTTACTTTCCTCTTGTTTGCATATACTCATACAAAGCTTTTTTTTAAAAAAAAATGGTGTTCATTGCCATCTTTCTGAGCCTTAACCTTCCTGACCTTATCCCTACTGATTTGGGCTATTCCCTTACAATCTCTTTTAGTTATATGCCCCTTTCTATTTTTAAAAGTGGTTCTTTTTGTTTCTCATTTGGTCAAAAAGCACTTTATGCAACTATACCAGATTCACCAGGTATCTTCCATGTTTCTTGTGGTTGGGCTGCCTTTATTTCATTTTTCAGGATCTCTCCTTTTTCCTTTTTAGCTTATTGAAATCAGATCTAACCGAAATCAAACTCTAATCTGACTGCCTTTAGTTTTCCCTGTCTGCAGTATAGTGAATTATAAAATTACATAATCTCCCAAGGTTCCTACAATTTCTACTTACTTAACCATTTGTTCCTTGTAGTATGAAGGCTAATATCATGTCTGTATTTAATATTGCAAACATTTATATACTATTTCCCTAGAAATTAAAAACATTTGATGTGTTGGCAGGGCTAAATATCTATTTTAACTTACTTTTGGATCCATATCTCTGCCTTCACTATCACCGTATGGTCAATGTGATTTTCAAAGCAATTTAATATGGAAAATCTGGTGTTTTATTAGATAATATGTTTTCAGTAAACTTTTTTTCCCTATCAGTTTATTTTTTTCCTCCATCAAGTGAAATTTTAGACTTGAATTACCAGACTAACTTTGATAGAATTCTCTCTTTGGCTTCAAATTTTGAATACACAATTTATATTAAATAAGAATCACAAACAATATCAAGTCCATCAATCTATTATGTTCCATATTTCACAAAGTATAGTTTATTTAACTGAAGAACACAAGGTAAGATCTAGCAACAACTTTTTTTGGCATTGCAAAATAGCAGAATCCTGCCAAAAACAGCATAACTCAGGCACAATAATGGAAAGAAAATTTGGCAGGAAAAACTTAGTAATGTAACAACACTAGGAGGAATTGGGTCAGTAAGGCTAAAAAAATTTAAGACTTTCTGTTTTCTTAGTCTCGTCTGTCTGAAGATTGAGCCAAATTGAACATGACACTTAATGGGAAATGTGATCTGATGTCATCGGGGTGGGAGGGGGTGAGAGTTGGGGGTAATTTTGTTATATTGTACTATATTAATTTATTTGATTCTTTTTGTTAGTTTTTATTGTTTTAAATATGGTTTTATATTCTGTAAGCCATCGTGAGTCACCATGGACAAATAGGTGGCAATATAAATTCAATAAATAAATAAATAAATAAATAAATATACTTTTGCTCTTCACAAGCTGTGAGAAGTAGGTTACTTAGATCTGAATTAACAGCTGAGTTTTATTTGGATTCCCTGATTCAGAGTTTAGCTGCTCCAAAGTAATATACCACATATCATTCATTGGTGTTAGTCACAGCTTCAAGATAGGTGTATGAGTTAAGATTTGAAAGATGACTCACCTCCCCCTCCCCTGCCACACAATCAAAGTTCTCATATCATATGTGGGTTTCCTGGAATATTCCTAGAAATTATTCCTAGAAAATATTAATTATGAACTCCACATTGGTCGAATGTAAACTGGGTTCCCCCCCCCGCCCATACAGATGGTAGGAAGGCCAAATTAATCAGTCAGTTATTTGGAACAGGAATTAAAATGCATTCTAGTCCCAGAAGGTTTTCTTTTCCTTCCACTTCATTTTTTCTTTTTCATGCATTCACCAAAAGCAAGTTAATTAGATATATTTATTTAATCACAACAGAAGTATGCACAGTATTTAAGGCTAATTAAAAATACAGCTGCTAATGTAAATTATAGCAAGTCCCAATAATAGATAATGCCCAGAATTTCATCAGTCACATTATTGTTACATGTTAAGTAATCCCTGTGTTAAGACCCTGTCATGAAATTTACACAACTGTTTCCAACTAGTTTGTTGTCAGACTAATATTTTTGCATAGAATAGAATAGAATAGAATAGAATAGAATAGAATAGAATAGAATAGAATAGAATAGAATAGAATACTTTATTGGCCAAGTATGATTGGACACACAAGGAATTTGTCTTGGTGCAAATACTCTCAGTATACATAAAGAAAAGGTACATTCGTTAAAAATCAAGAATCATAATGTACAACACTTAATGATAGTCATAGAGTATAATCAACAATCAAATCATACCAGGAAACAGTCAATATAAATCGTAAGGATACAAGTGACAAAGTTACAGTCCTACAATCACAAGTAGGAGGGGATGGGTGATAAGGAGTGATGAGAAGATTAACAGTAATAGTAGTGTATACTTTGTAAATAGTTGAACAGTGTTGGAGGAATTATTTGTTTAGCAGAGTGATGGCTTTTGGGGAAAAAAACTGTTCTTGTGTCTAGTTGTTCTGGTGTGCAGTGCTCTATAGTGTCGTTTTGAGGGAAGGAGTTGAAACAGTTTAAGTCCGGGATGTGAGGGGTCTGTAAATATTTTCACAGCCCTCTTTTTGACTCATGCAGTATACAGGTCCTCAATTGAAGGCAGGTGGGTAGTAATTGTTTTTTCTGCAGTCCTAATTATCCTCTGAAGTCTGTGTCTGTCCTGTTGGGTTGCAGAACCAAACCAGACAGTTATAGAGGTGCAGATGACAGACTCAATAATTCCTCTGTAGAACTGTATCAGCAGCTCCTTGGGCAATTTGAGCTTTCTGAGTTGGCGCAGAAAGAACATTCTTTGTTGTGCTTCTTTGATGACGTTTTTGATGTTAGGTGTCCATTTTAGGTCTTGTGATATGATAGAACTTAGAAATTTGAAGGTCTCTACAGTTGATACTGTGTTGTCTAGTATTGTAAGAGGTGGTAGTATGGGAGGGTTTCTTCTAAAGTCTACCACCATTTCTATAGTTTTGAGTGTGTTCAGTTCCAGATTGTTACGGTTACACCATGAGGCAGATTGTATAACCTCCTGTCTGTATGCAGATTCATCGTTGTCTCGAATGAGACCAATCACTGTTGTATCATCAGCAAACTTCAGTATTTTAACAGAAAAAATCCCAGCATGATTATTTATTGAGTCTTTTCAATTTTTTATTCTGTGTCCTTCCTTTTCTAGGATGGAAATTCCTATGTCCTTATTTATGTTTCTTTTATATTATAAAATTATGTTTGTATTGTTAAGGCTTCTGGTTGCAAGATTAAAAGCATTTAAGTCCCTACCTTAAAACTGGCACGGTGTCAGCCAGCTTTACTTAAAAAGGGCTGTTTGATAGATTTTCCTATTAATGCATAATACCTGTTTTGCTATCATCACAAGCTGCTTTTTAAACCAATGCAAATGCAATGAATAGAATTTGGAAACGTCTCTACTTAAGATGTTTGATTATATTCTTCTTAGGGCCTTTCTAGAAAGAGTTATACTGACATATTATCTAGGAACTAATACATCTCTTGGGTCCTTCATATAGGCTTACTGCAAGGTAATTGGTATGGTCTATTTTTTAAAAAAAATTGGAACAGGAGTGGCCTGTTTAGAGGTCATGTGGTATTAAATCAGTAATGGATAAATAGATTTTGAAATGCATAATCATATGCCAGATTGTTATTGCCAGCTTTTAAATTTATGATTTTTTAATCTATTAAGATTCTTGTTTCAGTAATTTTTAACTGTGCAAAATAGTGAATCATAAGGAAAAATTGAATCAAGTTACCTCAAATGGGCTAGTTTACAGAATGTGTCCACTATCTGGGATTCATGACCCCGGTGGAATAATAATTTTGCAAATGTAAAAAAACATTTTATGACATAATTCAAAATGAATATCTGAATATCTCCCTGAAGTTTTAAAAACTTTTGCAGTATTATAATTGTTGAAGACCTCAATGAATCTGGTAGGGAAATGTCTCTAAAATTATGATCCAATGGTTCACAGGTTTCTAGTAATCTTATTAAAATAACATCTAAAGAAGTCAATTTAGCTGAAAATAAGAAACTACAAATGTTGGTCTTGATAGTTATACCTTTATTTAACTGGGTTTTGAATGCATAAGCCTATAATTTCTGTTGCAATTGCAGATAGAAACAGTTGTTTTAATTTTTCTGAAATATTTCTTATTCTTCTGTAATATTCTGAAATAGCTTATTGTCTCTGCTTTTCTTTAAATGATGTCCTACTTCTGGTAGCTTCTGAAAACCTAAAATATTCTTTTATTTGGAAAAAATCTTGAAAGTTTTCATTCTCTACTGTTATACCTGCTTAAACAGCCTTCTTTTCCCTGATATTTTTTTATTTCCTTGTTTTCCCTATTAAAAACACCTTTGGTTTGTAGACTATTTCATGATCAGTTTGTATTCCGGCTTCTATTGTAATTTTTAGTGATCCTCCTTCTTCAAGTATACTGGAGAGATCAGATCCTCCTAATGTTCTCTTTCAGTCAGATGTTTAAGTTTTCTCACTCCCGATATCTGGGTGGCACAGAAGGTGGTACCAGAAAAATGTTAGGCAGTTAAATTAGGCGATTGTATTCCCCTTTAACAGTTGCCTGAAGGGACAGCTGCCCAATGTGGACAATGACTGTGAGGGGAATTAGCAGACACATGGGAAGGGGGAAAATATAGCTCTTTGCTCTGAGTTATCTAGCAAAACACCATGTTCAAATTAACTCTGCAGCATATCAAGTGGTAATACTGGTATTAATAAATGCCAGTATTAATAAAGGGGTTGAAGTTTCAAAACCTAAAAGAAGGATGTAACTGAAAGGAATTGACAAATGGGAAGGAAAACAACAGGCCAATATAACAGTTAAATAAGCTGAAGGATATTTTGAATACAGTTCTGTAATTTAAAAAGAATGTCCCAAATAGGAGCTAGTCAATGTGTGGCTTGAATTGGTGTCTTCCAAAAGAACTCTTCCAGGCTCTTCTTTGAACAATATCTTAGAAGAAATATCAGGAAAACGTTGAAATGTGTACACTATATCAGGGGTCGCCAACCTTTTGGACCTCAGGGACCATCAAACTCATAATTTTTGATCCCAGGGACCACTAACCAGTTCTGTGGCGTGGCCTAATTTGTGGATGTGGCTTGGTGGTCATGTGACTGGCTGAGCATGGCTTGTATGTAAATATTATAAATATTTATATAAATATTGAATTTTTTATAAAAAAGAGCAACTTTTACCCAAAGCAGGCAAAGCAGGCAGGCAGATTAAGTTGCTCACAGAATCACAGATTCATTCAGAGATCTATCTATCTGCCATTAGCTAGCTCAGTCTGTCACATAAAATTTGCTAGCAAGCAAACTCACAAAATTAACTCACAACACACCATGTATATAAATATTGAATGTTTATAAAAAGGAGCAATTTTTACCCAAAATCAGGCAAAGCAGGCAGATTGAGTTGCTCACAGAATCATTCAGTGATCTATCTATCTGCCATCAGCTAGCTCAGTCTCTCAAATTTGCTTGCCATGAGTCTGCACTGAATTTGCTTGCAAGCAAACCTTCAGTCCTAAGGGAGGTTCAGCTGTACTTAAAAGCAGAGCCAAAGATCTAAAGACTAGCTAGAAAGCAAGAAACCCAACCATTTCCTGCTTCCTAGCTAATCTAAATCTCCCAGCACAGCAGAACAGATGATAGTCGAAAAAGGAAAAATAGCAATTTTAGCAGGCAAGTTTGCTGGGTAAGGAGTGAGTGGGTGGGGAGCGTTCCTGTGGGCCATGTGGGCAGCACAGCCTTCTGCGCAGGCTGGATTAATTGCTTTGTGGGGGGGTGGGGGTCTGTGGGTGAGATTTCTCTGCGGCCCATCAAAATTTTCTCAAGGCCCACCAGTTGGCAACCACTGCACTATATGTTGTTCCTTCTGGTCTCTTAAATAGGCCTTAGATTAAAAAACTCAGTGGGTTCAAAATAATTATGAACTTTTTCCTTTTTAGCAGTGAAGCCCAGTATGTTTATGAATTATACTATGTATAAATTATGTTTATGTATATGGCTTTTACTTTTCCTGATCTCCCACATAAGGGAATGTAAATAAAAATCTCTCAGGGTTCATTCATGTTTAATAAGAGTGGAGAAGCCAAATAGCAACAGCATTTAGACTTTTATACCACTTTATCGTGTTTTACAGCCCTCTCTAAATGGTTTACAGAGTTAGCATATTGCCCCCAACAATTTGGGTCCTCATTTTACCCACCTTGGAAGGATGGAAGGCTAAGGCAACCTTGAGCCTGGTGAGATTCAATCTGCCAAATTGTAGGCAGCTGACTGCAGCAAAAGTTACTTGCAGTACTACACTCTAAACACTGCACCACCAAGGCTCTCTACTGAAGTCATTGCTAAACCTTTGTTGCTTTGTTTTGTTTTGCTGAAGTTTTAAAGCATTCTAAAACAATATTATGAGATGTTCATCCTGAAATCTCTTTGTGAACAATCTAAGCTTTATTTGCTGTGCTGTGTGGATTTTAATTTTTTGATCAGCTGAAACTGGTAAAGAACATGTTTGTTTTGAGTACGTTGGATGCCTGTTTCTTCAAGGTTTTAAGGCAGTACCTAGAAAGCACACTCGGGGACATGGTGACTCAGTGGCTAAGTCACTGACCTTGTCAATCAGAAAGGTTGGCAGTTCAGCGGTTCAAATCCCTAGCGTTGCGTAACGGAGTGAGCTCACGTTACTTGTCCCAACTTCTGCCAACCCAGCAGTTCAAAAGCATGTAAAAATGCAAGTAGAAAAATAGGGACCACCTTTGGTGGGAAGGTAACAGCATTCCATGTGCCTTCGGTGTTTAGTCATGCTGGCCACATGACCATGGAGATGTTTTCGGACAGCGCTGGCTCTTTGGCTTTGTAATGGAGATGAGCACCGCCCTTAGAGTCAGGAACAATTAGCATGTATGTGCGAGGAGAACCTTTACCTTTACCTACTAGAGAGCTCACAATGTTTCTAGGTTTATTATGAACCCGTTTGTCATTCTCTTCTGGGAACATGATGCTGGATGAGATATATCAGACTGATCACAGTTTTTTTCTCCTGCTCTAGAAATAGAGCAAACTCTTACACCACTTCATTCTTCCTTGGGCCTTGGGCCTTCTCTTTAATTCAGGAGGTGGTAGGCAATGGGAACTGTGAACTGTCCAGATAAAGAGTTAGACTTGACTTGGCATGCTGACCAAAGTGATGGCCTACTACAGGACAGCCTTGCTGCTGGGAATTGTGATCAAATGATCAAGTTGGCTGTTTTTAATTGTAATGAAGGCCAACAGGGAAGAGAATACTGTCCTGTTAAGCATGTTTTTCAGAAGTGCTTTTGGAAATAGGCAATGATACTCTTGAGTAGAATGCATGTAACAAAAATGTTCCTTAGATATGTATGAGGATTTAATGCACTGGGATTATACAGTAAATAATTTAGCAAAGAGGAAGAAGGTCAGGGAAGCTGGGAATGAGAGCAGTGTGTCTTTGAGTCTGGGGATATGGAGCTTACTCTGAATTGGACATTTAAGCTCTTCTAGACAGACAGCACGTGACCATTAGCTGCCAAAAAGTACCATGCCATTATTCTACTATTTTCATATCACAAAAATTCTGTTGTGGATATAAGACGGTAGAAAAAAAATAACTCGAGGTTGCAAATAATATTGTATTTTGTAAACCTGATAAACTATGTTTCAGACAGGGCAGTTGAATAATGAAAATTAACTGAAGCTGTTCCTACTTTTGGACACAGTGTATGTATGCATTTTAAAAGTATCTCAAGAACCCCTTTTAAAATCTTGTTTTGATTTTACCACAAATAATTATATAGTGGTGAAAATGATAAAAAATGTGTATTGAAATGTTTGAAGTAGAAACAGAAACTTGGGATGATAGTAGTCAGACCCAGAAAGTTTAAAAAAAAAAGAGTAGAATTAATACTAGAATAAACTTGGAGGACAAACAGTGGCTAGATAGCCAGAGAAGGCCAGTTTTAAATAGTAGATCTGATAATAATCAGTAGGATTGTTATTTTGTTTGCCCATTTCATTTAAAAGGTGATGAAATTTTGCACGATCCTGGGTCACGTTTATTTGCCTTCATTAGTAATATAATATTCCTTTAGTTCTGTGGATACTTGTAACCTCTCCTTTGAAAAAATAGGTAATGTAGAGAAGATCTGTGTAAATATTAGAACAATTAAATATTAGTATTGAAAGAAGGAAATGCCCAAGAAAGGAGGAATTATATGAGAAACACATTTAAGAAAGTTATCAACTTCTTTAGTTTTGCAAGGAAAATAGCAGAACTACCCAAGTAGAATTATTTTTGTCTCTTCCACACACTTATATTACCATAGAAATGACTTACTTTATATTTTAGATTTGTTAACATGATGACCAGAGAAGTAGCATGTAAATTAAATAATAATAGTAATCAGTAATAATTTCCCAAAATGAGTAGATCCTTGTGTCTTTTCTTCTAAATGCTAATTTTTTTGTATATAAAATGCTTTATGTATTTATTTAGTCATCCATGTGTTTGTTTCTCTTTGCTAAGGTAAGTAATCTGATTTTAGGTTACTTTCCAATTTTCAACTTCATAAGTTTGCTTTGGAAGGAGAATAAGCTTTAGAAAATCCAGTGACACTTAAAAACAAGAGGATTCATTTGAGAACCATGTCTTCTGAAATAAATAGGGTGATAGCATGTGAGGTAACTAACACAGACTCAGGACTTTGTGAGAAATCTGGGACCGACGGCCTATGAAGGCAGGGTGGATCAAGCAGCTGTGCATTCCTAGAGCTTTCATTTGCCAGTGTCTCTATCTAAATCTCTCTTAAACATTTGTACATTATAAATTTAAGCATATGGATGTCTAGGAAAAATTAATCAAAAAGTAATCAAATTAATCACTTGAATGTTTTGTCTTTAAATTTAAAAAAAATTATTGTAACGAGGAATTACTAGCGATTTTGAAATATTCAGCATCTCCTAGCTTGCTTTTTTATTTAAATGATCAAATAATTTATTCATGTCATAAGTTTTCCCCAAGTAGGACCTACAGCCATATGTTACATTAGTAGCAAATGGAGGGAGTCACTAATTTGAGAAATCTATGACATTCATTAATGTTGCTGCTATTATTTAATAAAATTGAAAAATGTTAGCTATAAAGCAATCTCCTTCATGTAGTTGACTTTTACTTCGTTTAAGAAGTTGGGAAGTCTGCCAGAAATTAATGCAGCTGGCTTATTATTTATGAATAGAGGCTAGTAGGCTTTGTGATGGGTAGAACTTTTGAAGTTTTATGCATTTGCTTACAATAGTTAGGAATTTGTAAATGGGATTTTCAAATTGAAGCTCTCTATAAATCTTAACTATGAAATGATATGTCCCCAAAGACACTCCCTGCTTTTTCTGGCATTGTTGTAACTCACTTTTTGGAAATGGATGGTGGAAACTAAAGCAAGGTATTCTTTGACATAAACATGACCTGAAAATAGCAGACACAAAATTTAGTTGACAAGTTCTCATATCCAGATGAGTATAAATGCACTGTAACAACCCAGACACATAGAGATAAACCACATTTACATACTATTAAAACATATTTGAAATGCTAAAAAAGAAACAAAAAGACCAGAACACATCATCTCCAGCAAAAAATATGCAGGAATTAACACCAAACAATTAAGCAAGCAGAAAACAATATCCTAATCTAATCTAAACTAACCTAAATTACCAAGGAGAAAACTACATCTCCATCAACACTGACTGGGCAACCCATTGTGAATAAACAGGGAACAAACCCCACATTCACTTGCACTGATAATATTATCTAGTCAAGTAATGAAATGTCCAAGCAAATAATCAAGCTAGGAGATTACCAAGGCCTCCAAGATCTTATATATTAATCATAGAAGACCTGAAGATCTGTTCTTATTCTGGTCTTCTATAATTAATATATGAGATTTCACAGATTTTTGGAGTAAAATATGTGAAAAATCTGAATCTGTGATGACATTGATATATGATGTTATAAGCCAGGGATTTGTTTTGAAGGATTCAGTCAGAGAAAAATATAATGCTTTTCATATATGTTTATATGTATTTTTCTGAAAATGACTCCGTTTGTTAACCTAATAACTTATTTCTAAGCACCAGTTATGTTTTCTAATAAATGAGTATTTCTTCTACTTGTTTCTTTCTTCTTGAACAGATTACTTTTTTCAGTCTCACAGATTTGCACTTGTAATATACTATGAAAATAATTTTCAGAAAATATCCAAGATACCATCTCAACTAGTTAAATGTGCTATATATGTACAGTCCAAATAATTGAAATCTACATAGTTTTTCTCTGTTTTCTTCCTAAAAACCATTTCAGTGTCCTTTAAAGGTACTGTATATTAGAAAAACATAATTTTTCTAAAGTCTCTTATTTGTTACGTACAAAAAGACAGATTATGTATTATTTTTGTCCCTTTGTTTTATGTACTAATTGTAGTACAACCATGTTTCCATAGACTTCATTTTGGAAACTTTGACTAAAGAATTAATTCTGAACACTAAAGATTATCATTGCAATTTACAGCAGTGAACATCTGTCTTCAGTCTAATTATTTTTTAGAGAAGAGAAAAACAAAAGTTGTTCTATAACTTACTATTGCAGATCACAGCTATATGGCAGAAATTCAATAGGTTTCAAAGAGGTCTGGTATACTGTAGTTTCAAACATTTAATTCCCCAAAGTGTTATTATGAATGTCTGTATTAATAAGGTTTTTTTTCTGTTTTCAAGACATGGGTGAAAATTTAAATGTTCCTGTTTATATATAACTTCTACTGTCCAAATGCATAATAAGAAAACAGCATTTTACTTTTGGAAGTTTATTATAAAAATTAAGGAAAAATAAAATTATTTCTTTAATAATGTGGTTTTACTTTGCATGCTTTGGGTCCAAACAGCTGAGAACCTGGTAAAATACTTTATTTATTTTTTAAATGGCAAAAGAATACGGTTTCAAAAATAGTATATGAAACAGAACAAATACTGTTGCATATGACATGCTACTTTAGGAGTTAATTTAAAAGCTCTCTGGTGTGATTAGTGTCTATCTAATATAAATGTATCAGTTAAGATTTAAGCTGAGTCATACTGAAGTTTTCTTTAACAAATTTCCCTCTAAAGCCTAGGATTTGATATTGTTGTAACAATACAATTCAGAAGGTTTGGGCTAAAAGTGATATGTGATGCCAGCCATGTTATTTCTGTAGCATAATTTATGAATTACCATTGTATCTGAGCCTATCAATATTCAAACAGCCATCTTGGAAAAAGCAGATAATAAATTAAGATAAAAATAAAATAAAATTAGTCATAGTTGTTGGGATTTAAAGAAGACTCAAAATTTAATCAACATGTTTCTCTTTTTTTAAAGGTAATCAAATGGATAATACTATGAAAGACATTACAGATGAATTCAGTCTACAAGATACAACAAGCATTGGATCCACAGATTCATTTGTTTCAGTTGCTGAGGTATAATGAGACAACATTTGTTGTCTTATTGTGTTAATTATCATGCACCTGAGAGCTTATGCTCAATTAATTAATGGCTTCTGCTGGTCTTTAATTAAGTTTCCTAGAACAAAATGTCTTGACGTATGTATACAGATTCACAGATATGTAAAGAATAATTATAATTGTATGACATTTAAATATTACAAATACACATAACAATTTTCCCCCATTCAATTGTGTCACAGGTTGCCTGGGCAAGTACCTGCAGTTGTCTTGGCAAGGGTTTTTTTTTTTTTTTTTCAGAATTCATTTGGCATTGCTTCCTTCCTAAGGCTGAGACTGGCTATGAAAGTGACTGGCTCAAGGTCATCCATCTGGTTTTGTCCCTAAGATGGGACTAGAACTCATGGTCTCATCATGCCTTCTACCCTGATGCCTTAAGCACTACTCAAACTGGTTCATAATAATTATGAATATATAACATACAACATAACAATCAAGAGCACATACAATGAAATATTCACAGATGTACCACTAGAATGCTTCTTCACATGTTTTCCATGTGGAAAAGCATATGTCTATGGCTAGGGTGGCAGAATATGAATGTTTCCATAAATTCATGGAAAGATGCCTAATGAATTCCAGTGGTCATTTTTTTTAATAAAAACATTGCAAGAAAAATGATAGTTTTCAAGTTCTCAGGTGGTTATGCTGTTGGAATTGTAATGTTTATTTCCCTGAAAGACATTTAATCTGGGGCATCTGGAAATTAGATTTCATCTTGTCATTTATTTTGCAATATAACAACAATTTCAAGGTATAGATTTACTTACTAGATTATTGAGAAAGGGATGATTTTAAAGGACAGTGTTAATTACAGTATTAATTGCTCATCTTAAATTGTTCTATAAACATTGGTTAAAATTCTGTTTGTAGGTGTAGGTCAGATACATATTGTACTTTTAATGTCAAAAAATTAATATTCTGCCCTTAAAAGTGACTTGCAAACTACTACCTACTAGAGAATAATGCCATCTAACTTCGGTAAGCAATATTATTGAAAGCTCTCCGTTGGCAGTCAGTTAGCTACTAAACCGGGTCCAGGAAGTTATTCTTCATTTATTAATCTGTATAGCCCTAAACCAGGTTATCTGGGAAACTGCTTTCTTCTATAGGACCATCTATTTATTATATCCTTCAAATGTTGTTAGTATAGTTTGATAATATGTCTATAATAGTGATGTGGCAGAAACATTCACTCTGGAGTGCTTTCTATGTGGAATGGGAGAGTTGCAGAATGCCATTATGAAGGGATTCTCTCAAATCAAGCAATTATTCATCTAGCTATTTTTGACTACCAAATTGCAAAGTTTAATAATGGTTGTAATGTTTTATGGTTTGGACTTTTATAGCTGGATTTTATTAGGTTTTATTGTATTACATTCTTGTCCTGGAATTTACTTTGGGAGTTCATTTATTAAAACACTTTGATACTTTTCTTTATAACAAAAGAATCCCCCTTTCCAGTTAGGCAATTAATGAGACAAAATTATAATTTTTTACTTTCATATTTCTTTGCCCCATCCCTTCTTACAGACCACTTCAGTCACTTATATTACTTCGGACTTTTGAAATACGTTTGTGTAAATATCTAATTCTTTTCTGCATTTATTGTGGATAGATATCCCTATTTTGGGGAGAAAGCTATTTTTTGCTGTTCAAGAATGTAATTTCCTGTGGATGCTTATTTCCCTATTCTTAATTTCTCTTTGCTTTGCTGCTTTTACAAAGTAGCATGACTATTATCCACGTATTACCCTAACTTTTCTTTTACATATTTGATTTTCATAATGTTTTGTAATGTAAAGTGATATTAAAAAGCAGGTGACTACAAAGGTACGCTTGCAAAAGTAACTTGGTAATAAAACTATTTTTTTTAGCTTACGGAACACAAAGAGAGCCGAAACTATTATCACTTGGATTCACTTTGTCACTTCCCATTATATGAAGAAGCTTTGTGCATGGCAGAAGAAGGCAAGATTTATTCACGTGTCTTAAGGTGAAAATGTCTTTACATTTCTAAAAATCCTTATGGCAGAATTTCTAAAATGTTATCAGAACTTGTATTGATATATGCCTGAATTAAAGTGCCGATCTGTGATAATCTTTGAAATTTTCTTTATTTTGTGCGTAGGACTGAAATGTTGGAATGTTTGGGAGACAGTGACTTCCTTGCTAAGCTTCACTGTATTCGGCAAGCTTTTCAGGTAGGACTCTATGAGACACATTTTAACTCATCTTTGTGCTACTTATGGCATATTTCTATTAAATTATTACATAGAGATTTGTAATCAGGACCAAACAAGTTACATAGTCAGCATTATGTAGCTTTTGATTGACAACTGGTTGCTTAATAACTATTCAAAGTTTACAACAGACCCTTAAAATTGAACTTACAACCTGAATTCAAAGTTCTGACATTTGATCCCTCTCTGGTCATATGACTGCATTTGGGATGCTTGACAGCTGGTCTGCATTTATGACCGCTAATAGCACCACATGCTTATGTGACCATGATTTATAATGTTTTTGCTGAAAACCAGCTTTTACTTCTGTTTCTGACAAAAAGAATTTAAAATGTTTACAAAGAAAACTGACTAGGGTGTTTAGAAAGCTGGCTTAGTTCAGTAATCAGATGCTATTTATAGTCAGTTAATGTTGTTTAAATTTAGCCATTTCCAAGGAAGTTTAAAATATGGCATATTTGGGAAAAGCTCTACCATTCATTCCATTTCCCAAGCACTTATGTAGACTTTGTTTTAGGTCGAAATCTCCAAGAATTTCATTATTGATTGACAATTTTTTTCTGCCATGGTTCATATAATAATTTAGGTACATGCTTATTCATGATTCTTGACAAAATTGTGGTTGGCTGGGGTCATACACTATGTTAAAACATAATCTGTGGACTATGTATATCACAGTGGTTTTGTTCACACAACAAGCTAAGCTAATGGCTTAGGGCAGTGATGGCGAACCTTTTCAGTAAAGAGTGCCCAAACTGCAACCCAAAACCCACTTATTTATTGTGAAGTGCCAACACACAAGGGTGGGATCCAACCAGTGTTACAACCGGTTCGGTGAGTGTGCGTTTTGCATGCGGCCATGTGCTGTGTGCGCAGCCACACCTGACAAGCGCTGTGTGTGCGTGCATAGCGTTTGCAAGAAATCATCAGCTGTGCCGCTTGGACGGCTGCCAAGTGCTGCGCGCAGGTGTGCAGCATTTGAAAATCCTCTTCTTTCCTGCTTTTTCAACTTCAGCTGTGCCACACAAAGCAACTGAGGTTGAAAAAGCAGGAAATAAAGGACAGCACACTAGGTACAAATAGTGGATTTCATTTTATTCAAATAACAACAGAGACCCCCTCTCCCCTTTCAGGTAGGGTAAAGTGAGGAGGGGGCTCTTGCTTAGATAACTCCCCTTTCCCATAAGAAGCAACATCTCATCTCTCTCTCTTTCGATCTCTGTCTTTCTCCCTTTTTTTCTTTCATCTCTTTCTCCCTTTTCCCTCTCTCTTCTTCCTCTCTTTCTCCCCTTCTCCCTCTCTTTCTCTTTCTCCCTCTTTCATCTCTCTCTCTCTTTCTCCCTTTTTCTTTCATCTCCCTTTCTCCCCCCTCTCCCTTTGTCCCCCCTCTCTGTCTCCCTCTTTCTCCCTCCTTCTCCTTCTCTTTCTCTTTCTCCCTCTTTCTTTCATCTCTCTCCCATTTTTTTCATCTCTCTTTCTCCCTTTCTCCCTGTCTCTCATTTTCCTTTTCTCCCTCTTTCTCCCTCTCTCCCTCTTTCTCCTTTTACCCCCCACTCTCTGCCTCTCTTTCTCCCTTTCTCCCCCCCATCTCCCTCTTTCTCCTTTTCTCTCTCTCTTTCTCCCTCTCTTCCTCCAAGTTCTCTGGCTACACACACTGTTGCCTGGAGATGAAGCAAGGGAGGGAGGAGGGCGAAATCTTCTATAGCCCTCTCCACACAGTTCCTGAATTGACACCTGTGACAGAGGGAGACTGAGAGCAGGAAACCGAGCTTTGGATTATCTCAGGTGTTAAAGTACCCGCCGGCCGGTGCTTCCTTAGCCACGACTGCCGGGCGAGAGAAAAGATGTTGGGCTCCTCCCCACAAAGGGGAACAGCAGCAATCGCAGACAGCCCTGGCTGGCTGGGAAGGGGAACCTTCCTCCTGTCTCCCCAACTTTCCCCCCAGCTGCTCCCTTTTTGTTTTTCCCTCAGCCACAGGGCTAGCCAATCACTGCGAGAATGTGGCTCCTCCTGTATGCAGAAAAGAGGCGCTGAGGGTCAAGGCAGGAGGGTGGAAAGGACTTTCGGAGGGTGAAGGGGATTAAATCTCAACCTTTCTCCGTACTGAAGGAGAGCCGCTTCAGATGACCATGACTTTCTTTCCTGCTTAGAGATAGAAGTCTTGCTGAGTGGGATTTTTTTTTGTTGGTCTTGGAGCTAAGCTAAATGAGAACTTTAAATGAGACCCAGGGTTGACCGGGCGGGCATAGGCAGGGCCAAGCAGGGCAGGGGTGATTTATATCCTGCAGTCTGCCTAGCAAACCTGCGTTGTGGCTGCTGCCTTCTGCCTCTGTGCATCGAAGAGGCCGAGCAGCAGCAGGAAGAGCGCGGAACTCCTGAGCCGCAGGAAGTGGCTGCCAGCAATGCCGAAGATGCTGAAGATGTTGCGAGGCTCGCCCCACCAGGAGCCACAAAGTGCTTGCCGCCCCTCTGGCCCTCGCCAAGCCTCCTTCCCGCTGAACATGCAAGCGCTTCTGATGAGGAAGAGAAGCGGGGCAGGAGGAAGCTTAGCAGGTGCCAGAGGAGAGGCGAGCACTTTGCAGCTGTTGAGGGGGGGAGTGAAAGAGATCACGCCCTCCCCTCACAGGCCAGGGAACACCTGGAAAGCGGTCTGATACCGCAATCTCCCACGCGGTACCCTCCCTCCCCATTTATCACCCCCATTGCCAACATGGGTGTGCTGTGGATCATCAGCCTTTCCTGGTGGCAGTGGCGGCATGAGTGGGCGAGGGGCGCAGGGATACCCACTCCTCCACTGCCAGAATCACGCTCGGGGCAGCGTCCAGCCAGCCATGCCTGCCCTAGCCCTCAGCCCACATGGATTCTGGGCCTTTCCAAGGCAGGCAGGCACAGAGGAGTGACTGGAGGCAGCACTCTTGGCTAGCAAAGGGGTGGATGTCCCAGGGCTGCATGAGAGCCCTGACGGCACCGACAGCAAATGGGCCAGGAATGTGAGCAGTTGGGCCTGGGCCATGGCAAGCAAGCGATGGGGGGCACAAAGTCAGCAACTTACCAAAAATTATGCAGGCCACAGCAAGCGAGGAGGGCAGACAAGCAAGCAAGCGGCAGCGAAGACAACAAGCAAGGAGTGGGAACCAGAAAGCAGCCAAAGAACCATTAGGCAGCGCGTGTGACTCTGGAGGCAGGAGGAGGCAGATAGGATGGGGTGGGCTGGAGTGGGGCAGGGCCAGTCAGTGGGGCAAAAAGATAAATAGCTTGGCTGTCTTTTTTGCAAATGGGATGGGGGAGGGCAGTGTGATCTACACCCAAAAACCAGCGGTTGTGCATGCGTAGTAGAGCTGAGTTGGGCCAACCAATCGCGTGCCCACAGAGAGGGCTCTGCATGCCACCTGTGGCACGCGTTCTGTAAGTTTGCCATCACAGGCTTAGGCATTGTGTGAACATAGCCATAGATTCCATTCCCTTTCTTTGATAAAGCAAGTTTACTCAAGAAGAAAATATTTAGTTAAATTTATCTCTTTAAGTAATAGGGCCCCAAACTTAATGAATTTGTGCATTTGGTTTCAATTTTGAGTTCTAACATCTTAATGGTTTCTTTTTTTTAACAAAAAAACAACAACCAGGTAATTCTTTCAGACTCTGCAAATCGAATATTTCTTGCTGAAAGTGGCAGAAGAATTTTATGTGCTTTAATTTTGAGAGCAAGAAAGGTAAATTTTTGTTGTTTTAATAACTATTGTAACAGGATTGACCATTTAACACTCTTATAACATGAGTTAAGAAACAAGTATTCCTATTTTGGAAAAGTAGTATTCCCTTTTTAAGATTATAAATTTGGTCTACATACGGCAGTGATAGTTCGTAAGAGTTTATGGCTATAATTTTATATTTCCAAAATGTATTGTTTTAACGTTATATTTTCTAAAACGTGTACAAAGTCAGATACCATAATATAGTATAGTGGAGATACTCTTTTTATTTCTAGATTATCCTTTGACTTACAAATAAACAGTGATATCAAGGCAAGGATGAAAGAATCCATATAACGTGCAAGTTATTTCTTCCGAATTTTCTGTTTTCCTATACAGAACCCAAAGAAATTTGAGGAAGTATTTGATGAAATGATCTCTTTTTTAGAACAAGCAGATCAATGGATTCATACTGAAATGGAGTTGGCTGCTTATGGGGTATGCTTTCAATTAACTGTTTTAACTTTTTCCCCCTTTTTTGCCCCTAGATAGCTATAATTTCCTTACTGAACTTGATTTTGTTTATATTTCAGGAACTCTGTTATTTTTATTTATTTTATTTATTATTTTATATTTACCAAGTTTGAATAAACTGTTTAAAATATCACTAGGATTTGTATTGTAATTTATATAGCACGGACTTGTTAATGATTTTTCTTTTTTATAAATGTGCTCAGTACCTTTTTAAAAAATTTGATCCTCATGTAGGTGAAACACTTAAACTTTTATGATGTTGTTTTGGACTTCATATTAATGGATTCTTTTGAAGACTTAGAGAACCCACCCATGTCTATACAGAATATAGTTAATAACCACTGGTTGAACTCCTCCTTCAAAGAAACAGTAAGTCCATATTTGTTTCATTCCATGCTTCCGTAGAACCGTTAACTGGTAGGAGATATCAACTACAGATATTGACATTAGGCTGGGACCCAGTTTGTGGAGAGAAGTATTTTTCAACTTTTTAAACTATGGATAAGAGCAGTCTCTGTAGAGTTTAGAAAGCACATTAAGCAGAATGAATAGGATGATGGTACTCCATTGAGAAAGAAAGAGATGTTGAGATGTGATTCTCTTGGATCCCCTGAGAAAAGGGTTGGGATGTATTGGTTCCAAGTAAGATGAGTCATACTTTGAATGAAAGCTTATTATAGTGCTTTCCATTTCTTATGTAATGTTTTCAAAATTGCTATGGTTATGTTTTCTTAGTTGATTTAAGTCTCTGATTTTTTTCATAATTTAGGCCATATTTTATAGTAATATCCAAGTATGAAGGAGTATAACATTCAATAATTTGATATGCTCCATGTGAAGAAATGCCATTAGACATCTTACATAATGGTCTAAATAACTGTTTCTCTTCTACTTTTTGTTAAGCTCCAGGTCAGCTAATATGTCCCTTGTTCATGATTTAAGTGTGTTAGGATGTATATAAAACCAACACCAGAACTGTGTATAATCAGCCTTTCCCTATATTCTATTACGCATCAGATCAGGTTAAAGGGTTGGGTGAGGGATAGACTTAGGCAGGTTAAGCACCCACCCAAACACCTGTGGATGATAGAGAGAATCTTAAATTTAGATGTTGATAGCAATATTTTAACTAGATATAGATCAGATATGCTATGTGCATATCTGATCTATATGTTATGATATTTGAGAATGCCTTTGGGAGACAGACACAGCCAAGGGAGTAGTTAAAAAAAAAAAAGCTGAGCCTGCAGCAGGGCAAGAAACTCAGAAAAAAACCTTCCCTAGTTTCTTTAAAGGAAATGGGGAAGAGATAACTTTCAGACCTACAAGATTTTGTTAATGCAGCATTACAATAAAGAAGAATTAGCTCATCTGCTCCTATTCTGTCTGCTGTAACTTATAAGGCTGGCATGTTACTACCTTCATGGCAACCATGGTCCTCTCTCTATATATTTCAAGGTGACATAAGAACAAATCACACTTAACATTTTACTTTCCCAATTGGACAGGAAGACAGCATGATATTAGTTAGTTAGTTTATTTTATTGATTAGCCTTTCGGCCATATCAAAGTGCAGAGTTCCAGACACAAATTATTACTAAAATCTGATAAAAACAATTTAAAATGAAATTGGAATAAAATATGATTTAAAATGAAATTGGAATAAAATACAGTTTTAAATGAAATTGGAATAAAATACAAGCATGATGAATAGGTTACATTTGATATTATTATTTTATCAAAACTGTTTGAGATTTAAGAATGCAGTAAATAGTCTACTAAGGGATGTAAGTATTTTAGAGTAGTTTCAACTTTTGATATGTAGCTCAAGGGGGAAACAGATAGAATATATTAAAAGAAAATTCCTTTTGAATTTCATTAAGCTCACTATTGAACCTATTCAGTGGGAGTGATGAAATAAAAAATAATTTTTATTCTTTAGCCATCTTCAGTTCTCTTAACATTGTTACTGGTTTGGGTTTTAGCTCAAACAGAAAAACTGCTAGAATTTTTGTAGCATATTGTGTGACATGTTTGCAAGACATATTTGACAAAATAATTGTTTACAGGACCTATAGCTTAAATTCCATAATATATACAGTGCATTGCAATTTGGGATGTCCAGATTGTTGCATGTTGCAGTTTTAAGGGACCAAGAATAAGGACAATTTTTCTGGTACTTTGTTGCTCTGCACTTTGCTTTCGCCGGCTTATTACAGCTAGGCAAAAATGGCAAATTATGATTAGTGAGTCTGTGAGATCATAGACTCCTCTTTAAGAGACAGAGTATTGCAATCCTATTAAGGAATCTAGTAGTGCTATTATTTTAGCAGAGCCATCATCTGATGTAGATGATCATACTGTAATAATTATAGTCTGTTCTTGGCAAAGAGCTTGGATATTTTGTAGTCCCTCGGGATTCTTTCTTATCCTTTGTGCTATTTATTATTTTCACAAAGGTAATTAGCTGAAATTACTGGGATTAGTAATTACAGGTAGTCCTCAATTTACGACCACAACTGAGCCCAACATTTCTGTTGCTAAGCAAGACATGTGTTAAGTGAACTTTGCCCCATTTTATGACCCTTCTTGCCACAGTTGTTAAGTGAATCACTGCAACTGTTAAGTTAGTAACATGGTTGTTAAGTGAATCTGGTTTCCCCACTGACTTTGCTGTCAAAAGGTCACAAAAGGTGACCTGTATTGACTACCTGTATTAACGTATGGATGGTATATTTCACATTCATAGATTGAAGGCATTTCGTACTCCCTTTTTTTTCACTAGGGGTACAACTTTTAACCTACTAGTTGGTATTCCAGCAACAAATCCACTTGGCTAGAGATTGCTTGGCTTCAGTGATCCATCCTTTCATACGTCTCACTTCACTTTTTACAATGCATTGTACACAAGGCTGCCTTTGGAGATTGCCCACAAACTGCAGATGTACAAGTTGTTGCATCAGGAACTGTGACCGGAACTTGATGTTCCAGTCACAGTGAATCATCATTGGCATTTGGCCATTTCTGGATCCAATTCTCAATTCTTTTTTTAAATCCTTTGCAGCATCTTCATATATATCTGAGCTCTTAATAGCAGAGGTCCAAAGGCTGTAATGTACTAACAAATGGAGAATAATTTCAAAAATATGCCATATGTTAGATTGGGTTAGAATTTGAACTTCTCTATTTTGTCTCCATTTTTTAATCTAGAGTATATCTCTTTGATTCTCAGAGGCCTCTTCTTCTGTCTTGGAAGCAAGTTTGATCTATCATTGTTATCCCTACATTCCTTTCTGTGCCTAGCATCCAGCGGGCTGGATCAGTACAGAATACAGCTTACTCATTGTTATTTCCTTTTTGTCTTTCTTCTTTTTCAGAGATACACAGTGTATGCACCTTTTTTTTCTCCTCACTTTGACTTCTACTCTTCAGTTCTTTCTATGTTATTTGTATTGAATCTTATTTCTCTGCAGTTCACCATATTATTGCTCCAATTCCAGGAAGAGGAACAATAAATATGCCATATATTTTCTTCCTTGACTGTTTCATTTGACCAGACTGGCTAAGATCTAGTAAAAAAAATTGGAAGACAATGGCTATTTGGAATTCTCTGAGAGGAAGTAATACATCTTACAGAGTGCAAGCTTTCATTCTGTTTTGAATAGTTTTACTTTCTTTTATTACATGTTTTGTTTATGTCTGAACTGGTTTTGGCGAGTCTCATTTTGCTTCCTAGAACTTAGAATGCTGTAGTACATTCCATTAAAATTCTGCTACATCCTACGGGAAGTAAAAGTCTAGATTTGCCATCTGTATGATTCCAGTCCTTATTAGGACAAAATTGCTTAGCTTTATCAAAAACTATTTAAGCTATGCCTTTTCTTAGAATAGGTTTTTTTTTAACAATGCAGTCAAAACAAAAGAATTTGGTTATATATTTTTTAATGGTTGCAGATAGTTCTTGTTCTGAAACATAGTGTCATATAAATATAAAGCTTTCTTTAAACACTGAGGTTAATAAAATATGTTTAAAAGTTTTAAAATTCATATAGTTCAAAAGATATTTCCAAAAAATGTTTTTCTAAATAAGAAATAGCATAGCATGATTGGGTATCTGCAGTTGGAACAGCTAAGATTGCTCTAAATAAGCATTATTAATTCTATCAATATTGATGAGTTAATGCTGATTAAAAGAATGAGTTTAACAAGCAAATTATGTACAAACTGTGCAATATTTTAATTAAATTAAAAGAAATTAAAGTTCTTTTATATATAGAAAGACAGATGTATTTGGGCATGTTCTTTACAGTACATAGTTCATAAACTATTATTCCTGTTTGACACACTGAAACTTTCTGTGAAATTGGAAAACTGGCATTAGAATAGTTGCACTTCGCATGTTGGACCATACTTCTTTTAACCAGCCTCCTGTTTTTTAAAACGTTTAGATCTAGATGCTGCAAAATACTGCAACCTAGCAAGCAATGGATATTTCCACAAGAAAAATGATTGTGGTACCTGAGAGATAATAAAGAACTATTGCATAGTTGTAATATTGCATTTATATTATCTTTAATCCCTCCTAATGGCACAGGAAAATAATATTTGAGAAAACCTGCCTGTCTACGAGCTCTTTTGAATATATCAGGATTTCATTTTCCACAACCCCCAAACAGAAATTATTTGACACATTGTAAATACAGTAATATAAGCCTGAGGCCACTGCTTAGGTCCGTATTTCTGTTTGTTCTATTATGTTTTGTACTTTGTTGTACAAAAGCTTTATAAGTTTAAAGCTTAAAATACTTTGTTATAGAAGTGTACTTTTTTCCATATTTGACTTGAATACCTTTACCTTTCTTCTTGCTTTTATTTTATCTTGCTTTTTATTAAATAATGTGCAATATTATTTCATTTGGAACGTAGAACATAAAATAAGAAGGTTTAAAGAGACCTTGGAGGTCTTCTATAGTCCAGGGGTCTCCAACCTTGATAACTTTAAGACTTGTGGACTTCAGCTCCCAGAATTCCTCAGCAGCTTTGCTGGCTGAGGAATTCTGGGAGTTGAAGTCCACAATTCTTAAAGTTGCCAAGGTTGGAGACCCCTGCTCTAGTCCAATTTCCTTCCCATGGCAGGAGATAGTATACCATTCCAGACAAATGGCTGTCCAGTTTCTTCTTGAAAACCTCCTTTTGATGGAGTATATTTATCAAATATGTTTTTCTGGTTTCCTATAAGAAGAGATATTTGGAAGCTTATCAAACAAATATTTTCTGGATTTGTGTTCAATTTATGTTGGGGAAAAAGAGTTCAGAGGAAAGTATTTAAAATAGATCTGTGCAGAATTAAATGCGTGGGTAGAAAAAATTAAGTAATATAAACAAATCTAATATTAGAGATGACAAAAATACTGCTCAGGGTGCATTTTATTGTTTTCTCCTTTTTAAGTGCTGCTCATGTGTTTTCCAGTGTGCATTCTTTCCCATAGAATGTGATCTATATTATTCTATTGCATAAATAGCATGGCTTTTTCCTGTTCAATGGCTATTGAAAGGGATGTGTGAAAAAACCAGATGATTACCTTTTCCCGTGTACCAACAGTACTCAAACACATAATGAACATGTCTGCAGGATGTTAATTGAGGCAGGCTGATTGCTGGTTAACATGAACAATGCCATAATATCCCAATTTTATGACTTCTTAATTGTGGTTGATGCGTTTTTATAAAGTTAACTACAAACCCAGCTTTCAAACTAATAAGTAATCTGGATTTCAAACTTTGATTGCTACACACTAGAAATGACTAGCCCCAGATTCAGATAACAATGAAGAAAGATAACAACAGGAAAGTCATTGTTGTTAAAGAACCATGTTACACATTGGAAAGATGTCAATGCATGCATTCCACTTAGCTAACCAGAATGACCAGATTTTTGGTATCTACTCTTTCTAGCCTTGCCATGGATATTATTAGATGGTGACTGTACCTATGATGTTCTATTCCGGATGCAGAAATATCTTCCAGCTTGTGCACTCTATCATCCACCTTTGTAATTTTAGATCAGATTATAAATATTTGCTGGTATCACAATACAGATAGATTGTTAATCACATGTTACATTTTTAGAAAAATGCTAAGCTGCATGAAGAGAACAGGGAAAATAAGATTCAAGTCCCATATTTTGAACAATAAATAATATACATTTTGTAAAATTATTTAAGTTTATATTATTGCAAATTCAATATATTTTTAAGAGGTCAGATTTTTTTTTATTTTAGCTGTTATTTCTAAATATACAATGTGTCATGCTTGCAAGTAAATGACCGACCCCCCCAAATATCTTACTTAGGCTGTGGCTTCAAGTTGTTGGTCAGTCCTGAAGCAAAAAAAGCAACAAATGAAAGTAAGTAGCCTGACATTTTACATTAGAAGATATCTGTGCAATGCTATGCATTTGTTTTGCAATGCCAATTGCTAATTTAAGAAAATTTGTAGATTATTTAGCATTTGTGTATAACTAAAGAAGGTGGTAAATTGTTGACTTCAGAACTATGAATAGAAAAGTAGTGCATGTTTTTGAACCATTTTTAGTATAATTTATCATATCTGAAGTTACAGTTGAATTATAGGCAAAAAAAATAATCTCAATAGTCTGTCCAAAACTACTAAGAAAGATCAAACATGATTAGTGTTTGGTAAAGTGATTACTGGGGCGGTAGACTAGATCAAAAAGTTTTTTAAAAAAATCACACGAGGAAGTGGCAAACCCTCTTCATGGGCATGTTGTTTGGATGCCAGGAGATGATTTTAAGTTTATAAGAGATTGAAGATTTAAAGATGTCACAATTGTTTATACTCAAGATACAGGGTATGATTTGCGTTTTCTTTACCAATTACATCTTCAGGTTCCTGATGGTTTCTTTGCACATTTCTATGCTGTTTGTGAACATATTAGCCCTGTTCTGGCATGGGGATTTTTAGGTCCTAGAAATTCACTGAATGAATTATGCAGCTACTTCAAGGTATATGGCTTTATTTTATCAAGAGTTTACTAAATATAAATGAAAATAGAGATGAACTAGTAAATGTTTTGTTAGACATCCTATGTTAACTAGAACCATTTTATTTGTCTTTTTCATTTATTTTGGCTAGAATCAGATTCTTTATTTCCTGAAAGATATTTTTGACTTTGAAAAAGTGCGATACTCATCAGTGGATAATTTAGCTGAAGATCTTCTGCAATTGCTAATCCGGCACACTAATCTTTTATTGGTCTACTTTGGAGTAAATGGATGTCAACACCCAACAGCCAGTGACCTTTTAGAGGCAAAAATACAATAATTTTCTGTTTTGTTCTTCATATGAGCATTCTTTTGCCTTTTTCTCCAAAAAGGAAATTTAATATTGTTTCTTTCTGAGCAAGGACCCCAAAATCTACGATATTGTCAAATGTGGCCTCAGGGAGGTTTTAAAATATACATATCATTGCTTAAATTATTGCTGTACATATTATTTAAAAATTATATTTCAATTGTCCTTGGATTTATACATAACATATATTTTTAAATTAATACATAAATATTATTTGTGGGAGATATATACGTTATTCAGTCTCTTTGTGATGAAAGTGATACAAAAATACATGTTACAGTAAATAAGTTCCTCCCAAGTTTACAATGTATAAATTAGGTAGTACAAAGCTTTCCAAAACACCTGGTGATGTGTTTGCCAAGATTTGCACTTTTTTTGTCTTAACTAATGTGCAATAAAAAAATATGGTGACAAATTATATAGTTTTTGTGTGTATAAGCTATAATTTATAGTGTAGCAACTGTATCAATGCATTTGGCCTTGGGACAATATTTTGTGAGCACTGTTGTAAAATTTAAGGGTTAATATTAAGTGTTTATGTAAATTATTTCTCATGTTGTTTTACGTTGGATGTACTGCATAAAATCAGAGTCTGGTGTGAACCTTCAGCAGTTGTTTTGAGTAGTTAATAATCTCTACCATATTTATTTATTTTGTAAATTTATTGATTGCTTAATATATAGATAACTCTGCAGAACTTTTAAAATTTTATACATACTATAAATAAGTTCTTGTCTAATTGAATCTATTATTTAAAGTATATTTTTAAGGGAAAAGATATATATTAAAAAGAAAATGGTGTAAGGGTAAATACATGTTTCATTACCATTTTAAACATGTGTTCGTCTCTTTTTAAAACAACAGGGATGCCAAATTAATACCTTTAAGGTCTAGTTTCTGTGTCGTGCATAGATGTGTTTTGTTTGATCATGGTTTATTGTATTATCCACAATTGAGAATATGAAGCTGTAAGACATGGTTTATTAAGCACAATGGCCAGATTCACACAATACATCAATCCTCAATCGTGCCACATTTTTATATAGGTTTAGAAGGATGAATGAGCCCAGCTCTTGGGCTGAATCCCTTGTCTCCCACCCAACCAAAACAAAGAGATGCAATGCCTTCTCTGATTTGTTCTACTTGTTCATTAAGCTAGGGGTCTGAGAAGAATTGCTGCAAAGCTGAGTTTCCTGAAGTGGATCACTAGACTCCTAAAGAACTTAAAAATTGATCTAGTAAAAAGAAAAGTCAATCAAAAGAGCAACATGCAAACAAAAGCAAATAAAACATCCCCAGGAGCAAAACAAAATAAAGTTTAATTTGTGTGTATTGTTTAATGGACTGCTAAATTGGCAAAATGAACTGCTGAATTGGCTACACCCACATGCCCACCCAGTTGGTCTGTCCCCCCAACAATCTGAGGGATTGTGAATTGACCCTCTGTTTAAAAAGTTTGAGGACCCCTGGCCTAAATGGATGCTGTGATTGCTCTTTGAAACAGCACTAATCTTAGCTTTCAGCCAGGAAACTGAAGCCTAGATATTGTCTGTTTTGCTCTAGCTTCATACATGCATAGTGTAAGTGTTTAGCCTTTATATTGTTGGATTGGATTTTCAAGAAATCCTTTGCCCATTTCTGCCTTGCACTTCTAGTCTCTGCCTATTCTCTGTCACAAAATTAAACAGTTGTTTTGAAATTTATGAAGCATTGAAATACCCTATTGGTTGAGTGTGTTCTGTATATTTATTGTTTTATATATTTTTATTACATAAACTCGGATAGTGATATTCCCTTGCATGAAGAAACATTTAATGCTACCCAGTCAGCACGTAAAAGTTCTGAAGTACTGTACCTTCAAAAAATTGTGAAAATATGATACAGGAAAATATCATTTGAGTCTTTATATTATGTTAATACTGTACATATTAATATTTTCAATATTCTTTTTCTGTCTATGCAAAAGCAAGTCAAGATAAGTCAATCTCTTTTTTCCAATTACAACAATTAGAACAGCATTCCTTTTGCAAAAATGTAAAATATGCATTTATTGTAAGCTGCCGAGAGTCACATAACAACAACATATAAATTGAACAAATAAATACATAATTGACAGAATTCTAATATTTGATTAGTGGTATCTGAAAAGTAAGTGAAGTGAAAATGTGAATGGGCAGCTAACAGAGGCAGCAACAGGAAAAAAAAGATTAAAAAGGAGGTCCTGGTTTAAAAGCAAACCAGAGAGAGGGATCTGTGGAAGTTAAGCCATTGAAGAGGAAAATGGGTCAAATTCCATGAAGCAGGAAAGGGAAGCTGAGACTGTCGTTGAATGATAGCATATATTTATGGCATTGTTTATATATGCATTTTGTGTACCATTATTTTATGGTCAACTTATCACAGAGAAGGACACGCCATTCTTTCTCTGGTCATAGTACCTCAATAATAAGGGAGTAATAGATGTAACAGTGGAAGTTTGTAACTTTCACTGAATCCTGGATTATTTTTATTACAGGGTAGTCCTCATTTATCTACCACAGTCAGGACTTGTAATTTGGTCACTAAGTGAAACCACAAGTGTGCTTACAAGTTGACTTCAGCTTTCCTTCACTTTACAGACCCACAGAGGTAATCAGTGTGAGAATTGATTGCAGAGTGACTTTTTCCATCACTGTCATTAACTGCAAATGGGAGCTAAACAAGGCAGTTGCTAAATGAGGACTCCGTGTACTGTTTTATGCATTTAGGGCTAAACACACTGGCATGATGTTAGATTCGATTAAATAAACCCAGAGTCAAATTCTCATTCACATTTGGAAGTGTACTAGCTGTTTTGTGATTAATCACTATTTCTTAGCCCAACCTACCTCACAGAGGTGTTGTGGGGATAAAAGTGAAAGAGGAAATGAAGTGTATTCCAATGTGTGTGTCTGGAATAACTACAGGATTAGTTATTCCAAGTTATTAGTTATTCCATCAGCATTAGAAATATAATATGTTGATTAGATATCAGATCTCAGGAAAACAGGTTATGTAAATTCTTGAATGAATAAACATTGCTATTAGTAAATAAACTTTATGTTGGGTTTGGCCTACTGTTCATTTTATATGAGAAAGAAAATGGAAACCAGGTGGGGAACAGACTCATCTCATCTTATTCTCTAGTCAGACACAAGAAAAAGTAATAATAATTCTTCCTACTCCATACTCTACAAACTGACTCAGAAGTTAATTACACTCTAAGATGCTCATGTATTTATCTTACAAGATCATTGCAACTGCTGATATGACAATAAGCTAATTTGACTACTACATACACTGGGATGGTTTCATCAATCTGATGCTGAGTGGACTTCATGCTTTCATAATTATCTGGTAAGTTTCTATTATTAGTCGCTTGCTCTGTGCAAGTTAGGGCTATAAAAAAAGCCACCAGCATTCACCCTCCTAACACTTTCACTTCACAAAAGTGAAGCTTGGAAGAGATTTATCACTGTCCTAAAGAACTTATCCCCTCCATCTGGAATTTCTGTATACGTGGAAGGAAAATACATACTCTCTTAAAACTAACAGTAAGTAATTCTTTTCCACAATGTGTTTAAATCTAGCTGCATCTGTTTCAACAAAATCGTAGTAAGAAAAATAGCAGGGGTGACTTTGTGACACTGTTATTTGTGTAAGAGGGGCTGATACAAGTTACTTAATTGGTATCAGATACTTTAGAAATCTATGTGCCCTCTCCAAACTCCCCTTCTTCACTTATTAGGATTAATGGAAACTCTACCACAAATAATTGGAAGAGAAGTGGGAAAATAGGCTATTTAGTGGCTTGACATTCCAAGATTGAGGACATACTTAATTTCGTATTAATAATTAAATCAACTATCTGTCCCAATGTGAGAAAAAATATGGCTTAAAAGGCAAATTTCTCCTGTTCCTATTTGGTGGAGAATTTAAAAACAAAGCAGTTTGTGGGGAATAGGCGATCTTGAAACATCTTGATTTTCTGTGACTTGGACAAGCTCTCTTATTTGGTTCGACAACCGTCCCGATTATTTTGTCATTATTTGACACTCCACCCCCCCACCCCCCCAAAAAAGATCAGTGCTGTGAGAAATGCACTCTGAACATGCTCAAGAGCCCCTCTCCCAGTTTTTAGACGCTAAACGATCGATGCCAGGACACCAATTATAACCCGCCGCGCCCCGTCCAATTTTTTTTAACTTGCCCGAGATTGTTTCTGGGGTGGGGATGTTGGGAAATTTTGCAGTCGCCAGATATTTATAGCCTAACGGCGTTTTCAGCCCAAAATAACCCGGCTGGGCCTCCGGAGGCGCGGCGAGGGTGCTGAGTGGGGAGGGGGAGAAAGGAGGGGGAGGCCGCCGTGTGCGTCGGGACAGCTGCAGCTCGGCCTGGGCGCGCTTGGAATGCAGGAACGGGCTGCGCACCGGGACTTTTATGGAAACTTGCAGAGCCCGAGGCTGGAGCCGCAGCCAGCCAAGGGGCGCGCACCACCAAGGGTAGCAGCGGCAGAGACGCTCGCTTGGCTCTTCTCACGCCCAACCAGCCGCTCGGGATTAAACGAAAACGCACCGCGCGGCGCTCCCAGTCCCAGGTACCTCAAAATGTTTTGGTTTTTTTCCCCCTGTTGTTGCGGGCACGGGGACGGTGGGGGGAAGTGGGAGCAACTCGGACACAAAGGGCGGCCTGCGTTTGTCCTCTCTGACGCGCCTGGAGATGACAAGGCAGAGGGGAAACGGGGCGCGCGGCGGGGCAAGCGGGCTGCGGCTCGGTCTTGAGGGAAAGGACTTCGGCGGGGGAGCTGAGCCGGCGCTTCGGCTTTCTGCCTTTGGAATATCCCCCGACGGGGGCTCCTCCCTGCGTTCCCTTTCGGCCTCGCCGAGGCGTTCGCGGGGTAGGTTTAGACGAAGACATCGGTCTTTGCGGTTTTCGGTGCGGGTGGGTTGGTGGGCGAGACTGGCCTTTTTCCTCCGGCTCCTTAGTTCGGCCGCTTCGCCTCTCCTCCGAAAAGCGGCCGCTCGCCCCGCCTGGACTGCCGTCGGGAAAGGAATAGCAACAGGCTCGGTCTCTCCCGGCAGTTTTACTTGGACGAAAATCCCAGACGCCCCCAACGCGTTTAAAAATCTCAGCTGGTCGGGGAGGGGGGGGGATCCTACGATAGCCAAACTATTGGGCAATGGCATTACAGCCCGGGAAGAAAATGTTCCTTTTCAAGACATCTTGAATGGGATAATAAAGCCAGATGTCGCTCATGTTCGAGCGGGGTTTCTTATTCTGAACCTGAAACATGTGGCAAAGCCCCCGAATCTAGCATTTCCTGCAAGAGAGAGATCCTTTCTGCGCTCAGATCCCGCGTTTTGTACAGGAACACATTGCAGTTGAATTCAAATATTTTCCCACATTCCAGGCACATCATCTCTGTGGATGTTTCCTTCCCAAATGTTAGAATAAAGGAAGTCTTTCTGTGAAAGGTGTCGTGATTGACAGTTGGAAGGTAATAGTAATGACAGTATCAGTAGTTAGTGGGAAGACAGTTACTGCCGAAACTATTGTTCTTGCCATTACTCTCTGTGTGTGCGCGCGCGGGTGTCTGTGTGTGTGGGGGCCGCGCAAAAGGGTGCTACTATCCTTGCATTATAAGTGGAATTTTTTTAAAAAAAATCTCAACTAAGAAACAATATTTTTGTTTTATAGAACATGTTTTTAAAGTCAGATAAAAGATGGCAAAAAATAAAAACTTAGCAACTACCTTTCATATTTCAAACAGGATGTGTGAAAGAACTGATGTGCAAAAAATATGTAGGCAGATTAGTTCTTTGATTTTTGTTGACAGAGAGCTTTTCCTCACGTTCATGTTAATGTACATTCCTTCAGATCTTGAGTTGGCAGAAATATTTGTCTGTACTCTAACTTGCTTCAGTAATGAGGCTGATGAGTGGTAGTCTCCTTACTGGTTTGATATCCGACAAGTCAAGAACAGAAATGAGTTGATTCCCCTTGGCACCACTACTGACCAGTGTTAAAAAAACCCACATATATTGTCCTTAATATATGGTGCGGCAAAGTTGAGTTAGTATGGTCATATGTCTGAGACGGAGTGTTTAGCCACATAATAAGTTGCCAATGCAGAGTTGCTATGCAGCTGTGACTTGTCAGTCAGACTGTTTTGAAATGCATCTAACAATCTTCTGAAAGAGAATTAGACCAATGTCCAAAGATAGCCAGGCTGACAAGCCACTGACTCAGTGGAGACCATGGGTTGAACCATAAGGGACCATGACTACATCAGAAATATTATTTCCTGTCTTATCTAGCTCCCTTCTGGATCACAAATTTCTCTGCTGAACTATTCTTCAGCTATGACTTTAGTGCTTTTTCTTCTTTTTCAGATGAGTGCTAAATGCCTGTACAGAAACAGTGTGACAAGTCACAGCTGTGGCACACTTCTCCATTAGTAACTTGTCTATTGGACAATTTGAAAGTGGCTAAAACCTACATCCCATTCATTTATCTCAAACGTGCCCCACTACAAATTAAATAAAATGATTAGTGGTTGTTTTCTGGATGGCTGGCAAGAGAAATACAGCCAAGTGAATCCACCAATTACTGTCCTTGAGTGGCCCTAAAACAAAACTCTAAGGACAGCCTCGTTCACTGGCCTTGTTACTAAGATTAGAGAGGCGGAATAATTCATAGTGGTTGAGTTTTATGTCAGCTTAAGGACCCGGAGGAATGTGCATTAACGGCTGTAAGGAAGAACCCCAAAACCAGAACCGATGAACCTGAATTTAAGTAGCTTCTGCATTGGACTGGGGATGAGATAAAGGCAATGTCACAAGGATATGGTTTTTTAAAAGATGGTTAGTTAGTGAAACACCTTTGTGCAATGTTTGGTGGGATGTAAAAATGAGCTTTTACATTTTGATGCTGAATTATATTAAAATGTTCAGTGTTTTATATTACTTTGTAGCATGTAAATAAAACAGAGATGGGAACTAAAGTGTTGTGTTTTATTTGATTTTGATGATACTGGTACTTAAAATATCAATATTTTAACTATATTCATAACTGGATATTCTGTACATCTGTAAGTGCTGTGCAGTATCTCCAAAGTATCTATGCCTCTATCAATGCTTCATCTCTATTCTCTGAACTGAAATAAACAAACTATTTTTTTAACATTGTAGTGTTTCTGTCAACTTTGAACTGAACCTTGACAGTTTCAGTATTAAAAAATGGCATCCAGCCTTACAGGATTATTGTAACACGTATTGAAATAATGCACTGAAAAAGTAAACTATTAAACCTGTTAATTATTATATATCCACTTGAGCTATAATAAATAATACCATGTATTCTTTTAAATATAGGTTAGTTATTCAGTCAGGCACCAGGTGCTAATTCAAATAAAAATACCTGGACATAAGTTTGTTGAATTAATTTAATTTGCTTAATTCAATGTTCATTTTTCTGCTTTCAGAAGTACTAAAGTAGAATTCTTTCTCTCAAGTTTTCTAAGGGATTGTCTGTCTCCCATGGTTTTTTCCCATTTGGTAAAATCAGGCAAAGCCAATATGATTTGGGTCCTTGCAATCAATGGGCCCACCTGTTACATCACCTGTCCCATGGATTGGTATCACTCCAGACATCATGTAGCTCCTACCCCAAAGGCGGGAGATATTCCAGAAATCTTTACAAATCTCTAGCTAATGGGTAGTGTGCCTATGGAGAGTTACTGGTTGTTTTCTGTTTGTATGTCTGGATGCATTGGATTTTCTTTCTATTGGGCATGCAGTTCTGGAGGTAGAAGGGTTATTTCCACTTCTAATTCCCCTTGATGATTGTGACTGCAGTAGGATAGGCAATGCAGTATCCACAGATGTTACCTTGTCTTATGGTTCATCTTGGGATTTGCAGACATTTGTGAATTTTATAATTGCTTTTATGTATTTGTGTATTTTATGTTCAGAGAGTTTCAATGAAAAACTGGCTTTTGCCTGCCTAGCATGTTTTGTTTCTATATGCTTTGTTTCCCACTTCTGCATTCCACCTAGCTTCAGACACACTTAAGAAATAAAGATTGTGGGTAGCTTAAAAAACTGTTTTTTTTAAAATTCATTCCCACAAATTGGGACTGGGACAATTTACTTCTTTTTGATTTTACCAGTTTGCCTTTTGTGAAATAAGTATTTTGTGACAAGTTTAGTTCACCATATTAGATGTTTGGAAATGAAAATTTTTCAAACTTGCAGTGTGTCAATCTAAACAATGGGTCCTATTAAAGGCCCATTCTTCCTAAATATTCTGTTTCCAAGTGGTCTTCAAAGACAGTACCATAGGGTAATTAATGTAGACATTCAAGAGAGTAGTGATAGAGATATGGGTCAATATAGGCAGGCCCACCTGTTCCAGGAAGGGTCTCTATTAGCATACCAGTTGCAACTAGGCAAAGGCCCTCCTTGCCATACGTTCCACTTGTCATCCAGCAGTAATCAAGAGGCTTAGGAGGACCTTTGAGAGACAACAGTAGAACCAACAAAAACTTAAACAACAAAATACAGTCCAGTGCTTAGACCTAATATTGTCCAGTGCTTAGACCTAATATTCATTCAGAACACTATTCTATTGCACCAGGGCAAATAGCCAAAAAGGAAACTTTTAGCACTTATACAAAACACCATAGAGAGGAGGGAAGAAAGGAATAACCTTGGATTTAGGAACTGACAATCTATTTAAATAAAGAGTGAATTTAGTCATCCCACTGCCATCAGTCACACAGTGTCTTGGGTGATTGAAGAAGTGAAACGAATGAAGTCATTGGTATTTTTCTGGTGGCCAGAAAAATGGAGATAGCAGAGCAGGGAGAAGTCAAATTGTGACTTTTAAGGGTTTTGGAAAAGTCTGAGAGTGGTTTCTAAAAACACAAATACACAAAGAGAGTATATATTAATATTAAAAACATTTTTAAGAGGCCAGCTGATGGCCCTTCAAATTGCTTTAAGTGTAATGATTTCAAAGTGGAAAGGGAAAAAAATCAAAGACCAAAATGGGCTGGGTTCCTAATTAGAGAAATATTCCCACCTTTTTTTTAAACCTGCAATTCAGGTTTTATAAAACCTGTAATATCTGCATATGTTGGTGTTCAAGTTACATTTGCCAAAAATTCCTGTTTCCACTTGTATTAAAAGAAAAGTACTGGCACATTTTCCTTCCATGTTGATCCTTTCTGTGAGAATGCACTTTTATTGAAACGTAGTTGAATGCCACACAGTATCCTATACATCTAGTGTTTAATTTTAACTATATATTCTGCTGTTTCCCCAAACTGCATCTGTCTAATTTGAAGTTATACATTGTTCACCATTGCTTTTCTCATGTGGGTAGATGTTAAAGCATACAGGGCAGGGGTGGGATTCAAAATTTTTAACAAACACTTCTGTGGGAGTGGCTTAGGTGGTGGGTGTGGCTTGGTGGTCATGTGACTGGGTGGTCATGGCTTGTGGTCATATTATTGGCTGGGTGTGGCCAACTCAATATCACTCACATCGAGGCATGCATCTCCTCGCCTGGCCTCTCATGACTGTGGGGATGCTGCAACAGTCGTAAGTGTGAAAAATGGTCAGAAGTCACTTTTTTCAGTGCCATTGTGACTTTGAATGGTCACTCCACACAAGCAAAGTGCCAGCAAAGGAGCGGGAAAAAACTCCAGAGAAGTTCCTGAGACAGGAAGTCTAGTCCTGCCAAGAATGTAATAACGGTTAACGGATAGGCAGTTTCTGTAAGCAATACCAGAATGTTTCCTTTCTGCCTTCCTTACAGGATTAGGCCAGTAATTTCTTCTAACAACCAGTTCTCTGAACTGCTTAGAATGTTAACAACTGGTTCTAGCAAATAGGTGCAAACTGGTAGAATCCCACCCCTGATACAGGGCCTTTACAAGCTATCAAAAAGTATAATTCAGTCCTTTATAATAAGCTATACAGCACCAGCAAAATATCTGGGGTGTCTGTATGTTTGTATGCATATGTATTCCACTGCATTAACCCAAATCTGCTTCCATAATGGAATAGCACAACCTAATGATGCAGGAGGCTTCCTGTGAGAAAACAGTTCAGTTATTGGGATTCACCTCTTTCTGTCTTGTCCATTTTAGGCACTCACTGCAAATATTTGAAACTGGTCAAAGGAATGAAATTTGGCAAAAAACCTTTGGAAATTAAAACGGAGCCAACTTTGTTGTCTGCTTGGTCATTCAATATACTTAATGGCTTTTCTGAGTTTGTTAGCACCTGAATAGATTGATTTTTGTGACTCTGTCAATTGTATCGAACAATCAGTGGAATAATAGGAATAATTAATTAAACTTGTACAATCATGTGAAAAAGGAAGTATACCCTCTTTGAGTTCTATGATTTTACACATCAAGACAGATTAAAAATCATCTGGTCCTTTAGCAGTTCATAAAAGTAGGTAAATACAACCTCAGATGAACAATACACATGACATATATGTCATCATTTATTTTACAAAAAGTAAGCCGAAATGAAGAAGCCATGTGAAGATGATATGGTGTAATATGTCATATGTTGTTGTTTATTTGTGGTTGTATTTATCTACTTTTAAGAATTGCAAAGGACCAAATGATTTTTACTATCGGTATGTCCCGATATGTAAAATCATAGAACTTAAAAGTGGGTGTACTTTCTTTGTCACATGACTGTATGCTGCCGGACTATCAATAATTCTAGATGGCGCACATTAAAAAATAGTAAATTTTGTGAAAGGGATATTAAGGAATCTTATCTTCCCTCAGAATGCAGGAAAGGATAATAAATTAAGTAAAACTCTATCCATGGTACATTTTGGAAGATAGATGCTTTAACCCAAGCCAGGAGCAGGTGGACTATTGTATTTTCTTTTGAAAGTCAAGTGCTATGATTGAGAATTAACAGAAAAGCTCTATTTGATTAAGTATCTGTACCAAAAATGTAAGGATGGGTGGTGGTTTTGAACCTGAAGCTACATTTTTTTTTGTTTGAAGAGGTTGCTGTGGGTCACATTGGCCATGGATTGGAACAGAGTTTTTAGTCTGTTATCCTATCCTTCATGGTAAGACTTAGTTTTTAAGACACATTAAGCATATTGGATGCTTAATATAATTACTGTTATTTCCTTTAGTTTCTCATTGTCTTCTGGCATTTGCTACTAAATGATGGCAGAATTTTGTTAATATGTGCCCTGCAGATTGTTTACCAGATCTACAAGCCCTCAAACATCTGTTGGCTCCAAAAGTTCTTCTTGAAATAATCTTACTGAAATTATAGAGGCAGTAATAAACTCTTAACTCCTTAACCTTTTGAAGTTTTACTAAACAAATAACCCTGTGAGCCATTGGTCCATCCTTTAAGAGAAAGGTAATGCAGTCTAAGGTCACCAGAATAAACATTAAATTTTACTTAATTGTATTGCTATTACACAAGTGGACAAAAAAGCAGTGGGAGTAGGAACAATTTTGACTTCTTGCCAGTTTCCCCATTAACTTTATTTGTGAAAAACTGGGAAGGAGCATCAGAAATCATGATTATCTGACTGTGGAGATGCTGTGATGACCACAACTTTGCAAATAAAACTCACCGGAACATTCTGGAAATTTCAATTCCAGTGGAATAATGGAGTTTTTATGTATTCTTTAAGATAGCAGGTATTTAGATAGCTTGATTAAAAAATTGTTGCGGTACATTGCATCACTTGGGCTAACTTGAGAGTAGAAACAGATATAACAAATAAACTTAGTAAGGTAAGTCGAGGTAGTCCTCGACTTATGACAACTGAGCCCCAAATTTCTGTTATTAAGTAAGATATATGTTAAGTGAATTTTGCCCCATTTTATGACATTTCCTGCCACAGATGTTAAGTGAATCACTGAAGTTGTTAAGTTAGTAGCTTGGTTGTTAAGTGAGTCTGGCTTCCCCATTGACTTTGCTTGTCAAAAAATCTCAAAACATGATCCCAGGACACTGCAACTGTCATAAATATGAACCCGGTGCCAAGCATCTAAATTTGTATCACCTGACCATGGGGATGCTGCAAAGGTTGTAATTGTGAAAAATGGTCATGTCACTTTATTCAGTGCCATTGTAACTTTGAATAGTCACTAAATGAACTGTTGTAAATCGAGGACTACCTGTAATATATAGATGGATTCCAGGCTACTAAGAATTTTAAAGATCAGCACTTCTATTTGGAAGCAGAAGGGCAAGCAGTAAAATTCTATGATTCATTGATTTCAGCAGTTTGATTTAATGATCCACTGGAGCTCTGAAAAAGAGATACTATATGGACTGGAAATGACTAAAAACAAGACATTAGGATAAGGATGTGCAACACAGGTATAAGTGAAAGAATATCTAAATCAAAGCCTATGAAACAGTTTCAAGATCAGAAAAAAATACTAGCTCATAAAGTCCATGGCTTCCATTTATTTATAAAGTGGTTCTTAGAAGTATAGGAAATAAATTAGTTTGAACGTTCATTATAGGAGGAGAAAAAGAATAGAAACCTATGGAAAAGGAATTCCCAGAGAAATTCTAAATGATGTGAGGAAAGCAAATATTCTTTCTTATGCTCAAAAACTGTGAGGAGGAGACTCCAAGGAAGTACATGCTGGTCAAGCTAACATGAATCCCTCAGAGCAACCGACAGCAAATCATAAAGTGATCGGTCAGCAAGCAGTTTGAAAGCAGTGCAGTGATTACTAGAAGTCGGCATGGATATGACAAAAATAAGTCTTGTCAGATTTATTTTTTTGAACTTCTTAATAGATTATTGGAATGCTGCAGACATGACATATCTTGCGTTCAACAAAGCATTTAATTAAGTAATATATGATGTTCTGATTAAACAAACATTTAAATATAGGTTAGATTATATGACTTTGAGGTGGATCAACTACTTAGAAATTCCTCATCAGGATGGAATGATGTATTAAATTGCTACAGGATTTGATCCTCAATCATATATTAATATAGATTAATTACTTGATTGAAGGAATGGTTATCTCATTAGCAGATGACTCAAAACTGGATGGGGCAGAAGGCAGATATAAATTCCAAATAATCTTGGCAGGATTAGATAGATAGTGGGCTAAAAATAATATCTTGAAGTTTACTATGAATAAATACAAACTTCTAATTAAAAAAAATAGATTCAAAATATAAGGTGCTCAAGACATGATGATCACATGTGTAGAAAAAAAATGGTTTTTTCTACAATTGCAAGCTGACTGACTTTAGTTATTTGCACTTGATTTAATTGAATATTTTATTTAATCTATTATGTACTGCATATTGCAATAGTCTAACATGGAAATGACTACTGGAAATGGCCAGTTCTGCCAAATGGCAACTGTTTGAATAACTGTGCAAGTGGGAAGGAATGTAAATTTGGCCTTGGAAAGGGAACTTTTAAGACAGGAGTTTCAGGAAAGATTGCTCAGTTCTGAAAATGGAAACCATGAGAAAGAAGCTCAAAATATTCCCGCCTTGTACTTGCTTAGAATAAGTTAAAGAAGAGAAAAAAAATCTATCAAGGTTTTAAGGTTCTGTTATTCTAGGCTACAATAAACATTTCTGGAATTCCTGATGCACTTATTTCTTGACCTCATCTTGTTTGAAGAGATAACATTTTCACTTGAAAAAAAAGAAAAAGACATTTACAGTCTAAAACGGAGCATGCAAAATGTGATTCTAGCCAGATTCAAGCTAGGGTAGGGATGTAGGGATGGATGTAGGACTAGCAACAAATTGCAAATCTGCGAGTTCAGAAGGAATATTGTTCAGACCACAGGTGGGATGCTACCTGTTTGGCCCAGTTCTATAGAACCGATAGCTCTGAAGAGCAGCAAACACCGAACTGGTTTGCTGCAATGACCTTTTGATCATCTGTTTGACCCACCCACCTCCCTGGGCTCTTGGCTGTCCTTTATTTCCTGCTTTTTCAACCTCAGCTGCTTTGCGCAGTGCAGGAAAAGCAGGAAAGGAGAGGATTTTCAAACTCTGTGCACCATGTGCAGCGCTTATCAGCTGTCTGGGCAGCACAGCTAATGTTTTTTTGCAAATGCTGTACACACATGCAAAACACACTCTCACCAAACCGGTAGTAATACTGGTTGAATCCCACCCCTGGTTCAGACCGTGGCTGATCTCAAAAACTATGTAGATTTATTAGTATTTGTATGGGTGACAGTGGAGAATTAACAGCTCTGTAGTAAACCTGAAAGTAAAAAACAAATCCAGAAGTATTTAATGGCAAACTAATTCTTTATTATGAGTAACATAACTCCACAGTATATGCATGTAGTCACTAGGAATAGAGCACATTTTGTCTTTATCATCCCATCCAGAAAACTTAAAACAGGTTTAACAAGTAACACTTTATGTATAAAAAAGTTAATTAAATCAAGGAAGGGAAATTATAAGCATAGTAGAATAGAAAATAGAAGATGGTGAGTTCAAGTCCTGCTTTAGCCATGAGAGCCAGCTGGGTGACTGTGGGACAGTCACTGCTCTCAGCTCAACCCATCTCACAGGATTGTTGTGGTAAATAAGAGAGGAAAGGTGTGCTGAATCTGTTACTGCTTTGACTTATTTGTAAAAATAATAAAGATGGGAGACAGATATAAATAAAGGTTTAAGTTTCTCTTCTCTTCCACACAGCTTTTAAATGATGAGCACCAAGATAGTTGTTCACTGGATGCTGCTTTTGGAGTTGTGGGTTTGCCTTTCCTGTGCTTAAGATTTCATTCAGCTTTCTGTAAACTATGTAGAGTCAGATTTTGTAAACAAATGAGGAAAAATATTTTTCTACTAAGCAGTTTCATGAGAGGAATGGTACAGGAAGGTCTTGCTTGCCCAACTCAAGTCAATGTTATATTTATTGTATCTGCAGGACACTGCATTCTAGCTTGACTTGTGAAATGTTAGAAAACTTTTAAGTATATATATATTGTTTGTCTTCTCTAGGTAAAACGGAAGACGGACATTTTTGCAGACATTTCTTATTGGATTGAAGAAAGGAATCATGACTGACATCGCACAGAAGACAGAAGTACGTATGAGATCCAAAAAGAAATTACTTATAAGGAATTTTGCTGTTTCTCTATAATCTCAAAATAATGTAAAGAAGCTTAAATTACAATTCACCAGGCAATACTGGGAGATAATGTAATGTTTGTGCAAACAGCTTTATTAAAATTAAAATGTTTTAACTAGTAGGATGTTCTTTTTTCAAAAAATAATGCCTTTATAGAATAAAATTTGTTCACAAAATATTAATTTAATTAAATTTTAATTCAGTTCTTAATCTATAGTGTATTAGTGTGAACAAGCCTGAATGCTATGTTCAAAGGTATTTTGTTGATTTAGAGAAAATATACAAGTAAAGATGCTGGAGTTGTGAAATATTTTGCAAAATATGAAACTAAAGGCTAGTTGCTAAATGTGGAAGTAAAACATGTATGAGAATAAGTGGATGATAATAAATAGCTCGTTACTGAGTTGAAGATAGATAAGTGTACCTTGCCTGGATTTAATGTATTTATAGATAAATGTACAAGAAATGCTTGTCATAACTTTAAAAGTGTGTTGGCTGGGACCTTGAATGTGTGTATACCACAGTATGAAGTCAATCTTTTGTTGTTGGCTGTGAATTTGAATGATTTGCAGTGAATATTAGACTATATGATGCAACAAAGAGAACTGATCTAATAATCATCGAAGACTTAAGACATTTGGATTTGATAACGAAAATTGAATGAGTAATTGTAAGTTATACATAAATGGTAAGGTGAGAATGTTTGGAAAATGGACGAAAATGTAGAAATGCTAAAAGTTTGGCAGATAGTATGAGATCTGTTTAAGGAATGAATGTTTGGTGAAAGTTGGATGCCATTCTCTAAAAGAAGTGAGAACTTTAAAACAAGCATGGTTTGTAGAACTCTATGGAGAAATGAAACAAACAATGTTGGTAAACCTACTTTAGGCAAATTTATACATTTTTTTCATCTGACATCTTTAATTTATTTTGCCCACTATTTCTGCTTCTCTTTCATTTACATAATATTGCTTTCATAAAAATGGAAGTGCTAGATACAGCATGCATCTATGTATCTAACACACTGTGCAATGTATCTTCATTTGCTTCTATCATCCTTTCCTGATCTTTGCTTTTTCTACATCTTCACTAAGATTCTGCTTTCTTCATCTAAACCTGTACAAAAGTCCTATGTCCCCAAACTTCGAAAAGGTGATATAAAGGATAAATTTGAAGCCATGCAGAAAACAAGGGAAGAAAAAAATCAGAGACGAACAAAAGAAGAAAAGCAAAGAAGAAGAGAGCAATATATTAGAGAGAAAGAATGGAACAGGCGAAAGCAGGAGGTCATTTCCTTTGCTATTATTTGTTTCTCTTGGTTTGATTTCAGTTACACTACAATGCTGGTATAGAAAATATATTTGAAACTTATATAAAAACATACCAGAGTTTTTAAGACTGTCCACATTAATATTTTTGATCCATTATTCAGATGAAAGAACTTCTTGCTTCTGATGATGAAGAAGAAAACTCTTCTAAAGTAGAGAAAGCTTATGTTCCAAAACTGATAGGTAAGGGAAATTTTATAAACATCTTGACCTCCATTATCAGTGCTTTAGTATCATACTGTACATTGTTTAAAACATTTCACTTCTGCACTATTACTAACATTGAAGCAAAATGCTACTGCCCATCTGATAAATGTCTTTACTTTATATATTAATGTATATATGTATGTATGTATGTATGTATGTGTATATATATAGATATATGTTTTCTTAAGTTTTCACAGGTACTTACATGTATGGTATTCAGCTTTTTTCGAGTATTTTCCCATATCATTATAGTTGTGCTTTTAAAGTTGTAGCAACATTTCGGCAGAATCAGATGAACACAATACAGAAGCCTGATGATGCAGATGAGATCTGCCAAAATGTTGCTACAACTTTAAAAGCACAACTATAATGATGTGGAAAAATACCTGAACAAAGCTGAATACCATACACGTAAGTACCCATGAAAACTTAGGAAAATATATATAATATAATATAATATAATATAATATAATATAATATAATATAATATAATATAATATAATATAATATAATATAATATAATATAATATATTTTGGATGAATAGATAATATAATGGCAAATTATCTTGATGCTGTCCCAAGATAATGGTGGCTCAAGGTAATTCAGATGGCGTCCGTGCCTAAAGCAGGATTAGAATTTAGTCCCTTAGCTTCTGTCTCAGTGCTTCAAACTAATCTACCAGTCTGGAGCCACCTTATTCTTGAGGGTGTGTTTTCAAGTGATTTGATTACCATAGCAGGCATAGAAGGTTGCAACTTCCCTGCTGACAAATATAAGATACAAGTAGTATAATTTGACAACTGCTGGTTTCCCTATTGATTGTCCTTATAAGCTGGCAGGGAAGCATGCAAATAGTGATCACATAATCTTGCAGCACTCAACAGTCATAAATGCAAGCCAGTTGCCAAGCACTAGATCGCAATCATGTGACTACACAGGTGGTGTGATTGGTCATAAGTACCCGCATTTAGCACCATTGCAACTTCAAACGGTTGCTGAAGAAATAGTTGGTAAGCAAGGACTATTTGTACAATGTATTTTACTTCAGTTGAACTCTACTAGTTGTTTACATGTTTCAGAACTAAGTTCTGATGTTTAAAATTACTCTCCACAAGCCGGCATCTATGTATCTGTAGAAACTCTATTACTTCATAGTTCTTAAATGCCTTTCAATAATAAAATTAGTTAAGGTAGCCTAAGCACACCTATTTTGTAAAATCTTGGCAGCATTTTTACTCCAACCCATATTCACAATAGCCCAATCTTAATTATGAGATTTGAGCTGTAGAGCTTAGATAACTACTTCATTGTAGGAAAAATATACATAAAATGCTCCTAGATTTTATGTATTCATGTGTAATTTTTACTGTAGGCATTAATTTCTTCTTTGAAATCTGGATTATTGCTTTATTGCTTCAAATGTCTTTTTGGGTAGTTCGGAAAATTAGAAAATATTAATATTTTATATTTCCTACATGAATCAGAAAATAGAGCCAGAGGTATATTGGAAGCATTCACTTTTGTTTTTTTTGCTCATAGGAACTGTCAAAGGAAAGTTTGCAGAAATGGAAAAGCAGAGGCAAGAAGAAGAAAAGAAAAGGATGGAAGAGGAGAGGCAGCGAAGAATTGAACAAGATACAAAAGAGAAAAGAAAAATTCAGAGGGAACTGGCCAAAAAAGCTCATGAGGTATGATTAATGAGCTTGGTAAAATGTTTCATATGTAAAAAAATACCCATGCAAATTTGAATAAGGACAGTAGTATTCAATTGTAGTTTCAAAGGCAAAGCCTTCATGAATTTTTTTTAAAATATTAGTGTTGCACTAATGTGTATGTGTGTGTAAATATTTTTAACACTTAGTTATAATATGTAGTCTCTTTTCTTATCCATGTCTCAGAATCCAGGAAGCAAATATTAAAAAGTAACAATATTTCAAGGTGTTGGCAAATTACTTTTATTGATCTGATATTTCTGCAGTTTTTCTAGTTAGAATAGATGTGCTTTCTTTTTGCCAATAAAATGCCTCATTTCCAGAAGGGACTTAACTACTATGGAAATCCTTGCAGGAAGAAGGGAGTGGAATTAAATTTTATCCAGTTGAACTGCAACTCCTGCTGCTGTATCCACGACCTGTTCAATATTTATTTTCATAGAGCACAGACTCTTCCATAAATTCTTCTCGCAGAATAGCCCTATTGGTCAAATTTCACTCAGAAGTAGGTTTTTTTTTTCTGAAGCAAAAAGTAAAGTTAATCAAGCTGATCTTGAATTACTAATCACCTGTGGTTTTAGTAGTCTGCTTTCAATATGAGGGTGGGAGAGTTGATTCTTTTGGCTTTTTCAGTGGCATCAGATTTTTTTATAGTATTTGTGAATTTATGTTATTAGAGTTATGCTTTTGCATGATATGTTGTGGGTAATATTAAACTGGTAAATCTTTTTTTTAAAGATCTTTATCCTGGGATCAGACTCCTAATGCTATTATCTTCTCAACAGAATGCCAAATATGATAGATAAGTAGAAACATAAATCTGGTAATTGACAGTTACTAACTGTATGTCTCTTAACATAAGATACAGCACTTAATATTATTAATGACAGAAAATGTCAATATTACTGAGCCAAATATCTAAAATTCAGTGTTGGGAAAGCAAAATAAGATTTCCTTGAACTGAAAATTACCAGTGAGATACATAGGCTGGGTTTACATATTACTCTAAAGCATAATGTAATTTGAATTTTGCATTAGTGAATTATGTTGATTATACTGATAATGGCTTATTCAATAAATTATCGTTAAAAACATGAGAATGCAGACATTGAGAAAAATGAGGTAAGATGTTTCTCATTTTCTTTGAACAAAAAATAACCATGCTTTTTATTGGGATACAGATATTAAGAAGCAAAACATAATACCAGGGGTGGGATGCTACTGGTTCTGCCTGGCTCTATAGAACCGGTAGCTCTGAAGAGCAGCAGACACTGAACTGGTTCTGTGTCTGCTGCTGCTGTTTGGCCCACCTGCCTGCCCGGGCTCTTACCTGACCTTTATTTCCAGCTTTTTCAACCTCAGCTGCTTTGTGCAGCACAGCTGAGGTTGAAAAAGCAGGAAAAAGCTGCTTTCCAAATGCTGCACACTTGCGCGCAGTGCTTTTCAGTTGTCCGGACAGCACAGCTCAAGTGTTTTGTACATGCACACAAAGCACAAAATGTTACAGCTAACCGGTAGTAACACTGGTTGAATCCCACCCCTGCATAATACTATAAATGAAACTTGTGTTCGGAGTATCTGTGCAAATTATTACTATTTTAAATTATAAAAGTAACAACTTTCAATTTAAAGACTGTCCCAAGACTGAAGTTTTGTACTAAAATTCCCTTTTTTAAAATATGATTATTGTGTCTGGAATCATATGTGATGATTAGACATTAAATAGTACTAGATATTTTAGTATCCTTTATCAGGATAAAAACTCTGTCATATTGGTTCAGTAAGTTATGTTTAGATTACCTTTATAATATGTGCATTGCATTTTTCTTCCAAATAATTTATTTAGCTATATAATTGTATAATTAAATGCTACTAAGTCACAAAAACACTCCAAGTATATGTAACTTAGCAAGTAACCCATCATACCCTTCATAACCCTTCATAGTTATTAGCATTAAGGATTCACATATACATAAAACGGGGAGGACAATGCATTAAATTTCAATCATTTGCAATTTTCATTTCATGATAGATAGTATAACAAAGTTTCTGCCCTTGGAATGTACTTGTTTTATAGTATATTTTGTGTTCATTGCTGTAGAGTAGACCAAAACTAAAATTTAATAGTTTTTAATATTATTACTGTAGATATAAAGATGCTGTACATATAGTGATCTAATCAACAGTTGTATACTTCAGTAGTAGTTTTATGAGAATAGCACATATTGTTGCTAATTAAAACCTAGGATAGTTCATTTGTAATAGAGAGATCATATGTCATTGTTTCACGTTGACAAAATTAAATATCAACTAATGCTAAACTAATTAATAGAGAAGAGTAAATGAATATAAGAGTATTAAAAGGTAACTCTAAAATTATAATTCAGATTAAAATTTAAAAGGTCTAGAAAAATTATATTACAAATAAAAGTTCCAAAAAAATTGATCATGTAGCTTAAAAGTTTTTTTCCTCCTTTGCCAAAGTCAGAGAAGTAGTTCAAATTTGAAAAAGTACATGTATCAACAGTCCACTGTCACAAATCAGTTAAAATCAGACAAAACACTGTAGAATGACCATTCTCTTAGCCAGCCTTCGTGTCCCCCTAAAGTATAATGCTTAATGGGTTCTAAATGTTGGTTATATAGCCAAGAATGTCATCAAGATTCATCTTTAATGCATAGCCCATAGTTGTTGCCATTGAAATCACATGCTAGTTTCTTTAGAGAAAGAATGCTATGTTCATTAGATTCAGACTTAACACAAAAATACTGAGAGGTTAGGATGAAGAATGGATGAAGAATACACGAGAACAAGACCAATTTGTTTTACACATGGTTCACTTTAGATAATATGCAATATCCATATCTATATTTGAGCTGATACTGTATCATTGAAATTATTTGCTGGTGGAATTCAACAAAATGAAGAAAAGAAGGGTTTTAGGTATTAATATCCAAAGGAAAAATATTGTACTGAGAAAACACATTAATTGGGATATATATTGTAATTTGTATGAACAAAATACGCCCCTAACCATGCCTTCCTAGTCTACAAGGCATTTTCAGGTCACAGGGGCAGGAAAAAAAGGGATGCTATCCTTTGCAATAAAAATAACCCAGTTAAATTTATTGTTAAGTTTCTGCAGTATGTGGTTTTCAGAGTTCAGCGACGATTATGAAAATTCATCCTGGCCACCATTTCCAAACTCTGCACTACAGCATGTGGGGGGTGGGGGGGGCACTGCAGCAAACTCACAAGGTACCCGGGAATACCAAGAATCACTAGAAGTGCCATGAATCAAGAAAGTTTGGGAATCTCTGCAACAGGGGCCTGTCAATCTTTTTCTTTTTGCTACTGGCTATGATTTTAAAAATGGGCCCACAGTCCAAAGCTGGTAGACTCTGTTCAGGTTGATAGTTTACAAGCTGTTCTTTCTGTTTTACGGAAGTAGGATGAATGAAAATATTATCTTCTTGTTGAGTTTTCCCTGAAAATGTAAGTTGTATACACATCGATACATAAACAAACATACATCATGCATATTTATTGAAAGCAGAAGTGCATTATATTAGCACTTTTCAGTATCACATTTTGAAAATTGCTTATTCAGATTCAAGAATATCTTATGCTTTTTTAAAGGTGAAGGGAAAAGAACAAAAGTAACAATATTGTGTAAAATTCTTATTTAATAGATTGATGAACAGTTAAACAATTCGGGAACTGAATCGGCATCAGAGGTAATCAGACTTTTTTACAACACAAAATTCACCTATTTCTGAATCACTGTAATTACCATCATAATGAATCTGTTCAAAAGCACCCTATGTCAAGTAAAATTTTGGGAAAGGCACACAAGATCACAACTGAAAACACAGTATGAACACAATGATTTTTGGCCTAATTTTGTTTCAGTTTTATAAAATGACCTTTGTGGTTCTCTTTTATTAGTTAGTGAATACTTGTAGATTGTTTTATCAAATTTGTTTTCTGATTGATGTTATTTTCTTTATATCTACTTTGATCAAATTTTGCAATGTGGTTTAACTAAATGTGAGCAGCTTTTTGACACTAAGTGCCATATAGATTGTGTACTATGCGCAATACACACATTTATTCATGTACTAAGCTTACTGTGGCTTGCTGAAAAGTCACATTTAGCTATGTTACATACACATTTAAATAGGCTGTAGTGGATTCATGTTCAAAATGTCTGATTCAATCAATACAGTAAGCTAAAATTAAGCAAATATGACTTTAAGTGATCTCTCACTCATTTACTGTATAAATCCACCATTTACTAACTGGGTTCACACTGAGTACTATAATGTGGTTTGCTGGGTTTGGATATAGCAAGTTGTACAATGACAGCCACTCTGTAAATCAAAGCTTATGCGTCAGAATAATGTGTGAACCCAACCAATTCTAGCTACTTCAATAACCTAGAGCAAATGATGGCTAAGTACGATACAGCCACACAGCCATGAACCACTCTACCTTACAAACAGAATATTTATATCTAAATATAAGATGGATGAATGGCTGAACTGTGATCAGTAAAAAACAGCATTAGACTTAATGCATGTGCTAATGTGATACTACTATTAGTCATATTATAGGGGATTAGTGTTATCTTTGTTATTAGTTACAGTTATTCTTCTACTATCTTGATTGCAGCTTTAGCTGGCATATACACGCACAGTATCATTCTCATCTACCATGTATTACTGACAATTTACCAATTTAAATTATACAGCTATTAGTCATCTTTTAACAGCATGGATTCAGTGTCACATCCACTGTTGCATACATACTTGATTACTTAGAGTAGCATAATTATGATACAATGTAACTTTAAAGCATGCACATTAAAAAAAAATCACATGATTTTCAAGAGACAAAAGTCTGTAATCCACACAAGTAACAAGTTAGCTACTTCTGTACATTTTTTTAAACTGAAATTTTTAATATTTACAAATTGAGTTTCAATAATTCTTGAAATCCTTACGTTATAATTTGCCTTTAACAGAGTCCTTTAAAATGTAAATTCATCCAAGCAATTGCCTACTATTTTAATAATTAACATTTAGATTATTCTAGTCAATACTTGAATGGGGGATTTTTTTGAGGGTATTTTGAACAACATGGTATAAATAACATGGATTATAAAACTAATGAAGCTTTCAAATTATTATTGAATTTTTAATACCCGATTGCAGGTGTTATAGTGTGATATAATTTGAAATATACATTGTACTTTAGTTTACATAATTACGGATCAAATTATTTATGGTTTCGGTATTTAAACATAGCTGTGTTGAACTGTTAAATATCCAAAAATGTAAATAATTTGTAATACTATAAAGCAGAAATATTTATACAATATTTAGATTAAAAGAGTAATGTTTTAAGATAGCATGTTTCTGTAGCAGCAAATGGAACTTCCATATGTCAGTGTTCTCTACATTATAGATGAATGGGATATCCAACACAAGAGTTTTCCATGCCTTTTATTTATTAGGCATCAGTATGTATTTATGAGACAACATATTATGGCTTTGGTTTTGTTTACAGGGAACAGAGGTCTTAGCAAGAAGAGAGATGGCAAAAAGGAAGACTGAACTGATAGCAATATTTTGCATAACACATTAAATAGGGTTGTTGGATGATCTTTTCTCCTGAGCAATAATATTGTAATAGGAATTTTTGGTACAATAGAGCTCTGGCAATATATATATTCTGGTATACATATTTATACATATTCTGGTATAATTCTATATGCATTCCCTATAAATCAAGAAGTAACCTTACTAAATAATATCAAATTAATATGGCATTTCTATCGATTATTTTGTTTAAAAGCATATATTTAATCTTAAGCATGTTGATGGGCACTGGCTATTTTTTAAATTGAAGTGCATATTTCATACTTTAAATTTAGCTCTGCTTTTAATGCTTGTAAAAGTACAGTTAAATCTGTTGTAAGATGGCTCAATCAAGTAATCTCAATGCTAAATTACATATTCAATTTTTTTTCAGATTCTTTTAAAAGAGCTCAATGTTGAAAAAAGAGCATAGGAACTAGTATTTCATTTTAAATAAGAGTTTTCTTGTATACAACGTAATCTTTAAGGCCTGAAGTAATTATGATTCCTATTTTCCAAATAAGCAAGGCATAAACTGATAAGGAAATCTCACAGAGGACCCCGCAGAGATCAAGTCCTTTCTCTCTTTTCAAAACTGATATGGAGACCTCACAGAGGACCCCACAGAGAATAATACAGTATATGGTATTTTAAATATTCAGTAGATACTACAGTAGTTGTGATGTAGTATTGGTAGTAGATTAATCTGAAGTTAATTTATTGGGTATCTTTTAATCAACTACTCTGCCTTTCAGCCCTTCATAAAAAAGTTTCTATCACGACCAAATTGTCATATAGATCACGTGTTTTCCAGAAAACAGATGAATTTTGTTGATATTCCCTTCCACATAGGTGGTTTTGTTTTTGAAGCAGTTTTTAAGGGACACAAAGAGCTTTAGGGAGGAAGGGAAATTTCTATTGGATTGATATCCTTTCTGATATCCAATCCAACAGACTGGATTTTCTGAGTCCAATCATGAATAGTGCAAATTTCTACATGGGAAGAGCAGCTTCCTTTGATGTCTGGCTATCCAAAGGTTATCTATCAGTTACTGGAATTTCTACGCAGTCACCGACTTTGTCCGTTCACTCTTTAAAAATTGAACATTGTACAGAAAGCAAATTATTCACAGGTATTAGCAACGACCCTATTCAAATGTTCATGGCAATCTTTGTTTTTAACAATAGGAAGGTGATGAGTCATTGCTAGTGACCATAGTTCCTGTAAAAGCTAGCAAATCACCTGGAAGGATGAAAATAAGTTTTGAGGACCGAGAGAGAGAAAGAGAAGAACAAGAAAGAAGGAAGATTGAAGAAGAAAAGCGACTGAGATATGAGCAGGAAAAGGAAGCTCTAAAGGAAGTCAAATATTTTTCACCAGATGCGGTAAGCTAATTGGCATGTAAAACTGTTGCATGATCTCAAAAGCATATTTATTTAGAAATAGCCCTCCACTGTGAATGAAGGGAAAGTTTCTTCCAGGGAAGTAAGAGCATAATTATGGAGAAAATTGGTTTAGTCCACATGTCTCAAAAGGGTGCAAATCTGAGAAATGAACCTTCTGCGTAGGATGAAGAGGAAAGCTTTGGTGATGAAAACAAAGAGGCTCTCTCTCCTGGTAAAGTTAAATTAACATTTGAAGAATTGGAAAGACAAAGACAAGAGAAAGAGAAAAAGCAAGCAGAAGAGGAGGCAAGGCTTCGTTTGGAAGAGGAAAAACGTGCCTATGAGGAAGCAAGGCAACAAATGGTAAGCATGTTTTATTTATTTATTTATTTATATTTATTTTGATTTGTCAATCGCTTACAAGATAATAGGTATAAGTATATACATAGTTATGAATACATGAAATGGGTACATATCAGAAAAATAAAAGAAACAATAGGACAGGGATGGTAGGCACGTTGGTGCGCTTATGCACGCCCCCTACGGACCTCTTAGGAAAGGGGTGAGGTCAATAGTAGACAGTCTAAGGTTAAAGTTTTGGGGGCTTGGGGAAGAAACCACAGAGTCAGGTAGAGTATTCCAAACATTGACCACCCTGTTGCTGAAGTCGTATTTCCTGCAATCAAGTTTGGTGCGGTTAACCTTGAGTTTGTATCTATTATGTGCTCTTGTGTTGTTATGGTTGAAGCTGAAGTATTCATTGACAGGTAGGACATTGCAATGTATGATTTTATATACTATACTTAGATTAGACCGAAGACGGCATAATTCAAGGTTTTCTAGGTCTAGAATTTCAAGTCTGGTGGCATCAGGTATTCTACAATGAGGAGAAGAGAACTCTTCTTGTGAAATATTTCTGGACTTTCTCAACTGTGCTAATATCAGATACGTAATGTGGGTTCCAGACCGATGAGCTGTATTTGAGTATTGGTCTAGCAAATGTTTTGTATGCTCTAGTTAGTAGTGTGATATTACCAGAGAAAAAGCTACGTAGGATTAGGTTAACAACTCTTAATGCCTTTTTGGCAATGTAGTTACAGTGGGCTCCAGCACTTAGATCATTAGAGATGAGTACTCCAAGATCCTTGACAAAGTTTGGATCCTCAACAAGATCTTGACTATTCAGCTTGTATTTTGTATTTTGTTCAAACATACAAATCCTGGAGATCTTTGTAACATGGGATATTGCAGGATGATTTTTATTTGCATGTAATGGAGGATTTATCCCATTTAAGAAAAGATCAAAGATTTACAGGGTCTTGAAGTTCCTTGTTTCCCATTTTTCAAGCATCTCCTCCTCCCATTTCACTCCTCCACAGCATATGGTGAGGGGGCAAAATCTTATTCTCCATATGCATCTTGTATTCTCCTGAGCACAAGTATTCTGGGATCTGTATCTTTGGGTGGAATTCCTTTGGGTGGAATTCCTTTGGCTGGATCAAAATTTTCATAAGCAAAACACATTATTTTCTTGGTGGAAAAATCAAAATCCAACTTCTTTTTAATACTGAGGTTTATAGATGTAACTATCAAAATATTAGTAATCTGTAATTTGCTTAATAGTTTAGCAGAATGTTATTCTTTAACTTTGGGGCAAAGTAAATATACTTTTTTCTTTAACACTGTATTTGTCATTATGATTCTGTTTAGTAACACACATTATTAAAGATCTCTATTGATAGCAGACTTAATAAACTGGAATTGAACTGAATTTAGCCACCATTATTTTTAGAGTTAATTGTCAAAAAAAAGCTTGATTTCCTTATTGATAGGCCCGAGTTTGTGCAAGTTGGAAGGAAAGTTTCCAATTCCATCTCCTTAAGTTTGGATTCCCCACAGGATTGTATCCTGAGTCCGTTATTGTTCACCTTGATGATCCATGTCTGCTGTGCCACCTCTGCTACGAATCATATTGTGAACTATGTAGATGACACGGCAGTTGTGGGTCTTATCTGGGATGACAATGAAGTCTCTTATAAGAAGATGAAAGCTTTGGTGGATTGGCGTGATAAAAATAACCTGGTTTTGAATGTTAATAAAAACACAGGAGATCATTGTTGATTTCAGAAAGAGCTGGTATAGTCGTACTCCACTTTGTATTAAGGCTGCAGCTGTGGAGGTGGTCAATAGCATTAAGTATCTGGGGGTGCAGATAACGAACAATCTAACTTGGTCTCTTCATACATTATCTTTAGTGAAGCGTTTGCATTTTCTGCGTCGGATGACGAGAACAAATCTTTCTGTCCTGGTCACTTTTTACAAATGCACTATTGAGAGTGTTTTAAGAAACTACATCGTTTGATTTGGTGGCAGCAGTGCCTCAGATAGAAAGTCCATACAGAGAGTGGTAAGGACAGCTGAGAAGATTATAGAAAGCTCACTTCCCATTATTCAGGATACTGCTTATAAGCAGTATGTGCTTAGAGCTCAAAGAATTGTAGAAATCCCACACATTCACTTTACGGTCTGTTTCTGTTGGTCCCCACTGGGGGGAGGTTTCAATGTATCTATAGCAGGACTACTAGATTTTTTAACAGCTTTGTTCTTTGTTATACATTCAAACTAGACTGTGATGTTTCTCTGCATCATATACGTGTGTATGTGCATAAGGGTTATCTTTTGAGAGCTGAATGCAACAAAATTTCATTTTAATGTATGCTGATTAGGTACATTTAAAGTGACAATAAAGTTTTTATTCTATTATATTCTATACTTACCACATCACAGTAATTAGGCATTTTGTAAATTAATGGCATATTTGAACATTCTTTTGAAAGCTTCTTTAAAATATATTATTTCCCCAAAGAGAAATGAAGAAAATGAAGAAGCTGAAAATTCTGTCAAGGAGTTCCGTCCTGGAAAACTGAGACTAACATTTGAGGAAATAGAAAAACAAAGGCAAGAGGAGGAAAAAAGAAGAACAGAAGAGGAGGCCCGGAGGCGTATAGAAGAGGAGAAAAAAGCATTTGCTGAGGCAAGAAAAAGCATGGTAGGTGTCTGCTTAGCTATTCCAGCTTGCTTCAGTTGTTCATTTTTGCTAGATTTTTATCAACCATTAGTGTCATTACAGAAATGATTTAACATCAACTTGGAACACTGAAAAAAACAAAACAACCCCCCCCCCAACAAATCCCAAACTTAAACTGTCAGAGCTAGACTTCTCTGTGAATCAAGGATCCTGTGCAGTTTTCCATGGGGAGAGGGTTAAATAATTTTTCCTGGTGTCTCTTTCACATACATCCCTCTCCACACATAGTTTTCTTGTGGTTTTCAGTATTCTCAAATCTTTTAGGATAGGGGTGTCAAACTCACGTCGTCAAGGCGGTGTGACTTGACGTATAAACCGTTGTGGACATGGCCAGCATGTGATGCATCTGGCCCATGGGCCGGGAGTTTGACAGCCATGTTTTAGGGAAACCCATAGTCATAATAACTAGTACCAGTTGATGTTTATTTCCATCTGCTGAAGCATCAAGACTGGCCAGACTAAAATAAAACCACAAAATAAAATAAAACACAAAAAATCAACTTAATTGAAATGCTCTCATACTATAGATTTACTTATTAAGGTATTTCTAGGTCATCATTTGAGTTAGAAAGATTCTCAAGGTCATATAGCTTTTTAAAAAAAACATAATATAATAAAATAAATAGAAAGTTAATTTAGAAAACTGGAAAAGCAAATTATAACTTCAAAAATTAGTGCCAATTTTTAAATCTCAGTTCAGACTTGAGGAAATAATGTTTATGTTTATAGTTTGAATGAAGTAGACCATGTAAATGTCTTTACACTGATATTTATAAAGTTTATTTACCACCCATCTTGTATCCAATGACTCCTGGTGGCTTATTTCAGGTTATGATTATCCAAACTCTCAAAATCTGACCAAAACATTAATAAAGGTAAATATTTTAGTCCATATAATTATGTAATCTGTAATTTTAATGTTTATACTGAACCATTGTTAAGGAACCAATTATTTTTAATAGGGGCCAGATGATGAACTTTCACTAATGTCAAAAACTGCATCTCAAGAATCTCTGACACCTGGAAAACTGGAAATTAATTTTGAAGAATTACTGAGACAAAAAATGGAAGAAGAAAAAAGACGCACAGAAGAAGAACGCCGACAAAAACTGGAACAAGAGAAGCAAGAATATGAACTGCTCAGACAAGAAATGGGACAGGTCTGTTTTAGATTGCAAGATATTTACCTCAATAGCAGACTTGGCTAACACATTTTTAATTTATAAAATAGGTAACTTCTATGGTTAAATTTTAATTAAGGAATACTTAATCGGTAAAGTCGGTAAAAATTAAAGAATGTTATCCGAGCTTGATTTTTTGCTTGCAGATATTTCATTACTCGATTAGGTAACATTATCAGTGCTATTGAGTCTGGGGTTTGCTCCCTGTAGTGCCTTGTCAGTATGAATGGGGATGTATTTTTATCTTTATTAGTTCCTTGATTAGGATAGTGTTTTCTACTTGTTTTGTCTTGTGTTAATCCCTGCTTATCTGGATATAGGCCTCTGGAGATGTTTTCTGGTGTTATTTCTTCCTCAGCTTTTTTATTGTTTCTTTTGAATGGTGCATAAATGTGGTTTATCTCTATGTCTGCTATTTTTAATTGGATTTTGTTCAGGTATTCTTTGTTCAACTAATAATTTCGAACATTTTATTCTAATAGGAGGAGGAGGAATGTGAAACCTTTGAGCTAAGCAGGGAATATGAGGAACTGATAAAGTTAAAAAGAAGTGGTTCAATTCAACCAAAGAACCTAAAGAAAAAATTTGAAAAAATTGGACAATTATCTGAGGAAGAAACACAAAAAAAAATTGAAGAAGAGAGAGCAAGGAGGAGAGCTATAGACGAAGAAATAAAAGAAAGAGAAGCAGAGAAATTTCAAGAGGTATGCTATTTTTTTTAGTATATAGAGAAAGAAAGGCTTCTGCTGCTTTCCTTGCATGAAGCCAAAAGTTTCTCTCCCCCTGAGAATGGAGCTGGAGACAGTGTCCTGCGATCCCCCCAAAAGAATGATCAGTAGGAAAATGGGGTGGGGAATTTTCCTGCAGACTTTGGGGGGATTTTCCCAGAGTCTGGTCTGCGGGATTTAAAATTATGAGTTTGGTGGTCCCAGAGTTCCAAAGGGTTGGTGACCCCGATATAGAAAATAAATTGGCATTGCACCTTTCACTTAACTGGTAAGATGGGAGTATTTAATAAATAAAACAGGATTAAGTTGAGAGCCAGTTTGATCTAGTGATTTAAGACTCCAAGCTAAAAAAGAAAGAAAACTAGGTTCTAGTCCTGTCTAAGGAATAAAAACCAGCTGTGTGATTTTGGGTCACATTTCCTCAGCCCAACTCACTTCACAGGTTTGTGGCGAAAATTTGAGAGGGAGGAGCATTGGGTATATTCATTGACTTACTTATTAAAAACAATAAAGGAGGGATAATAAATAAACCAGATGTGTAAGATTATCAGAGATTGTATGCAGATCCAGAATCCTGTTTTCTTGAAAACATGTTGCTATAATTTTCCTTTGAATGCTCATATTTGTTATAGCCACACCTGTTTTCTCCTAAGCTGACACATGATAATGATCAAACATTAAAAGGTCTTAAAATCGTATTGGGAAGCTTCCAGTATCCAGAGAGTCACAACTGCTTAAATGATGGCACAAATTATTTCTCTCCCCTAAACTCCGCCAGAAATGAGTCTTTGTGAGACTTGTCGTGCTGGCACAGCTTCTTGGAGCAGGATGCCTTGCAGGATCCCAAAGACTCATTTCTGGTGGAGTTTGGGGGGGAGAAAGACTTTTGCTGCTTTCCTTGTGTGCAGCCACCGCCCTTTCCCCCCCTCCCACTACCTCATGTTGTTTGCAATGCAAGCAACGCAAGCCTTGTGTTCCCGTGGGCAATGTGGGTGGCACAGCCTTGTGTTCCTGCGCAGCCTGGATTAATTGCTTTACAGGGTGCTTTGGGGGTGACATTTCTCTGCAGACCATCAGTGGTTCCCAGCCCACTGGTTGGCGACCACTGCTCTATACTGTAACTGATAAGTTACCTACAATATAGAAAATACAAATTCAAATCTACAAATAGTAACATAAATGCCTGTGGGTAAAAAAACAAACCCAGGTACCATATAGTAGATAGGAAGGATTGCATATTTAATAAATACAGTTTAATGAATACAACTCTTGATACTCATCATTATTTGGTTCCGGGAGGCACAATGAATACCAATGAGTACCAAACCATTTTTTTCTCATAAAAATAATGTAATAATGTAATGTAATGAATCACAAGGCAGCTGACACCTGCTAGCTGTTCTAGCTTGTGTGTTAAGTACCAAATGATGAATACTGGGACAAAATTTTTGCATCAGAATGTATTGAGTACCAAATTTGATGAGTTTCAAAGCAATTGAGTAGCAAGATACCACTGTAAATTTATTGTAGAAATTTTCAAGATGAAATTAATCGTGTGAAATATATTGATACGAGAAAAAATGATTGAGCCAGTCATAATGAACTTTATGAAATTAGAACCTTTTAATGTTTAAGATGACTAATGTGTATTTGAACTCTGAAAATTAGTTATTTCCAAAATATGAATTGTGTAGGCTTAAGAGTAAGATTGTACTGTTTACAAATCTGCAGTTCATTTTTTCAAGATGGTCGATATTCAATCCAAATTCCTGAACATTTTTTTCTGTTCCTTGAATTCTTCAATAATTACCTTTTCAGCTATAGAATGAACCAGTGTTAATGTCTATAGAGACATTTATTTTGTGTGAGATTTTGCACACTATGTACACCCAAATGCATGTTTCCACCTTTCTGCTCTGTACTTGTTTAATGAGGGACTGAGTTTATCTAAACCATTGACTCTTCCAAAAGCTTTATTTGCTGAAACTAATGAATGCTTTTTTGTTCAGAGTTTTGACAGATTCAATAATTTGTATATTCTTTTGATACAAAATTCCTGATTGTTGTTGGGTTTTGAAGATTGAAGGTAGTTTCTTCCAAACATGTTTACTTTTTGCAGGAAGAAGAAGTTGATGTGAAGCCTGCTGCAAAATGTGAAGCTCCATTCACACACAAAGTTGACATGAAAGCTCGATTTGAACAAATGGCAAAAGCAAGAGAAGAGGAAGAACAGAGGAGGATTGAAGAACAAAAGCTGCTACGTATGCAATTTGAACAGAAAGAAATAGATGCAGCATTACAAAAGGTATTAGCATCTACTGGATCTCCATAATATACAAGTTTTGTATACTGTAAGCTAATAGGAATCCTTATTTGCAGTGGCTGTGTACATATAGACAAATATTTTATTGCATATTTATTCTGCTTTTGACATCTTTCTGTAGTGGCCACATTAGAGCATTCACTGATCAAACCTCACTTGCCTTGAATAAATTACATTCACATGTGAAAAAAGAAACCTAATGAAACTGCTGTTCTGCTATGCTATAATCCAGTTTTAATTCTTATTCTTAAAAAGATGCTCAGGCATATTTTATTCTCACTAGCCTGGAAGATAACTGCCTGTTTGTGTCAGTGTTAGGTAGATATAACCCAAGCCTTTAAAAATCCAATTATCAATATTAGTTTCTGTTTCTTCACAACTTGTGTTAAAATATTCACAATGTCTGTTTAAATGCAGAAAAGAGAGGACGATGAAGAGGAGGAAGGGAGTATTGTTAATGGCTCAGTGTATGAAGATGAAGAACAGCAAGCCCGTTCTGGTGCTCCATGGTTCAAAAAGCCTCTTAAAAATGTATCTGTTGTGGATAGTGAACCAGTACGGTTTACTGTTAAAATAACTGGTGAACCCAAGCCAGAAGTTACATGGTGGTTTGAAGGGGAAATGTTGCAAGACTGTGAAGATTACCAATACATTGAAAGAGGAGAAACATACTGCCTTTACTTACCAGAGACCTTCCCGGAAGATGAAGGAGAATATATGTGTAAAGCGGTAAACAGTAGAGGAACCGCTGCTAGCACCTGTATTCTCACTATTGAAAGTAAGAGATAGCATTTCACAGGTTATCAAGTCTTCAGTTCTTGTTCTCTGTTGATTCTCTTAACTCCTCTTTCTTCTCTTCTCTCCCTTAGCCGATGACTATTAAATATCCTACCATTTCTGGAGCCTTCCTTCCCTTCATTCACTACATCTATCTTTTTCTCCTGTGGTGGGGCCAAGAAGTTGTCTATCATTCCTCAAGTAGAATACTTTTCAGACTGAAATTCAGGCAATAAAAGTTTGGTTCATTTAACATATAGCAGTGCAATCTACAAATGGTGGCTGCTTATTTATGCCATTGTACTGGTCCATTGATGATGTTCCACAAGGCAAATCAAACTGCATGAAACAGTTTGCTATTGTTCTAAAACCTTTCATTATGACAACATAAAATATATGATCAACCAAAGCACTCTTGAATGCACTAAATAGGAAGAATTGACCAGAAAATCTCAATTATATTGTTTGCAACTTTAATTTTATGTCAAAACAGCATGGCAAGTTTGTAATTTTTAATCTTTTAGCCAAGACCAATTTATCTATACAAATGTTTCAATCAGGGCAACTTTGGGGACAAAAAAGTATGTCCTTTGTTACACTATTAGCTAAAAGGTAATGTACTGTTTAGAGCTACACTTTGCTTAACATTTTTATTTCAAAATGTACGAACAAAATAAAACCAAGACTATTAACGGCCTGAAATCAAATTTGTACTATTAAATTATGCATTCAGCTATAAATTAAGTTCTTTAAAATCAAGCATTTGCTTTTTATATGGTATTAAGATGGTAGATTTCAGCTCAGTATTCCAGACAAGATGCTGGGCAAATCTGCATCATATTCAATTTGTTAGCGCAATACCGGATAGCTTTTCAATTTGCATCTCATTTATATAGAACTTAATGAATCATCTCACTACTATTTCCAAACTAAATAACATATATTATTAATATAGTTATATATCTGGAACATATGAATAATAATATTTTTTGGGGGGAGGGGGTTCTAAATGAAAAGTAGTTAACTAAATTCCATCACATATTAAAATATGCACTGGAACTTCACATGCATTTGCAAATCTTCCAGTTGGTTTGGGCTTGTATTTTAGTTGTCAGAGCAAGTCAGAATAATTTTTATGCAGGAGATTTTTTCTTAAGTATGTACCAAATTACTTATTCTGTATTTAATGGAAGGATAATAAATATGTTCTGTTCCTAAAGTTGAATGTTTTCTTCTTTATCACTCATCTTTTATAGGTTTTTGGGTATACAAATATTTTTTAAAATAATCAACTCAAAAATTAAATAACGCAAAGGACAAATTTTCATCCATTAGTTTACATTTATTGAGAATTCATACAAAACAGTACAATTAATGTATTTGCATGAGTACATACATTGTCAATAGGCAAGCTCAACACAACATACTGGAAAGCATTGGATTTACCTCACGTCCAAGCTGCATCTGCCTAAGATACTTCCCATCACAGTAGCCTTTAAAAGACAGTCTTCTTTTTTAACACGGGTAGTTTCTGCAGAGAACACTATTCTCAGGACGAAAATGCCTTTCATGCATATTAAGATAAAGTTGCATAAATGTAAGAGTTTGATAGGGTACTACAAATAGAAAAATGGATCTATTGTACATATTCTGTAGGACCCAATGTTTTACTTTATAAAAATCCTAATACACAAAGAAAAATGTAAAATTCTACCCTCAAACTTATGAAATGTATCCCAATTGACAATATTTTTAGAAGAAAGGATTAGTGAATGATACAGCCTACCTATCAAGATCACTGAGGTGTAATTTACAAAACTCTAGTTAAAGATTGCTTTTTAACTAGCAAATATCCTATACAGAACACATACCAACAGATAAATCTAAAGACATTAGCTGAAATTAAGATATTCCTCTGTTTTAAAACATTCATTACTTTCATTTAATCCTGGGATTCAATTAGAATTTAGAATTTTTTTTCCTGCTATAACACACAAACTGCACAAGGAAAAAACTATCTATGCATTCAGCTCAAAGGTTCATATTGAGAGTAGAACACTTCAATCCAACCTTATCTTTCTGAAAGAAATCAGACAAACCAAAAATAAAAGCTATAGTACAAGAGATGCCTATAGGTCCACCGAAACAAAAAATATTAACACAGATCTTCACCTCCTACAGCAACAACTTTTTTTCCTGTTACATCTCCTGACTTTGACTTAAATTTCAATTTATGCTGTTTGTTAAAAATGAATAGGAAAAAACAAGTTTTCTTTTATAATGCTGAAACAAAATTCAACCAAGATGAAGCTCTTCAGCATGTAGCTAGCTTTCATATAAAAATTTATCTGACATATCAAAGTATATCCCCCCCCAAAATAAAATAAAGTGGCTTGAGGGAATTCAAGTACAACTACTGATTTAGTTGTAAATGCAAGACATATCCGTGCTTGACTATTTAGCAAAGTGTAAACTGATAAATAATTTTTATAATCATACAACAAGTTATGGAACATTTATGGTCAAGCAAATAGCACTTTAAAGAATGAGAAGCGATAAAAACAGGCAAATTATACCCTACACCATTAAGTATGGGATACATTTAAAATCGGTATTGTTTTTGCCAATTTTACCTTCTACATGGAGCCCTTCTATGGTCCATGCTCATCGGCTCACCAGGGCCATACACTCAAAGGAATCCTCTTTATTGGAAGTAACTATCTCAGGACCTGATTTTATGAGCTATGATTTGGTGCTTGCAGCATCTTCAGCACTGTGTGTGAAAATGAAGGCAGGGTTTTTGAATATTTTCCTTTCATGCACAGAAAAGCAGGACTTTCGATAAAATCAAAACATTTTATTAAGTGACAAACAAAAACTAATGGTACTGCCTTAAAATTGTCTATTTAAACTGAAAATTAAGCTACCTAGGTAAGTCATATACAAAACATTTTAAAACTAGCAAAAATATACAGCAATTCAGCTGAAATAGCAAAGTAGGAAGGAAATTCCTATAAAAAGAAAAGATCTGCCAAACTTGTTAACATATCACTGGCACAATATTTTTAGAACTATTTTGCAAAAGTAAAATCTCACTTGTTTTCCTTCTGCATAAAATAATCAAGCTATATTAATTTATGGTTTATGGTGTATCATCTTAAGATTGAGAGAAACATACAGTATATTTGAATACGTAGTATTTGGGTATAACATCCACATTATAGAAGCATTTGTGAAGGCTGTTGAAGTTCTGACCAATATTTCCTGTATCTTGAAAAAATATTTTATATTCATTTGTAACAACTATTGAGGGAAAATAGTAAAAGTGACTTACTCAAAAATTATTGCAGCAATCCACTTATCTTTAAAAAAATAAAGATACACATTTACCCAGAAATGTAAATAATTGTTTCAGAATTCTCATTGGAATGAAACCATGAATAGCAGAATACATTTGGGAAAAGATATTGGCAGATTGCTTTTGAATACACAAGCACAAAAAAAATCTCACAGGGACAACATTGATATACTGAAATATGTATTTATACACTTCCTTAGGTTGTGCTTACCTGTGCTTTTTGCAGCAGAACCTAAGGTGGAAGATCTGGGAAGGCACTGTGAAGTATAAATAATTGCACTGTTTGCAATTAATAAAGATTTTATACTTTAAATGAATCAAAATCAACAGCCTCCATTTGGTGAATGATAAAGAATCAGGTGAATGTTTGTTGTTTAGTTAATAATTACACCATTTTCCAATAAGCTACAGACTTAACATGCAAAATACTTAAAAGACTTCATAGCCTACTTCTCTATATATTTATTAACTTCTAGTAGTCTTTTCAAAATGTAAATCCTAAACTAAACTGGGATAAAAAAAATCCTTCCTGATTCTACAGTAGAACAAATGCATTTCTAATTATTTTTGCAATAATACTACTTCATTTTAAACCACATTCAGTTCTTCTCTTGCAGCCACTCTAAATGAACACTCCAAAACAACAAAATGATTTTCTAAAGATAAGGCTAATAAAGATTTAGAAAAATAGTATATAGCTGCATCACTAAATATATGCAGACAACTGAAGACAAAAACAACTTCCTCCTGACAAGCATTTTTAAATGTTAACAATATGTAAGTTGATATCTGAATATATCTCATTTCTGAAACCCTAATGAACAATGTTAGTTCATTGATGAATTCTTTAGCTAAAGCTAAATATCTCAAAATACTTACCCATACACACACGTTTGTCTGATTAAACAACCAATTGTAATTTTCTAAAATATCAGCACTGTATTTTATTCCAACATAATATTCACACAGGTATGGCATTTGCATTATGTGGAACACTGACAAAAAGATACTGTTGCAGTTCATCATTTTGTCACTCTGATGTACTTACAGTGCAATGCTCCTTGAAGGAACAATCAAGGATGATAACACAGCACAGTCCTCCTCACCCCTACAGAGCTAGTTCTATACTGGCTGGATCAAACCTGCACTTCAACAGACAATGGCAAGACAAACTGTATTGCATGTATAATCTAATATATGCAAAAAAAGCAAACAGTGGATTTTTAACAGAACACCAATTTTCAATTATAATTATTAAAAGTAAAACGTATGACAGAGACTTTTCAAACATAACTTAAAAGCTAGTCTTTCAACATTTAAACAGACCTTATCTGAAAAAACCTTTTTTTCATTAAGCATTCCAAGACTCAAACAGTATGTTTCTACAACAAATGCAGTTTTATAACTAAAAAGCATAATCATCCTTACTACACTAAAATCTATAGCAAAGTGCTGGAAACCAACCGCTTAGCACATTTTGTTTTTCTAGATAACTGACTTTAATAATGTGTCTGGAAAATATACTAAAGAATTAAATCATACATAAAACAAATGTTAACTATAGCAGCTATACGGGTCTGGGACAGTGGTCATGAATAAAAAAGAAATTTCAACTGTTAATGCAGAAGTATGTCAAGAAATACCTTCACATACATGCAATTTTTACACAAGTAGAAAGAAGATATCAGAATGCTAAATAGTAACATACAATCACAAAAGAGATCCCTCTAAACCTATTCTGGGGAAATACCAACATCAAGCCTGAACTTAAAAGAGAGGGGAAAAATCTTACTTGTGTACATGTACAGAATTACTAAAAAAAAAAATCATTGAATTCTCTTGAGTACCCACATATCCAACTTACCAACACAGGAGGTTTCATATTATTTATTGCAAAGCACAAAACAAGCATTTAAAAGTGATCAAGTATACATTGAAAAAGTACATTTATATCACAAAGCATTGACCACATAATAGTTGCAAATACATTTGCTGGAATGTGTACATCTACACTAATGTACTAAAAACAAACCAATTTCCATTTCTACACAGAAATATTACCTCCTATCAGTTGTGATAGATATTTTGTACATTTCAAAAAAAAAACCACTATTTTTAAACCAAACAAAATTATGATCTTCATCAAGGCGTCTGCATCCATACATTTAACAAAGGTTTTTTTCCCCCACATAATGAAGCAAATACTGTATTGTCCACTTCTTATTATTGGCCCTGTGCGAAGAAATACATAAGAAATACACAAAATGTTAAAGAAAATATTTTTTAAAAAAATTGCGCTAACTCAGGAGTGAAGCCTTTAAGAAAGAAAATTTGGTTAATGCAATGGTGGTGGCTTCCTGCATGGCTTTCAAAAACCCTGAGGAGAAATTTTTAGATCACAAACACTGAATGTATGCAAAGACAAACACAGATCTCCAGTTAAAAGCATTAATTCATTTGCAGTTATGTTTTATCAGGAAAAATGCATACTTCAGAAAGGTATCTATGTGGGAGGCATGCAAAAACAAACAAAATTCCACCCCACAAAAATTGAAAGAAGTATCTCACTAAAATATTAGCTAAATAATTAAAGACTGTTTTACCTGTGGTGCTGGAGGATGTTGTGGCATTCCTTGTGGACTTGTCTGGGCATAATAAGCTGCCTGCTGTCGGTAGTACTCAGCCCATGCTGCACTGTAATCTGGCTGACCTGTCGGTGGGGCTCCAGTTGGAGCTGGAACAGCTTGACCTAGAACAAATGTAGATTACACAACGCTGGTGCCATAAAAGGGGCAGAAGGAAGCTCAAAATAATCTCATTTCTAACGAACATTACCTTGCTTCTTGTAATATTCCTCCCAAGCCTTTGAATAATCTTGTGGCTGCCCTTGTTGACCTGCAAAACCCCCCACATTTTAATGTAAACACAGCTCCCATGTATACCACAATTACAGTCAAGAATACAATGGAAGAGTTCTTTGCTGTTTTGTTTTAATGTTTCGTGAAAATCAGAAAATATTAAAATCTAATATTTTAGTTTTAGTTCTAGAGTTTTTAACAGATTTAAAATTTATTGAGTTCAATTTTTATACAGTAGTCTGTTGTATGCTATATATGTTTGCTCAACATAGGTATATGATAGGCCAATAATTCATCCAAACTAGCTTTCATAATCCAACCTACTTTCGCTAGTTTGAAAATGCTTCAAAATGCAAGTGTGTAGAAAAACTATTCTTATTATATGGTTTATAATATATAAGGGGCCGGGCGCCCCAAGTAAACCTGCTCTGAAATCTATACCCAAGAGTATGTGCTCTCTTCCTTCTATATAATGAAAACATCTTCCAATATTAAAAAACATAGTTTTTTAAAAATCAAAATATGCTTAATACTTAGGTTGACTTTTGTTTTTGAGGATTAGCATGTAGTAAAAGAATGCAAGATAGCAAAAATTGCTCAGCAACCATAAAGCTGCTTTTAAATCAACTTATTACTGATTAAACATTTTAAATTGTTTTCCAACTATTTTAATATAAACAATAAAAGAAAATGGATAAAGAGAAACTGTTAAGATACACATGGGTGAGTCATTTTGTATTTAAGAAAGTAAGAGTGGAGGTTTAAAGTAATACTAATATCTCAATTCTTATTTATATGTCAAATTGCTATGCATTTATTTTCAGAATAAATTTTGTGAAGAATATTAATTAACATGTTAAGATAATGTCCAAAAGCTCATATAGGTACCTTAATATGAATACATTATTTAGTTCTATGGTTTCAGTTTCTCCATTATTAGTTCATTCTGGTTCTTCAGATTATATATAAACTGATATCTAAAACTAATTTAGGCAGCATGCTTAACATTAAAAGGGCATAATATCTGACGATCATGAATTTTCCTACCCTACCTACTTAAATTTAGCTTGAAGTGAATTCTGATGTAAATGTGTGGATTACAATGCTTCAAAACTAAGCCAATTCATATTGTGTAAACAGTCAGTGAGAAAAATGAAGGGCACAAAAAGAAAAAAAAATGGATATTACAATATTTTCTAATCCTCTTAATTCCAATTCTGAAACTATCAAAACTAGTTACAAGCAACATTTTATTGGGATAGATACATTAATTGTAACTAGATTACATTTGTATAATTAACATGTAGGAGGGGATGTCACCTCTATGACAATTGTCTATATCATAACATCAGATGTTGTCAAAATAATTTGCCAACTACTAATTTCATTGGAGAAAGGATAAAAACACTTAACTAAAAAAATAAACTTTTATTTATAAAAATAAAAATTATAATATGCTAATTTGAACCTTAAATAATTAGTATTTAAGATTCAGTGTTACAAAATTAGAAGGAAATTAGAAGATATACAATTAAGTGCTTCAAAAAAATTAACCAGTGCCAAATTTTAGCAAAACTCAATATGATAAATGGAAATGTATACAGCATTTAGTACAGAATGTAGAAAATGGATTAAATTCTCACCTGATTTACAAAATCAGGAGTGGTTATATTTTCTATTGTGCTATGAAAGTGATTTACACTTAAAATCTCTTGCATGTATTAAAACTAGATTGACAACATTTTGGCAATTAATATTCTGATAGTATTAAGATAGCATAATTTTAACATATACCGTATTTCTCAGAAAACATGACCCACCCCAATAATAAGCCCAATCCTAATTTTTTGAGGGTGGTCCTAATATTAACCCTTCCCTGAAAATAAGCCCAGGGGATGGACATGGCCAGCATGAGTGGCGGCGTGGGCATGGGGGGGGGGCAGCAAGTGTCAGCTGCAGAGAGGGGCGAAAGTCATTCTGCGCTGAAGCAGAGGCATTCCGAGCCTTCAGCGTATCCCAGGACTGCAACGCTGAAGATTTGGAATAGAGCCTTCTGTGTTGCAATCCTGGGATACACTGAAGGCACGGGGTGGAGCCATTTTCGTGAAAGGCAAGAAAACGGGGAGCGGAATTTTCCTGCCTGTTATCCATTCCTCTTAGAGCAGGACCCTGCTTTATCACACCGGTGCAGCTGGCATCCTACCGTGAGCAACTGCGCTAGTGTATCCAAACTCGCGGTGGTGCCGCCGCTTGCACACACAATGCTACAAGCCTTGCAGGGTCCTGGGATATGCTGAAGGCTTGTAGTGGAGCCATTTTTGAGAAAGGCAGGAAAATACAAACAATGAAATAGTCTAGGACTAGCATTTTATGAATATATTTTACTAACATGTGCTTTCATGACCACTAACACCAGAATAGGGTTTACAATATCAGAAGATTTGGGGTCATTCTTTCTTGCTAGAAGCACTTTAAAGGGCAGATATGTTTTTTAAATGAATGGGATCGGATCCATTTTAACTGTTCGCTTAATTATTTATTTTTTTCCACAAAAATCCTGTCTTAACGCATGTGATATGAGAAACAGAAAACAGATCATAATGGAATCGCCCTATGGCATAGTATCAACACAATCTAACCCTAAGCAAGTATAGATAGGCCTCATCTAGAGCCTGTTTTGATGCCCTCCTATCAGGTCTATTTTACTGAGTTCATGGGACTCCTTATTTGCAGAGACCTTGCCCTTGTGTATTCAGGGAGGCAAACTCTTATTTGTGTCCTCATACGTCCTTTTTATGATGCTCAAACACTTTCTGATCCTCTCAATCACTTAAAGGAATGAGGACCACACTGATAAATTTTAGATTAATTACCTTTTAAGGGATGCTAACCCCACCCTCACATAACAGATGGCCAATATATTCACCATATCATACAACTGCGCAAAACTTTAAATTAGATGTTATACTGTCCTATTGTTTTTTCTTTCCAAGTAACATTTTTTTGTTAAGCTGTTTCTCATTTTTATTACAAAGACTAGTCAAAAACTATAATAAATATATTTGATCTTTTTTTTTTTTACTATAATCGAACAGTAAAAATTAAAGTTTTGATAAGTCATTTTTGACTTATTTGTTCCCATGTTAGCTGCTGGAAACATTCTCAGACATGAATGGACTGGATTCATTTAGTGGCTTTTAGTCTCAAGTATTGATGTTTCCACTAAAAAAAATTGCTTTGGCAGTTTTGGAAATGTGCCCAGTTTAAATCCATCAAATAAAGCTTATTAAACTTATTCAAATTAAAATTGTGTATGAATCAGTAAAGTTTCTGAGAAGTAAAATTTAAAAATCCAAAGTAAATAAAACATACCCATTTTTTTATAGTATTCTTCCCAAGCCTTGGTATAATCTACCTGCCCTGCTGGTGCTGGATTTGGTTGATCTCCTGAATGAACAAAAATTAGTGTGAGTAAAATAAAAAACTAAAAAGATTCAGTTCCAATCACTTACACTTTATTCTAATTAAGAGTAAAAATCTTACATTAAAAGCTAACATTTTTGTTTTCAAATATTTTGCAAGTCTCAGTTCAGAAATGCCTTATTTGCATGTATCATGCACAGAACTTAGCTGCAGATGCCCCATCTTTTAACCATCAAGACACGCACATTTCTTTATCTGGGAAGATTAATCAGACCTCTTCAATGATTATATTTATATTGGAACCAGTCATGCACAAATCCATGTCCCTTAGGGGTCCACATACACAAAATCCTTGTAATGGCAACATTTCCTGTTGCATGTGTCCACATTGTACCATCATTATACCAAAAAGAATACTTGGGAGAATATACAATTCAAGCTAAGAACACTATTTTTTGTTTGATTCATGTGTAACCATTTCACTGGAAACATAATATAAACCTGTAAGTCATTATGTTGTTGACCTGAATTAATTTTAGATTCAAATTCAGTTTTTGGTTTTCACCTAATGGTCTACAATCAGAGTATATTCTACTGGATTATTTTTCACAATTCCTGCTGATTATTGTAATCTTTCTCTTATATACTTGAAAATTAAACTGGAATCCTACATTTCTTTAAAAAACCAAGCTTGTATTGTATTACCTTCACAAGCCTATTACCCTCATCTCTTTTACACTGTGCAGGATTTTATATCCTGATTTAACATCAACTCAATTTCAATGGAGTAACCAATTTGCTTGCAAAGCATAAACTGAAAGTAAAGATAATGTATACAGACTCCAGACTGCAGTAGTGAAAAGGCAAGTCTACTATTGCTTGGGGCTCATTCCCATATTACCAAAACATTTTGTCATATAGTATGAATTCAGATTTTGTTTCTGACAAATAACTTTAGGGGAAAAAATTCTTGAATTTTGGACACATTTTATGAAAAGGATGATATACTGGGAGTTGTATTTAATTGGCTCATCAACATAATTGCTTGAAATATAAGAAAACTAGTAAGTGATATAGAGATTACTGGAAAGATAGTTGCCCAAATTCCAGCCCAACTTTGGTTAAAATTCTCATTAATCTAATGCCTTATCCTAACTTAGCTGACCCAAACATTTTTAGATTTGTCTTACTGATTTTAGTACTGAAACCAGCTTACAACATACAAAGCTTCAAATGGTGAAACTATAATAAAAAACTTTCAAAATATTTGAAGGTTTGAATAAGATACTTCAACTGTTAAAAAAGCTATTTTGGTATATTTGTTTATATTGATACAAGCACGATACCTTGTCCGTTAGTCTGAGTGGCAGGTGGTGCACTAGGTGGAGCTGCAGGGGGTGGCTGTGCTTGCTGTTGATAGTAGTGGGCGTAATAGGCTGCCCAAGCTGCTGAATTAGGATCTGCTGGCTTACCTGAAAATTACCATGACATTTAGTTCAACATCTCAAGAGATCACTAAGATCAGTTGCCATTTACATTCATTCCTATGAAAGATAAGATCTATAAAATAAACTCTCAGAACATTAACTGTTCATGACAGCGCGTAAGTAATGAAACAAACCACTTCCAGTTCGTTCGTTTTCTTTCTTTCTTTCTCTCTTTTTTCCTTGTTTCTTTTTCTTTCTCCATCCATCCATCCATCCATCCATCCACCCACCCACCCTTTAAAGGTAAGCAATACAAAGTGGGGTCTGTACCTAGGATTCCTCTTCAGCCAAAGTAGCATTATTTTTGTTTGTTCAATGTGAATGTCACTTTTGGAATTGAGGTATTATTTAAGATTTGGATTGCATCTTATGCAAGCTTGAGGAAATGCAATAAATCCTATGGTACATTCTCTTGAATAATAAATACATTTATGGTTGGTTCAGAAAGCAATTCCAATTTCACTAGTTGTATTATCAAGTATGAAGTCATATTTTTAAAATCAAAAGTATCGGTTCTAAGTTTAACTCCATATTTAATTCAGGTTGAATTTTGGCTATCTGAAATATTCAACATATAGGTAATTGGTTCATTACTGTTCATATAATGACAGTCCAGATATCATGGCATTGGAAAGGGTACTTTATGGCCCATAAAGAACTTCTGCCAGTTGCAAAATGTTGCACCACCATCTCCTGTGGTCACATGATCAGAACTGGGTGCTTGGCAACTGTTCAGTTTAGACCAGTAATAAGTGCCCTGAGATCCTGTGTTTACCATTTGCAGTCTTCTGTGCCAGATTTTAATTCTGTTCCTGCAGCCGTTGAAGGAGTTCCCTTCCATACAGAGGGAACCAAAATCCAAGTGGAGTGGAGGGCAGCACAGTAAAGTAAGGAGTATGGGGTGTCTCAGGCAGGCAGGGGAGGCCCAGGGCAGTTTGATGCAGGCCATGTGTGGCTCTCTGTTCAGCTTAGATTTTGAGCCCGAGACTCTCAAGGTCTCCTCTGTTCCCGAGGCACCCCAATCTCCTTATCTGGGACTTTCTCCATTTAATAACCTGCAAGATCACTTAACAACCACAAGTAGGAGTGCTGAGATCGCAGTAGTTGAGATAGGCAGTCAAATGGATGTCTTGCTTAATGACCACTTTATTCATAACTGAGATTCCCATCCCAATTGTGGTTGTTAGTCAAGGATTATGTGTAAACATAATTTACAGAATGGGTTTTCACAACTATCTGTGTTTAAATGTGTCTTAATGTTTTCGAAGGATCCTATCCACAAATACCATTTCAATTTTAATTTGCTATTAGACTGGCAAAATGAAATGAATATGGTTTAATGAATGGTTTAGTTTCATCACATTTTCTTTAGTAAAATATATGATTAACGTGTATCTCATTGCAAACTAGGGCCATTTATATATTTGCTTATACTTACCAGGGTCTGGAGGATTTGGTGGTTGCCAATGTGGATATGCATTACCCCATCCTTGTGGAGCGTATGGTGCTGGAGGTCCACTAAAATGAAAATGTAATGTATAATTAGATCAGGTAGTAAAATAATTTATAATAGCTATTTTTTTTACTAGTGGTGACTTGAAGTCTGCTGCAAAAGCTAGATTGCAATCTAGGAATGTTCTGATTACCTCCATAAAGAAGAGAACTGGCCTGGAAAGCCTACAAGAATCCCATCATATGTACGTTTCAGAATTAATGATTTACAGCACACCTAATATGAATTAAACAGTTTATAATATACATTTTAATTGAGAAAAAATATTCAGTTAAATTTTAGAGATTTCACTTAAAGAAATCTCTAAAATGAATGCTTCTAAGAATTTGGTTATAAACACATTTAAAAATTGCATTGAATTCACAGATGAAATCCAGACCCCAATCTATCAACACACAACTCTGCGAACGTATCTATAAGTGTACAATACTTACTGAGGTGCAGGACCAGGAGGACCAGGGGTATAAGGAGCTGGATTGTAAGGTCCCATTGGAGCCCCAGGAGGTGGCCCAGGGGGTCCATGTGGCCCAGGAACAACACCATGAGGCCCATGAGGTACAGGAGGCCCCAAAGGATTTACTGGACCCTGTTAAGATAAGTTATAATAGTTAAGTTGTTCTACATCAACAGCAAATATAATATTACACTGTACAGATAGCCTGCAATTTAAGAACACTGGACTTAAGGGCAACCCCTATAAACAGGTGAAACTCAAAAAATTAGAATATCGTGCAAAAGTTCATTTATTTCAGTAATGCAACTTAAAAGGTGAAACTAATACATGAGATAGACTCATTACATGCAAAGCAAGATAGTTCGAGCCATGATGTGACATAATTGAGATGATTATGGCTTACAGCTCATGAAAATCCCAAATCCACAATCTCAGAAAATTAGAATATTACATGCAATCAATAAAACAAGGATTGTACATAGAACAATATTGGACCTCTGAAAAGTATAAGCATGCATATGTACTCAGTACTTGGTTTTGCCCTTTTGCAGCAGTTACTGCCTCAATGTGGCGTCCCATGGAAGCTATCAGCCTGTGGCACTGCTGAGGTGTTATGGAAGACCAGGATGCTTCAATAGCGGTCTTCAGCTCTTCTGCATTGTTTGGTCTCATGTCTCTCATCTTTCTCTTAGCAATGCCCCATAGATTCTCTATGGGGTTCAGGTCAGGCGAGTCTGCTGGCCAATCAAGCACAGTAATCCCACGGTCATTGAACCAGGTTTTGGTGCTTTTGGCAATGTGGGCAGGTGCCAAGTCCTGCTGGAAAATGAAGTCAGCATCCCCATAAAGCTTGTCTGCGGAAGGAAGCATGAAGTGCTCCAAAATCTCCTGGTAGACGGCTGCGTTGACCTGGACTTAAGGAAGCACAGTGGACCAACACCAGCAGATGACATGGCTCCCCAAATCAACACAGACTGGAAATTTCACGCTGGACTTCAAGCATCTTGCAGTGTGTGCCTCTCCATTCTTCCTCCAGACTCTGGGTCCTTGGTTTCCAAATGAGATGCAAAAGTTGTTCTCATCAGAAAAGAGGACTTTGGACCACTGAGCAACAGACCAGTTCTGTTTTTCTTTAGCCCAGGTTGATGTTGTTTGTTGTTCAGGAGCGGCTTGACAAGAGGAATACGACATTTGAAGCCCATGTCCAGGATCCATCGGTGTGTGGTGGCTCTTAATGCACTGACTCCAGCCTCAGTCCACTCCTTGTGAAAGTCCCCAACACTTTTGAATGGCTTTTTCCTGACAATCCTCTCCAGGCTGCAGTCATCCCTGCTGCTTGTGCACCTTTTCCTTCCACACTTTCCCCTTCCACATAACTTTCTATTAATGTGCTTTGATACAGCACTTTGGGAACATCCAACTTCTTTTGCAATTATCTTTTGAGGCTTTCCCTCCTTATGGAGGGTGTCAATGATGATTTTCTGCACAACTGTCAGGTCAGCAGTCTTTCTCATGATTGTGATTCCTACTGAACCAGACTGAGAGACCATTTAAAGGCCCAGGAACCCTTTGCAGGTGTTATGGCTTAATTAACTAATTAGAGTGGGATACTTTGAGCCTAGAATATTGAACCTTTTTACAATATTCTAATTTTCTGAGATTGTGGATTTGGGGTTTTCATGAGGTGTAAGCCATAATCATCTCAATTATGTCACATCATGGCTCGAACTATCTTGCTTTGCATGTAATGAGTCTATCTCATGTATTAGGTTCACCTTTTAAGTTGCATTACTGAAATAAATGAACTTTTGCACAATATTCTAATTTCCAAGTTTCACCTGTACAAACGGGCTATTACTAAAACTGGCAGAAGGGTTCTTTCCTCAAACTGCTAAAACAATGAAGATATACATTTTTAATATACAGCCTGTTTTCAACAGTTCCTAAAAACACTGTGCTTGACAAGGAAAACTTTGTGGAAAGTTGATAGGAAAGGTCACAAATTACAGTCACGTGTATGTGGAATGCTGCAACCATCGTAAGTGCAAACCACATGACAAGCAAATCAGGACAGCCAGAATTTCAAGGACTGGTCTGAAGTATCATTCATTCAATGCCATCATAACTTTAGTCACTGAACAAACGGTCATAACCTGAAGACAACCTCTTACTGTTATCTCCTTAGCTTGCAACCCCCCTCACATCAGAACAGATGAGGGCAGAGAAGAGATCAAAGGAAAGTTTATTTAAATTACAGATAATTCTTGGTTAATGACCGCTAGTTCAAAGTTATGACTGTGCTGAATGAATGAACAGTAGTTATAATCAGACCTTCGATCTCCCAGACTCTTGCATATATTCCCATGCAGCAGTTGCCACCTCAAATTCTGCTGCTCTTGTATCACGTGATCCCAACCACCCATGCACCCCCTTGCTCCCTTTCCACCTAGCAGCAGCCATTTACTTACTGCGTGTTTGCAAGCTGTCTGGGACTTGCATCACACTTTGATTGTCTCATCTATTGATGGAAATTCTTAATCCCAATTGCCATTGTTATTTGAGGACTATCTATACAGACATTTCACAAAATGCACTTTCCATAATTATTAATTTTCTGTATTTTATATTAATTATACACATTTCAATGAATATGTTAAATTCTCATCATTCAGTAGACCGTGCAAAACAAGCAATCCTCCATTTAAATCTCATTAGTCTTTAAGAATAGGCAACAAATTTGACAATTGTCATTTAAATGGGACTGTTCAAAGCTACTAATAAGCAATATCGTAAGGATTCCAAACAAAGAGAAAATTTAAAAAGCTAATCCTTTTCTGTACTTAACCAGCTGTTTGTACAACAAAAACATTAACAAAGAGATGCTTCCAGAACTCACTCCAATCTTTTCTTCTATAAGCTGCCGAGCATAATCAATCTGTTGTGGTGTCCCTCGAATAGTAAATAATTTCATGTTGGGATCTGCATTTGGTGGAGGATTTCTCTGAAGTTCTATTCTTGCACCAGACTGCTGACTAATGCTCTTGATAGTTTCACCACCTGAATTTACAAAGAAATGGTATTATACTGTAATCTATATAAGTTAATACGTTTAATTTGAAAGAACAATAAGAATCATCTTTGCTTGTTCCTGAAGTGCAAACAGAACTATCTTGACGACATTACTACTGATATAGCATGTATAGTTTTAAACATTTTCTGCATGACTTTTAGCCCATTTTTTTGGTTGTAGTTGTAATTGTAGTTAATTTTATTTCTTGGGAGATTAGGAACCATGTAATTTTGTGTCGTCATCTATACAGTAGTCTTCAACTGCACAAGCTGTTCCACAGTTCCAATTCATAGTTGAGGTTCTGGAAAGCCCTGAATAGCTTTAAGAAATCAGAGAAGCCCAGAGATACATTTGCAACATATGTATCTGAAAACAGAACAGTATGTAATCCAAAAGTTCCACTTTCATCTTCTGTATGAGGCATTCAATAAACTAGTAAATGAGTTTACAAAGTAGCAGAAATGAAGAGAAAAATACATAGAATATATTTTCAAATATTGCTTCAACTGAAATAATCACATAAGGTTTTTATTAGTGAATGAATTAACCAAGGATTTCTGAGCTGATTCACACATTTTGTTGACATCTGGACAGTCAATGTGATTCATGTCTTACCTAAAGAACTAGGTTAAATGGAACACTTTTACAAAAAATGGAAAAGAATTAGAATGTTTAAGTGTAATTCAGGAAACAATGCACAGATTTCAGGAATAGCAATGGATAGTGAGTAAGCAGTTTAAACTGCTTTCTAAGAAACATTTAGGGAAATAAATTAACTGCAATCGATATTACACCTAATTAGAAATCACTGAAGAAAAGCCAAAGAACAAAGTTAGCTGTGAGGTCTAACATCAATTCCTTACTAGATATGTAAGACTTTATGTATGGGCCAATACTTTTCCTAGGATGTAGGTATCATAAATCCTAATGTTTTGATTTGTAGAATAGAAAGAGGCTTATTTATAATGAGGATATATATTTATAATGAGGAGTCCATTTTCAGAAGTAATCACTTTCAGTGTTAGGTGGCTAAAGACAGTAACATAACTGGGTACAGTTCATTTGCTGTATTTTAGTTATTTAGTTGGACAAAAGTTCAGCAGCCAGATTTTATTATCAGGGAGACACTTCAACAAGGACCAGGAAGTCAGTTACTTAATGATATATGCCATCTCCTGCCTTCAAACAAGAAAATAAGTTTATTTATTGTTCTCTCATGAAAAGCAAGTCAAGCTTTTTACCTTTCCCAATGATTAATCCAGTTTTTCCAGTGGGAACAATAAAATTAAATTCTTGCAGTCCACCAGGTGGTCCCATATTCCAATTCCCCTGACCTCTTCCTCTACCACGACCACCAGGCCCTGGACCTCCAGGATTGCCAGCCTAAATTGTGCAAAGAATTGTAATTAGCAATACTGAAAAAATATTGGTTTTTTTGCAGAGAGCATTATTTCTGTTTTGCATTTATAGCAAATACAATTGTCTTAAAAGAGAGGGACAGATAAGACTTTTGTAAAAGTAACAGTATGTCATTTTTCTTCACAGAACAACCAACTAAAACAACCAAACTATTTCATTTCAACCAAGAAACTTTTCCAAACAAAACAATACAATCTTGATTTTTCTTCTTCCTAGCAGGCTCGCTTACAATCTGGATCTGGACTAACTCTATAGTAACATAGGTATAAGTCCCCACTTGACTATGAACGTCATTTGGTGATTCTGGAATATTCATCAACTCTTGGCTCAACCTATTGTGGGAAGGCTCATGCTATGAAAATCAAATACAATTTACCAGTCTGAGTTCCCAGAGAAAATGTGGGATATAAATGAAATCATTCTAAGCCATTATCGCTTGTAAGATTTCTATCTCACTCCTAAGAGCAAGGGACATGGGGAAATTAAGTGAAAACACCAATTAATTGGCAGTATCACATTATTTCAGTCATACAATTTGAGGTATATGCAAAAACATTTGGGAAAGCCACAAATAACTGTGGTACCTGCAGGTATAGCACAATGACTCTTAATGTAAGGATCATGGCACCGCACATAATTTTAGCATCATTTTCAACTGAAAATTATGTCTATCAATTTCCAAACAGCTTTATGTCTATGGAGATTCTCAGTCCTCCAGGTCATGGTTATCCCAAAAGTGCTTTTTTTCAAGAGGCAACTGGACTTTCGAAGACCCTTTGCTTCTCATCAAAAAACTGATGAAGCTTCTTGGATGAGAACCTAAATGTCTTCAAGGAAAAACAAAGTCAGTCTGCTGCCTCTTGAAAAAGCACCTTTGCAATATCCAAGCATCTTTCTTCTTTAAGAAATTGGCTGTTTCAAAAATCTTACACAGTTTATAATCAATGCTATGCTTTTAAAGCAAGGGTGTCAAACTCAAGGCCCGAGGACTGGATCCGGTCCATGGGGCTGCCCTGGAAACAACGAAGGACTGCCCCATGGTGCTTCTTTCAGCAAAAATGGAGCTTGGGGAGGCGCATGTGTCCACCCCCATATCCTATTTTCGCTGGCAGAGGGCTGCAGGAGCTCCATTTTCACTGGCAGAGAGCTATCAAAGCAAATTAAAAACAAAAGGAGAAAATTTTCCCCCTTTGCATTTGAGCATGCAAGAAAGGACAGGAAAGGAGAAAGGGAAAGAGGAAAGAAAGAAAAAGGAAGGAAAAATAAGTAAAGAGGAGAAGGAAGAAGAAAAGAGAATGAAAAGGAAGGAAGATGAGAGTGAGGGAAGGTCTCAGGGAAGTCCTGCCTTAGAACTTGGACACAGGTGTCCCTGACATGAGTCTCTTGTCACTCCCACCATGGCCACACCCACCCCTGGCCATGGCCACACTCTGGCCACGCCCCACTCTCTGATCCTCCAAAGTCAAACACAACTCTGATGTGGCCCTCAATGAAATTGAGTTTGACAGCCCTGTTTCAAAGCAATACTGCAGAATAAAACTTACTACTAGAGGCACAGAACCAGTGAAATACAAATTTATAAGCTGCAGGCATCTCAATTAGTTTTAACAGAAAAATATTCATGCATGTTTTCCTCCTAAAGGTTAAGAGTATCAGTATTTTATAAAAAACTTGGCTGTTAACTATTAACCAACCTGAACACTTCGAAGAAGATCTGTAATAATTTCAGCTGCATGCTGACATCTGTCTGGTGGTCCTGTGATCTGTGCTATTCTATCAGGTGTTGTTCCATCATCTACAAGAGCAATAAGTATTTTTTATAAGTATTTAAGTATTATAGAGAAAAACATGCAATTGGTGTATTTTCCGATGGAGGAACTCTACCTGGTTTAAATTGAATCCTTACACCAGCATCATTCTGTATCTTTTTTATCATTTCGCCATTTCTTCCAATTACAATACCAACTGCAAAACGTGGTATTGGTACCTTAAGAAACACAATACATTTTAACAAATATTAAATAAGAACTTTAAAGCAAATCAATACAATATGTAACTGATGAAAAACACCATTATACTCAACAGTAATCAATTGAGCAGGAATACTCAAAGGAGAAATTAGATAGTCTGCAGTATTTTTAAGCATTTTAAAGCCAATTTTATGAATAGTATTTAACAGGGAGTAAAGCATCATAATCATATCTATGGACAAACATAAATTTCCTATTCCTTTCACTAATTCCTTTCACTAATTTAAATCAAGATGATTTAAATTAGTGAAAGGAATAGGAAATTTATGTTTGTCCATAGATATGGATGAACACAGGCCTAAAGTACAAATTTGCCTAAAAAAATCATCATACTCACATCTAAGCCTTCATTGCCTCCTATTCTTGATCCGTATTCATTTCGTACCTCTCTGAAGCCACCTTGATCACGAATTAGATCTAAAACCATTTCCTTTGCTTGCTGAAAGAAAAATGAGTACACATAAGATACAATGATTTTACAATCATTCCTCTTGGAGAAATACAATTTAACATTTAAAATCAGTTCTTACTTGGACTTTGTAAGGATCTCCTGTGATCCTAAGAGGCTTATCTGCTCCAGTGTTCTGTGGTCCATCTTGAATCATCACCATTTTAACACCTGCACGCTCCTATTTAATAAAATTAATGCATTCAAATCATAAAAATATTAAATGTTCACACGTATTTTTAGAAAATAAAATCTGTCAACTTACTTGAAGCTGCTTTATAGTTTCTCCACCCTTTCCAATAACTAATCCTGCTTTGCTAGCTGGAATCATGATTTCCTGGACAGCATTTCCTGGGCCATCACCATGATGGAATCCTGGTGTAGGCCTTCCCTTTTCAACTATCTGGTCGAGCAATCTCTTTGCAGATCTTGCAAAAAAAATGAATAAAAAGCATTTGCAATTAAAAATGTATGAAAAATAACAATCAGCAATTGACAGAATATTTAGGGTGGTTGCTAACTAAAAACCATGAAATAATCTATTTTATAAACTTTTGAAATGTGTTATTTGCAGCAACGTTAAATGGGAAAAGTAGAGAAAACGAGAATACATGTGATTTCTTCATACTACTAACAGCCACACTGAACTAATAGTATATGTCACCTGCTGTTTGCAACTTGAAAAAACTTGAATTCTACCCAAAACTTTGATACTTGGCTGATCATGAATGTACAAGTATTGCTAAAAGACTATTCAACAAATCATTGTGAATGCATGCTTCAAAAGTAAACATGTTGTGTACCTATTGCACTTTTTCTTAAAATAATAGCATTATAAAGTGGGTCATCATGTGATTGTGCCTTATTTCGTAATAATTTTTGCACTAGTTATTAAGCAAATTCACTATTTGCTACGCAATGTTTTTTTTTCAGGAATTGGAAGTATGTACTTGTTTCTGGGGGAAAAAACATTGTAAATTGCTGTCATCTGATTATGGGGTGGCGAATATGTGGCCTGGTTGCTGGTGCCCAAAATATGGCCACATTAGAACGGCAAACACTTAAATTCCAAATCTGAGTTCTTTCTTTCATGATCTGTTATAATTTCAAATGGTTGTTAAGAAACTGGTTTTAAGCTGAGGACTGCCTGTAAATTAGCCTCCGTAGAGCTACTGAATCTTCCAAACAACCTGGAAGAGTGTTTTCCAGTGACCAGTAATCACTTAATTGAAAATCAGAAACTTTTGCACTGCAGATTGTTCATATTTCAGAGTCAGAGCTAGATATATTTCGTGTGCAATAGCATACAGCCTGGGACACTTTTATTAGGCAAAGTTAGAACAGTGCACGTATTTGGAAAGATAATTCTTAACAAAAACTATTTCAACATGATCTGAAGGCATTTGTGAAGAAACTTACTGTACTGATTCAGGCGTTCCAGTCAACATGCAAGATCTTTCAGGAAGCCCACCACTATCTACAAATGTAAAGAGCATAGAATGAACATTAGTAAGCAGATATTAGTAATTTGCTTTTACGATTTTTAGCAACAGATCACTCAACTAATTCATAATGGTTTCAATTTTGCTGATATAAACTGACAATTTAAGATAATAAAATTAATTTGTCTGCATGCAACAATAAATTATGTTCCAACTGTTAACCTAGTAAAATAGAGAAAATAAAATAATTACCAGGTGCAATCTGTATTTTACATCCAGATTCTTGCTGTATGCGAGATATCTGTTCTCCCCCTCTGCCAATTACTTGAGAAATGGACAAACAAATCAGTTAATGAATTAATACCATGTACTCCAACAGATTTAAATATACTGTAGTAAATTTTTTTACTCACTGAATCCAACCATTCCATCTGGAACTTTGTATTCTTCTGTCATTACAGACCTGGAGAAAGAAACACATTATAAGCTAGTATTTGTACCTAGTTAGAACTAAAGTATTTTCTCCAAATAAAGAGGTAAATCATAAATATATCCCTCTCTCTATATATATGTATGCTAATTTTACTTCTACTCAGTTAAGGTCCTTTGGTTTCCGTATTTGTTTAAATCACTATGCCTAAAAAAATAACATAGCCTATTAATAATTTAACATAGGCAGTCAAACATTAGCCAATTAGTTAAAATGTCAACATTCTAATAATGCTGAAGCCATTTATAATGTATGAATCTGGAAACTTATTGCAATTTATATACATTTCAAAGATGCATCATATTATTTCATTTTTTTTAGTAAAGTTAAAAGTCACACACAAAGCAAAATATGTACCAAGAACATAAATGGGAAATAAAATGCTAGGAAATTTCACCAAAACTATTTCATAACATTTTGAACCTTAAGGTTTTTTTTCCCCAAATGAATACACTTAATTCTAAGTTATATATGGCAATGTTTTATACTAATAATTCAAAGAAAGTACAATTACAAAATTTCAGGAGACATAGCGGAATCTAATGCAGCCCATCCTACTTTTTCATTTACTTTTTTGATATATACAACATACATATTTAACAAATGTTGCAACGAAGAGAAAATACTTTGCCTGAATCATGCTGAATAGGCATACTTCAAAAAAGTGTGAGAAACAACCCAAGTTGTGCAATATGAACTCAAACTAATGGAGAAAAGTGGATCTATCTTGTTGAGTGTAATGGAAATGTGTGTTAAAAGAAATGCAATTAATTTTCACTGAAGTAGCATAATAAAAAACAAGCATTTTCACTACATACTGTTTAACATGTGACTTAAAGACCTAATCTTTTATCCCTTACTCAACTAATTACCTCATCTGCTTCAATGTCACCTATGGTGAACATTACCTGGCAAACAGTAAATAAAAATTCCCCAAACAGTTGAAGCTATAATTATTTCAATTACTGATTGAAATAACTATATGAACATTACCTTCCTTTAACATTACCTTAACCAACAGTTTTTTGGTCTGCTCACAAGGGACAATTCCCAAAGCACATTTCTGATACTGATAATATAACAATTTCTAAATTTCTAAAACAAACCAATAAAAGATATTACCTTGTATAAAGAACAAATTAAAGATAAATAAAACCTTACCTCTGTTGCTGATGCATGGGTGGTAACTGATTTCCAAAAGCTAAAATGAAATATTACATACTTTGACAATTTCACCAAATAATCTACAATGGCATATAACCCACAACTGCAAAAACATGCAGGACTAGCTTCACTTCAATATATTTACATTTGACTAACATTACATATTGTGCCAAAATATCATTAACTCAGAAATATATCACTAATGAGGGAGCTCAAAATTGGTACTAATTTTTAAAAAAGCACAGACGAAGTATTTGACCTGGTCAATTCCACCTGATATGCTTAGTTTAGTTGTTTCCTTCTCTTTAGTTTATTTCTAGATCAACTGACAAGCTATGATTTTCAAGTCCGGGCAAGCAAAAATAACTTACTATTTTGCAAGTAAAGGCAAATGGAAGCTTATGTAAATTGGAAATAAAAATGTGAAAGGGAAGAAAAAAAACCCACATAACACCAAGGCAAAGTCTCCTTTAAATCAAGTTTGATATCCAGCACCTAGAAGCTGTTTTTAACATTCAATTTATTAAAAGCCCCCGATCCTGCTTAGTTCTAAGGCCAAACAAGATTTGTTAGATTCTGGGAAAGGGCTAGGGCTTTTTCACTTAAAATTTTCCCGCCCATGTTCTTTCTTTTTACTCCACATGTTTTCCTGCATCACACAATACTTTAATGAGCTTCCACTCCCCTAAACACTCAGTCTATACTCAGTGACTATGAAGCAGGAAGAACCACATAAACGAAAGCCCTACTTGTCATACATATGGTTTTCAAGCAAAAATAGCTGCTGCATTTAGGGCTTTTATTCATATAATGTACAAATTAAAAAGCAAATTCATAACATAAGAAGTGATAGTTGTGTTCAATACTACCATGCAATCATTTGAACTGTAAACTATCACCAATTAATAAAAAGGAAAAAAATTCTGTTTTTTCAAGAAAATATTGTTGGTTAGCGTTCAAAGTTAATTCAAACTTTGAATTTTGTTTCATTTTTAACTTTTTAAGTTTTTAAATGAAACCAAGTTTTATAGGGAAAAAGCTAAACATATGAAGGACTAACAATAAAGACATTATTCAACTAAACCTAATAACTCTGTACTTCAATATGGTTCAATGTAATTGTAACTGCTGAACAGATTTAACAAAAACAGCCAGTCTTAAATTTTATTCCAGCTGCAATACTAAATCTAACTACCTAAATTACATTAGGTTAGGTTGTAAGTCAGTAGACCTTACTTCTGGATGGAAGGGATTAAAAAAGATTTGGAACAGTATGATTTAACACGGTAAAAGGAACTGTTGGCAGTATCATGCACATTTCTACAGAGGTAGCACAGTATACTACCAAAATATGGCTTGGAATCAGTACATCAATAATAAAAAGGAAATAAACACTACTAAGAACTTACAGGAGAGAAATAGCTTATATTGCTAAACTTTATAATCTTACTATGTAAAAAAAACAAAAACAAAATAATGTCTATTATTTTTAAGTTTACCTACAGGGTTCTGTTATTTCTATTTAACTAGTATAAAAATTCAAGGAAATGTTTCATTACCTTTTGTGACTATTTAAAACATTTTTAGCTGTAGAATACCTTGTATTCTATTCGAAAAGGAAGTTTTTTTATACCAGAACCTTGAAAGGTCAACTCTAATCTAAAAAACCAACTATAAATAAAAAAGCCATATTCTATATATGTTTGTTAGGTTTTGGCTTAGAGCGGTATGGAAACTCTATAATCAGTATTATAAATCTTGCTTTACAGCTTTAAACCGATGTGACTTTAGCCAATGTCTTTTAATTAAAACCTTGTTAAAATATAGTTATTCTGGATTCCTTGGTACATAGGAATCAAGATTGACTCAAAGATCACTGTACCCCCCACAACTGAAAATACTTATGGTTTAAAAACAGCCACTCAGAAAGTTGCATCTGTAGTTCCCCCCCCAAACTCCATAATAAGACCATGCAACCTTAGAGAATGGCAAAAGCGAGTGACCCATGCTAAATTTAAAACATTTTGTTTTCTTTCAATCCAAACAACTGCACATACTTACTCCTGCCAGAATATAACTTTCGAAGTGGAACTGTGTTAAAAAAATATCTAAACTACTGAATTGTGCAATATCGTTTTAACTCTTTTTTCTTCTGTAGGTGAAATCTTGTGTATCATTATTAGAATATAGATCATCCCCAAGTAGATTAGTAAAGACTTCTAACTAAAAAGATGTCAGTTGAAAGTTTAACATTAACCCATTATTTGGAAAAGTGATAAACAACTTTTTATTATTCCATTTCACTAACACAAAACCAAATTCAATTTTGGTTATTTTTAAAATCAAACGGCATTGATTACTTGTTATTCATTAAGGTTATTTTCCTAATTATGTCTTACTACTTAGTAGCAAAAATCAGTGATCTGTCTACAGTGCAGGACAACCACTTTATGTAGCTGATAAACTATAGCTCATGAAAGTTTATATCTTTTAATAAAAACTTCTTAGTTGGAAAAAGTGATATAGGTAATCCTTGACTTATAACCATTCATTTAATGCCAATTCAAAGTTACAACAGCACTGAAAAAAAGTGACTTATATCCAGTTCTCACTTTTGACCATTGCACCATATCCAGTCACAGGACCAAACTTTGGGTTCTTGGCAACTGGCTGGTATTTACAATGGTTGCAGTGTCCCAAGGTCCTGGAATTGTCATTTGCAATCTTCCTAGGGAGCTTCTTGATAAGCAAAGTAAATGGAAGAAGCCAGATTTGCTTAACAACCATATTATTCACTTAACTGTTGCAAAAAAGATCATAAAATGGGACATGACTTACTTAACAACTGCCTTGCTGAGCAACAGAAATTTTGGGCCCAGTTGTGGTAGTAAATTGAAGATTACCTGTAACAGATTCCTGATTTTTTATCATCAGAAACCAACAGGACCTCTGCTCATATTCCTGCTAGTACCACCTATCAGAATCCTGTACGTAGCAAGAAAATTGGAAATGCTTGCTCTTACAGATGGAGAGAATCAGAATAGATCAATATACACAACTTAAAACAGCAGCATTGTGTACAGTATATATTAAATAGCATGATAACGTTACAGCAAATCATAAATACTTACAATCATTGTTTGGGGGAGCAACTTTCTTAGGTTCTGGTTGATCTGCAAAATTAAGAATTTTTTAAATGTTTTGGGTCATAAATATAGATAACTTAAATAAATGGCTGTTCCAGAAGTTCAGAACGCAACTTGTCCAGTGCATTTTAGCATGTTTTTGAATTTTCAAGGAATAGATCATCTAAACAAAGAAAAATCTTACATGTTTAACATTTGGTTAGTGTAATTGGGGAAAAATGCAAAGTACTTTCATTTATCACGTATCATATTCAATAAAAACACACAGGTTTAAAAACGGTATCATGGATATCCAGGCACTAAAATGTAACAAACATTTAACTATATTATTAGTAATTTGACACTAAAGCTAATGATGCTTCTGTAACAAAAACTGAAACAACCACCATTGTGAGAAATAATCATTCTACAATTAAGTCTGACAACAACCACAATATTGAACAGAAAATCAAAGTTTAAAATTTAACCAACACATAGCAATACAATCTCAAACTGGGGACTGTCATTCAAGCTTCCTTTTCAAATACTGAAAATTTCACAGCATAAAACTTCAAACAGGAGATTCAAAACCACTACCATAGCTACTATCCAAATTCGTTTAGTATGAGTGAAAGTCGTAGATAACCAAAATCTGATAAAAATTACTTTAAATGTTTCCTTCCCACCCCATATTAAGGAATACACGAACCACCATGATTAAGTGCAGTAAAAGTCAGACACATATTCCAAGAAATGTGTGTGTCATCCATTGCAAAAGATTCACTAGTTCATTTCACGTTTACATACTAAACACAGGTAATAAATAAAAATTCCTGCCTTTAAAAGGAGAGGGCATTCCCTCCCAGTGTGTTGTACTGCTCGGACTTGTCCAAGAGCCATCTACACATAAAATAAAAAGAATACATTACATACATCATTTGAAGCATCATTAGCTCAATCTTGAATATTAAAAGCCTCACCATTAATAAAAGGCACTTCATTAAAGTACACAAGTACTCCTTGTCAAGAGCCTTGAAAATGTTCTGCAAACAAAATTATATTCCTTCAAAGCCTACATCTCTTCCAAGATCAGAAATCTGTCTTCATGAATTTAAAAAATACTACACACTTTTAAAAGATAAACACAGTAAACTTGTTTAAGCCCATGAACCTAAAAATTAAGCTTGCTATATATTTCGCTAACACATTGTAGAAGGAAAAAATAGTCACAGCATCATCTTATCTGGGTTCAAACAATTTAGAAGACATTTTCTCCAAAATCTAATTGTACATTTGTAATTTTGGTGAAACTAAGTTCCATTTTAAAATGTTGCACCTGCACAATGCAAAATCTGAAAAAGTAATTCAAGAGTGTTTTGAATTCACTATAGAATTTGTTAATGTTTTAAAACAATGAGTTTTCAAAGAATACTTACCTACCTTCCCAGATTCTTAAAATGTAAACATCATTGCTGTCTACTTTTACGAGTAACCTAGCTAGCTTTAGTCAAATCTAAAGATCATGTATATGCTTAAAATGTACTATTTCATGTTTTAAGCAGAAACTACACAAGCTCTCACACACACTCTTCAATCAGTTTACAATTTTGAGAAAGTATATATTAGCATCTTGCGGCATACCTCCATCTTCAAGAGGTCTTTTTTGTCCCCCATAACTGTAATCATTTGAATTCACAGATGTCCCTGATTCATTTCCAATTTTTGCTGCAATCTGGAAAAAAGATACATATTTACTTTTACCAACAGAATTACATTGTACTACTGAATTGTTAATAAAGCATACTTTGCATCTATACAAGAAGTGTTTTTATTAAAGAAATCATTACTGATAATTGTTTTGTACATGCTCCACCTATCATGTATTATATAACATTAATATTCTATACTTATTGCAGGCATTAGTGTATATTATTTATCAAACTGCTTAACACACTAATTACTATTAGTTAACTGCTTGTCTGTTTTGTCTAAACTATTGAAGGAAAAGGAACTGGGAAAGAACCTATACCATGGTATATAAATCCTCGTAATCCTTTTACTTCTTTGAGAGCCTACCAACTGAAAGAACTTTGGCTGAACATCTCAGTAACTATCAATCTATGTAGATCCTCCATAACAGTGTCAAAGGGGAGATATGAATTGAATAAATATCACTAGACTACCAAGAATACAGAGCTATACTGTTTGCAGTTAACAGACTAGGAATGTGTACTACATTTTTAAAATATTCTAAATTTTAAAATAAGTCCCTTCTTTTTTAAATATGACCACCAAATGTGTTTCTATCACCACTCCAATCTTATTTATGCTTCCTAAAAGTCAATCCCATTTGTTTCAGAGTACTTCAGCAGAACTTACTGCTATTTAAAATAACCTTGATGAAGTATCAAAGTACAATTGTCTGTTGATACAAGGTTTCTCCCTTCAGTCTATCTCCAATTCTCGCAGAATGCCTAGACAAATGTCTGCAGTTTTCTTGGCAAGGATGTTCAAAAGTGGTTTGCCATTGCCTTCCTCCTAGGGCTAAGAGAAAGAGACTGACCCAAGGTCATACAAATGGCTTTGTCTGCAGGTTTCTAACCTGATGCCTTAAATACTACCCCAAGGTAAAATGTAATAATTTGCTCATCAATGTGGAAGTGTCAGACAACTTCAAAAACAACTGTTACCACTACATCTCTTTGATTGCACTATTTTCTACTCTTTTATCCCCAACTTTATAGGCATATATATTTTGTTCTCAAATAGTATGAAATTCACTCTTCAGTGGCTCAGCTTTGAGTTTTATTTTCCCCTTCTGTTCCATGTGAAACAATTATTTCTGCCTTTAAGTACATGACATTTTGAGTTGAAATCCAAATTGACTCAATTTCAAATTCAATCCAACTCCAATTCAAATAAGTAATGGATGGAAACTAATTGAGAGAATCAACTTAGAACTGAGAAATTTCCCGACAATTCGAACAATTTATCAATGGAACAAATTGCCTCCAAAAATTGGGGGCGTTCCAACATTGGAGTCTTTAAGATGATACTGAACAATCATTTGACTGAAACGGTACAGGGTTTCCTGCTTGATCAGGGGATTGGACTTGGACTAGAAGACTTCCAAAGTACTTTCCAATTCTCTTATTTTGCTATTCAAACAAAAGTAGTAGGAGTAAAATAAGGAACTGATTAAATTGAAGGTACTTGCCATGTTTAAGTCTATCCAATAGATCAAACTTGATTTGGCACTGGGACTGCATATAACACTGGGAACCCTAACCCCTATCCGTTTTAAGGTTTTTTGTGCTAACCATATTATTTAACTCCCAACAGTATTGCTATTATAGTTTTAAACTGTAATCTATTCCCTTCCCTTCTTCCACTAAGCCTAGCCATGTATTTTATCTCTTTTTAAAGGAACTGTGATTTTATTCCTATTTAAGATTAAGATGAACTAACTGAAAGTTATTCTGTATTTGGAAAACTGTACTGCATGTGGTCTCCACTGCATAAATATATGCTTTTCTGTTTCTATAATGGATCGCATTTTAAAAATGTGAAATTGCTTTGTTTCTTAAAACATTAACCTAAAGAGAAGCAGGAAACAAAGCCCCCACATTACATTATTTTAAAATCATCTCTCTTCAGTAATATAACAGCTCACAAAAGTCAAGAGCCCATTCTTTTTTTCATTTCACTAAAATCTTTCAGCAAGACTGCTTAGCCCATTTTTTCAGTTAGGTGAATTTTGTCTGAATAAAAATGCAAAGAATTCTAATCAACCTTTAAGCTTTGCTTTGCTTTCCATAATGAAGAACAGCACCAAATACCTTCAACATCAAGAGGCTAAACACCTATTTTAGTCAAAGAAAGTCCAAACTGAAGATTACCTGGAAACCCTAACTAGCATCATCTCTACAACGTTTTATTATTGGTTAATTAGGAAAATGGGTGGGCCAGATGAAAGCTGGGTGGGGGTGTGTGTGCCTCCTTGGCCTTCCTACAGAAACAAAAGAAACTATTACACGTAGTGTGCAGCTTAAGTTTGTGAACGGAAAAGTTGAAGTTTAACAGAACCGGAGGGCGCCAGATTACGAGGAATCCGCTCTAACGCCGACAGTTCAGTTACCGATATTTTCCCGCGAGCCACATGCAAGCGAATATAATGGAAAATATTGCACAACACGCGGGGAGGGGGGACACATACACAACGTAAACCCCTCTGCACAGTGGAAGAGAGGATGAATGGACAGGGGCGTGGGGGGCTTTCAGACAATCGGAAAGACCCGACTGCCTTTTAATTTTTGTTTCTTAAAGAAACGAAGGCACCGCCATTTCCAGAAGGCGAAGTAGAAGGATGTTAGGGAAATAACTTTCCGTCAAACGCGAGTTTAAAAAGTCAACTCATTCCATTTCTTTTGAATCTCAACCTAATCCTTTTTCTCCCCTCCTTCTCCGCCTTCCACCGCTTAGTGGCAACATAATGGATACTACGCGATTTGGCCTTCCACGCTTTTGTAGGACCAAAAAACCTGCGCCGAGTTCTGAAAAAGCTTCCCGAAATAAAAGCCAACCCAGCCCTTCGAAGTGGGTGGTCGCTCCTAGCGCCTCCGCAATGTGAGGAGGTTTGTTTCCCTTTGTGAAAGAAGCCGAGAGGTAATGAGAGAAGCCAGCGGCCTGCTTGGAAGTCTGAGGAGCCAGTCAGGGGGGAAAATTCCCTTCAGGGCTCGTAATACACACCTGCCTAGCCCGTTGCAGCGCGTCTTTAAAAGCATCATTGACTGCCCCGCCACCTCCTCCGCCTCCGCCGGGTGCTCCCGAAGAAGGAGGAGGCACCGTAGAATAATCCGACATGTCTCCTTCCACTACTTCCTACCGTCCTCCCAGCCTGCCAAGAAAGAAAGAAAATGGCGGCGGGCGGGACTCTTTCACATTCTTGCGTCGCATCGTGTTTCGCGAGAGGAGGAGGGGAGGCCACTAATACCCTCGCGAGACATCTAGGCAAAAGACGCGAGACTTTGAGCAGAGCAAACCGAGATATGAAGGCGGGAAGAAAGGTTTCCCTTCGCCCCTCCCCCACCCTCAAGCTAACTCTCGCGAGATAAGAATCTTAGGATGCAGGAGGTAGAATACTCTAGAGCTTTCTAGGGTGCGAAAGGGAAGGGGTGTGTGTGTTGTAGATCGTTAAACGGATATGCGAAGGGCGGCGCGCGCAGGATTTCTTCCTGGGTTAGATAAGACGATAGCCTCTCGGGGAGGGTGTATCTCGCGATAGTTGGTTAAGTAATATGTATTTCCCCCCTCCCTTCCCCTCCCCCCATCGACATATTTGGACAGTTGTGAAAGGAACTGATTTGTGGTACTGTACTTGCTGTCGCCTGTCAGGAGCGTCTGTCCGTGGTGGCGACAACCTGCCGGCTAGCGAGTGAGTCTCTCTCAGGACGGGTAAATCTGAGGGGATGTCTGTAATGGAGCCTTTGATTCTCGAAGGCACAGAAAAAGCAACGGGGTTGATTCTCGATGGGGGTATGCTGAGGCAAAGGGAAACCCTCCAAAATGCCGCCTACCCGCTTCGGCGAAAAGCATATCTAACAACCCGTTTATGTATCTCGTACCGGTTTCTTCTTAAAACGATCTAACAATATTTGAATACAACGATATAATAAATAGTTGAAACGATATGACAATATTTGAATATAATACATTCAAATATAATACTTATATTCAAATACATTTCAACGATATAACAAGTTTACCACCCGCCCTTCAAAACAAGGCGCTTTTACACAAGCATTCGCCCCTTAATCGATATACGTAGAATAATAAAAGCAATAAAGTCGGTGGCCTTGCAAGGCTCAAAAATCTGATGCGAATTTTGCTGGGAATATGAATTAAGCTTTATCATTGAGGCGTTAATAAAATGATAAAAAGTTGGAGGGGAGGGCGTCATGTCCTAATATCCACGGTAGGTACTGTGAATTTCCAAATTCATTATGGCCATTTCCCATTGTAAGAGTTACTAAGGGTGTAGATGAATGAAAAAATAAATAAACGGGACTTGCTTCCTACAAAATGGACTTTGGGGATTATTAGAAAATTACTTCATTAATTTGTCGTTATATTAGCATTTCTGCACAATTTCGTTTATATTTCTGGGTATAATTTTTACTGCAAGGTATGAAGACGAGCTGCAGCAATACTCTACACAATCCCACTGTTCTTATAATTTTATCTTTCATTTTTTTTGTAGTTTTTGTTTGAAACACTTGGTCGTATAGTTCATATAAGGTAGAGGTTAATTGGCCGAGCAAACATCTCTTGCTCCCCCATTGTCCTCTTCAGTAAGTTTTCTTGATTTACATTTGAAATTTGATAGGCTACATGTTGCCAATATTATCATTTTTTTGTTGAAAGATTTTGTTGGATTAAAAAAATAGTAGTGGTCATCCAAATCAGATAAAGAAACATTTATTCATTTTCTGTTCTTTTTGAAAATGTCAGTTGCTGCACAGATTGATACCAGAATTAGATACTGTTTGTGTGATTTTTTTTGTTTCTGAGCAAAGCTGATAAAATCAACATAAAAAAAGATGCTGAAATAATTTATAATGGTTTTTCTTGGGATACTGGCTCTGATAGCATTTGAAGCACTTCAGATTACTAATAGTTAAAAAAACACAAAACTAGAATAGTTAATAAAAATGTGAAGTCATTGATTTAGGTTGAAATCCTCTAGTATTTAACTACTGTACATTAATTTATGAGATTAATATAAGAAAGGATTAAACAATTATTGCCAGTCTTAATTATTTGGGGGAATAAAGCTTAGTATCAAATACTTTGATGCAATAAATCTATAGTATAGTATTTTTGCTATGAGTTTACAGCTAAAAAAACATAGGGTTACAGTATCTGTATTTGTACAGGTTGTCAGTGACATCTAGTGGTTATAGCTTTTCTGTGTGGAAAATAATAAGCTGGGTATTAAAATGTTCTTGAAATCTAGTTTCATTTTTGATGACTTCATAGACAAGGAGACATGAAGTTTTCCTGGCAACAAAATGGAAGTAATATTCATTGCCTTTTTCAGTCTTAATGTAGCCTACAAGTTTGTTACTTCCTGACAAAACTCCCATCCAAATGCAACCAGGCATTTCCTACTAAATTTGTTAATGAACTGTTGAGTGCTTGTTGCATTTTATATTTTGAAGTTTTTAAGAGCAGTTTGCTTTGGTGAAGAAGCTACAATACAGCTTGCATATTAAGAGCTATACTGCATCATTCCTTGTAATGATATCTTTATTTCAGAAAATGCAGGAGTTTTGAGTTAACCTTTGAAATTCTAAATAAAATTTCCTGATCTTGTATAGCAATCAATTAGGACTAGGCAAATGTTTTAGTTTAAGATTATGGAGGGAGGTTGCTTTGGGGGTTTTTTTCCTCCCTTTGTGGAAGTTAAATAGCTAGCAATTTAGTAAGCAATCTTTGTCTCATTTGCAAGACAAAAAAATCTGATTAGAGTATCAATATTAATTATCTGACCTATCACCTTGAATATGTTATGGACTTTCTATTACAGATATCCTTAATGTGGGCAGATTTCATGGTGTCCATGAAAAAGAATTATACCTTTATTTTGCTAATGTAACTGAAATTTAGTTTTTTGTTCAGTAATATTGGCAGCAGAGTAACTCTTGAGGCTTAGAGAATCAATTTTTTTTGCTAAGGCTGTCACTGTCAAAAATTGTAATAACCTTAAACAGTATTGTTTTGTTATTGATTTAATGGATTAATAAAAAAACTGTGTTGCATATCAATTGTTTTTAATATACGAATACTTGAACATAATCAGTTTATTTTATATCTGTCTGTATATATATGTATGTGCGCATATATATATATATATATATATGTGAGTGTGTGTGTGTGCATGTGTATGTGTGTGTATATATATATATATATATATATATATACACACACACATACATACATACATACATGTATGTATTTTTTTATATATATATATATATATATATATATATGTAATGTTTCAAGCTGTTGAATCCAGCTGTTATTGAACGGTGCAAGAGAGTTGGTTGGCTGTTAACTTTAACTTTAGCAGTGTGAGTCATACTCTAATGTGTTAGTGGAGAAAAGACTGAGCATATCTGGCATGGATACTTGGAAACGTACTCCACCCCCTGGAATACAACACATGTCCACATCTGAAATGCACATAGGTCCTTTTTTGGTAAAGTATTGTTAGTATGAATTTTCTTCCACTCTGCTTGGAACTCATCTCTTCCCTCCCTCCAGAGATTATTACCATCAACAGCTTTGTGGAAAGGGTCCCAGAAGGGAGAGGAAAGAAAGCAAACAACTACCTTTTAAATTTGCTTAGCTGTACTCTCTTCTGCACATTTCTATTATCCTCAATTGCCCTGTGGGAAACATCCTAGAAATTTAATTTCTTTTAAAATAATATTCATTGTACTTATAGTTACTTAAGTTGTTTGTGAACTGCTTTGGGAATATTGTTTTTAAAAGTAGAATATAAAAATTATAGTAGAGATAAACCATACCAGTTTATTACATTATCACATGTTTGGGGGTGGGCATTCAACAGAAAAGGAACTGCTTGAGAATATAATCCACTCAGGTCTTCCCGATACAGTTCATGGGAAGTGAGAACTCTAGGAAAGCACTCTGTACAAGTACATCTTAAATGAGCAAATTCTATTTGGAATAAGCAGTCTTGCAGCGCTCAAGCTATGAAGGATTTCAAAGACTATAACTAGCACTCTGGAAACAAACCAGCAATAAAGTAAATCCTACAATACTGATATTACATGACAATCTACTTTGATAGGGTTAAATCTGTTTCTTCCAGATTCTTACAGACTCATGACAAAACCTTCTGACAATCTTGACAGCCTAGAACTGAGATAATACCAAACCCCATTTGTTGGGTTATCTCCCCCATTTAACATGTAGGTGTTAAATGTGAAAGAGATTGAATCTTGTGGCATCTCATGTACTGGTAGTCTTACAACCATTCGTTTAGTAACCTTTCAAAGGACACTAAACACTGAACTACACTGAAAGAAGTGACTTATGACCATTTTTCACATTTGCCATTGTTGTAGCATCTTCATGGCCACATGATCAAAATTTGGACACTTGGCAGCTGGCATGTAGTTAAGCTTGTTGCAGTGTCCCAGGGTCATTTGTTCACATTTTATAACCTAGCAAAGTCAACAGGAAAGCCAGATTCACTTACTAATTTAATAACTGCAGTGAATCAATTAACAACTTTGGGAAGAAAGGTTGTAAAATGGGGCAAAATTCATTTAACTACTGTCTTGCTTAGCAATGGGAATTTTGAGATTAATTATAAGTGAAGGACTACCTGTACTCATTGGAAGTATCCACTCAGGAAGAAATTGAACTGTCATGGAACAATGCCTCTAATTTTTGTTCTGTGTCCAGAAACACCAAGACTTCATTATAATAGGGTAGACTACCCCTTCCTCCAGATCTCTTTGTAATTACTGGCATACAAAAAGAAAGGTTATTGAGTAGATGATAGTTGTCCAATATAACTTGGTCCTTGATCAGGCCCATAAGGATGCCACACTCAGTGTCCTTTTAGAAATATTAGCATCTCTTTCTCCCCAATTGATGCATTCACAATGACCCTTAGTATCTAATTTTTGGCCTTAATTACACTAAGTATAAACGAGAATTGTTTTTGACAAGCTTCTAAGATTATATTACAATATCCAGCTAGTAACAAAAATATTTCCAAAATAAATGGTTCTTCCTTTACTGAATCCAGCAAACTTGAAGGGCTTTACAACAATCTTAAGAGCTTTGTTTTTCTTTTATTAGATGAGGATTGGATTCTGAATTCTGGACTTAAATCATGGTTAGAGATCCTTGAAATACCTCCTATCTACAGAACAAGTTGTTGAGCCATTATTACAGCATAGACAGTAGATAGATACATAAACCATGAGCTTATAGAATGTTATGATGTAGTACAGCATTTTGGTCAAGCTTTTGAATGAAGGAGCAGTCAGGCAGGCTGTTCTCTCAGACTGAAATCAATGTGCCATCCTGGACAACTGTAACAATTTTATGCAGAAATTTAGAACTGCCTTTGACAATTCCATTCAACAAATTGAGTTACTTTCACAATTTTATTCAAGAACCAGCAGCCTTTCAGGATTTGAAATGTGTCTTGTCTCAAACTACTCTATTTAATCTTGATCCCAGCTGCCACATTATTGTGGAAACTGATAGTTCAAACTGTTTTGATTGCTGGTTTTTTTCAAAGGTTAAGGATCTGTTGCCTTGTACATCTTATTCTAGACTCCTCCCAGCTGGGTGGGATTATGATGTTTGAGATAGACTACCTATCAATAAAAGCCATGTTCCAACAGTGGAGGTATTTCTTAAAAGGAGTGGTTCATCCAATGTAGGAATCCTCAGAATTTGAAATACCCGCAGAAGGGTCATACCCTGCAATTTTTCTCTGGTTTTAACTTCTACATTATTTATACTTCTAACTTGCAGAATATTCTGGTAATCTACGATGAATGTTCTTTCTGTCACAATCTTGAAATCAGACAATTTTGCTACTCTTAAAATGACGCTCCCAAGATGTCTCTTAAAACAACAGTACCCATATATCAGAGTTCAGATGGGTGATTTCCAAGAAAACCTCACAATTTGATTTCAGCTTCCAATCTACTGTTTGCTGATTTCCATTCTTCTAATGCTGATACATAAGCGCATCCATACCTCTAGCAATATCCTCCCTTTCACAGTTCATGATTTTGCCCTTTTGCTTCTTGAGGAAATAAGTTTATGTCGTTTTTCCCATATCTTGTCTCTTTTTATTTTCTTTCCAACCATTTGTAGTTCACTATTGGGTTGCTCTCACAAACTACAGCCCATTCTCCAACTAACAGCTCCCACTTCTTAGTTTCATTTTTTCCTGTTGAATAACTTCTCAGTGCTACCTCCCTACTTTCAGAAACTACTTTCCCGGTGAGAGGTGCTTGCAGATAGCTAATGATCTTGATGACATGCAAGCATAGCTGCTGTCTCACAAAGCACATCATTCTAGAGCATACCTGATTGTCCCTATTGTCCCTCTGGCAATTATTATTGCTACTCATGCATTTTTAAATAAATTGAATTAAGGGTTGTATATTCAATGTAGGAGAACAAATATTCTAAGTTAAAAATTTACAGTTCCTTTGTGTATTTTCTGAAATCTTAAACCTTTCACCCTCAGTTCTATAAAGTATTTCTTACTACTAGTAGAAGCAACAGTTTTATTTTAAATATAAAGAAATGGTTTCCTGTAGCACATCTTTTTACAATAAATATAGAAAACAAGCCTATATTTGTAATTAATTATCCACACAATACTAAATGGCTACATAATTCCACAATTAAGGTTTTAAAAAAATATTTTCATATGAAGTTAGTCAGTAAACAGTTAAATGTACAAAGATAGAACACGACAGAGTTTTGGCAGTAGCTAGCTTGGGAAATGACGTCTTATAACATTTGCTGTTCTAGAAAGAGCAGAGATACATAGTGTAATTGGGAGTGCTCTGGGTGGTAGTGTTTTTACCAGTTCAATCTTTGTATAAAGTGATCAAGGAGAAAGAGAAGGTGGCAACAGTCTTCTGGCTGCTTAATAGAACTACAGTTCTTGTTAATTTTTTTTAGGAACATTGCATAGCTGAGATACAGAACTCATAACAAAAGAAAGCATACTTTTTAAACATTGAAATGGGGAAGGATTACTATTCTGTTCTTGGAATTGAAAAAGGAGCATCTGATGAAGATCTCAAGAAAGCATACAGAAAACAAGCCCTTAAATGGCATCCAGATAAGAATAAATCTCCCCATGCAGAAGAAAAATTCAAAGAGATTGCAGAAGCCTATGAGGTATTGAGTGATCCCAAAAAAAGAGAAATTTATGATCAGTTTGGAGAAGAAGGTAATATAATTTCTGTAGTTTCCTTTTAGCTATTAATAGAAATAACATGCTAAATATAATTAATTCAAATCAAGAAGGAATGAGCATTTGGCTGTAAGAACTTAATCTGAGAATTTAGCTAAATTGTATTTCAGTAGTATACGCTCATTAAATTGGCAAGTCCTGCTTATGAAATTTTATTTTCTATTATGCAGGGCAGCATTATTAATTTTGGTTGCAAGAACTTCAGGAATATTAAGCTGCTTTTGGCTGTGATAGTTGCTGAATATTTTTATTTTGTCCTATTTTTACAGTAACAAAAATTAAAATATACATTATTTTTGTTAAAAAGATTGAAATAGAATGATGGTATTTCTGAACTAGAGTCCAGGTGTCCAGACTAGGCTTACATTGGAATCTTGTCTAAAAAGGAAAGAATTTGCCCAATGTCACGAAAATACCAGGACAAGTTTTCAACTTACTTTCTAGCTATTAATGTATCAAGGAAATAAGACCTAGTTTTTAGAATTCAGCTACTGCCTTTTTCTTTCAAAATCTAATTTAAGATTTAGAAAAAGCTTTTGTTCTGCTAATTAAGTTGTTATTTACATTATAATCCTATGTTCCCTAAATGAGATAGAAATATTCATATATTGAATATGATGGGCTGAAAATATAACAGTTAAAATGCATTAGTATTTAATAATTATCTTGTAAGAAATTTGTGTTTTTCATAAATGCATATGTCTATGTAAAAATTCAAATTAAGTAGTTTATAATTTAAGTATTGCCTCTCTGTATTCATGGGAAATTTATAAGACCTTGATATGCTGATAGAATCTTATTTTTAAATCATGAGTCAATGTATAGCATTATGGACAATATCTAATGAATTGATTTAGTCAGAGTTCGAGATTGTTGTTCAGATCATGGATAGACTTTTAATTAGACATGAGATTGATACGTTTTGAGCACAATCAACCCATTATCTATTTTGGGAAGCATCATTCTGCCAAATACATGGTATAGTTTATCAAACCTGACATCCTTTACTTCTACATCTTTAGTTGCTAAGGCTTAGTAAATAAACACTCAATTTACAAACAGTGCATATAATAAGCAGGAAGAGTGCCAATAATGCATACTTAAGCCATACTTCAGAATGCATATTTTAAACCATTTTGACATATTGTTTGCTGCACTATTCAAACATGGTAAAACCAGCAGGAAAATGGCTGTTATTATATTAACCGTAATGTACAATAATATACAGAGGCAGCCAAACTATCTTTTATCAAAATTGATCTCATCATAGGTTAATAAAAAGAGGAAAAAAAGGAGCATGTGATCAACATGTCAGCTTCTGAAATGCTGTAGTGATCATGTGTAGCTTATGCCAGAGTAGTTTGCAAGGCAGTAAACTCACTGCTTCAAAATTTACCCAAAATTTGTATCAGAGATTATTAATTTATGTAGTCCTTGATTTACAACCACAATTGAGCTCAAACTTTCCATTGCTAAGCAAGACAGTTGTTAACTGTCCCACTTAATGACCTTTTTGCCACAGTTGTTAAGCAAACCTCTTCAGTTGCTGAGTGAATCATGCGGTTGTTAGGCAAATCTGGCTTTCTCCATTGACTTTGCTTATCAAATTAGTTGGGAAGGTTAAAAATGGTGACAGACCATTTTAGGAGAGTGCAACCCTCATAAATACATGTCAGTTGTCAATGCCCAAATTTTGATCACATGGATGTAGGGATGCTGCAATGGTCATAATTGTGAAAACTCATCACTTTTTTCAGTGCCATTGTAACTTTGAATGGTCACTAAACAAATGGCTGTAAGTCGAGGACAACTGATATTGAATTTTCTATCTCTTCAAAATTAAAGTTTTATGATTCTGACATTAGAACATGAGGTATAAATATTGGAATAAAATATTTAGAATATTTATAACCTTGTTTTTATAAATAAACACTTATTCAAAAATATGGCTGAAACTAGTCTTCGAAATATCAATTTTAAAGTAAATAAAGAACATTTCTTAATATATTTTGAACTTTTTAGCATTGGGATGGATCCAGATTTAGTCATATTTAGATTAGACTCATGAAGATTAGGTTTAAATCAATTGGACTTAAATTAAGTACTCTTTATTTCATGTTCCTGTTCTAAATAAACATAAAGTAAGATTGGTAATTTGAATTCATTTATAATTTAGATAGCCCTATGTGTTCATAGTAGTTCTGTTAAGTTTTACAGTGTAAGCTGGGTCACACATGATGATATGTCTTCATTTATTTTAATAACGATATGTAAACAAAGCCATAATGGTGTCCATCACATAAGATACTGAGTAAGAAGCCATGATTTATATATTTGATTTTATATCATGGTAAAGTACAATCCAACAAAAGAAATAATAGATTAACACAATGTGTGAACCTTGATATTCTGAAAGTCTAATTTCATAACCAAAGTGAATGGTATAGGACATTCACCATTGTAAATTTTAAAAATTCCCTAAATTATATCAGGAAAATTGATGGTTGAATAAGTTGCTTCAATATTAAAAGAAAAATATTTAAGAGACTTTACACACATATTATATGTTAAATGCCTATTTCCCCCCAGAGATTGGTAAAATACGTTTTCTGATCTGCTGTCTAATCTCACATATGTGTAATTTTTAAATTCTACAGAATCCAAATTCTCTGAATATGGAAATGTTTGGATTTCAGTAAATAATTTGTAAAAGAAAAAGAATATAATGTCTGCTCAGTAATGGTGTCCCAGAGAAGTAGGCACTACCATCTTGAATGAAAATAGGAATATGGTGCCAATGAAAGGCAGTGTTCCTTCAAGTGTACCAGAGTTCATATTACAGTATGTCTGTGTCTAAAAGAACATTTAAAAATATCAAGCAAACATTAATAGTAATTATCCACTAGTTAAAAAAAGAAGATTTGGGAAGCTCGTAAGCTTTCTGGTAAATTAATATTTTGTGATCGTTCATACCTAGTATGGCAACTATTGGTTTGAAATATACAGCTCAGGTAACTTATTAAGAATGCTTTAAAAAAAAAGATTGCAGAGTTAACATGCCTTTTATCCAAACCATCTATTTAAGTGATTTAAAGATATAGCAAAAGATGAGAAATTGGTTAAATTTAGGAAGGATGTGTAGGAGAAATTAATCACAGAATGTAGGTGGGTGTCATAATGTAGGAAGATAAGCAAGCTTAAAATAATTGAAGTTACTGTTAAGTAACATAACTTTGTAGTAGCATAGCTTTGTAAAATCTCATTATAAAACTCACTGGTTTTGCAATACATCAATGTTTTGTGGACTCCTTTCCACAATAATTTTATTTCTAAAATTCAGTTGGATTTATTTCCAATAAGTAGGGATAACAGTAAATCTGTTTTATATATTTGATGAGCAGCCCAATCCTATTTATTCATTCAGTGATTTAATTTCTTTGTGGATTAAACAAAGATTCAGAATTCCTTAAGACATTACAACTTAGTGAAAGAATAGCTATGGCCAGAGGTGGGATTCTACCGTTTCGGTCCGGTTCTACTGAACCGGTACCTCTGAGGATCAGCTGAGAAAGAACCAGTTTGCTCCTACAATCTTCTGTTCTTCTGTTTGGCTCACCCGCCCACCCAGGCTCTAGGCTGTCCTTTATTTCCTGCTTTTTCAACCACAGCTGCTTTGCGCGGCAGAAGATGATTTTCAAATGTTGCGCACTCACTGAACCGGTTATTACACCAGTTGAATCCCATCCTTAGCTATGACCCCCGAACTACTTTATGTTTGATCACTATTTCAAGACTTACTTCCTTTCCTTTCTCCCACATTCCCAAGCAGTTAGGTATGCATATAATTTGTCTTTTGCAGGACAGGACAAGATTTGGACTGTAAACTAAAAGTTTATATGAGTTGTTAATGTTCTACAGGACTCTGCTGTAAAACTAACATGGCACTAATTCTGGGCTTCTATGTTTGTTTACATAGAAATAGAACTATGTTCATTAGAGTTTAGCTATATAAACAAGGGCATAATTATTACAAGTTTTTCCCACCTGATGTCACAAAAACATAAATTATTTTTTCTCAAGCTGATAAAAGACAAAATATTCCCTCCAGTAAAAAGGACAGAGTCATCTGTCCCCCTCATCTTGCCATTCTGATTTCCTATTTTCTGGATTTCAGCCCAATATTGTTTTGTTAATGAATATAATTATTTCAGCTGGTTATTATTTCTTACATTTCTGTAGGTTTGAAAGGAGGGGCTGGTGGCCCAGATGGTCAAGGAGGTTCTTTCCGTTATTCTTTTCATGGAGATCCACATGCTACATTTGCAGCATTTTTTGGTGGCGCAAACCCTTTTGAAATGTTCTTTGGTAGAAGGATGGCTAGTGGCAGGGACACTGAAGATATGGAAGTGGATGGCGATCCATTTGGTTCCTTTACCACTTTTAGTGTGAATGGATTTCCAAGAGAAAGAAACACGGTTGGTAATCAACCCCGTCGTAAACAAGATCCTCCTGTTATTCATGAACTGAAAGTATCATTGGAAGAGATTTATCAGGGCTGTACAAAAAGAATGAGAATTTCCCGAAAAAGACTCAATCCAGATGGTAGAAGTGTCAGAACAGAAGATAAAATCCTTACGATTGATATTAAAAGAGGATGGAAAGAAGGTACCAAAATTACATTCCCCAAAGAGGGCGATGAAACACCCAACACCATCCCAGCTGATATTGTGTTTGTTATTAAAGATAAATTACATCCTCATTTCAAGAGAGATGGTTCAAATATAATCTACCCTGTCAAGATTAGTTTACGGGAGGTAAGTACCCTTTTAAGTTTAAAATTGGATTTTTAATACTTTATACAATTTGTATTTATATTGTTTTATATTTTCAATTGAGTTGAACATATACCAGCGGGATCAATGTTCTTTAAGAATACAAGACTTTGTATAAGAAGTCTTGATAGCTTAATTTGGAAATATGGCATGTAAATTTAGAATTTAATGTGGTAAATAATATAGTCTGTAGCATTTTATCCTTCTCCCACAAAGTTAACTCCATTCTTGTTAGCTGTCTATTCAATTAATGGTTTACCTCTGAACCCTGCCTTGCTTTTTCCTCCTGCGATTATACACATAAATCATCCAACTTTGCCAGTTTTCCAGACTGCTTTTGCTTGCTCTTTTCATTTTTATGGCATTTGCAATACCAGGATGTGATGTTGTACTACTAAATATGTTGTCCTTGAACATTCCTCAAATAGAATTGCAAACAATTAACTATGAAGTAAAATATTCAGAATGCTAGTAGAAGGAAACGTATCATCAAGTATTAAAAATGTTTTTCACAGAAAAACAACACTATGGTGAGAACAAAGGAGCAGTGTTCTGCTTGTGTGAACATGCTGATCTATGCTGATCTGTCATGTTATTTTTAATGATTTCAAATATATTTTATCATAACATTGATATAATGTTGATATAATTATATTTATATGAAAACTAAAGTTGTCTCCCAGCAAGATAGGCAGCAGATAAGTTTAATAAATAAATAACAAACAAATACATGTTTGTCTATATTGTCAGTTCAATATAGACAAACATGTCAAAATAAAAAATAATATATTGTTAGTTTTCAGTCACCAGATACAAAATAATTATACAGTAAAAGTATATCTCAAGGAGACATGATGTCAGGGTTCCAGCAGTTACTCAGTTTGGCACTTTATACACCTTTTATAGTTGACACATGGTGGCTTAGTGGCTAAGATGCTGAGCTTGTTGATCAGAAAGGTCAACAGTTCGGCGGTTCGAATCCTAGCAGTATGTAACTGAGTGAGCTCCTGTTACTTGTCCCAGTTTCTGCCAACCTAGCAGTTTGAAAGCATGTAAAAATGCAAGTAGAAAAATAGGGACTACTTTGGTAGGAAGGTAACAGTGTTCCTTGCGCCTTCGGTGTTTAATCATGCCAGCACATGACCACGGAGACGTCTTTGGACAGCACTGGCTCTTTGGCTTTGTAATGGAGATGAGCACCGCCCCCTAGAGCCAGAAACAACTAGCATGTATATGCGAGGGAAATGTTTACCTTTACCTAAAAGTATATCTATATCTAAAAAGATACCAAAGCCATCAAATTATCTAATATAAGCCCATTATAAATGTTTTGAAATCTTTTTTAAAAAAATTATATAGAATTTCTTATCCCATCAGTAAAACATCTCAGAAAGAATGCTTATTGGTACTTTTTATTGTGAGCATGCAAACTAGATGAATAGATTTAGGATGTATCCATTGTAATAATCACCTGCCTTATAAAGTTAGCAGAATACACATTTAGTTACTCTTAATGCACATATCAGAATGTTCTGTTGGAGCATTGTTTGATCTTAACAAGGAGGCAGTTTCAAAGGACCAGCACTTTAAGTGAAGAACAATATTGCTAACAAGTCTTGGCCTTCCTGACCTCCCTAAATTTACCTTACTAAATATGGTAATAGTTTTTCCAGGATAGGTCAAACTGGGTAGACAATTGTGGTCCTGCAAGTAAATATGCATGTAGGGTTTTATAGATTAACACTGGAACTTTAAAATTACATCCATAAGTTTGATGGCAACCAATGCAGAACTTGCAGTACAGGTATAATGTGCACCCTTAGCAGACCCTGGACTAATGCTCTGGGAGTTTCTCTGAGATCCCACCATTGTCTCTATAATTTTCCCACAAATGGTAAGATTGAAGTCTAGGAACTAATTGTTCAGTACCTGTAGCTTTAAAGTTGCTATGTGTCTCTTTTTCACAAGAGTTGGTGTTAAGATTAGGGTTAATGTCACAAGGAGACATTAACAATCTCTTAGATCCAGGAAATGTTTCCCACGCTGGGCTGTTAGAAGGAGCTAGGGGCAGGGATTCAGAGGTAGCAAATTACATCTTAGAGAACATTATTTACATCTATATTGTGAATTTTAAAAAGATAAAGTGTTCCACCTCTAGAATATTATTTCACAGCAAGAATAACTGACTGATAAGTTTTGACACTGTTTACTATGTCAGAAATGTTTTAAAATCAGTTTGAAAAATTGGCTTCCCTAAGCTTAGTTAGGGAAATATGTGCCAAATATTTAAAGGTTAAAAAATTCTGACCTCAAAATATTGTCTTCTTTTGTCAGAACACCTGTTCACGATCAAAATGGATATTCCATGGTTAGAACATTCCAACAGTTCTAGCAATCAATTGCATTCCAAGGCTAAATATACAGGATATTCCTATTAAATGGGATGCATATAGCTGCCACTATTGTTTCATTAATCAAAATGTAAGAGGTGGAAATTTGTGTCATGTACACAGAATATACCTATGAAAGAAAATATATTGTTGGCAATGTTTCTGTCTCCTGTCTTTACATTTAGGCATCCTTTGCACATTTTGCTAAGTGATAAAGTACTATATTCTCTTTATTGCAAATGGTATTTATATACTGAACTGTTCAACTGTTTTATGGCAACTCCCGACTTACAAAAAAAGATACAACATAGTGGCATTTACATTTGAATAAATTATGCTGACATTTATTTAAAAATAATAATTATTTATCATTATGAAGGACATGTGGTATATTTGAAGCCTGAAGAAATAACAAATATGCTGCTCTTAGTTGTTTCAATTTACTGTTTTCCAGGCTTTATGTGGCACCTCAATCAATGTACCAACTATAGAAGGCCGAACAATACCTATGACAATAAATGAAGTTGTAAAGCCTGGAATGAGAAGAAGAATTATAGGATATGGTTTACCATTTCCTAAAAATAATGAACAACGAGGTGACTTAATTATAGAATTTGAAGTAATTTTCCCAGATAATATAGCTCCAGCCTCAAAAGAAGTACTCAGGAGAAATCTTCCTGTATCATAAGAAACATACGTCAGTGAACTGTTCCTAATAGATACTGAACTTCAAGGACTTTCAGGCTAATGCTGTAAAAGTACAGTCTATAACTGTTGAACGTTTCTTTTGTGTGCGCAGGTAGGAAAGTGAATTATGCAGTGTTGCATGAGAATTGGAGTACAAAAGACTTGCAACCAAGTATAAGGCTAATAATACTTACTGTGTGTTGAATCTTTCTTTACAAAACACTTTATCCAGTATTCTGTGTCCATGTAATCATGGGTAAAAAGGGAACACCTCCATCTGTATTTCTAATAAAGTGCATACTTTGCAAAGCACTTTAGTTCAGATAATCCTGATTATCTGTGTGAGTTAAAACATTACAGTATTAGAATTCATTGTATGAATCTGTGTAACATTTGCAATATTTATTTTATGTATATACTCTAAGCTGCATTACCTTTTGCACAGCAGCAAGAAAGTAGTATCACTTAAAATGTTTATGAGCCCAAAGAAGAAGTGAATTTTACATTATTGTACCAGTCTGTGAATTCCTTTACTCCATTATTCTGGTGGTAAACATAGTGACCTAATAGAAAATAAAATTTGATGGCGTACTGTTTTTGGCCTAATAGATTTCCAGGTAGAAATCGTGAAAATGCATTAATGCTCTCTGGAACTTATATTTCATGAAGCGGCATACTTATAAGTATCAACTGAATAATTAGCCTAATTCAGTCAGGATTGCAAACTTTCTCACGTTTAGTATTCTTGTAAATTCTGTGAACTGTAAATTGAAACTGAAGTTTTTATGAATATGTAATTAATTATTTGAAGAAAAAGCAAGGAAACTTTATTTTTGCAAAGATGTACATATCCCAACTAGTATTCTTGACCAGTATTAAAATTAAGACAACACTACTTATCTTGTAATATGGTCAAATGGAAACATTCGTGAAATTATTTATCTTCATTTATAATAAAGCTTCATATTTTTAAGTCAAAATGTGCTAGATAACACTTCTAAGCAACAGGATGTTTAACAATTATGTAAAAAGTTAATGATGCCAAGTTTCTAAAACTAATATACTAAAATCCAAAACAGGTGCTGTAATTGATAGTGGGAAGACACACTTTAAAAATGACTCCTGAATGAATGGGATTTTTTTTTATGGGATTTAGTACAAAGGCTGTAAACTGACAAGATGTGCAACCTTAAACCAGGGCTATGGAAAGCATTTGAAAAAGGTATTTCACAAAGCAGTTTTCAAAGTATTAAAACAGTTGTCTTCTTTTCAAATCTCATATAGCTTCTTCAGAAACTTCCCAGTTGTCTGCATGCTCATACACAGAACATTTTTGCTGGGACACTAGCGTGTGGAGTAAGCAAAGACTGCTTTCAAACCAGTTGCATGTGCCTTGCAAGGGACATGATTACTTTAATGCTTTGAAGCAAAATGTTATTCATGCTAAAATGTTCTGCAAAAAACCTTTTTTGAGCACCTTATAACACCCCTTTCTGAAACTAGAAAGAATCTATGAAACAATTTTTAATGATTCTAAAAATGAGAACAAGAAAACTACTACTTTTTCTTTGTCATATTGCAAATGTATTTAAATATACTTTATCATAATGTATTGCATTTCATATTTTTAAACATTAAACTATTATTTCTAATTTTTTTCCTCCAATTGTCAATTTGATGCATGAGAGCAAATGGAAAATTGTGTTTGACATTTGAAACATAACATGTAGCTACAGTACAGAAATCATAATGCACCATACCAGTGTTTGGGAATTCTGGGAGTTGGAGTCTACACATCTGCAAGCTTCCCAGGTTGAGAAACACTGCTCTATTCTGTTATTAAGGGTAAATCCCAGTGAAACCTATGGTATTAACAAGAAAGTTCAAGATTGTATATTAAATGAATGTATTTATACGTTATACTAAAATAAGACCATTTTAAAGTTTCCTGTTTTGTTGCATAAATCAGTTGTATTTACACATAATACTAGACCATAATCCATGATTTGCAAACTACAGTGGTTGTGTTCTCGCAAAAACTATTTTGTCTAGGTGTAAATTCATTAATATAGTATTAAGTTAGTATTAAGAGACTGTGTAACTATCAAAGTGACCATATGATAATCCCACAGTCATCATCTGATCTAAATAAAGGGTAATGTTTTGTGGAAGTAGAATTTATATGATAGGTGAATATTCTATAACAAGCTCCTGGTTTGTCCTGAATATAATGCCTACATTTTTATTTGTTGCATTTAAATCCTGTGCTTCCTCATGCCTTAATTACCTCCTTATCAGACTATTCTAACACCCTTTTCATTGGGTGGTTCTTGAAAAACCTTCAGAAGCTTCTGTTGGATTAGAATGCAGCAGGCTGAGCAGCATTGGCCACATCGTGGTGCATGCACATAACAGGACTGCCACATGAGCCTGCAAGTTCTAGGGTACAATTCAAGGTATAGTTGTCACCTTTAAAGCCCTAGATGATCTGGGATTAAGTTACTGGCAGGTCTGTCTCTCCCCAGTGGTTTCAGCCTATCTCACCAGATCTGGCAGCATGAGCATACTCTAGCAGTAGATGAGGTAATGGTGACCTGGCTTTACAAGTTTGATTAATGAAAATAAATAAATGATAAAGACATTATTAAAATGAAAAAACTATTGAACGGAAAACTGCAATGATGCAAAATAACTAGCAGAAATATGCAAATCATATGAAAAATTTTGGGAATTCTGTAAATCGTACAATTCCGGGAATGGAATGTTCCACAGAACATTGGAATATTTGATGTTTCTTTTAGACCACACCAGTCTAGCTATTGCTGGGAAGATTAATATTGTATTAAATCAAGAAAGGCTAGATCAGTATAATTCAGAAGGAAAAATAGAACCTTCCAATGTTTCCCAAAACATTTTTGGAAGGCTTTAAGAACTGTAGCCAAGGCTTTTGGGAGCATTTTTTGTTGTTGTTATGTATCACTGGTCTGCTAATTATAAATTTAGTTATATCATTCTTTATTACTGATTCAGAGAATTTCTCATTTTGCTGAAAATTAATTTTGGCCTTCAATGTTTGCTTCTGAATACTTGTTAATACGGTCAAGTTATATTGTGCAATCATTCCACCTCTTCCATAACAGATGTTTAAATAAAACCTAGAAAGATCAACTTCACTTTTGCTTCTCCTCTCCATTTTATGCATCAGAAACGGCAATTGCAAAATAACAATTCAAACTAAAAGCCTTCTGTTTGAAGAAAGTGCAAAAGAGGCACCCACAGATTTGCATTAGAAATAGTAAAATAATTTGCTTGGTTTAATACATCTCAAACATATTTCTTGAAAGTCACAGTAAAACGCATGTATAAAACTACCCTTCTGTTTTAAGCTATTACAAATATGATCGTTTTTAAGAAGGTTAAGACTTTGTTTGATTTCTATGAAATTTAATCCCCAAAGAACTGAGGAAGCAGTCATCCAAATAAATTCCTATGATTGATTTTGAAATAAAGCCGATGTAGGTGTGCTTAAATTAAAGGTAGCTGCCTATCTTTACTTCTGGGTGTAATTCAAGGTATTGGTTTGGTTCAATTCAAGGCACTTTGTCACATGGGTCTAGGGCCGTGATGGTGAACCACAGGTGGCATTCAGAGTCATTTGTGCAGGCAAGTGAGCCCCAGCCAAACTTACCTGCACTGAGCATGCGTGCGTCTCCCAGCTGATTTGAGGCAGTTTTCTCCCTCTTGGAGGCTTGAGGGAAGCCTCTGCAGCTCGGGAGGCCGAAAAACAGGCCTTCCGGAAATACCGAAAGTGCTGAAACGGGCCTGTTTTCAGCCTCCAGAGGCTTCCCTCGAGCTTCTGGGAGGGCGAAAACTGCCTCCCATGAGTTCCAAAGGCCCCCTGGAGCCTGAAAATGGGTACTTCCAGTATTTTTGGAAGGTTTGTTTTTTGGCCTCCCAAAGCTGCAGAGACTTTATCTGAGCCTCTGGGAGAGCAAAAATGGCCTCAAACGGGCGGAAAATCAGCTGGGAGGCACGCACATGCGCAATGCAGGTAATGGGGCGGGTGTGTGTGTTGCGCACGCATGCGTGGGGGCGGGGTGTATTGCATTGTGAGTGCTGGCACATGCGCGCTTTTGACACACCATAACAAAAGTTCGCCATCACTAGTTAGGGAATTTGTGAAGGGCTTACCCCATCTACTTATGCCCATCCCACTAGGTCAGGTAAGGGGCTCTGGGTGTTGTAGATCTGCATTGTAGTAGGAACTGCCATCTAGGGGAGACCCAGGAAGCATGCCAACAAACCCTAAAAATCTGGCTGTTTTCCTGGGGATGAGGGACTAATTGAGCCCAATTCTTGTGGCAAGCATGATGTCTTCCCCAGCCACTTTGCGTTTTGGTTGGCCTCGACATTTTTTAACACTGTACTTGTATTTTTTAATTATTTTTAAAAATCTTTTGTTAGTTGCCCAGAGTTGTAGTCTGAAGATGGGCGGCCACAATTAAGAAAAAAAAAAAAAACCCGCACCTGTGAATAAATCTTATGCCACAGGGTCTTCGCGACGACCCTCTACAGTTCAGCGGCTGACACAAACAGCACTGAAGAGGAAAAGAGAAGCTCGCGGGCGTCGGGCGCGAACTTGCTCCCGGGCCCAAGGCCCCTTTCGCCCATTGGCTGCCACCTGCTTGTCCCACCTGCCGGGCGACGGCTTAAGCGGGAAGTGCGGCGAGAGCTCGGAGTCTGAGCGGGCAGAGTTCAACCAAGTGGGAAAGAGCAGCCACGCCACCGCCACCGCCACCGCCACCCCCACCAGCAGCGCACAGGTGTTTCTGGCCGCTAGTTTGCGGTGGGGGGAGAGGGCTGGGAAGATGCCTCTGGGGCTGAGGAGAAAGAAGAAAGGCAAGTCCAAGGAGACCTCCACCTTGGTGGACGGAGAGGCTCCCCCAGCTCGAGGGCGAGGCGACGACGAGGCCGAGGCCGGGGCCGGGGCCGGCGTTCGTGCCGGAGCGGTGGGTGCCGCAGCCTCGCGCGGTCCCGTCCGGTTGGTCTTCCACACGCAGCTGGCGCACGGCAGCCCCACCGGGCGCGTAGAAGGCTTTGGCAGTGTGAAGGAGCTTTACGCTAAAATCGCCGAGGCGTTCCGCATTGCCCCAGCCGAGGTACGTGGCCGCGGGTGGGGCGGAGTGTGGGGTGGAAGGTTTCCCTTCCCGCTTTCCTCCGGGGCTCACCCAGGTCTTAAATTTCCAGTCCTTCCTACTGCATTACCGTAATCCAGGGGTCCGTCAGATTTCAACTATAATCACAAAGTCAAAGTTTACCTCAAGTGGAGTTTAAATCCTGGTAATTTACGAACATCTCCATATAGATTTCTGTCTGTCGTATATGTATATGTTTTCCGTCTATTAGGGTTTTTTTGTTCCATCTTTTTAAATATAACATCTAGCACTGAAGCCTTACTAGGAGAGGGAAACAGAGTTTTTATGTTTATAGTTAGGCACAGAAGCCAGGTGCATCACTTTGGGCCAGTACCAAGAAGGTACTGGCAAGCCATTTCCAAAATGTTACCTAGCAAACTGCATGGACCTCTCCATGTGTCTGGACTCAAGGTTGATTTGAAGGCATACATATGGACACACATGCACACGCACTCCTGATATATTGAATGGAAGTACTGAAGCCTAGTTATTATGAAAATCTGAAGAATATTGTAATCTCAAAACTTAAGTAAATACAATTACGTATTAAAACACATCACAATTACCAAATGAGAAGGTACGTATGAGCTGCATCAACAACTTCTTTTCCCTCCCTTCCATCTACCTATCCTACATTGTCTCAAATTAAGTAATATATTAATTCAACTGCTCTGTGCATCTGATGAAGTGAGCTATAGTTCACAAAAGTTATTCTTTCTGTAAAGTGTATTAGTTGGAAAAGTGCTATAACAGTCCTCTTGTAGTGTTTCCTGGTGTTAATTGATAGAGTAATAAATACTTTGATTAATTTATGGTGCTGTTGAATCTGTTGCTTTTGATAAGTTGATTCATCCTGCCTAAAGCTTTGTAGCTTTGTTGTAATAGAAAGATACTCAACTGTATTATTCAATATCTGGCTGAGTGATTTGCATTTTATTTTACAGAACTGTATTCTATAATGGTTGCAAAACTTAGACACAATTGTTTCTTGAGTTATTCAGATTATTACAGTAGTTTTATATTTGTGGCTCAGAGCACTGAAAAAGAAGCAATTCTTAACACATGTAATTATATTCCTAGATACAAGTATCATTTTACCCTAGGCATTCCACTTACAATAGTATCTTATTTATTCTCATGAAGAACAATAAAGCTTTGAAAGAGAGAAGTTTCTTTATTGATAAAAATGTTCAGAAGGTATTTCACACCAGTTTGGAACATGGCATTGTTGTACCTAATTTCATGCACACAAAATGAAAATAGCCCCTTCCTTTGATATTCTTAGTAAGCTAGAGTAAAGGGAATCAATAAGTTGATGGTTAATATTTTTATGAGATGTAGATAGAACATTTTTTGAGGAAAAAACAATACCAAGCTTTGTTCTTTGAACATTCATTTGTGACAGTTGAGAGATGAAGATAAAACTGTTTGGGTTGCACTATTGGGCAGAAACATTTGTTTTGAACAGAAATCGATCCCCCCACATTCAAAATGAGAAGGATACAAGAATTTAGATGTGAATATCCACATGAATTCTTTTATGTGGTCTCAGGTACTCTCTGTCTTGTTTTCTTGGAGACATTTTATCACCTAACTGGATATAATCAATGCTAGGAAGAGTGTTTATATACACATGGCTTGGCCTGTCAGTATTGGTGGGAGCCTTCTTGCTAGTTCCTTGATTAGCTCTTCAGAGAGCTCAGAAAGGACCAAGGACCCCACAGTTCACCCTTGAGCTACAAATATTCTCTCCTACTTATTAGAGATTGACAAAAATTTTGCACTTGGTCACACATTATTTATTTTGGAGTATAAGACTGGGCTAAATCATTTTTTTAATGTTTAACATACAAATGTGCAAACATTAACATTAGCAATTCAGCTTGACTGATAGGAGGTTTTACTCCTTAAGCAAATCAAGGCAAGAAACTTTTTGATGGTATAAATGCTTGCACGTTCAAAATCGTGATAAATGGGTTTGGTTCTTGTATCAGCAGAGTGGGTACCAATGTTTGTAAAGCTTAACATAATTTGCAGACACAGAAAACCAGAATTTTCTTGGAGCGATTTATTTTATAATGAACAATGGTAGATTTTACTTTGATTGGGCCCGTCTGTGTTTATGAATGTTCTAGAGAATGTTAATACACAGTTAATCACTGGCTTTGTTGGCTGACCTAGAGACGACTAGAGGCTCTGCAGAAATGTTTTAAAATTGTTTGTTTCTATTTGTTTCTTTTTGCTTGTACATAACAAATTGATTGCTATTTACTTTCTATTACTTCTCCCCCCCCCTCAAAAAAAAAAAAGAATTAAATGGTACACTACAAAGAAAATGATGACCAATGCAAAGATCACTAAATATCTCATTGGATCATCCATTGCTGCATAATTGCTTAAATACAAAGAGCAATAGACTCAGTTAATTGTGTTCGGTGAATGGGACACCTGAGTCTCACAGTTCTTTCTAGAGGCACAAGCAAGACCAATGGAAATAGCTGGATGGTGAACACAGACTTGATTACAGCAGATAGGTAATTGAGACGACTAAGAGTATGTCACATGTAATACATGCGTGATGGGGTATGTTTTTTCAATCATATAGAAAGAGAAAAGGGATCTGAATTTCAGCAAAATAGGCACATGACATTACTGAACATTAACGTTGTGAGATTAACCTAAGCAAAAAAAAAAAAAAGAGGAGGTTAGGCAAGTGCTACTATATGCCTTGTGTATATATTTCCTTTTTAATATTTAATTTAGTTTCCTGAACCAGATTGGGATAGTTCCATGTTCAGATCTGTTCAGCTACAATTTCATATCTTGGATAATTGTCATGTTGATGTTATCAGTAAAACAAAACAAGCCTCCTCTGTTTATATGTACAAACAATACAGTTCTCTTTCAAAATACTTATTCTTACCGAAGCAAGCGCTCCTTCATTGGAATCCTGAATTAAGCAAATAATCCCATTTACTTTATTCACCATCTTGTTTTAGGAATGTTGAAACATATGGCAAGGTCTAATTCCAACTTTTTCAAAGTAAAAGATGTGAAGAAATGTTAAAGCTACATTTATAGTATTAAATATGTTAGTGCAAATGACAATTGTTGCATGAATATGAGACATAGTCAGAATGTGCTGTACTATTTTCACTGTACACATTTGAGAATTGTTAGACTTAGCAGAGTGATTAGGCTGGATCCATATATTGTCACCATAGATTTGCTTGGTTTTGGAATATTGTAATGTGTGAGACCAACTGACTGTGACTTAATGAACAAACCATTGCTTAGAACAGTATATGACAGGGGTGTCCAACCTTGGCAACTTTAAGACTTGTGGACTTCAACTCCCAGAATTCCTCAGCCATCTGGCTGAGGAATTCTGGGAGTTGAAGTCCATAAGTCTTAAAGTTGCCAAGGTTGGAGATCCTTGGTATATGAAGCAGATTGCACTTACTTTTTAATTCAAATACAGGATTCATTGTTTTAATGTAATGTTCTTATTTTTATTGGAAATAAATATAAATTAGAAAGATTTATGCTGTCACCTGTTTTAATTAACATGATCCTATTGGAGGCTCAGGTTGATTTATGTATGATTTATTTCATATATGATTTCATGACACATTTATAATTTTACTTCTTTTTTTAAATACAGTAGCTACATGCAACTTTTATTACTAAGGCAAAGTACAAATAACTCTGGTTTAATTCTTTACTACTATAAATGAGGATTCCTGTGTATCCTGCAGGGATCACTGCATTTACTAACATGTTACTAATTCTTTATAAAAGTAAGAGTGGATGTATTGTGGAAAACAATCTGTCTAGTTACTCAGTTCCATTAGTTAATTAAACAGTCTTGCTTTCAATTCCCTTAATACACCTGTCTTTCCTCTTCTCCTTTCTTGCTTCACCTTCTTACTTCTTCAGCCTCCAATAATTATTTTTCTGTGTTTAATATGAAGTAGTCTTGAATTTACCACAAACAATTGATGCATGTACATTTTGTTCTGTGATTTATTTGATTAGCAGTTCACTTTTGGGTTATTATGTTCAAATTACAAGTGGAAAGGTTTTATTTTTTTTAATATTTCACTCAATAAAGACCAAGCTAAGACTCTATTTTGCATCACCAGAATAACTCGGGTACTTACACTGAATGAAATAAAATAAATAAAATTTGAGACATGATTTATATTACAATAGAGGGGGGAATATAATTTGAATTAATTAGCCATTTAAAACAGTTCAGATGTAAAATATACTATCTGCTCAAGTTAGGAAGGAAGAAGACAATCTTCTGGAAGCGGTACTTTAATTACTGAATATTGTGAGCCCAGTGTAAATGATTTGTCAATGGGCTAAATGTTTTTGTGAATGGGATATTCTATTTCAGGCTTTGGAACTTCCAGCTGAATTAAGACTGCTCTGTGTATAAATATTTGCAGGATATATCACATACTTCTATTTCAGAGATATAAAGTTTCTTATTCAAATATCTTCACTTTGTATGTTCTTATTATACTATCTATAAAATAATTTGCAGTCTCATCTTAAGAACAACACTGACATTTTGAGACTAAAAGCTATGATTTATCTTACCTATGCATTGTCCAACAAACTACAACAGTTGAGTTCGTACAAAGGCAAAGCAAAACCCATAAAAATCACACTGAACCACATTTTTCTGAAATGGTATAGGGCTTCTTGCTTGAGCAGGGGTTTGGACTAAGACCTCCAAAGACCCTTCCAACTTTTTTATTCTGTTATTCCCTCACACTATAATTCAATGCAAGTGTTATGACTCAGGGTTGGCACGCAAACAACCAAAGCTTGGCGAAAGCTTGTCAGCCTTTATTCAACCACCATCCCCCCAAATCTTCACAATCAGCAATTCCCTGTCCATTCCCCAAAGTCTCTGCCCACAGGGTACATCTACAGTCCAAGGGCAAGGCTCAAATCCATACTCCTGCACTTGCTTTGTGCAACTTCGTACAACAGGAAGATTAGGGGATTGGAGACAGAAACATATGAAGAATGGTTACAGGAACTGGGCATGGCTAGTCTAGTAAAGAGAAGGACCAGGGGAGACATGATAGCAGTCTTCCAATATTTGAGGATTCTGGAGCAAAGCTCTTCCAGAAGCCGTGGAGAGTGTTGCCGCGAAAGACACTTGTCCCAGATAAAATCCCCTTCCCACAGCATCTCCTTAAGCATTACTCTCCAGGTGATCCTCATGAGGTCGAGCAGGTTGCCCTCCTCCCGAGTAGTCGGGTCATCCTGAGCTGATTCTGCTTCCTCTGTATTCTTCGCAGTTGGTGATCGGGCAGGAGAAGCATTTGCTCGTCTCTGGAACTCCGCCACTCCTCTGCTACCTGCCCTTTCCATTCCCTCCCCCCTTCCTCAGTCAGTCTGTGCCCTCTCTTCTACCCTGCCTACTCTTCTGAGGCCTGAGGGGTCTCGGGACTGCCCCGTCCTCATCCCCAGGTTGTTCCTCAGCGACCGTAGGGACTGCCCTCACCCCCTCCATTGGCCCTGGCTCCATCTCCTCCTCAGACCTGAGCTCTGACGGGGCCATGGCAGCAATTTAGCAGCCAGCTAGGCTGAGAATGTACTGATCACTATGTTTTAAAACATTGAACAGTTGAAAGCTTGACTCTCAGAACAATTTGTACTTAAATTACTTGGTATGAGTGTGGAGAAAAATATTTTGCTTATTTATCATTATTGTATAAAAATGGAACTCAGCAGCAATTATATAACTACTAATCAAAGTTCTTGTTTGACTGAAACCCTTCCAAGAGGAAAGTATATAAAATTGGCTCATGCGGAGGCTGAAGTCAGTTTATGTTTCTCTGTTGCAGTTTTAAATAGCGCTCCATCGTCTCAGATTTCTAAATATCACATTTCTGTTCTATTGCTGGTTTTATCTAATCATAAGGGTCAAACTAGTTAGAAGATGATTACTTACACTATCATGTTGACAAAGACAACATTCAGAGAAAGCTTTTTTCTCTTTTAAAAAAAAGATATTGGAAATATAATCATATTAATAAGGATTTTAGAGCTTTGTAACACTAACATTTGAGAAACTTGGAAACTGTATATTGCATCCTTCCTATTAGTTTATCAGTGTAGTATTTGATGCTTCACCCTATCTTTCAGATTCACGGTTCAAAAATATTTACAAGTTAGCATACTGGATATATTTAATATGTACTGTATGTATAATATGCAAGTTACATGAGAACCTTGCTTTTTAACTCTGCAAAACAAGTGAAAAAGAAAAGTTGTGACCTTTCATTTGGGATGATACTGGAAATATTTAAACATTTTGTATTTAAAAATAAATTGTAAAGTTTTTTTTCTTTTTTAATTGGGCATAAGTAATCATAAGTATAAAATTATCTCAGTTGCCTTTCAAAATATTTTCCCAAAATAATATGCAAAATATAGCATTTTTAAAACAAAATATTCCAATTAAAATGAATAAGCCAAGCATCTTTCAAATTAACTCCTTAAATTGAATTCCTTTGAAAGTTTTGATTTTTAAAACAGTAATTTTTAACCATATTTTCTTACTTTTAGCCCTTTGGTGTTATGATGAATTTGAAATGTATTATTTAAAGCCATTTAGGCAGTACTACATTCTGCAATCTGTATTGCAAAACCCTAAAGCAGTGTAAAATAAAATATTAATAATGCCTTTTTTTAAAATGGACACTGTGTTTTAATGCTACAATATTGTTATGTTTTTAAATTTGAAAGGACCCAAACTGAAAGTTTGTAGCAAGCATTTTAAGTCAATTTATTACATGTTGAGTCGAAAGGGAAACTTACATATCAGTAAATAAATAACAGAAAAAATCTTGTTAAAATTCTAATGATTACAACTTTATCAAACTTTGTGATGTCTGTTGTTTCTGACTCCATAAAGGAATCCTAATGGGATATCTAGTTTATTCTCTTTGTCAGAGAATAACCTGGACTTAGATATTCTGTTTCTTTTTAACTTTTCATATTGTTTATTTTATTTGAAATCTTGGTCAATTGTATTTCTTATAAACACTAGGATATCACTGTGTGGATTTTGCCCATACCTTTGGCCCAGAACAATAAACACGAGAGAAAGTATGTTATAGAGAAGGAATGCAAGAACCTCTGGATAAACAATTACCTGGCACTGAACAAGGAAAAGGGGTGAGAAAGAAACTCAAGATAATCCCACTTTGAATCTCTTTGTTATAAGGGGGGGCAGAGAAGGGGGCAGAGGGAGTAGAGGAATAATCTGGCAGACTTTCAAGATTCAATTATACCCTAGAGCAGAGGTCCCCAACCCCCTGTCTATGGACCAGTTGCTGGCATGCTAGCAGCTGGTCCATGCAAACAAGCAAAACCCCATCTGCCGGATGCAGGCAGCATGCAAAACCATACCCTGTCTGGTTCATGGAAAAACTTTTCTCTACAGAATTGGACCCTGGTGCCCAAAAGGTTAGGGGCTGCTGCTCTAGAGCAGGGGTGTCAAACTCAATTTCATTGAGGGCTGCATCAGAGTTAAGTTTGATCTCAGGGGGCCAGATGGGGATGGCTGTGGTGGGCCTGTCCAGGGTGAGCATGGCCAGCTTGATGTCAGTCCTGTCAGGATACCTTTGGTGGCCTGGGCGAATCCTCCTGCAACCTGCCACTGAAAACGGAGCCAGGATGGGCAGCACGTGGTCCTTCCAAGCTCCATTTTCACTGGAAGAAGTACTATGGGTTGGTCCTTTGCTATTTCCAGGACAGCCCCACAGGCCAGATCTAAGCACCCCACAGACCTTGAATTTGACACCCCTGCTCTAGAGCAATAAAAGTCCTTTTGTGATCTGCCTCCTAACATACCTGATATTTATCCAGTGTAGTAATCTATAAATTGTATTTTATAAATCATCCATTCACATGATATACTAAATGAAAATAAGATTACGGCTTGGTGCCATGCTTGAGCCCATTCTAAATATTTTGATGAGTTTCCTCTATTAACATTATTAACAATTTTAATAATTGTGACTGTTAATGCAATGACTAAAGGGGGTGTGATGGCTCAGTGATTAAAGGCATTGAGCTTTTCAGCTGACAGCTAGGTTTGAGGCCCAAGCACCGTGCAACATGGTGAGCTCCCATTATTTGCTCCAGCTCCTTCCCACCTAGCAGTTCGAAAGCCTGCAAATGTGAGTAGATAAATAGGTACCACTTCAGTGGGAAGATAACAGCGTTCCATGTGTATAGTCATTGGAATATAGTCATGCTGGCCACACAATCACGGAAATGTCTTCAGACAATGCTAAGTCCTTTGGCTAAGAAATGGAGATGAGTATTGCCCCCTAGAGTTGGACATGACAGCGGAAACCTTTACCGTTAATAAGGTGATTATCATTGTTAAGAAGGTAAACTACCTTATAATACATCCTTTACTTTGATTTTTTTAAAAATGTATTAGATGTATACTTTGCTTGTCACTCATTGTGATTAAAGGCATACATTCTTCCTGATTTCCCCAACTAAAGTAGGCTGAGCTGAGAAGGCATGACTAGGAGTTTCCAAGCTCAAGATTATACTTTATCTGGGACCTGTTTGTCAATTGGGTGGTCATATATACCTATTTAATAAATAAATAGAAATTTCCCTGGTTCTGGTTCAGCACTTTAAAGATTATACCACTTAAACTTTCTAAATTACACTGCTCAAAAAAATAAAGGGAACACTTAAACAACACAATGTAAGTCCAAGTCAATCACACTTCTGTGAAATCAAACTGTCCAGTAGGTAGCAACACTGATTGACAATCAATTTCACATGCTGTTGTGCAAATAGACAACAAGTGGAAAGCATAGGCAGTTAGCAAGACATCCCCAATAAAGGAGTGGTTCTGCAGGTGGTGACCACAGGCCACTTCTCAGTTCCTATGCTTTTTGGCTGATGGTTTGGTCACTTTTGAATGCTGGTGGTGCTTTCACTTTAGTGGTAGCAGGAGACAGAGTCTACAACCCACACAAGTGGCTCAGGTAGTGCAGCTCATCCAGGATGGCACATCAATGCGAGCTGTGGCAACAAGGTTTGCTGTGTCTGTCAGCATAGTATCCAGAGCATGGAAGCACTACCAGGAGACAGGCCAGTACATCAGGAAATGTGGAGGAGGCCGTAGGAGGGCAACAACACAGCATCAGGACCGCTACCTCCGCCTTTGTGCAAGGAGGGACAGGAGGAGCACTGCCAGAGCCCTGCAAAATGACCTCCAGTGGGCCACAAATGTGCAATCGGTCAGAAACAGACTCCATGAGGGTGGTATGAGGGCCCGACGTTCACAGGTGGGGGTTGTGCTTAAAGCCCAACACCATGCAGGACATTTGGCATTTGCCAGAGAACATCAAGATTGGCAAATTTGCCACTGGCGCCCTGTGCTCTTCACAGATGAAAGCAGATTCACACACTGAGCAGATGTGACAGGGTCTGGAGACATTGTGTAGAATGTTGTTCTACCTGCAACATCCTCCAGAATGACTGGTTTGGCAGTCGGTCAGTAATGGTGTGGGGTGGCATTTCTTTAGAGGGCCTCACAGCCCTCCATGTGCTCGCCAGAGGTAGCCTGACTGCCATTAGGTACCAAGATGATCTTCAGACCCCATGTGGCTGGAGTGTGTCAGCAGTTCCTGCAAGATGAAGGCATTGATGCTATGGACTGGCCCGCCCATTCCCCAGACCTGAATCCAATTGAGCACATCTGAGACATCATGTCTCGCTCCTCCACCAACGCCACATTGCACCACAGACTGTCCAGGAGTTGGGGGATGCTTTAGTCCAGGTGTGGGAGGAGATCCTTCAGGAGATCATCCACCACCTCATCAGGAGCATGCCCAGGCATTGTAGGGAGGTCATACAGGCACGTGGAGGCCACACACACTACTGAGCCTCATTTTGACTTGTTTTAAGGACATTACATCAAAGTTGGATCAGCCTGTAGTGTTTTTTTCCACTTTAATTTTGAGTGTAACTCCAAATCCAGATCTCCATGGGTTGCTAAATTTGATTTCCATTGATAATTTTTGGGTGATTTTGTTGTCAGCACATTCAACTATGTAATGAACAAAATATTTAATAAGAATATTTCACTCATTCAGATCTAGGATGTCTTATTTTTGTGTTCCCTTGATTTTTTTGAGCAGTGTAGATATGGATATAGATATAACACTGCTCTTTAAGCAACTGATGAACTATAGTTCACAATATGTTATGCCATAACTAAATACTATAAGATTCTTGGGTTTGCTATAACTCTAGAGGTTTTTTTCCAATATACTTTGCAAATTTGAAAATAAATTTGAGGTGCTTCCTGTCTTCTCAGAAATCACCAATCCAGTAATATTCCTTAATGTGTATTTATAACTTGGTAAATTTAAACACATAAGTGTTAAACTGAGAAAAATGAAGGGGAGAGAAGCAATTAGTACATATAATGCCACTGATAAAATAATGAAGATTTGGGGTTTATGGCAATGAATGAATCAATTTTTGTCTGTGGCATGGGAGAAATAATGCAGCCTATCAAAATCCAAGCTATGTAGGGTATGCACAATGAAGGTTATAGTTTATACAGTAGAGCTGTGGATTGGCAGGAAGATGGCTTTTTTTCCTTTGAAGTATGTACACACCTTGATTCATATTGAAATCAATGTACAGTATGTCATTCATTTTGAAAAGATAGAACCTTTTAAATAAGCAACTCCAACACTTTATGATTTACTACAGGAAGTACAAAGTTTATTGCAGATTAAAAGCCCTAGTTGAAGGATAACTTCAGGTGGAATACCTTGTTTTTAAACGTAACACATTGAAGCTTTGGAGTGAAATGTGATGTAGTTAAATTAAATGCACTTTTATTGTTCCTTTTCAATAATAAAAATCAATACAATTATGAAGCCACCACTTAAAGATTTTCATTACCTATCGTATGTAAGATTGTAACAGCTGTGAACTAAAAAGTGTCTTAAGTGCTGATACTATGTGGCATATAAAAAGTTGGAGTTAATGATCGGAAATTACATAGAACTTTGGGTTTATTATTAGCATTTTAATAAAGGCCATATTGGCATTTTAGCATGGCAGTCCATGTCTCCTTTTGAAGTTTATGAAACCATATTTTTCCCTTGTGCCAAAGCCATTTCCTTTGATGTGCAAAAACTAGCCCTTTCAGGGACTGCTGATCACATATTAGAGTTGTGTTCTGAAGTCCTTGATTGTTGCAGGTGTCAAAAGCAACAGGTTTGTAAGGGAAAGGAGGAGATGCATCATATTTTAACGACGTCTATCTTTTCTGATGTCAAATCAATATCTTTCACTGTTTGATTTGTTGCTTTCTGATATATCACATGTATAGAATGTATCATATGTTTTGTTTCTGCCCCCTACATAAACACTTGGCACTGCCTTTTGCTTTACCTGAAGTTCTTGTGGTTGATATTGTTGAGAGGTATGGTGAAAAAGCCACTTTTTGGCAGTATTGGATATTTTTTTAAATTTAGTGTCTTAGTTGTTTCCCATTCCATGTCAACTTGGGTACCTGAGTTTGATGGGCAACTATTTGAGTGCATCTAAAGACTGCAGCATGGCACCCTTCATGGATCATATCAGTCATGGAACATGTGAAAGCTGGCAAAGGGTGCCTTCATTCCTACATCTTCAAAGAAGGTGAACAACTGAATAGCCAGGAGATAAACACTAGCTGATAGTCCCTGGGAGAGAACACAAAACGGGACAGAGGAAGAACACACTCATAGAGAGTCTGTTGGAGTTCATCGTCCAGTTGTGGGGCAGGGAAACATATCAGTCCAGTAGAGAAATGGTTATACTATGTACAGGGAAGTGGATAAGGCATTTCTTTCATGAGAAGAAAGCAATCAACAACTACTAGGGGCAGCTCAAGTGCAACATGAGCAGAACCATTCCTGTCTGATGGACTCTGGATGCTGTAGGCTGAGTGACATGTCACCCAGATGATAGTTTTTAAAAAACAATGCCCTCCATCCCTCTCCTTGATGTGCCACCCCGGTCCTTCTGAAGAGATAAAGATTACCTGATTCCTGTCTCGTGTCCACCGAGGATGGGCAAAGAGGAGCAGAGTGGAAGTGAAGAGCCATGATCATGTGGCCACTTTCCCCTGTAGATCCTTCGCATTGTAGCGAAAGAATGTTTATCAGATCAGATATTTGAGAGGGAGCATATGGACATTATTTTGAGAAAAACAAATAGACTGCAAACTCTGGAATACAAAAACAACATGAAAAGCTAGCACAATTTAAAGCATCTGACACCCACCACGGGAGCAGCTGGACTGTTCTCTGTCAGAATTATTACAAACTTATTTAGAAAAATTCCAGCAGGCTTAGGATTCTGGAAATTTTCCAGTTCAAATTGGAATGAGTAAGAAACAAGCTATTTCTTTAAATAGAAACTGGCAGACATTTTTTGATAACTATGGTAAACAAAATTGGCCAGAAGAGGAAACTTCAATTGTTGTCAACTAAAACTTTTGAAACTTTTGGGTGGAAGAGGATGATAAATCAAATCAAATAAAATTGTTTATACTTACTGGGACAAAGGAGGAAGTTACTTTTCCTTTAAAATTTTTCTCTTTCTCTTTTTCTTTGCACTTTTTATTTTTTTAATATGTATTAATTTTATCTGTAGAATGTAATCATTAATAAATATTATTAAAAAAGACATCCAAAACAGTTTTAATTTTTATTAATTAATTAAAAATTTGTACAGAATAAAAACAATGCATTTTTTTAAAAAAAGGAAAAGTGAACAAGTTAAAGAAAGGTGATGTAAATAAAGAAATAGAAAAGACAGAATAGAAAGAGAAAAGGAAAAAAATATAAAGTGTCTTCCATTCTTCTTCATAGCAGTTATAAATGCATCTATATTTTCCAAAGTTGTATCTTTAAATACTAAGTATAATAATTATACAATATTATTATATTATTTTGGTTCAACCCAGTCAGCCAGATGTTCAGAATGAATTTGGCATTTTAGTTTGCCTATCAAATCCTTCCCAATAGTATGTTATTACAATTATAATAATTATAATAGGCATATAGTCTAAATATCTCAATATATTCTATACTATACCATAGGAATCATACCATTGGCTCCTGTGGGCTAAGGGATATGTCACTCAGCAATGGCACTAGGAACTCTCATGCAGCATATTTTAGAAATTGTTGGCTTTTGGTGCTCTAGAAGGACCTTATTTCAAATAGCATGTTTTTTACTTTGTGATGTATTTCTTATAGGAATTTGGGGACTCGTTACAAAGTGTTTAAAATTTTTACAGCAGCATTATATTGAATTATTTCTGTTTATATCAAATAGCAATCATTCTGCTTCCTGAAATAAACCTTGGCAACAAGTTACTGGCTTTGGGCTTTGAATGGATTTTACAATTAATACACATTTGAGTTAAGAAATCACAGTAATACATAGCATGGTAACTATTATAGAATGTTGTGACTTGTGCTTGTTGCCATTGGACAATTATTTAGGTTTCCTATGATTTCATAAAAGAATATTTGTTTTAAATTAATTAAAATGCATCTATTTTCCTCTTGGTTTTCTAGATCATGTTTTGCACATTGAATACACACAAAATTGATATGAACAAGCTTTTGGGTGTACAAATTGGTCTTGAAGATTTTATATTTGCTCATGTCAAAGGAATAAAAAAAGAAGTGGAGGTTTTCAAATCAGAAGATTCACTCGGACTTACCATTACTGATAATGGAAATGGATGTGCCTTCATAAAAGTAGGTTGGGGATGAAGTGAATAGAGATAGTCCTCAACTTACGGCCACAATTGAGCCCAAAATTTAGGTTTCTCAGTGAGAAATTTGTTAAATGAGTTTTGCCCCATTTTCTTTTACCACATTTGTTAAGTGAACCACTGCAGTTATTGAGTTACTAACGTGTTGTTAAGTGAATCTGGCTTTCCCATTGACTTTGCTTGTCAAAAAATTGCAAAAGGGGATCATATGACCCTTGACACTGCAACCGTCATAAATATGAACCAGTTTCAAGCATCTGAATGTAATTCACATGACCATAGGGATACTGTAGTGGTCATTAGCACAAAAAATGTTCATAAGTTATTTTTTTCAGTGCTTTGAACAGTCACTAAATGAACTGATGTAAGTCAAGGACTACCTGTATGAGAAACATGAACAGAATATCAATTTATTTTATTAATTTATGGTGATAGCATTGAAACTGTTGACTAACTCCTGAAATGAATGGCTTGAAAGCCTAATACTGATACTATTTCTTGAGTGAACACTTAGAGGAGAATGAATATCTGACAGAACCATTTCTTTTTAAAAAGTTATGAGCAAGGCACTTCAGCATATGACAAACCATATGCCTGTATGCTGTATTTTGTATGCATTTGATCCCTATTCTGTCATGATCATTTTTAATTGTCCTTCAAACACACGTGGACATTATGCATATCTACATAGTCTAGCCCATAATTTCAGCAAAAACATATGTTATATATTACTCAGAGGGGAGATGAGGGAGAAATAGCATACTTTTTCCCCTTTATTGCATAATAACTGATATATACATTTTTTCACTACTATTTGTTCTGGAAAAGTCCATCATTTCTCATGTCTGTTATATTTTGCTGTCAAACAATTTTTCCTCTGAGCAACTTCTTCCCCATCCTGGTCACCTTCCTTTGGATAGAAGCCAAGAGAGGGAAGTTGATAAGGGCTGGAGAGTGGAAAAATCTCCCTGTCAATCATATGTCTGCTAGCTTCATAGATTAATACTGATTTTTTTTTAATTTCTCATTTTTTAAAAAATATTATACAATTTGATCAGATATTGGGCATGTGTATTTGTAGGTCAGAAAAACGAAACAGAGTGAATTAACTCTCTATTCCAGAATTTTGGCTTTGATAAGATTTAGATGATTACAACCTCCATTTTTATCTTTGAGGAGGAAATGAAAATTAGATTATATTCTCTGATCCTCAGAAGTAACTTACACAAAAGTCAAAGAAAATTGTTAACATTTGTCTTAAAAGATACTATTTTAAAAAAAATCAGAATTCTGAAAATGGAGGCAAGTCAGTATTATTCCTTTTCTAAATTTGTCAAATGAAAGCAAAGCCTTCACATAAGATTTTGATGAGTACTGTACATTTATTATTACATCTGTTTGAAATTATGGAATATGGATTCTGAACTGCCTTGTATGTTTTGCAGATGTTAACTATAA